>NC_085048.1:48794315-49505745 GCF_963662255.1 Cinclus cinclus | reverse complement strand
AATGTCATTACATACTCAATACAGGCAAGTAAGTGCTTTGCACCAAGGAATTTTAAAGCAATCAGATTGTTTCAAAGGAGGCCCTGGCCCGTTATAGATAAGATTAGGCAGCTGATGGATTTTAGGAGAAAATATTGCAAAAGCTGTCTCTTTTTGCCTTTCCAGGTATTTCTAAAATGGCTTTTTCAACATGGGACAAATACATGAGAAGTATATGTGGCAAGGTAATGGTACAGCAGAGTTTTCTTCAGTTGGCTCTTCCAGATGCAAGTGTTTTGATAAATATTCATAGCAGACCACAGTTTTTTCCCTGTTCTATATGTATTCACATCTGCCTGAGTAAAGAACAGCACTGATTATTATAAAGCCCAAGCCTTTCTCATCTGAGTAAAATAATCCCCCTAGAGATCAAACACCACAGGAGATTTATTATTTACACAGGTATCAGTAGTGCAGAAGGAACATGTACAAAGACAGAATAAGTTTGGATTTTAGAAGAAACATACTTTATAAGGAGCTATACCAAAGATTTAACTTATTTACTTTGAAATTACTTTAGAGTTTGGTTGTAGACTTCTGTAAGAAAAAAACTACAACTGATTTACTCTAACGTAGATATGGTGATCCAAACATCCATTTTATTCCTAAATTGCTTAATCTATTTCTAATTTCATTAAATTCTTCATTTAAAAATCTCACATTCCATCAAATCCAATCCTTTTAGTTAATATACTTAAGAATTTTTTCTAGTAATTAAAATAAATAAAAAGATTTTTTAAAATAAAGGTACCTTGCAAGCTGTCTTTTGGTGAGCTTGGAATGTAGTTGATGTAGGCAGTGCAAAATCTGAGTAACGGCCTTCCTTCTTTTACTGTGCCCATTAGACAGTCTTTATTCAGTTGCCTTTTTGCTTTTCTCCCTTATCTGAAGATCTTGTGGACTTACTTAATAGAGAATTAGACACCTGAAATAGTCTTCCTTAAGCTGCTCAAAAAAAAGATAAAGAACTTTTCATTCCTGAGAAACGATTTATTTTCTATGTTACCTTGGAACCTCATTGGTCCTCTTTCAGTTAAGCTCTACAAGAGTTAGTCATAAACGTACTAAGAATGTCAGAATCTCCCTCATTTTTCCCCTTGAGTCAGGCTGATGCAGATTCCAGTTGGAGTGATAAATGCATCAGCAACACAGAATTAGAAAGAATGTAAGAGACTATGGAACTTTGAATTAGTTTTCAAAAGCCAACAGTTTGTATAAGCAGTTTTGCTAATTCTTCCAGTCCCAAGAGCATCTACATACACACCAAAAAAGGGGAAAAAAATAATTTAAAGAATCTACTAAAATATTCATTTGGGGTAATAAGAAATGAGGCTATAATCCCTTTAAAGACTATTTCCTACTTGTTTTTTTTTTTAGTGCAGCTGAAAATCTGGGACTGGGGGCGGGGGGACAGGGGTGTTTTCTGTCTGAATTGGACACATAGCACTGTCATCTAGTGTTCAGAACCAGCAGTTATTAATGCACATTTTATTTCAGATTTTGCTGGATTTTTAGCAGGGAAATATATATTGTTCTCACCACTGAAACTTCAACTATTATGGCTGACAGGAATCTTGCTATGTCAGCCTTCTTCCTACGCTCAGCTCTCTATCCCTGCTTGGACAGCTGTTAACACTATTCAGAAGAAAACACTTAGTTCCAAAACACCTGTGGTTTTCCAAAAGCTGTTAGAAGTCACAAACTTACTCTTAATTACAACATATATTTGGAGGGTGAATAAAGACTTAAGGTGGCTTATGTGATAAGCTCAATAAAGACTTGCAAGAGCAGCTTAATGTAATTCTGCAAGTTATCTTATGCCAAAGGAGTAATGTAAAAGGCAGGTATATCTTGAAACCCTTGTCCATCTAGCCACTGATATTCCAAGAAGATGATGTTCCTGCAAAAATCCATGTGAATATGTGTTGGGGGTTCGTTCTTTCCCTTTTCCCTCTGTGGAATTTTCCCCATTGTCATGCTAAGATACCTGTTGACTGGGCCCTGGTGGCAAGGGGGAGGGGAGGGAAGAGGGAAACCCCTCGATATCCAAACATCCAGAAGAGCAGACTGAAGGCTCTGGCTCGGCCCATTTCCCCCGTGGAGTTCGGATGAGAAGGACAATCGCTGCCTCTGACCCATCACTGCCATCCCAGCATTGGGAGCCATCCTCTCTGCTGTCAGACCCTGCCCTGCTGCCTTCTCACTGTAACCTGCCACCATCCAGCACTCTGCTGAGCACTGGGACCCACACCGTGAGCGGAGAGCTCTCTCTCCATCTCTCTCTCCCCCTGGGACAGCTCTGCCATCACCCCCAGCCCTCCTGCGGCTCTGCGGGACCCGCCCGCCCCCAGCACCGGGAACTGCAGCTCAGGGAAAAGGTGCCTGCAGCCAAAAAACACTGGGACTGAGTTACTGTTCTGTTTGTGGGTAATTTCATAGCTGTTGGTGTTCTTGTTTGGCTTGTTAGATATTCTAGTAAAGAACTGTTATTTCTACCCCCATATCTTTGCCTGAGATCTCCCTTAATTCCAAAAATCATAATAATCTGTAGGAAGGAAGGATCACATTTTTCAGTTCAAAGGGAAGCTTCTGTTTTCTTCAGCAAACACCTGTCTTTCAAAGCAGGACAATATGAAAAGGTTTTTAGTCCAGGATTTATTGTTTTATCATTATTATTATTATTATTATTATTATTATTATTAAAGGAGCTTTGTTTCTATTACTGTCCAACCATTCTCTTTTCATGCAGAAACAACTATATTTGCATATGCAATAGATAATCTGGCATGGATTGATTCCCCCCCCCCCCCCATTATTGATAAGCCACAGGTTTTTAAAAGATACTTCCATGAAAGAAAGGAAAATAACTAGTCCTGGTGAGGTGACCAGTCACTTCACAGAGAATTCAGGCAGAAGAAAGAGAATAAATAATCCATGACATAAAATGTATTTACTGTTTGGCAAATGCTTTCAAGTAATGATTGTTTCTATAAAACTCTGGATCTGCTGATGAACAGGAAAGGAAAGGGCTAAATTCATTCAGATAATTCACAGTAGTACTTTGACAGAGATAATAGAAAGTGTCATTGCCCTTGAAAGAAACTACAATAGATGCAGTATTTTCTTGAGGATATAAACTGTTATTACATTGTTCATAAACTCCAGGAGCATTACAATTTTAACAGATCAAAAAGTTAAACAAAACTATCATAAATATCTTCTGTGCCCAGAAGTATGACAGAAGTACACAGAAAAACAAAGCAAGCCAATCAAATTTTGCAAGATTAAAAAATCTCCATTAATAATGGGAAAAGCATATAGATAAATTGAAAAAAATTGATCAAATAAGAATTTTAAGGCCTTATGACCCTTTTTTTTCTGCACTTAAAAAAAAATCTAGATAGAACTTTGAAGTATTGCTTGACCCAGTAAATTCTTCAATTTTAATACTGTTATTTTTTCTGGTCTTAGTTAAAAGCAGACAGTTCTTAGTTTCTGGTATTTATTTTAACCAATTAAAATTGCTTAATCACATAGAGTTGTCACTAATCTAATATTTTCACCTTATTCTATTAAGCTATTAATAATCTTCAATTAGGTTATTAATACCTTATTATATTCACACACTCTTCTTCAAAGATACCTGTGCAAATAAAAACATACTTTGACTACAAATAACAGACACTTTCCAGAGTAAGTACTGCCACCATAACACCAAACAAATGAAGCCTCTGGTCTTCTCTATCTAGCGGACTAGACAAATTCTGGCACCAAACTTTCAATGAAATGTAAGAGAGAAAGTTCTGATTTAGGAAGGACATTGACCTTCTGGAGGGAGTCCAGAGGAGGGCCATGAAGATGATTAGAGGGATGGAGCACCTCTCCTGTGAGGTAAGGCTGAGAGAATTCTTCTATCAGCCTGAAGAATACTTGGTGTGACCCAACTGTGGCCTTCCAGTACTTGAAGGAGCTTACAAGAAAGATGAGGGAAAAAAATTTATAAGGTCATATAGTGATAGGGCAAGGGAGAAGGACTTCAAACTGAGAGTAGGTTTAGATTAGATATTAGGAAGAAATTCTTTACTGTGAGGGTGGTGAGGCAATGGAACAGACTGTCCAGAGAAGTTGTGGGTGCCACATCCCTGGGAGTTTTTAAAGTCAGGTTGGATGGGGCTGTGAGCAGCCTAACTAGTGAAAGGTGTCCCATGACAGGGAGGGTTGGAATGAGATGATCTTTAAGGTCCCTTCTAATTCAAGCCATTCTACAGTTTTATGATTCTCTGAAAGTAATTTTCCCCTCATAAGAGCATATATTATAATCTGTTGATTTTATATGTAGACCTTTACCATTATTCTGAATAAGTTATTCTATCACATGGTAGACAGAAATTAATGGTAGTAGAAATTAATTAGATTATTATTAGACAAAGAACATAACAACACTGATAGTTTGTTCATTTAGATAAGAATTGAAATGAAACAAGGAACGAAAGCTAATTATTGATCTTACCTGCAACAGGATTTCATGCAAGAAAAATGTACATAGTTTGGATGGAGCTGTTCCCTGTTTTAGGAAAATTTTTCTTTTGAAATGCACTCTCCAATTAAATGGAGCAAGCACTCAACAGGTTTAAATATAGATTTAAGTCTATGTGTTTGTCAATACTTTAATTTTTAATATAATTTTGTTTTTTAAGCTTCTTGGCTCTTTATCTTGTATTTTCAGTGCATTATTACACATGCTTCTGAGAAGCATAAGACCACTATTTCAAGCCTCAGTACATTGGAAGCATTCCTCATTAAGCCTTCAAAGAATAATAATTTAATTTTTATAGACTGTTTGATCATAGTAGTGGAAGAATAGGTGAAACCCCTCGTTATGATTGGACTGAACACTGATAGTGCCTTCTTGTTATATAGAGACAGTATAAATTCTTGACTGATTAAAAAATCAAGATAGTATATCAGAGAACTTCAGGGACCTAAGTTCTCAACTTTACACACTCTCTGATTTTTTTTTTTTTTATTAGCAGAGTGGTAAATTTTTAAGGAGATGTGAGTGAGATGAACAATCCACCCTAATCCAAAAGCAAAATTAAATTTGGTATTCAAGTGTCAAATGCAATCACTTTAATTTAGTGAATGCTTGTTGAAAAAACCCAATTTACCAAAATATTCATGAATATAATGGACTTTTCTTTCACCTTGTTGATGAGTGACTCAGTATACACAAATCACTTCATTATGTTCTATTGCCTTGGAAAATTTTCAGGAAGTAACCATTTTGTAAGCAACCCTACATGCTCGTAGTTTCTTAGAAGAGGGTGAAAGCTCAGAGAAAATTATGTAGTTCATTTTCCCTTATGCTCACAAATCCAAAAGCTCATCTCTGCAGAGTACGAGCCGAAAGAAAAGTCCTCTTGGCCTCAGCCACTCAGATGTGACTGCCTGGGTACTCCAAAGAATGAAGAGCATTGAGAAAAAAAACACTGCAGAAAGAGCAGGGGGGAAAGGAGCATTAATTCAATTTGGGGTTTGTTTATTTCAGAGTTTAGTTCAGCATGAGGTGGAACCAGGAGGTTGTTTTAATATATCTGTCTGTTGTTACTCTCTCTGAAAGAGTAATTATATAATACAGATAAAAATGAATTTTTAAAATATATTTGTGAAGGGATTGAAATGCTGCTTGATGTTATGGGGGAACATCTGGAAAGGCTTGATACTTACCTTGTATTGACCATTGGGAAAAGTGGAATCATGATGATTTTCATGCCTAGAAAACAGTGGTCCATTTCCCCTAGGGTCCTGTCCCCCAGGTGAATGTCGCCAATGATGCTATGTGGTCTTGCAGAGGTCTTGTTCTTTTGTCCCTAGAACTCTACATCATAATCAGAGAACTTAGTTTAATCTTTGAACAGAGACAGGGAAGCACATCTGAAACCAAGAAAAAGGGACATATATTTATCTTTCCATGCTTGCAAGAATACCCTGTGCTGTAGAGCTGCATGAAGTCCTCAGTGGTCCCTCTGCCTACCCTTGTCAGCCTAAATGACAACTGTCGCTTGTGGGAGCAGCAACTCCCCTGTCACTTTGTGAGGAAGGACATTTGCTTGTCTGTGGCGGTGCTAAGTTTAGACTGACTGTGGCTCTGCAGCAAACACAGAGTACAACAGATTACAAGAGTATTCGGCTCCTCTTCTTAAGAGGGTTTGTCAGTGAGTGCCACCCACTTATGGAGACAGAGGCAAGGAGCATGAGGTGGAGTTGCAGGCAGACCAGAGGCAAGGCAGTGATGGGATACAGAATGGGACTTTCTCAGACCCTTAAGCATACAGAAGAAGGAAGCAAGTAAGCAAGAAAGAAAGCAAGTAGGCAGGATCTCTGGTAAATCAGACACTAGAGTTTAGAGTTCCTACAAGCAGGGAGTGAAGCCATATGAATCAAACTGGGCAGAATGGTTTTTAGCCCAGCTGTAACTTGTCCACGGGGTCCTGAAATACCGTCCTTGAAATGCTACTACCACGTGTACATAGGAGTGTTTTGCTGTCAGAGACGCCACACCCGAGGAGAGCAAGATATTATTGCATTCCTAAATATTCCAGCATTAAACACAATATTTCACTATTAAACTTTCATGTGAGTTTGTACAGAAACATCCGCGAGATGTGAAAGTTCCAAGACAGAGTTAGAATGCTGAATTTAGAAACCAGTTAAAGTATCTCTTTATGCATAATCTGGAAAAAGTATGCTAAATATGGGTGTCCTGTTGTCTTCATGCATCTTTGTGTTCTACTAATGTGTCTTTTAAAAAGACAGTCAGTCTTGCATTCCCCAAATGGATATACCTATCTCCAAGGTACTGCGAGAAAAATGACAGAATTTCACTCCAGTGCACAGCACCCTTCACTGCTTGACACTCCAGATTAAGAAGTACAGATAAGTACATATCCACTTTGTAGCAGCAGTCTGAAAACTGATTTTCTTCAAGAGTATAGTACAACAAAATATGTGCCTGAGGAACTAGACATATTTGTAATCTGTTTCCTAACATCAACTCCAAAAAAGAGGAAGTTTTTATGTATCAGCTTTCATCCACAATTAATTTATTTTCCTCCCTTGTCTTTCAAATTCATTGCTGCCCCATTACTGCAAAGTCCACATAACACCTACTTACTATTCTCGCTAAACATTTTGTCAGGGGGCTCTGGTGAATGTTTGTCATTCATCTTTCTGGCTCCTTGTGCTCAACCTGCCCTACCTACTGTATGAGGTGTCAAGAGGTCATTAATTTTCACTGTCTTCAAAGGCTGCACAAATTAAGCAACAGTTTTCTGTAAACTAACACTTTTAAATTACTTCTAGTCACAGTCTTCAGCATATTCTGCTTCGCTAAAGATTTCAGGACAGATCTCAATGATTTGTCTGCCTGAACAAGTTTCCTGTTTCCTCACAGCAGGATAACATCAGTAAAAAACACCACTCCACAAGAAATATCTCTCAAAAAACAAGCCAGTGCGCCTTCACCTGAGTTTGCCACAAAACAGATGCTTAGGAAGAAACCACAAGAAATGTTTTCTGAGAGCATCAAAACTAACAGAATTTTTCTCTGATTTTGATGAAATCAGAACATGATGAAAATAGGTTCACTTTGCTTTTAGAACAGACCAAAGACAAGCAGACAAAGGTTTACAGTACTCAGAAAAGTAACTATGTATTAATGGATTTCATATGGACAGGCAGAAAAAGGTATAAAAGCAAGAACCTCATCAAAAAATAAGCAGAGCATTAGTTTCCCCCTTGGGTGTGTAAACCATCTCTCCAAGCAGACATCTTGATTTGTCCACTTTCCACTGACCCATTTCAAGTGAAATCCATTAAATGACTGCTCTTCCTAAGGCAGAATTATAAAGGAAAATCAAGAACTAAAATATTTCTTAGTTACTGAGCTTGGAAAAAAATGCATTATATATATTACAAATGTGTTGTACATCCCATGTAAACTGCAAGGAGCACTGGACAGCAAAGACGATGCATTCATGCTGTGGAAACTGCAACTCTAAAGCATTTCTCAGAGCATGTCTGAGAACAACATTGGTGTAGCATCTCTGCTTAAATTCCCACATCCTTGCTCTGGACAGTCCTCTTTCTACTTCTTCTACTAAGGAAATAATTTTGAAAACAACATTAGAGTTTTAAAAGAGGTATATGTCAGGGCTAGAGTGCAAAAATAAACTGCATAAACAGGCTCTGTTTCAGATATTCCAGATGTAGTAGGTGCTGTAACTAAATGTGTATAAGAGAAACAGGACAGCCATGAGACACACAACCACTGGAGTGGCACAGAGCAGTCCAGTGTCACTTTATGCTGCTTGTCTTTTCCTTCACGCTCTCAGATGCAAGCAAAGGCTACCATAATGCCTACTATGATATGCCTTTCAGCAAGGTTCATCATTACATCCTGCAGTAGGATTTTTTGCAAGTTTATATGGAACAAATATTTTTATGATGTGTGCGGACTTAAAAATAATACATAAAAGGTTATATTTAATTAGAGTTTGGCCCACAAACCCTCAGTGACCTTTGGTTTAATTAGGATCATTTTACTGTTCTCTTCTTTTGTCATTGATGATAGCAGAATTGATGATTATTGTTCATAGAACATAATTTGGATATGGTGAAAAGTGATTCAATGGATCCAAAATCTACTTTATTCTTGGATTCCCTGAAATATTGATTAGACAAATACAGTACTTAAACTTCCTGTTTGTTAAGGTAAACTAAATCTTAAGCCACAATCAAAAACAGAAGAATGAACCTCAGCACTTTCAGTATTTTGAAACAATGCCACATTAGTGGACATGATCAGAATTCCAGTCTGAGGCCAGAAGTAGAGATACAACATACTGTTTTGTGAACCCCACAAAAATTTAAAGAAATAACAAGAAAGACACCAGCAGCAATGTTTTAGTAAGTGCTGCTTGGGTTTACAGTGAAAGAAAAATTAGTTGATAGGATTGCAAGATCACATCTAAGAAATTACTATTTCCAAGCAGGGCAGCTATAAAATGTTGATACTTCAGGAAAGAAAATCAGACTGACAGCCCTTCCAATGAATATATTGACAGTTTAAGAAAATGTTCTCATGGACAGTTAAACTCATGTTCACTGAGCAGTAAGTAAGCCAAGAACATACCTGACCTGAGACCTGTGAAACCACCTGTAAGAATTGTGAACAGTAAATGTGACTGAGCATCAAACAGGTGTTGCCAAATAACCCAGGGCCAGCATGAGTAGTGCTCAATGCCAGAAAGGAGTGACCTAATTTTTTTTTCAGAAGTCCTCTTTCAAATGACAAAAAATCAGAAAATAGCTGATTTATGATTATAACACTGAATGAAATAATCATTGCTGATTTTCAGACACTGTCTTTGGAGTCACAGACATTAATTACTACTCAGCACTGCAAAGTTCCTTGATTGTAATAGAAATTAGTATTCACACACTGTCAACCCACCTAATAAATTATGAGAGGAAATGAGGTCTTCTGTGAAGTTGTTTTATGTGGGATAGTTAAAATAAATTGTACAAAAAGTCACCACTGGTAACACCAGCAGATGCCAGGATTCATCTTTCATAACTTGAGATGTCAAGAAATTAGGTTTCTAAATCTAAACTAAGCACCTTCAACTTATTTTATAATCAACGGGGGGGGGAAATGCCATCTTTCCCAGTGGAATTCATCGAAACTCTCTCACATATCTGCCTCAGGTATTGTCACAAAATAATGTTGCAAGTCACTCAAAAAATGAGATCCTTACAACCTGAAGCTACATGAAGGAAAATTCAGGGCTTTTCATTATAATAAATGTGTCTATGCCTAAGCAAAAATCTCAATTTCATGATAATCTGATGCAATTTCATTATCTTTTAATAAATGTTTGCTTGATAGTTAGGGGTTCAAAACCTCATGATAAAGGAACAATCAGGGAAAGCTTGTCTGCAAATCTGTCAGAGTGCCTCCCCCTCTCTTAGAATATCTATTGTGAAACCAATGTAATAGCAATAGCAGTAGTTCTGAAAAATCAATATAACACCATAGTGGCCACTAGACAGCTCACAAGATACATGAGTAGTTTAGAAGAGAGACGTTGAAAATATGCTTAACTGTCCTGTACAGTATTTATTAATATTAAATTAGACTGACAGACGAGGAAATAAATAAAATGTTTCATCAAAATTAGCTTCTTAGTCTTCCTGCCTTGGTTTCACTAGACACACATTTTTTTGCTAAATACTGATAAAACTAAGAATGTTCTTTATATGACAGATATAAAAGATGCTATAAATTCTGTAGCAGATTGGTGTTTTCTCACCAAGAGTGAAAGAAAAGTACATTTTTGGTGGCAAGCAGTTTATGAATTGTTCAGACCTTGGGTTAGGCAGGAATGTATCACAAACGCCTACCTACTTATACCCCAGTAGACACAAATACTATTTACTTTCCCTGTAATTTTAAAAATTACTAAAAAAGTTTGAAAGCTCCTACTGTTTCTTAAGTCTATAAACTGTACACTATAATCAGTGCATCATTTCAATAATACCCAATTATAAGCCTACTCATACACAACATCTCAATTTTTTGCTTTTGGAAGCTGGAAGCTTGAAAGTTTACAGGAATGTTCTACTGTACTGCGATGCTGCATATATACTGCATTAGATGAGAAATTCTAATTATTAAAAATTTTATATTATGGTCTGGTTTTCTTCTGAAAGGTATTTCAAAGCTATTCAAAAGGTATTTAATCCCTTTGGTATTTCCTTGATAACTACTCATGGCTGCATATTATGCATTCTGAAATTAAAATGCTTCTCCCCACTTCTCAGTGATTTCTCTTTTTTTCATTTCTGCTACTGTTATTACCTGAGGCAGAGACATATACATGTGAAAGACTTGCCACCAGCAGTTGCCACACTTCATTCCTTCTCCATACAAATAAGTACACACACACACCCACACACACACACACACACACACACCCCTTTGAGGGCTTAATAGCTGACATCTAATGCACAGGCACAGACCAGCACACTTCCTGAAAAAACAGCCTTGCTGAATTTCACTTACACAGAGGACAGGATTTGAGGCAATATGCAGGCTGATTATATTTCTTCTACAGAAGACATCGATTTGCATATTTGGGAGTTGATCTTATTTAACATGGTTGAATACTGCTCAGTCCTTCCCAGTTTCCCTTCTTGGTTAAAATCAGTAGTCAATGCCTTAAAAACCTATGTGGTAGACTAATTTTTTTTTAATTAATTGCTTTGCTAGTTTTTATCATTCCAAGATGTAAACTAAGTATTTTTAAAACTTTCTCTTATAACGAGTCAGTCATATGACTTAGGCATGTGTAAAATTAGTGATCACAGTCTACAACTTAATTTATTCCCAAAATCCACCTTTTGAAAAACAGATATTAATAATTAAATAGAGAGAAATCAAATTGAAGGAGTTGAGGTGGTAGAGCAAAAGCTGTATACACTGGACTTTGTAAAAGTTATACACTGCTTTGTTTATTCATACCATAATCTTACATCTAAGCATATTTAATGCTGTCTTATGGTTGATATTTTCCCTTTATAAAACTTCAACATATTCGATATGCACACCACCTCCTCACATTCTTTCCTTATGTACAGAAACCAAAAATTCCTGATTCTTGCATTTTCATCTTTGCAAAGATATTTTCAGTGGAGCAAAAAGAGGTGATCCCAAGTTAATGACAGGTTCACAGTTCATTTTCCTTGTCTGCAGATCTTCCCATAGACACAAGGTATTTGTGTGGAAAGAAGTTTTAATTGCTTCATATTGCAATGTGCCTTCTGTGTTTGCAGATAAAGACTCACCAGAGTGCACAAAAAACATCTCTATTTCTATTTCCTTGTACATGGCACTTAGGAGATCTGGACCAATTAACCTGCAGGCTTCTGCAAAGCTTCCTGCTTCACCCTGAGCTTATTTCAGCCAGGAGTGTCATGGTAGAAGGCTGGTCCCAAGCCATTTCTCCCTTTCATCTCCTGCTGCATGTATGTGCCAGTGAATGGCACACCTATTTTGCACTTCAAATCCAGTGTACTCACACATATACAGGCACTTCTGGTGTTTCCTACCTCACACACACACACCAGGGGAGTGTGTAAGGGAGAATTTGAATTTATACATTTTGCAGATACATTTTGCATACTGTATACCCATACTGGGATTTCCAAAAATGTTGGTGCTTTTTTGTCACTTCTGTGTGAGACAGCACATGTAGGGAATTACAGCTGTTATACTAAAAAGGACTTGTGTATCCTCTCTTCCTAAAGGATGAAATTTCCAGGGACTGTGGGGACAGCAGTCAGTCTCTACCTTGTACTGGTTTCTGGTGAAGGGATGTCCTGCTAGATGTGCTCACTGGAAATCAAATGATATTGAGTTGTGTTTCAGGGTTATTTGAAAGTTGAATACTTTCCTGAGGAATTGTTTCTGCAGTGATTGCCAATTTTCTGCTTGAGAGGTTTATGATCAAATAGTTTTTGGCAGGAGCTTTTTGTTGGGTTCTTTCAACTGCTGGTTTTCCGAGGACACTTGCTAGTGAACATTCAAAATTCTTCTGCTGTTTCTATTAACATTTAGAGAACAAATTTCAGCACCTGCTAGAAGATGTGAAGCACTGATAACACATAGATGGAGAGGATATGGGATCAGCTGTGGCAGGAAATAATAAGACAGTACTTTAAATGCACAGCAGAAGATAAAGGTGCAAGTCCAGAGACAGATGCTAAATAATTTAACATTAAAAAGACAAGGCTTGATATTTATTTTAGACTAACTTCAAAAGGGACCCAACTGGCTAGTAGGACACATCTGCCCCAAGTATCCTTCCAGGGTGAGTTCCTTTCCAAAGCAATTTTCAAACTGTACATGCTGAGGTCATTTTCATACATCTGAGCATAGCTGTTATAAAACCAAATCTAAATTATATTATTTATGTTGAGATGTACTTGTGAAATCAGGGACAAATGAAAATCCTCAGTTAAGTTGACAAAACTGGGACATAATAGGCATAAAAAACTTGTGTAAGCTATGCAAGTCAATGTGACATTAGACACACTAAATAACCTGGCATTTGCATGGGCCAAAATGACAATAATAATAACTATTTGATTCCTTTGCTGCATGCAGCAGAAGGTTGAGTAAATGAGTCACACTTAAGTTAATACTGGACATAAAAACAAGCCATTAAGAGACCATTCCTATATAATTTGGATTTAGGAAAGCTGTTTTAAAATACACAATCGGAAATTTAAGACTCGCTGTGGAAACCTGAGATAAGATGAAAAACAGTGCAGTTATCATTATTCTCTTGAGATAATCCCAGCAGCTGAGAAAGTGGGATGGCCATTACAGGAAAGCAAGGAACTTTATTCATTGTAGATTCCTCCTTTCATCATTTGTTTTAAATTGGTTTTGGTGTTCCTCCTAATTGAATGTAATGCTTGTGAGAGTTGGGCTGACAAGTTTGGAAAATTAAGTCCAATATGCTCATTCCTGAAACCAGCAGAGCAAAAGCAAAAACTGTGCAGCCGTGCCCAGCTAAATATGCCCTCTGTGTTGTGAGCTGGAAGAAACTAGTGATGTAAATCCTAAAATGCTCATAATTCCTCTGGTGTAAATAGCTTGTTCCAGCAACTGCATTAAAACCATGTGTTTACTGGGTAAATACAGGTCTCATTCACTTTCAGAATCAATTATGTCTAACCTAGAGATCTATCAGTAAATCATTGACTATTACTGTAATTATCATCCTTTTCTCTATTATTATCACTGCCTTCAGAGATACCAGACTGCTTTATGACAGGCTGTGTGCTGCGTGCATTTAGGGAGAGAGAATACGGGCTCCAGTGAAAGACAGACCCCACTCTCAGAAGAACTGAGGCCACAGTTCAGGAATTCTGTATGTAAAAAAAAATCATTATGTATCAGGGAAAGTCCTTTCTCAAACAGTTATGATTTCCTTTTAAGAGAAAGATAGGAAACAGATGAAGCAGGATCATTTTATAGAAGACTCAAAGCATAAAGAAATGAAGTGACTGGTCAACACCTGCTCCAATGTCATACCTAAGTGAAGTATTTTTTGGAGTTTCTCAAATAGACTTTCATCATATTTACTTTGTGTGGGTGGTTATCTCTTTTTCTTTCTGTCCATGTGCAAATCTACTTTATTTTGTGTACTCTGCTCCTTCTAACATGGCAGCACTTGCCTCACGAGGAGCATCAGGTAGAGTTGAATGACACAGCCTCTTGTGTCTTACACTCCCTAGTGGCAGGATTTCCTCACTCTCTACAAGCACTCTCCTTGGACAGAAAAACCTCAGTGCCCTAATTTTTTTTGTCACCTTTCTCATATGTATTCTTTCTTTATTCATTTTCCAAAGCACAATTTCATCCTTTCAATGCCAATGTTGCCATAGAAAACAGAAAAAAAAAATCACCGCTATTTATTTCTTCTTATTCCTGCCTTGTAGTTGTTTAAACAACTTCTCTACCCATACTACTGAAAGATCTATTTTAATCTTTGTGTAGCCATCACTTACTTAAAATATTTTGTTTCAGTTTTGTGGCTTCTAACAGGAATCTGTAGCTAGTGCTCATAACACGGTTTCCACATCTTTGAGCAGCTTTGTTTTGTTCACAAATAATATTGATGATTGCTTCAATAATCCTAAAGTGAAAGACCATTCACCTTAGTGCACCTTACATTTTTCCAGTATTTGGTATTTACTGTTTCTAGCCCTCCATTCCGAAGGTTTAGCTGAGCAAAACTAGGCAAAGACAATTAAAGAATCCTGGAATCACACAGAATCACAGAATCAATTAGGTAGGAAAAGACCCGTGAGATCATTGAGTCCAACCTATGACTGAACACCACCATGTCAACTTACTAATTAATTAATTAATCATTTGGTAATAAACGAATCGATGAAATAGAACATTTGCATTGTATCTTTTTCAAGCACTCTAATTTTCAAATTTAAACCAGAGGGAAGATGACTTACAGATGCTAAGAGATAATTAGTGACTGGGCAAAGATAGGAGGAGCACTGAGCATTTCCAGTAAGAGAGCAAACTTTGGCTTCCAAATAAAGGCTGAGGCAGTATTTAAATTAATTCACCTCAACAGCAAAATCTTAATTCAAAATAAGCCAAACAAGAAAGCACAAGATCCCAGATGAGTATACTTATTACTTTCTGCAACTTTCTCAACAAAGCTATCAAGGCTAATGGTAGCATTATTAGGAAAATGTCAATGAAAAGTAATCCCTGGAGTAATTTCTATCCAGTCAGCAAGAGGGAATGCAAGCTGGTCTCTGAATATTAGCAAGTTGTCAGATGGGAGTAATGGTGAGGGAAACTCAGGATTGCAGCTTTGTGGTTAAGACAGTATGCCAGGATACCCTGCATTTTCTTCACTGGTTCCCTTTTATAGTCCTGCATCTTTAATAAATGAACAAGTCAGAGATCAGCCCCTGATAATTGGAATGTAGACACTTGCAGGTCTGACTGCTGCAGAGAGTCAGTAATTCTAAATTACTGCTTTCAAACTTGATGTTGGGAGTCATGGTTACAGCACCATGTATGAACCAGAGGTTCAGAGATCACCTGTGAAGCCTGCTGTAATTCATGTACCAGTGGGGAAGATACACTGCACTGCATATTTGCTTGTAATTAAACTGGTATTATACCACCAGTCATATGAACAAGAAAAATAAGCTTCTTAATGGTAATGATCTTCTAATAAAACAAATCAGGTATGCATTCAGTTCTTCTGGAAACATGGAGATGGATGCCTTAGTTACAATGTTAGCCCTCTGGCATGGTGTGAAAAGGTATTTTAGTTATGTGCATAATAGCAGTATTCACAGCTTTAATCTTAAAGACTGGGACAGGGTGTACAGCAAATGGCAGGATTCAGCCCATAAACTCAAACATAATAATAAATATCTCTCTGTCAAGAAATTAGATTTTAGATGATTTCCAGTTTTCTTTTTTTGTTGTTGTTTCTGTATTTTTCTTTGTATTCTGTAAGCTTTTCTTGTTTTTAAGCCGCTGAACTTACAGCTTTTCAATAATCTTGATTCTTAGTGCTGCTTCTCCCAGTGAAAATGCGTATTTTCAAAATGGCCATGTATTTATTAACCTAGGAAGAATGCCTGAACATTATTTCATATCCTTCATATATATTATATGCATTTGCCTACGTCTGTCTATCCTATCACACTGTGACAGGAACATAATTTTACCTTCAGCAAAGATGAAACACCACCCCTGTTACCTGCCATGAAAAGATAGGGAATTAATTTATTTAAATATTACTTACTGTACCTTCTTCTTGGTTATTTCTAAAGGACCTTATAGAATTATAGCATGTGCTGCATAGTTATTTATAGCCATTGATTCTAAAATCATAGAATCAGTCCTACATTAATACAACAGTTCGCTGGATGCCCATCTACCCTATACCTCCTATCTTCCTTTCTACAACACAAAATTTAAGTTCAAGCATCATAAATTCACAGAGTTTTTACTCAGATACCTATAAATTAGCTATATCACCTTTTTTGTACTTTTTGCCCAAGGGAAAAAGAAGATTTGATACCTATGAGGTCTGCTGGCTATAACCATTGGCAAATGCATACGTTGTAAATGCATGCCTAGGTAACACCACAGCTCCACGAACATAGGACACAGGATTAAAGTCCAGCCCTGACTGAGGACACTTCTGCAGGACATGATGCCACAAATACCCCAGTTTCTTCTGTACATTCTCCTGGTTGGTTCTCAGTACCTCAGCTGTACCTGGGGAGGGCTGCTGAAGGGATAATCTGGTACTGCACAAAGAAAGCTTGTGACAGCTGCTGGGAGCTCATTGACCAATATCCCAAATCCTTAGTTATCAGGGTATACTCAGGCTTTTTGGGTTGTGTGTCAGATCTGTTCTATATGGATATCAAAACTCCAAGTGTTCTCCCCAAGTTTAACCAGCAATCACATGCACTTTAACCATGTGATACTTTATTTAACAACAATTTTTCATAAAAATCACCTACTGTCCCCCAACACATGTAGGTAAAAACTGAAATGCTGCTACAATTGCTAGGTTATTACTATTACTAAAAATTTAATACTATATTTATTTGCAGCTCTACCTCTTTAATAACAGATCTGGGAGTAACTTTGTAGAGATGAAAACAGACTCACTGACCTGACATTTACTGCTTCACAGAGGTAATGACAACAGCCCAAAGAGCGTTCAATTTTTAAAGAAGAAAAATCATATGTAGCCATTATTTATTTACCAATACAAAATACAGGCACTTTTAAAAAGGTTTTAAAATTTCATCAGGAGGATTACAAGTGCCCATGAGTGGCAGTGATCCACAGAGACCTCCTAAGGGATTCAGGGAGAAAAGAAGCAGACAGAATTTTTATCAGGTTATTTTTCCTACATAATGTGAGTCCTTCAGAAATTTTACCAATAGAACTTTGGAAATTTCTGCAAACTGACTGTTGTCTCAGTGGAGCTATAGGGCCCATTGTAAGAGTAATTGAGAAACCTGTAGTGCTTAATATAAAACTGCAATCCTTCAGTAACAGTAAGTTTAACAGGGAAGTTTCCATTCCTGAATTTCTGAGCTCCCCTGAGTAAAGCTGTGAAGGGTACATATTTCTCAAAGTATTGCTATCTGGGGCAAGGAGCTTACAAGTCTAGCTTCTTACCAAACCCTTCAAGCCAATACTTTCAGGTCTTAAATACTACATCAGAAACACTGCTCTATGGCCATGCAATTTAAGTTTTCCTGTGGGCTTTTTTGGGGGAGATTTTTT
Organism: Cinclus cinclus; assembly: GCF_963662255.1. NCBI lineage: Eukaryota > Metazoa > Chordata > Aves > Passeriformes > Cinclidae > Cinclus > Cinclus cinclus. The sequence continues at coordinate 49,487,774 of NC_085048.1, read as the reverse complement.
GGGGGCTTTTTTTTTGTTTTGTTGTTTTTGGTTTTTTTTGTTTGTTTTGTTTTTATTTTTATTTTTATTTTTATTTTTATTTTTATTTTTATTTTTATTTTTATTTTTATTTTTGTTTGTTTGTTTGTTTGTTTGTTTGTTTTTGTTTTTGTTTGTTTGTTTGTTTGTTTGTTTTTGTTTTTTATTTTGGAGGGCAGAGGGAAGAAAAAAGTCGATTTTTCCACACTGCCTATTCCAGGAAGGCTCTGACTTATTTGGAATTGTTACCAATCCATGTTGGATATTTGCAGAACAGGCATTTTGATTCAAGAAATCAGAACTCAGACATAGCAAACTTTTTTATGCTAGATAAGACATTCCTGTAATTTTATTTAGTGGTAAGAAAGAATAAGAACCTTGATTTGAAGGTATTTTCAACAACTTCATAATCTACTTAAAATGCCTTATCCTATTTCACACTATCATTTTCACTATAATACAGTCAGGACATATCTAAAATAGGACTTGAAACAATATCCTTACAGTATCATGCTGTGTCAAACAAAAGTACTTTTCTGTGTCTTCTCTGCATCATTTCCTAATTGAATTTTTGGAATCCATATATGAAGCAGGAAAGATTTGTAGAAATAGCAGAAGCATTCATGAATACAGGAAAGAATAGCAGCAATTCATCCACTGCAGCTAAGAGGAATCAAGGAGCCCTGAGATTAGCAACACAGTTTTTCTGACTAAGACAAGGAAAGCTCTTGAGGGAGTATTTATTATTGTAATCATCATCTTCATTAGTAAACATTATGATGATTTAATAATAATTCTTATTTTAGGAGTATGGAGAGACCTCTAGAAATCAGATACTATTGTGTTAGACTTGATGTAAAATTGAGTAAACGTTAATGTCAGACACAAGGAATATGTCTCCACTGCTAAACAAAAGGGACCATGGAACAAGGCTGAACATCATATCCCTTCACTGTGTGTGGATGGATAGACCTCAAGGTTTTGAAGCACATAAGTTACAAACACAATTCTAAAGAATGAGGAAGACACATTGATATTTAGATGATGTTGTATACCCCAAAAGCACCTGGACAAATAAGCTGGCAGTGGAGGAACAGATAAAAGCTGACCTTGTAACAGGGAGTGGTTTATTCATATTGAACCTCATTTACTGACAAGACAATCTGGACAGAGGCAATTTCGAAGAGCACAGCATGTAGGAGGGCAAGGGAAGAGCTGATTGTTTCTGGTGGATATGATGGAGCTCCTTGCTGGACAAAGAAAATTAATTCTGGGAAGCACTTAGGAATTTATAAGCAAGACTGGCAGGGCAGGAAAAATCAAAAGAAGGAAGCAACAGAGAAGGCTTTTTTCTAGAGGAGGAAAAGAACCAGGGACATGAGAAACAATGTCTAAATACAGACTGGACACAACATTGGAAGAGCCCAGGTCCAGCTGCTACACTTTGGATACCTTTGCTTTCCAGAGGAACAGGCAGCAATAACAAATGGATTCTCCCTGTCCTTTATATATATCTTTTAAAACAGTTTTCTCCAACAGCTGAAACTAACCATTTTTAGGCAAACTGAAAGTTACCTGAGTTCTTTTGATGGGATTCAGCCTCCTTGATGTAGCAATTCAGCTTAGACTACTTTCAAGAGTGTTGGAAAGACAAGGGAGAGAAAATGCAAAAACAATTAAATGTCCATGGTGCCATGCTGAACCATGAACAAGGACATACATGAAGAACAGTTGCTGTACAAATAGCTGTAGAACATCCCCATCTTACATCACTGCCTGGAAAACAGACCTATGGAGCAGAGTGGGCAGTAAAAAAGGTACAAAGCCCTTCTGTGACTGTGTATGGACACTGTCAGGCAGAGGACACATTAGAAAACAAGTACAAGTTAGGAAGAAAAATATCTAAATGAAAACCGTTCAGTGCTGTCAAATAAGAATATGGAGTGTCTTGAGGTTATTTTTGTATACAGATTAATTTTTCATTAATCATCTGATGCACTATAAATCCTTGTGTTTGCATTTTTTTTTTTTACTTTGTTGCACTTAAATCAGCTCTAATTTGTATAAGCGTTTATTTATTTATTTATTACCTACCGTAAATTGTGAAACAAGGAGTGCTTTCAAAGCAGCAGTTAACTCAGTGCTCCTTGTTTCTTGGGTTGCCATTACTCTTGTAATGAGTATGAGGGATTCACCCTCTCATAGTATGTGAAAAATATGCCAAATAAAGTTAAACAAGATTTATCCTCTGGTGACTTTTTCCTGCATATCATAGGAACAGTAGGGGCCACCAAGATAAAAAAAGAGAGGTGCAAAAATTACTTGAGCAGCTTACAGACACTGTAATGTCACCTAGAAGCAGTATTGTTTCATTTTTCTATGCAACAAGACAACTAGAAGTATTCCACATTTTTCCCTGCTTCTGCTATATTAGAAATTTGGTGGGTAGCAGCTGTGCAATACCACTGTAGTCTCATATTTGTCTGCATTCCAGTATCACGTTTTGCTGTAGATGGGGCTGTGCACTTCACTCATAAGAGAGCAACAACGATAAACTTTATTGATATTACAAAATTCAACAGTACATGCACCAGTGATTTAGCAAGTTTTAATGGCCAGGTACAGTTGATTATTTACTGCATAGTGGATAGGTTCAGACAATTTTCAGGAAGACACTCCTGTTCAGTCCTGAGCATAAGTACCCCTTCATGTTCCAAACTCCTTCTCAGAGGAAGTGTATGTGCAGCTGGACCCAGACTTAATCCCAGACTTGATCAATGGTTTATGTCTAAAGGATTCACACCTTTAGTGTCTAAAAGATTCACTCATTTGCAGCATTTAGCTAGGCTTTCAAAGTTTGCCATGCCAATCACTAGGGGGAAAAAAAGTCAGAGCTGCCAGCACACTCATGTTTTCATTCTTCATTCATTCATTTTTACATCACATACCTCCTCACCTCTGTTGTATAATTGTACATTTGGGACTGTCTTTCTTGTATATACATTTTTTTCTATAGAGTCTACTTGCATAGAGGATTTTAATTTTTGTGGTCTTTTAGAACTGAAATAAGCAGACAAGCAAACAAATAATTTAAGCACATTCAAACCAAGAAATATCAATGCATAGAGCAAATTACTTTAGTTATGGACATTTGCTGTTTAATTACACTATAGCTTACTACATCTTATGTAGAGTGCCACTGACAGCCCACGATAGCAGCTGGGTAGGTTTAGATGACTGCAAAAAGCCTTTCTGAAATTACTAAGGAAAGGCTGAAGCCAGAAAAAACCTCACATCTTTGTAGAAGAAGATATAATTTGCCATTGCAATCAGCAGTTCTACAGCGCCAGTCATATTTGTGACTCAGGCTCAGTGTCACAGATAAAATGTTTGAAGTTTGAATGTTATTGGCAGGAACACTGAAAAGGGGTAGTTCATTCCCTGCAGATATTGTCATCAAAGTTTCACTCTGAAGATTTTTGGAAGATATTGATACTTTAAAAATTTAACTTGTCTATAAAAATATAAAGATAAAACTGTGAGATCCTGTAACCCCTTTTTTTTTAATAATAACATCTGTGATCAATGAAGGGCAAAAGTAGATTTCTTGAGGAAAATCTAAAATAAAACACTTCTACAAAAATTGAAATTTAACCAAAAGGAATTTTTTTTTTTCTGAATCCTTCAGATTCATTCTTGCCAGCTCTACCTGTGTAGACCCAAGCTGAACTCGGTGTTAGCACAGAGGTCCCTAAACACTACTCGTTGGTCCATGGTCTGTTTTGTGTGAGCTAAATATATAGAAGTTGTTAAACATTAAAACTACATAGTTGGCCACCCTTTGCTCCACCAATATGTGTGGCTATCTCTGCCATCTATGCAAAAGCACTGGTGTTAGTCAGCTGTCCCTGGCACACATCAGCCACTCAGAGTAAATCTTGAAGCAAAACTTACGTCCAGGAATTATAGTTAAGAAGGTTGTTATCAGGAGTTGGAAATAAAAAACTAAAGTGGTTATAAACTCCATAAAATAATTTTACACAGATTAAGCTAGAAAAAAAAAGGAAAAAAAATAGTTCCTTAGAAACTAGTTCAAATAAACTAGTGTCCATAAGTGGAAGAAGGTAAATTACCTACCATTATTATATAATCCTGAGGACTATAAACAGAAATTAAGAGTTATGTGAGAGAGAAGGGAAAAATGAAATCAGAATGTATAAATAGGTCAAGTTAAAGGCTCTGAAGTAGTGGAAATGTACTTAGTACTTAGTGCTATATCAGGTAAGACTATAGCAGAAAAAAAACAACAAACAAACAAAAAAAAAGGAAAAATTAAAATAAAAATTAAATAAAAAGACAAATCCCCTAAAAATTAATGTAATTTATATGAAGACAAAAAAAGAGTAAATCTATAATTTTTATTAGGAGGCACAACTTCAGTTTCTAATCAGCAGAGCTGAACTGAGCTCTTTACATTTTATGCTTCTGTTATAAAACTTTGATAGTTTTTTTAATTAGAAAGTTTACTTAGATAATAAAAAACCTACTGTTTTTGCATTCAAATTAAGCTCAAGGGAGAAACAAGATTGATCAAGTTGCTTTCATAATGAGGCAGATTTTTAGTCTCAGTTTAATAATTTTTCTATTAGCATTTCTCTTACTAGAGAATATATATTCAAAAGCGGAGATCTGCAGCTAGTACGAACTGGAATTGCTTCCTTACACTTACACTGATTTACACAATCTTAGCATCTGGCTTATTGTTGCAACTACCATTTTCTATTACGTGATGTGCTTTCAATTTTCTTCAAAGTACTGGAGATGTAAGTTCTAATGGACAGTTCCTTACATAATTGGTAGACAGTAAAATAAAAATAAATGCTTCTAATAGCTTCCACTGCACTTTATGGATACACAGCAAAACAGAGAAGGGTGTTAACTAGTGAGATTGCAATCTATATTGTATGTAGGCTAACACCTTCCCCTGTTCAAATTTCCCAATGCTTCATATTCTTAAGTCCTTTGCTACTTCTACAAATTGTTTAGGTTGAAATGTTGAAAGAGAATGGTGACCCGGTGCAGAGATGGGTCAAGGCAAACAGGATTTTGCTAAGCAAGCAAAAATGGTTAAAATCTTGGAGAAGCATGTTGCTAGAGCTTAAGCAATTTGGGACAGATGAATAGGAACTGGAGAAACAACAGGGAGAGGAACTGTGCGAGACATGCCAGAATGCAAAAGGATGGGACCATAGAGGAAATGAGACTGCTAAAAGAGGCCAGGAGGGAGCATGGAACTGATCTGAGACTGATGAAAAGGCTGGAGATAGACCAGGACTAGAATCCAAGAGTAAGCAAAGTGGGCATCAAGAGTTGAGGAAGTACCATTGGACGTGGATGGGCAAGTGGGATTGGTATGAAACATGAAAAGTGCAGGTTGACACACTGCAGGCAAAGAAAATGAGGGTAGGAAGAGGAGCTTAGAAGGGAGCAAACAGTGTGATAGAACAGGGCCAAATGACTAGCTGGGGAAACAGGCAGTGGGCTGAAAATACCACTACAGAGCTCCAGGTTCAAGCCACAGATCCCAGCTCCATTATCTGCCAGTGTTTATGAACCCGTTCTATCCAGTAGCACAGGAAGAACTGACAAATATATTGTCCCTAGAATTTCCCCCATCCTCCAAAACAGTCACTGTATATACTTCTAGCACCCAGAAACTTTTAACTCCATGACCAAAATGGAGACTTAAATAATCTGGTCAATTCTGAATGTGCTTCTGAGGACAGGAAAGTTACAGAAATATCTCCTTCTTTCTGCCTTTGCTGAGGCTGGTTATTGTTTCATTATAGTCAACCTGAAATTTGCCACAGCCTAAACCCATATGCTACACAGCAAAACAATATGCTAGATAAGAAAGGGAATTATATTCTAGTAAAGAAATTGTATAACAGTTTAGCTGGCTAAACTCCACTAATACTGTTCAGAAGAGATGCAGCTGGAAAACGCAAAAGTAAGACATTAATTGTTTTATTGCTCCCCTTCTTGTTTTTGGCTCAACTCTTCTGTCATCTAATACTGCTCCAGCCTCTAGAGCCAATCCCCATCAAAATCCAACTCTAAATCATGGTACCAAGGGAGATCTCAATTGACTCTGAGATTCATGACTTGCCCCCAAAGCACAGTCTCTCTTCAGAAGCTGAACACATAGATTATGGATCCAAGTCTTCCCCCATGGCCCAGCTGGCAGAATCACTTTATTTCACCAGCCCTTCATGCCTGCAGGAGCCTGATGTGGCCTGGTCCCAGTGTGATGCTCAAGTGACCAGGAGCCGGGATGCACTGCAGAATGCACCAGCTCAGTTCAGATGCAGTTGTGAGAATCTATTTTACCAGTTTCACAGCTGTTAATAGCCAATGTAGTAGTGATTTAACTGTCTCCGATCTTGATGTTGACATTGCTATTACTGTGTAACACAACTCCTTCTATCACTTGGTAAAATAGAAAATGCTTCTTATATGTTTGCTCCATTTAAAAACTGAACATTTCTAATTGTGGTCAGAATATCACATGTGAAAGAGCCTAGAAAACCCACACTGTTTTACTGAGAATGGATCTGGTTTATTACTGTCAGTGTAGCTATCAGAGTTTAGTGAGCAGTTTGGGAATTACTGATCTCAGTGAAATAGGAACATTTTCTGGTAACCACTATAATTGAATAAACAGCAAGTAAAATGGAGAGAGTTGGCAAAATGATTGAAAATTAGTGAGGGAAAAGTATCTTGATAGCTTACCAGAAAAGTCCATTTAAAAGTACAGCTCTTCAGTTCAGCTACTCCTACACCTGAGTTCTGCAGCCCATAATTTATTTAATTGCCTTTGAAAACTTTCCAACCATCCATTAGAACTGATACATTTGCCTTTTTGCTGTGATTTCTTAAATTCTTAGAAAGTCTTACTTTTTAAAGAAGTCTTTTCTTCTTGTCACAGTTATTGGTATGTTTTTTGGATGGTAAAAAAAAGAAACTGGTAAAGTTTTTCTATATTTTTCATACAATAGTGCTGAAATTTTCTCCCTCTGCCAAAGAGTCTGATGTGACTGAAATGCTGAAGATTGCTGTTTGTACTGGAGGAGAAGTGGAGGCTGCTTTGTTATAGAAGTACTTCAACAGACTCACTTGAAATAGAAGTGCTGTGCTGTTTTTGCAGCACCACAACTTGAGTGACTGACAAGCCCATCACAGCATTTCCACTAACAGCAGGGAAAGGCACACATTTCCAAGTGGATAGTTTTCACAGAAATCTTATACTGCAGCCCAATTATTTCCTTCTTAAAGAATAAAAGTTGTTCTCCAGATATGACTAATAACCTTCTGAATGTTTTGGAGTTTTATCTGAAATTGAACAGCTTCCTTGTTTATTTGCAAAATTCCATTACATTAATGACAAATCACATATTTTTGAGGCACTTGACATTTGTATATTATATCCATTTCTATCTGTTTGCTTTGGAGAGGCTAATTCTTTGGCACAATGTATTTCTCATAAATACTTATGTTTTCATGAATTATATATAATATATAGATGGGTTGGGGGGAGGGGTACTTAATGAGTTTGCATACAAGGCTTTATTTGTGAAAGGACTGAATGTAAAGGAGCAGAAGATTAGGAAAAACTGCCATGTCCTTAAAGTGAAGGTTTGGATTTGTGGATGACAGAAGAGGCAAAACAGACTTTATTTCCCTCTGCCTTTAGGCTTGTTCCCTTTTCCCTCTATTTCAACCAAAGCTCCCAGCCTTCAAACATGCCACTTCTTTAACAATTTAGCAATCCCTTGACAAGGGACTAAGGTGGTTTTAAGCTGCTGTACACCGGGAGTCTCTTGAATTTATTTGGTCTCTTGACTGCTGTGGATGCTGAAAGGAAATTGCACTTTTAAGCAGCTTTTGTTTCATAATTCAAAAGCAGTAGAAACTGAAACAATAAATTGAAAAGCTCTGAGACAAACAATAGATCAGAGAGATTACCCATATTGATAAAGAGTAAAAGCAAATGTATTAAAATACTATAAATAAAAGGATGGAGGTACTGAAAGTTCTATCAGAGTAGCTCAAACTCTTTAGAAATGTCAAAAAAAAAATAAGGAAGAAAACTTAAAGGACATTTTCCTCTGCATGTAATAAGGTGCAGTAAATATAAAACATCAGATACTTTTCATGGTTGCCCAGTTCCACAGATTCTGATTTGCCTAATGGCTTGAAAGAAACTTTGGTACTACTCCCCATTCTATAAATATATTTCACATGCATCAGATTTTATCAGATAAGGCTAAGGCAGAGTGAAAAAACAGAGGACCTTTTTACTCATCTGAAGCTGAAAACTCCACCTTACAACTTCTAAAAGACCAGTTGCTAATTTATTTTAGAAGAAAATACCTATGAATAAAACTACATGAGGGATAAGATTTCATTATCTGTCTTTAGGTGTATAATGCAAGTTAAAAATTTCTGGGCAGGCTGACCTTCCAACCACAAGTGAACCTCTAAAAGTAAATAAAAACACAAGAACCTGTGTGGAAGGGTGATAAAATGGGACTGTTCAAGGTGAACAAAACAGTACACAACATGGTATTTCTCTGACAGAGCACTGGCTTGCACAGTCCTGGAAAATAGGCAACATGAGTAGAATAAAAGGAAAACCATTATTTCTTCGTTTCTCAGTGCTGCTAGCACAAAAGCAAGAATTATGGCAATAGGATCTCCTCACAGAGCTATAGACAGTGCTTCTACAAAAGCAGAGTTGACAGCCCACATGGATGCAAGTGAAGCAGCACTTCGACCAGTCTGGGTGCTGGCATATAAATCATTGTGTTGCCACAGGATTTTAGCTGTTCTGAAATTTGTGTTCTAGACAGTACAAGATAATATCTAATAACTTCTCCTATATTTGATAAAAATTATAACTAGATCTTCATAAAAAGTATTTTCCTGCATTGAAAGTGTGCCTGTGCCTTGATCATTCTGCAGTACAAATGATAATTTAAGGCAGCCGTGGAGAAGGCAAGGGCTTGAAAAACTAGATAAGGTGACTTTAAAATGTCCCAGGTCCTGAGGAACTGGGACAAAAAAAATTAAAATCCTGTAGACAACAGGTGTTCTCCAAGCAGTGTGTTGTACCTTCTTCTTTTAGCATCAAAAATGAAATAATGAGAATAGTTTTTGGAGAAGTAAACCTGCAGACATGCAACAGGAGGAACCAAATAAAACTTAGAAGACTTGTATAAAAAGTGCCCTGTCTGTTCCTTTGAGTGAATGTCACTCTCTGAAACACAACAAAAAAGGCTTGGCAGTACTAACACATGACAGTGGCAAATTGTCCCAAGTACACAATCTTATGCTTTTAGTTAAACATCTATGACTTACAAGTCAAAAGATGCTCAGGAGAACAATAATAGCTGCAAGCACATTCTCCATGATAAAAATTCAATTAAGTCTGATAAAAGAAATTGTTGGATAAACTGTAGATGGAGCCACATTTTAGAAGAGAGGAAACAATTAGTCTGTTAACACAGGAAGGTTGGAAGATCCAACTCAGAGGCACTACTATTACACCAAGGGGAATCTCTCAAATCTGAAAGGAATTCTGATTAAACACAACAGAGAGCAGTATGTTTAGCAGACTGTATAACAGTGGCTTAAGAATGCAAAATTAAGGAAAAAAATCCAATAATCAAATCACAATGAAATGATATTTTATTCTGGGCTCTACTGAATAGCTGGAGGCTGCCAAGTCACATTATATATGCTGTAACAGAGGCCCGGGAAAAGCAGGAGAGTGTGTTGGTAATGAAGGGGAAAAAAGGACCCAAAATAAGCCTACACATAGTGAGTATGTAGAAAACCATTTTCTTGCATCATTATTATTCAGTTTTCTGTCTAATAGTTTATTCCAGAAGACTGAGTGACTGTGCATGTCAAAGGTGATTTAAATGTTAGGTGCAGTACCTGATGCAACAGTAATGTTACAGTGGACATTAAATTTCTGTGAGTATTAATTTAAATTGACTTCAGTAGCATTTATTTAGTAATTCCATTCAAAAGAAATTTTCCTGATTTTCATTAGTCTCAGAAACCCTGATGTGATGGATGGGTAAATTAAGGAGTAAAAAGGTTACAGGGTGAGATCCCAATTATGTATCATTTTTCAGGGATAGGGTGCACAGCAGCTACAGTGAAATTCTCATTGCCATCTTCTGACACTCATTTAACACACCACAGGGAACAAGGAGATCTTTGACATCAGGAATTCAGGAAAGAAGTGTGCAAAAAAAGAAAAAAGGAAAACTCAAACAGAGAAACAAGAGTAACCATAATATAGGGTATTAGAAGCAGTGATGGCTTCAAGAAAATGATGAAATATGAATTTCTGTCAAGCAGTGTGGCTGCAGGCAGTAGCAGCTACCCAACAGCTTGCTCACAGTCTTGTAAGGTTGTTGTCTCCCCGGTCATATTCTGAGCAGGAAGGGACAACTGCACTTTAACCAGCAAGTGGAAGATAAAAGAAAAGTGGGCTCAAATTTATCCACTAGGGTTGCACACAGATAGAAGATGCAAATAGACAGGTAGATCCCAAGGCACTGCAATGTCAGAACAAATGAACTTAGTACCAGAGTCTCAATGCAATTCCAAGCATCACAGTGTTTAGGGTCTAATTTTATAACACACCCTGTGTTTTGAGACAGAAGAAAAGTGAGCAAGAATAGCACAAACACAAATATCACAGGAAAGCTGAGGATGGAAAAGCAGGGATTAAATCTTACAAGCAGGAGATACAACGCCCTGTCCAAAATCATATTAAACATATTGCCTTCATGTGCTATGTTTTACCTCAGAAATGGGTGAGGCATAGCACTGAAAGAGAGATTGATTCAAGTTGCAGAAGGGAAATATGTACTTAATTTTCAGTCATTTATTGAACAAAAAAATCAAATAAATGCTGATAAATATTACTGCTCTACTGTGTGCCCCTAAAAGAAACCCTGTTGTTTGAAAATATGTAACACATATAAATGAGCAAAGGGATCCTTTTAAAGTCTGTTCTGTTATTTGCCCTACAGTGCAGAATGCATATGGAAACATTGCTTTCTCACCTAATTCATGAGGTGTTTGGAGGATTAATTAGTTAATGTTTACACAGTGCTTTAGAGAACAAAAGCATAGGATAAGCTATTTACCAAGTACTATTGTAAGAAATCACAAGAAGCAGGAAATGAGAAATCTCCATCTCATAAAAGTAAGGAGTTTGGTGCTTGTTATTTATCAAGCCTTCCACTCACTTGTCAGGTCTTTCATTTAGGAAGGCCACTTTTATGTTCTCCTTTGTGTTGCGAAGGGTTACATTTCAACAGCTGTTAACTAGAACTAGTATCAACAGCTTTCCATATCATTAGGCAGCTGGGAAGAATATCATAATATTGTTGGAACGCAGCTGCACTTTTATTTCTTTGAAGTGGAGGAAAAGGTAGGCAAAAAGGTTCTTTAACAACATGTCTTGGTTGTTATTATCCCACTATTGATGTAATCACACAGAAGTCTAAAATTATAGAATTAGAATGCTTTGTTTTGGAAAGGACATTAACGATCATCTAGATAGATAATAAACAGTGGTAAAGCATAAGTACCGTATGAGAGAAGGTCTTCTCAACAGAACATTCACCATGAGTCACAACTGCTTATCCTCTAAAAGATTGTGCACTTTTTGTTGGCTTCTGAGCAAGCTGCTATTCACCTTCATGGGAGTGCTGGGTTCAAGCCCCAGAGCTGTAGGTGTGCAGCAGCTACATCCAAGTTTTCTCATCTGTTATGAAAACCAGATGGTCAAAAATGCTGTTGAAAATCAGATAACATTTCCAGTTGGAAAGGGAGAACTTGTCCAAGAAATCTCAGAAATGAAATTACATTCCAGCTTGGTTTATGCAAAAGGTCGAGTTAGATAAACACTGTGGTCCAAGCTGGCCACAGCGAAGATCAGGTTCCAGCTTTCATGGTGTTACAAGAGCAGGAGCCCCTTCAGTGATAATTGTATCACCTATGTAAACTGAGATAAAGGATCCACAGTTCTATATAATTTTCAGGTCTTTTAAAATAAAGTCCTTCAAAAGATGTCCCTGCTTTCTAATCTGCTCACAGTGAAGCATCACTTTTCAATTCCAGTGTTTCAGTCTCCTGACTCAACAAAATATATTAGTTTAATTTTATTTGGTGGGGGAAAAGGGCAAAAGAATCATTAAGAGCTATGGGTAATTTATATTCTTCCTCACGCTACATACTTTTCCACTTGCATTTGCTACCAGTTAAATTGCAGAATAGAATTCTTACATCTGTTATGCTCAACAGTGCAGCACACAAACCTGAAGGAAAGACAAAGCACATGAGTTTAAAGTGCCTTCAAGGTAGTGTTTAGTACCTCTGTTGAGCTATCCCATTGCTTCACTTGCCTCATCAGAATACCTCAAGTCGAACCACTTCCTCTGTACAGAACATAAAAATCATCAGCTTTGGCTGAAGAAAGTGAAGATCCTTGGGAAAAGGGTAAGATCATATGTATTTCAGTGAGTTTCCTAGGGTCCCTGGATGGGCTGACTTTCAGCCTGCCTTAGACATCCTACATATTTAGTTTAATGCAAAAAGTGCAGAGCCCCTACCCCTAAAAAAAAAAAAAAATTCCTGAGAAAAGACATTTTGATCTAGAAATAGAATAGGATTCTGACAGAAACTTGCTATCCTGAAGCTACATCATAAATTTTTATGAACTGGATCATTGAAAAAAGAAAAAAAAAAGAATTTCAGCAGCAGTTATTTTGGTGTTAAATGACTAGACTGTAATGAATATTTTGGATTAGAGAAAACCCTAAACTTAGTTGACTGTCAGATGCATCTCAGTTAATTAACACAAGGGCACGGCAGTAAAAAAAGTGCTTTTCTTCATATCCCTCTGATTGAGCTCAAGGGTCATTGGGGACTATCAGAAAGACCTGCTTCTGTTTAAACTGCTTCCAAGTATATATCAACAGACAGGAGGCTTAAATGTGGTGTCATTACTCCTTTGAGCATACCTGGAAACAGGCACAACTCCACTTAACACAAATTAATCTGTTAGGGTGGCTGGCTTACAGCAGCCTGCAGGTAGCCTTAAGCCTGTGAACAGTAAATGGGGAATTTACTTAAATCTCTTTTTACCTGTAGACTACTCAGTAATTACTGACCTTGTGGCAAATATGAGTTACTACAGAAGCCTGAGTGCTTCCCATGCTAAGTTTATACAGGTTCCAAATCTTACTCAGTATGGAGGCAAACCCTGGAAAGAATGAATCAGTGCTAGAGGTAATAGTATTAAGGTCCTTTTCTTCTTTTTCTTTCAATAAAACTGTGCCAGATTCACCAGTTTCTAAAGCTCAAAAGGTTTTCACAGAACAAAAAAAACATGTTGGAACAGCAACCTTGTCCATCTCCCTCTGCCCTAGGAAGAGAAATCTAAAAGGATTAATGGTTTCAAATGATTGTGGGGAAAGCTGTAATCTGCATTTAAATAGAAAAAGATCCCAAGTGCCCAGGTATTCATTTTTCTTTTTATAGCAGGAGGCAGAGTATTTTTCATGTGTGCAGTTTAAAGTTAAAGGACACTGTGGTGCAGGTAGGTCTGTGGTTTTCTCACTAGTGCACAGACAGCTGGGTATAGCTTCATCTGCCAGAGTAATTATGAATGTTTGTCCTGAGCAAAATCCTGAGAAACTAATATGGCTAGAAGACAGATTTGTGTGAGGCCTTCATAGTGCAGCTAATGTAGAAAACACAGTTGTACAGTACAGTGAAATTGCCTAGTTCATATAAGCTCCTGTGCAGTGACAGTACCAAGAAAAGCGTAAATAGGAACTGGGCACAGCTCATCTGACCCATCAGACACTGAGCCTTGCTATCACTGATACTTTGTGTCTTCTTCACATACAAAATGAAAACAACAAATAAAAAAAATGCCCAAAATTTTAAACGTCCATAAAAAAATTAAATCCATCGAGGTCTTATACTAATGTACACCAGAAAAATAAAGCAGAATAGATTCTGCACAATCCTTGGTCAAAAGGTGGAGGCCGCATAAAACTGGTAGGCACAAAACTCAAGGGATTCAAAGGAATATGAACAGATTTCCCAGAGTACACAAAATCCCTCACTGCGCTGCTGATGAGTTAATATTCAGATAACTATATCAGGTGAAATTGCTTAATTAGAGTTCTAATTATTTTCCAGCCATCCAGAAAAAAAAAAAAAGAAAAAAAAAAAAAAAGAATAAAAAAGCATTAAGAAGATTCTCTTGCTTTTAATTAAGAATTCATTTTGACTAAGCAGCTGATTCTATCAGTCACTGACAGCCACACAGGAGACAGTATATTTGTGTGTTTATATTTTTTGCATCATTATGTATTCACACCCACATCTAGATTGGATGTGTGACACATTTAAGGCTTAGTTCTGACAGATGCTTAATCACATGAATAATCCCATGGGTTTACATGAGTAAATGTTTGTTTTGTAGAGCTCCATTTAGATTTCATTGATAGCATGTGAATTTCCACTGTGACTATAATCACCCCCCAGAATGGCTCAGGCCCCACATTTCGTGTTTGAGCAAATCATCAGGGTCCTGTATAGAGTAGGAGGTCACAGTTCCTTTTTGATGCAATGAGTCCCAGGCAGCTAATGGAAAGTGAAAGAGGTTTTACAGGTATTCTCTGCATGCAAAATATCTGTAACTTTCCTGCTCACCGCTTTGTTCTGAAAGGTGAGAGATGCGGAGAAAAAAAGCATATAAGTGGCCTGTCTCTCTCCCTTTTCAGCCACACTTTAGGAAAGCACCCAGTACTGTTATATTTGGTGCAGATCCTGGCTCAGCACTCACTCTTGGTGCTTAACTTTCATTTTGGACACTTTGGACAGAAAGATAAGAATGTATACAGGAATACAAAAGGCTGAAGTTTTTCTAATGTGTTTATGTACACAGTGGCAGACTTCCAGTAAACCAACCAACCAACCAACCAACCAACAACCCGAAATTCGGACAACTCCGCAATATTGGGCATACAAGGAGTTTCTGGCTCACAGGTGGCTAAATAGTCTTTAAGGTAACTGCACAGCTTTGGATCCAGCCTTGTTCTTCTATTTCTTTTGGACAATGCCCAGAAGGCTTTTAGAAAATGTATTGCAGCAGTGCTGCAACTTTAGGCTCTCACCTAGGGCTTTTCTCCTTTGAAAAGTCATGTGGTTTCACTAGCTGTAAAAGTATTCACAGCTTTGTAGGCTTTGTAGGAATTAGCCAAAGTTTCTATATTGTGAAGTATAACACACTTCTATATCTTAATTTACATAAAAGTCTAGCTTTATATTTCTAAATTTTCCTTTTTTTTTTCAAAGTACAGCATTAATTAAATTATTATTAAAGAGTTAATCCACTCTTTCTTATTTCTTGTTCTTGCATTGAACTTGCTCTTGGTGATTGCTAAAACATTAAAAATCATCAAAATACTCAACACTTAATTAACACTTAACCAACACCTGTTATTTCAAAACTTCTAAGAGCCTGAAAAATTGGTGCCCGGTGACATGACGTTTGTCATGGTACATATTCATCCCAAATCCCTGGTCTACATCTGTGTTTTGGGGACAACTTGGTCATAATCCCTCTGTAATGGAACTTTCTGCTTACATGTGTGATAAGACAATGACAGCAATTAGACCCAAATATTTTTGAGGAGTCATGTAGACTTCAGTGCTGTTTGCAGAAATCCTGTGCTCAGAACTGAAGCTTCTGAACACACTCTCAGCCCTAAAAGAAGAATTTGTCCACCAAAAACATGATAAATATTTAAATATCAAAAATTCTAAAAAATATGTTGTTAATATCCATTATAATGAAGGATGTTGGTTTTCACAAGAGAGTAATGTGCAATAACTGTTAAATTTTAATTGCAATTAGGTGGCATATGAAATTAAAATGAGTGTTAAGCTAACACTCCCTTCCTGGCCTGTCTCCAGCCTCCAGTACAGAGGCTATAAAATACAGAGGATTCATCTGAGAATTCAAGATACAAAACAACCCCATAGTTGGATCATTCATTGCTACTAAAAGCCCATGGCTTCTGCCTGAGCCACGTGAGGGCAAACATTCTTGCCTTCTTTCCTCTGCTGCTTGCAAATCTCTCCTTGTTTTCTTCCAATAAAGGAAAAATCTTAAAAGGGAAGAAATGGCACAAGAGTGGAAAAACTAGCTGAGGACTGCAAGGATGATATCAGCCCAGAGTCCAGGACAAATTTTATTTTGCTGTAGGTGAATAGCCAGCAGTGTTTATTTTAAAATCAGTTTGACTCCAGACCACTCCAGATATGTGCTATCACATATAAAAATACAATGCATACGGCTCTGCCTTGGGTGAGCTGATCAGTAATATTTATCTGTCTAACTGTCCTTGCTGCAGCCTCCTGATATTCACCATAATATAATTCCATTTGGTTGTCAGTTCACTGGTTTTCTCTATCGTGCTGAGAGTACAAATGGAAAGCTTTGATTTTGAAGGTTATTTTGTTTTTTTTCCTATAAATTTAAATCGTAAAAATTGCACAAAACTTATTTAAGGACTGGCTTGATTCAGGGCCCATCAAGGCAATATTGCAGTGATAAAGGTGGCAACTTTAAGTCATGTTTTATATTGGGTGATCTCTGAGGCTTGAAGCCAATGATTTTGTAATTTTTTGGGTTTAATTGAGGACAGTGCATGGCACCTCAAAGCCCTGGAAAAAGGCTGTTGTCTGTTACTGTGCTCTGGGTGCTCTCTCAGACATGTGGAGAAATGGAATCCAAGAATGCATGGAGAAAGCAGCCAGTTTAGGAGGGGTTATCTGACAGTGAGTAAGTCGAATGCAGTTGCCGCAGAGGAATATGAACAATAGTAAACTCTTTGGCTGCAGTACCCAGAACATGTAAAGCTTTATAAATTACACAAAAAAGTCTTAGCAAATTGAATATTTCTCACCAGTGAAGGGACATTTTGATATTCCACTGTGACATATCAATAGCTGAATTCTTCCCAATGTGGCTGACAGCCTGTTCCTGGAGCGACAAGAATATTAAATGCTGAGTTGTGTGTGTTGTACACTCCTGAGTTTAGTAAGCCCCAGTTAAGCTTAGCGGTTTGCTAGAAGCCCTTTTTACCACAGCTTGTGTTATGGATTTCTTTAAAACCTTTGATTGTTATCAGATTGCCAGTCTCCAAGCGGATATAAGGAATTCCCTTGTATTTTAAACTTTGGTATCTGAATCCATGACTCAGTCTGATCTCTTGGAAAAGGAAGTTTTATCTAAATTAAAAATATATTCATGTTTTATAACTGTAATAACTCTTATGAAAAAGTTATATACTTTTATTATATAAGGGATGCTCCTAGGTCATAAGGGATTCATAATACTCCGTGATTCAATGCCTGTTATGTACTTAAAATGTTTTGTAGACTACTTCAGTGTGTTTGCTTAAGTAAAAATTGCTATAAAAATGTAAGTTGTAGTAATGGTGTTATTGCAAGACATTTTTGCCAGCCACAATGAATGATTTCTAAATGCCACAGTGTGATTAAACTGTAAGGCACAACGGGTTATATTAGAGTAGGAAGCCCTAGGTGTGCTGAAATTACCATTCAACAGCTCACCTGGGAGCATCTCTGGGAGATTATAACATGACACCTTTACTGTTTTTTAAAAATGAAAGGATGAAGTCATTAAAAAGCATTTTTTTCCCACATAAGTGAAGTGTCTTCCATCACCCAGCGTGCAGCCATTAGGTCTAATGTGCTTTTCTGCAGAAATATTTCAAAATGATCCAGGGTTCCCTTCTTTTCTATTGTGGCAAAGGGAAGATTTGTTACAGGAATCTTGTTTCTCCCTGAATGAAATATGTACTCACAATTACCTAACATACTCAGTTCCCAGTTTCTGCAAAACTGCCTTACCAACAAACTCACTGTTTTCTAAGACATGTTTTGCTACAAATATTTTTCTTTTTCTGTCTGCAAGCTTTTCTTCCCTATTTGCTCCTTCAAGGAGCAAATAATACCAGAGGCCTCTCTACTTGTGGTTCTGTAATATTGTTGATTCCCCAATGGTTTTAAGTGAAGAGACCTTTGAAAACTGTACCAAAAGGCCCACTAAGTTTTGTTCGTCATATATCTTTTTTAGTTAAGCCATGTGGTACACCAGTGTTCCCCTTGTTTTGGGGAATACATGCTCTAGGAAACAAGAAAACATAAACCATATTTGTGTGTTGTCTGCACACAAAGATGACATGCTTAAATGATTCAGCCCGGCAAACTGTGAGACCTTGGTAGGACGTGGGTAATAGCTCAAGAGTATAACCAGAAAATGTGACTAAAAGCAGAGTAAGGTCTCTCCATGCAGCCCAGTGTGGTGGTGCATTCTCCCCTGCCTCCTGGCTGCACCATGACTGCACCACGATCTGAGAATTGCTTGCCACGCCTCAGAGTTAACCAACAACACCTGGGCTCTTGAGCTTATTAAAAATGCTGTCTGCTCTCAGGAGCTTACACTGCCTAATGAGCTGCTGGGGTTTTTTGGGTTTCTTTTTTTTTTTTTTTAATGAACAGCCTTGGAAACATTTTTTTTTTCTTTTCCAAATGGCATAACATTTTTGTTCTCACACTTACAAAAAAGTTTCCAAGACTAAGTGTGTCTAGGAGGAAACATTGTAATGACCAAAGCTTAGTCATTTGCAGCCCTATAAACAGTGGTCCTAAATGAGACCCTTGGAGCTCTGCTGGACCACAGTGACCATCAACCTCCCTTTGAGTGAGGCTCCTCCAAGCCAGCAAACTCTTGGGTTTGCTGTACTGAGATGATGGCAGAATGATGTCAGACCCTGGGATGGTACCTCCACTCCTCGATGCTTGACCCTTAACCCGCTTAGAAGATGCTTCCAAGCCAAAATGTTTCCAAAGTGAATATTTCATTGCCTTCAAGGGTGATTTTTCACAGGTACTTTGTACAGACTCTTTATGTCTAGGAGCATGCAAGTGTGCATATGATAGAGCAAATGTGGGAGAAATGCTGTACTTGAGATTTGTAAGTCAGGCCTGTAAGTAAGATACTGCAATGATAGAGTAAATTCTGTGTGAATCCTTTGCTAAATTGCCTAACCAAAGTCGTAATCTGTAAAGTTAAGGTGCTGTTAAATTTAAGTACTCTTAAGGTTAAATTATGTCAAATCAAGGGCTGTTGGGCCTTTAGGCTGTATTCCTTCTTATCACACACATCCGCACACATCCAGCACATGTATCCAGCCACTCATCCACCACTATTCTCCCCTTCACCCCCACACACATTCCTCCTGGCCTCCTCACCTCCACACAGACATTTTTCAGCTTATTTTGGTTTCAGGTGATTGACTATGGCTTTTTATTTGTTGATTTTCCTTGGTGTTCTTTAACTGTCTAGTATGCACTAGAGTGAACTTGCCAATGAACTCCGTAACACTGTTGCTTTTGTGTTAAATCTGTTTGCCTTTGCTGGTGATTCCTTAAGCTATCTCAAAACACTCCTTTTTGACACCCAGCCACTGGGCTTTTTTCTGAGCAAGACATACTGCCCTAAGTACAGATTTTCAGCAGGGCACCAACATCAATATCTGGTCCAGACCGTACCAATGAACCTCAAGAACCAAAAAAAAAGCTTTTTGCCTGTTCCCTCTGCTTTGACACTGGAGCACTGTTGGCTTTGAGCTAAGTTGAGACCTCAAATTTTGTAAACTAGTGTACAGCCCAGGCAATGGTCAAGCTTCTGACATCATTTTTTCAGCCTCTGTGGGGGAATAGTTGACCCTCATCAGCCCCATAAAAGGACAACTACCCTCTCTGCAGCTCTGCCATGAAACATTTGCCTTCTCTGCAGTATCCTGTGCCCTGGAAAGAGGTGAAAAGTTTTGTCTCATGGGAAAAATGTAAAAGTAAGCTATTTAAGGCAAAGGGAATTATAGATGTAACAGCAAGCTTAAGGGCAGCATGTAAAGATATGAAGAGCTAAAGCATAGAGACAGCAGTTTGGAATCTTTCATTAAACCTACTTAACAAGTTAAAAGTACATCAGACCTATCCAGTTCTGCTCAGGCAAGATAAGCCATAGTGCTGTTGTAGGTTCCCCATCATTTCTTTTTGATCATGTCCACTTTTTCATTATACCTGCACATCAACTTTTAAGTAGGCTGCAAAAGCTCTTAAAAAAGAGATTAGAACAATGTCTGCGTCTGTAGTGTGTCCAACACCAATGAGATCTTCAGGAGCTCGTATCCTGGATGACAAATACTCATTGCAGAGGCAGGAGTGCATTTCTCTCTCTGGACCTTGGGAAAAAAGTCCTAGCTGAATTCAATGAACAGAAATGTCATCAAACTGTATGCAAGGTTGGAGATTCTTAGGGCTAATCCTCTACAGTAGTTACACCTTCTTGAGCTGTATATAGCCGCAGTAGGAAAAAATAAAAGAAATAGCAAAATATTTTTTTTGCAATGGTACTGTCTTTAAGCAAAGCAAAGGATTGTTATAATTTTCCTTTCATGGTTTGTGCTACAGGTGAACCCATAGTTAAAAACCTGCCACCATCTTTTCATGGAACAGATGGCAAGAATTTATACTTAAGTTGGTGTTAGAATGGAGGATACTTATCATTGAGTGTTATGATAATGCTTCATTGGTAACAACACAAACACTATATCCATCAGACTTTTAGTTTTACTTATTTCTACAATAATTAAAGGTGATTAGCTATTTGCAAAATCCCTAAACAATTGCCTATAATTAAAATTTCTATTTTATTTGGAGAATAATCCAATTTGAATAAAATGAAAATACTGCTCCAGTACAAAGGAATTGAAAACTTAACACAGTGTGAAAATTAATTTGAGGATTTTTTTTTTTGTCTTCTTGTAGCTTACATGTCATTGTTAGAAAATGAAGTTGAGATTGTGTTCCATGTTTCCACATGGAATACACAGGTTATTCCAAACCTGATTTTGGAAAAATACAGTTTACAGACGTTGAAGTATATCACCTTGTGCTGTTGGCTTTGACCATTTTGAGGAACTGTACCTTTTCACATTTTATTTTGGCACCTGGATCTGACTGAATTATTTGTTTTGATGGAAAATATTGTAAGACGAAATTCCTCTACTGTAAAGAAAGGAACTGCCATAAATTTCATGACATGTATAGAGCTCATAAGCGGAAGTATTTAATACAGTACATTGCTCTCTCTCCCAAGTGTTACAAAATAAGCCAGTTTGGTTAGATACATTGGATAAGGGAAAGGCAAGAGTGCTGTAGATGTCCCAGACTCACAGTGCTGAAAACTAGGAAGAACATGGTTTTGTTTTTTCAGCTGTCCTCTACCAACACAGATCTCTTCAATTTATTACATTTTCAAGTGGTTTAGCAGACTAATTTTTAAATTATTCACTGCTGGAGTTTCTCCTGCTTCCCTCTAGAGACTGTATCACTCTGATAGATGTCACCATTAGAAAGTACATCAGCAGTCAGGCTTAAATAGCTTTTGTACAGTTTCATCTCAGTATTGCTTCGTGGGCTACATTACAGAAATCCTGCTCCTCCTTGGCTGACATATTTCTCTTAGTTGAATTATTATAGCTTCTCAAAACTCACATCAGGACTGAATTCTCCTTGAACCATACTTTTAATACAAATGCTTTATAAACTATTGCTTCTACCTTGCCAGTTTGCAGTCTCCTCAGACAGGTAACTTGGCAAATATGAAGTGCTAAACAGACAGAGGAACAGACATAATATGAAAACAATCTGATGCAAATGTCTTGGTACTTATGAGCAGACAAGTGCACTGACATTTAACCTACCTCTCCCTCCTTATTTATGTTATTTCCTCATCAGTCATCACAGGCCTGTTCATTTTAAATTAGTCAAAAAGGGTTTTCAAGCATGATTAGGGCCTTATACAATGACATTTCTACAGCCTCAGATGCTGGATTTTGTAAATATTTTTTCTTGTACAGAACTACACAAACCTATTCAGGTATGTCAAACAATACTGAATGGAAACAACAGAGGAACCTAAATTACCTGCTTGAATCCACGAAGAAGCACCCTTACAGGCTTCTCAGTAAAAATCTTGGCTCAATATACAGTTGTCACAAAAGCTAAAGTAGTAGAATGTACAGAGAAATGGCAAAATCCCATGATGAAATTATAGGATGCTGTTCAAAACCAGTTGTGTCTCCTTATTTAGAGTGCAGGGTCCAGGTCACAGCATCTGGATGAAGGCAGATGAAGAATTAAGGAAAGACGAGAAATTATGTGCTCCAGATAATAAAAAGACTGGGAAAAGGCAAATAATAATAGAATAGTTAAACTTGCAAGAAGATGGGTAAGACAAGCCACAAGAAAGGAAGGAAAAATTGTATCAGGTATAATTGTTTTCAGCCTGAGGATATGAAGGATAAAAGATTGTAAAAAAGAATCAAAATGGTCCTACAACACTCAAAAATACATTCCAATTTAGAATTCTTTTTTTTCACTTTTAGCCACACATCCTTGACCTTCAAGATCAAGTGTTTTCTGTCAAGATGTCAAAACAAGCACTGAAATATAAAACATATGGCTTTGCCACTTTCATAATGAATGTGTGTTTTACTCTTTTGGTATAAACCTAAAGGGTCAAGTGAAAAATATTCTGAATACAGTTTTATTAATCCACAAGGGGGGCTTAGGCTCATCTATTGATCTTTTTCCATGCTTCAGTACATTTTTTTTTTCTTTTGTAAACAAAAGAGTTTCAAAACTAGAAAAAAGTAGCTGAAATGTTTGATTCTAACTCACCATAGGTATAGTGCTTTCTGCTGATTCTCTCAGGACAGCAAGAGAAGAAACTTGTCAGCCTGTTTTATTTAATTAGCCAGCAGATCATGTGCAGCAGCCAGGACCAGGGTCAGTATAGTGGCCACTTTCCTGGGAAAAGCTATCACAATGACTTGACTGCTGGCACTCTAGGGCAAAATGATCACAGCTTCTCAAACTCTCTTACTGTGTCTCTTCAACCGCACAGAAAATTATTAGAAATTCATTGCACACAGATATTCTACCTCTCAAGCAAGTACTCTACCTGCCAGGATGAAGCACCATTCCCAGGGACTCTCTGAGCTGATGAATATTTAAAATATTTTATTCAAAATCAAATAGCTCCAGTAAGTGAGATCAAGGAAGACCTGCTCATATGACCTTAGGAATACATAACTGTGGACCTTTCCTAGGGGTTTGGGATCCTTTTACATTACCTGCTGACAATCAGCCGTGAACAACTCTGAGACAGTGTCTCTTTCATAGGTGTCCTAGCTTCCAGCGTGTGTGGAGTCACTGATATTAATTTCAGCCACTTTTGCATAAGAATATCAGAGCTTTGTGCACATTGGATTAAGATCAATGGGACAGTGAGGGCACTTCAATTAGACCACTAGTCCCCTGAGGAGCTGAAAATAAAATAGATGGTATATAGAAGAGTCTGGGCTGATACAATCAGAAACACCCTGGGTTTGCTCTCAAGGTAAAACAAAAAGATCATGCATTTCTCAAACTAACAGATAATTTCTGCCTTATCTTTGTCCTGTACACTCTTCCCTGGAGGTAAGAATTCATGCTTTTAGTCCTTGGCAACACCACTGTTCCCCAGGTGCCTGCCCTGCCACCTGTATCAGCTGGTGTGTCTGCACCCCTGTCTGATTGCAACTGAACTGAGAACACAGCAACATTTAGTACAAGCCACAACCAGACCCAGCGAGCTGCAATAGGCCTAGAGAAATCAGAACTTGATCCAAAGCCTACTGAATTCAATGCAAAGACAGCTGTCATTTGGATCCAAATATGAAAATGTTCATGGGAAAAAAAAATAATTGACTTTGAGATTTCTTTTTCCACAGCTAAGTAAAATGCAAATACTTCAGAGTGAAAAATAGTGATTTTGACATTATACTGAACCAAATCAAGCAGAAACCATTTCCAAATAATAGATTTTTCTCTTAACTCCAATTTTCAGTGTTCTTTGCCTGTTAAAGTTGCAGGAACAATTCAGTCACCATTATCCTTGCACCAAAACATACATGGACTCTTAGATACTTTTCTAAAAGTCAGTGATTTTGTTATTTGCATTACAGCTATTCCAACTGTTGCTGAAAGTTGTTACAGGAAGTGATAAACAAGTTGTTAGAGGAAAATGTGTTTAGAAATTGATTATTTATCACAAAAGTAATTTTAAATGTAATTGATGTCATGTTCTACTGAAGCATTTTTATACAAGTTCATGTGAGTTAATAAAGGGACAGACAGTCTGCCTAATTTTTAAAGCATGATTTGGCCCTGAAAGACAATACTGGCTTTCATTTGAATGCGGCATGAAGAAGACAGAGAAAAGGGAAAATAAAAATATCCCTACTCCTGCAGTTTTGCATTCAAACCAGAGCTGCGGATAATTTTGTCCTTACGTGCCTAAAGCTCGAGAGGTGTTGTAAATGCCCAAATATTTTTCTGTCATAATGGATAGATTCCTGCAGTGATTTCACTGGCAACTTCCAAGTAAGACAGATTCTGTCCTCAAACCCTTGCCTATTCACACACAACTTTAATCATTAAATAACCTTCTCCTCTGTTTCTCAAAAATCTAGGAGCATAAAATTATGCTACAAAACAATGGTTACTTTATTACCTTATTTTAATTGGCATTCTTTTCTGAATCTATTTTAGCCTCAAAATTCAGTCATCATATTACAACGGTATTGATATACTGAAGATTTTTTCCATGCTATGCCAAAGATATAAGTTGAGATATACTGTTAGCAACTACTGTTTAGGGTGTGCCTCAGCAGAAATTACTGTTCCTATCCACTTAAGAATCCTTAGACATTCACTGCCTAAGACTCTAAGGAATACTCCTAGCCTTAGTTGTGAGGACAAAAGGATTTAATGCATCCTATTATTTCACAGTGTCTGCCAAGCATCACCTGTATAAATAATTTGTCTTTGATTGGTATATTTTGGAGATGTAGAGCCAAAAAACATAGTCTGAGATAGCTGAGTTCATTTTATATTACTGTACTGTTTGCAATATGCAGACCACTTGTTTGTTTTGAAGTGCACAGACTGAGATTAAATGTATTGTAACAACAAAAGTGTAGTCTGGATAATATTAAAATAAACAGTTATATCAGATATTCAAGCAAATTAAGTTTCAATAAAGAGCACTAATTAAAATATCTATCTCTGCATTACTTAAACTTTTGTGATATTGTCATATGCATTACTCTGACATTAAAATTTCTAACTAATGTCAGTTCTAAACAGTGATGTCATATTCAAAGCTGTTCTAAGTGATAAATAATTTTCTTTCAGTTTCTATACAAGCTTTTTTCAAGCATGCCTCACAGCAAAATCACAAGCTGGATTTCACTGCTAGAGCTTTTTCTCCCAAACTCATATTTATTAGGCCACATATAAATGCATGCATGAAAAGGAGCTGACAACACAGTGTGGCGTGAATTTCAAGTATATTCCAACACCAGGTCAGAAGCAGATTTCCTATTTAAGTAGCAATTATAAATAGCCATCAGAGGTGAAACAGTATTGACACACTGGGTTACACAACACTGGTTGTGTTTCCTTTTGATTTTGAAAGGTTAACATTTTGAAGGAAAGAAGAAAAACCCTTATTTCATCTCAGAAGAAAAATTATATAATTTCCAAAAACAGGGTACCAGAGGACCCTTTTATTTTTCCCAAGAAAGTTATTTAGACTCAGAGATTTGGTGCCAGAAGGATAGTCCAAGGACACCTTTCTATTCATGTACTATTGCTTTTCGTCTTCCCTGTCAGATTCCTTAATGTATGTTTCACATCCCAAAGGGATTCACTGCATAGACTGAGAGGCAGATGGTCACTGATGTGCACCCGGGGGACCTCATCATCTACAGCAAGCTTAGGCTGTGCAAAATTTCTGTGTCTTGAAAGCCCCCTCTCAAAGTAGCTAAATCCAAGGTGACAAGGGGGAACGACCTCCTGAACCATAAATTTCCAGCAGTATGTATTGCTTTTCCAGGACATGACTATGGGTAATTATCCAAATTCATTTATTTATTTATTTTTTCCATCCATAAGTCACATTTGATTTGGTAACTCTCATCAGTATCTTTCCTCAGATACCACTCCTCTCTTTCTGCTCTCTGATTTCAATATATAATACACAATATCTTTGGGTTCACCTCTGTCCTTCTTTCCCATGCATGTCCCCCCATCAGAAACATACTCAATTCCACCACTAAAATACTTGAACACAATAATTATTGCTTGAGAAAAACTAATGATAAAAAATACTTTCCTACTCCCAGCACATTTTTGATAGCATTTTACTTTTCAGCAAGAATGCTTAGGAATATGTACAGAACTGAAGGGATAAAAGATTCAGCACTGGGACTCCTATCTAGAGTGAAAAACCTCATGGTTGTGAAATGTTCTATTAAACAGCTGCTGTAACAGTTCCATGCTTTAGCATTTAAGGGAAATAACACAGATAGAAGCCCTTTGCTTAAGCTGATTTTGCGCAGACCAACTATGAAGCACTTCATTACAAATTAAATGACTTTGACAAATAACAGCCCTCACAGATACATTGTCCTAATGCTCTCAGTGAAGGTCTCTGGATTTGGGGTTTATCTAGGTAACATCATTGAGAAGTCAAAGAAGGAAATTAAACATATCCTAGGTCATTTCCTCTGAACAGGCTTTATGTGAAAGATGAAAGAGCTCTGTATTTTGAACAAGAGGTTGTAGCAGTGCTGACAGGTTCCAGGCTTTGTGCCAAGGTATTTATTTACTTGTTGTGTCATGACAAATATTAAGCTACAATCAGAAGTCTCACTGAGCAGCAAAACCTCATAGGGCTTGGTACAGAGGAGCTTGCTGTGCTTCTGTATCCTCTCTCTTTGGGGAATGAGAAGTCCATGTGTTTCACCAATGTCCTGACCACCTGGGTTTATTCACCACAGGGATTAAAATTATTGCTCTTTTGCTAATGAATAACTCAAGAGTTTTTCCCAGGACTGTCAGATTTGCTCCACATTTATGAACAAATACAAAACAAAGCAGTTTTGATTTAACAACAGCAAAACATATTTTAAATAAATTTTATTTATTTTTAAATAAAAGCCATTTTAAATGGCTTTGTTTGGGAGGAGTATTGGCTTGGATCTTTGTCTACCAGGAAATGTCTTCTGTCAGGCATTTGCTAAATAGAAAACAAAACAAAATTTTAGAGATTATTGATAGAATTATGCAATGTATTACTTTAAGTGATTAGTATTAATTACATGGTTAAAGACTAGTCAATGCAGATATTATCTTTTACTGGGAAAAGCTAGCAGGTTATATGAATGATAGTAAAGAATTAGAACTATGAAATAGATACTTAATTTTAAAAAAGTTTTATATCCACTTAGAAAAAATTACTTCTTTGCTTTGTATAGTCACTGAAAACAGGTTTACTAGAATAATAAAAGTATATTTTGATATGGAAGTTATCATCCCACCCTGAGCAAATAATACATGTTCCCTTTGCAGTCAGGATTTGAACTGTACTCACAGGAATATTAGGAAGATGCCAGCACTAGGCAAGTGAGCTTCTGAACAAACCACATTTGATTAAATTGCCTCTCTTAGTCACTTCAGTAATAGCTTGGTGCTGCACTGTGCTGCTTTATTCACAAAAGAGCCAGGTCACTCTATTCTCTCCCTGGTCCTTTGATTCTCAAGCCTGGGAGAACAAAAAGCACCATGAAATGACATTTTCTGAGACTGATTCCCCACTGCTTCCCCAGTGCCATAACAGGAAGAAGGAATCAGAGCTATTGTCTCCAAAGCAGAGACTTTATTCCCGGTCCCCAATAATAAAAGCCATTTTTCAGCATTTGAAGGAAGTTCCTCTGTGCCCTAAATGAACACACAACATGACACATAAATTAACACTTGAGATTTACGTGAGATTTGGACAATGAAATCTATTTGACAATGCCTGACATTGAAGGGGGCTCAGAACAAGAAATCAAAAAGCTGCACGCTTAGGTCTGTAGTATCTGTGATGCAATTTTGCCAGGGTAAAAATAAACACCATGCAATACAATATGAAAAGGCATCCCCTTGCATCCATAAATCTACCTGAAGAACAGCATTCAGTATTTGAGCTAGCATGGATATTAATCTACAAGCATCATGTACTCACATCTGGAGTGAGTACAGAGAAGCATGAGGGTGAAGGAGACTTCTGCTTTCACCAAGGGTCGATGGGATAGTCTTGCTCCCCTCCTCTCTGCTTCTGCCTAGTAATGCTGGAAGGAAAATGAAGGCTGTGAAACAGCAGGGAAGTGGAAAAAACAGCACTTAGATACAGAGCCTTTGTTGTCAAATGTCTGCTGACATTGTTTTTGTATTCAGAGGAAAGCTGATGGGAGAAGAAAACTTTAACTTTCCGCTAGCAATAATATGTCATTGCAGAAAATTGTATCTCCAGCTGTCTTCACCACTGTTTTGCTGCCTGAAATATAGTATGTACTATTGTATTGGTCTTCTCCAGACCTCATCAGATTTGATACCAGAAACACTTATACAGTTTATAACCCTCAATTTTCTGTGATAAAAATATGGCTTGTATTATTCATATTCTCATCAAATTAAAGTAATTACATTGTCTCATCTCTTCATCTGACAGTTCTTTTCTGACTTTACACGTAGAAAAAGTGTTTAAAAATAAACAATCAGAAAAACTTGCTCAAGTAAGGCCAAGTCTGAGGTAGTAAGTCTAGAAAGATACCTTTGCCAATGGCTACCAGGATCAGCTCAAGATTTCTCAAGATTTGTGATAGCCTGCTCCATAGTGACCCCACTATTGAAATCAGTTTGTGAGGATTTAGGAAGAAGGTTTCTCCAAATATCTGTAGGGAAAATATAACAGTATAGAAATAGAGAAATGTAATTTAGAAGAGTTAAGAGATGAGTTAAAAGAGATGAATGAAATAAGCATTGCTGGACAAAAAAAAAAAAAAGGGGGCTGTAAATACACTGCAAAGCTCTCTGTCATTTTGTGTGTCTTTTTGTTTACATTGCAAAGTTGACCTCTTAACCCTTCTTCTCTTTAACCATTTCATTGCAACAAGTAAACTGAGGTGGGACTTACAGGTGATACATGACAAGCCAGTCCTATTTCAGGGCTGTTGGACATGGATCTGACTGTCCTCCCAAACTGTGGGCTGCAGTTTCTATCTCATGCAAGTCCATGTAAGGAGAACCTGTGCCAGGCACCACAGATGGGTCAACAGCTGGCATATGTGAGCTTTTGTACCGCTGAGTATTTCCCAGCCAGCCAGATAGTTTTGGAAATTGTTCAGGGAAGACATTAGAAAGCTGTCCAGTGCCATTGATAATGAAAAGAATAATGTTCCATGGAAGACTTGCTGCCAGAGCAAACTGTTGGCATGTGATAAATATCATAAAACTTGCAACTTTTTGAGTTTCTTAGGCTGAGCTAGCTCACCAGCCAGATGTCACCCACTTCCAAGGAGACTCTCACAGTTTTATAACAATAGAAAAAGATAGTTACTGACACTAATAAACTCCCTCTACAACTGGCTCAATACTCGAACAAAATCCAATACTAACATTCAACCCCCAAACCTGACCCCATGTCTTAAGTCACTGTCAGGTTTGATAACATCTTCCAGCTGAGAATAGGAGAGCATTTGCTGTTAAGTTTAAACAGATACCAGTAGTAATGTTCTCCATGAGTTCATGGTATCTTTTGAAACCATAAGAGTTCTTGAGTTTTTCTGTCACCAACTCTATACACAAAGGAGAGGGACAATGTAGTACTAACACAATTCAAGACTGTCAATAACTTTTTTTAGATATGTTAGGTAACATGGAAAATGTAAACTTAAATACCCAAAGTTCTCATTCTTCAGGACACAGGTAAATCCCATGTTAACTGTTTATATAAGGGATTGCCATCTTCAGGACCATTTTTAACTCACAGACTATTAGTCCCCAATTAAAAGACAATGAAAATCCTATCAAAATATTTGAAAAATGAAGCTAGTGAGGGATGCTAGTGTATGCATCCAACATACCACATGCACAATGTAATTCCTCACAAAACCTGTCTAGGGTCCAAAAGCTTCTTCCAAATAAATCCTGGGAAGTCCAATGTAGGGCTTTACAAAACCCAACTACAATACAACAGATGACTCATTGCCATCACTCTTTTCATATTGACCACATATTGCTTGCTCTTGTACTGCACTTTACTGCATTACACACTTGCTTCTTACATTTACAATATATTCCTCAAAGCAAGGGCTAGCCCCTTGTGTATATTTGTACAGTGCCTTGCACAGTGGAGCTCTGGCCTCTAGGTGTTACCATAATATAAAGAATAAACAAAATCTCTGTTTTGGGATATCCATACATTTTCCAAGCACAAAGGTTTTGTGTTAGTAATATTTAATTAATGACTATCATTTTTCATAACAAGCAATAGCAGGGTGCTAAATCAATATTAGCCATAGAAAAAAGAATGTGTTTTGCTTGTACCCATAAATACTTATTTCATGCTTCCTGGAAGTCTCCCTTTATCACAGATATTGTTTTTTCAGGTGAATAGCATGGCAGTGGAAATTGCCTCAGGTATTAACAGAGCCCTTATATAATTGTGACGGGCTGAGACGGAGTGTTCTGCCAAAAGGTTCTGAACTCTAGAACTTGCTTTTCCCATCCTTCCACAGAGCTAGAATTAGTTGACCTCTAGGTCATGCTAAAAACGACACCTTTTTCTACAAGGCTTTTCTGAGAAACTGGGATGAGTGGGTTGTGTTGGGTGGTGAGCAAAACATTATTTTCAGTACTTTCTTACAGCTTTTATACTATTCCACTGATTTTGACTGTGTTTTACTTCACATACGTTCTTTGACTTTTGGATAGGCTTGTTTTCCATTGAATCAGAACAGTAAAAAATGATGCAGTAGATCACTGTTGAAATTGTAACAGTTATAACAGTTTTAGTAATTTCTGAACCATTTGTTTCTAATAGGTAGAAAGAGGAAGGGTCAGTCTGTCATTGCCTACTGTTGTGGAACAAAATTTTCCTTGGATTTCCTGCCAGGGCTGAGGCTGTAGCTACCTTGTGTTCTTGTAGTGGATATTACAACAGTAGTGCTATCCAGAGCTACAACAGAATCTGCATCATTTCTCTTAACCAGAGCTCCCATTACATACCAAGGAAAGCCAGGAGGGAAAATCTCAGGAGGCCAATTCCATAAATAGCTTTAAACTGTGACTTTTGCTATGGTTCAATATGAAAAGAGCTCTGAATCCAGGGAAGCCAGCGCTTGTCCTCAGCTACTAATAGTATGAGTGGGGCTATTTTTTCAGGATTCATCTGGGTCCTGAGACTGGTTCAAGTTTCTCTAAGCTGGCTGAAACAAATACAGTGGTAGCAGGTGTGCTGGATGAAAACAGAAATTTCAGGTACAAGAGATACCCTGCCAATATTTATTTGTAAACAGACCTGAGTTTAAGACTGATTATTTTGTTAGGAAACCCACAGTCAATATATTTAGCTGCTACAGTTCCTAGAGTGTGTTATGATGTGTAGACACCCACCTTATTAAACAGCTGATGAGAGAGTGAGCCAGAAGAAACATCCAATGTCTTAATTCTGTGTGATCTAACTCCAAAACAACATCCATAATATATGAGCTCTGAAATGATTTCATTTTTTCTAGGTTTTTTTGCCTGGGGCTTGCCAACATGAGTGGCTAGTGCAGTCCTATCTAAAGACAGAAAAGGTTTTGCCCTGTGAATAAATTAAACTCTATCTAAACTGGTTTGCAATCAATCCCTTTATATCAGAGACCTTCAGAAGTCACATTTTGTTGGGACTTTTCTCTGATCTAGGGCAAAGCTGTCTTTTACTTTGTTAACATTACTTCAGCTAACACTCATCTTAGTGGGAATGCCATAATTCAAAAATACCTTGAGTCCCTGTTTTTATTAATTATGCAAGAAAATGGACAGCTACAGAGTGCCTGGTGTGAGTTGGAAATTGCATGTTCAGTTGAAAACTTCTGTGCCTGACCTCAAGAGAAAGAAATTCTTCTGAAAGTACTTCCTTTCTCTTACACAATTTTTCTATGATCTGAATGTAACCAGGCAAGTTTTCTAGATTTTTGTTTGACTTGTAGTATTCCTTTAGTTATTTCAAAAGTTTAATTTTCTTCACTCAGTGTTTGGGAATAACAGGCAAGCAACCCTCACTCCACTGCTTCACTTTTTATCACGTGAGGGCCTTCTGCTTTGCCAAGAAAGCTTTGCAGAACCCTTCAAACCCCAAAACAACAGATTTTTGAGGAGAGCTCTTAAAACAAAAATTCCTATATATTATCATGCTACCAGAAGCATTAGGTAGATTTGAATTTTTAATCTGAATAATTAAACTTATAGATTTTTATGGTATTCACCACAGTAAATAACATTAGGACTGAAGAAGATCTCTCTGCAGTCAGGGAGCTGATGGCAAATCTTGGTCCAGTTATGTCAATGCAATTCTTGAAACTGCAACCAGTTCTTTCCCCCTGTTAACACCTGACTCCATGGTGTACCCTCATGTCCATCATGCTCCTGTATGTGAAGTGTGGTCTTTGCCTCTCACCTCTGAACAAACTCTTAAATTTTCTAAAATTTAAATTTTAGCATTTCAACTTTCTGCTGACTTCTAATTTTCTGATGTTCAATAGCAGTTCCTCAACTTGTTCTGAGTAAGCAAATAGTGAACAAATGTTGGTATTTATTAGGCTCATAGGAAAAGAAGACCAGTAGCATTATCCCCAGTGGTATTTCAGACAAAAACACCCCAAAATCTTATACTTGGTAAAGTATTTAAGAGTTTGTAAAATTACAAGCCCAAACATAACTAGTTACCACTTAAATAAATTGCTAAAAGACAGGCTCCCTCACACCATATATCCAACTCCTTGGGAAATGGAAATATTCTATCTAAGATCTACATAAATCCAAAGCATGATTTAAAAGCTGTACTTTTAAGCCAAACCTTCTGCAAGTAAACCCTGCACCTTCTATCATAATGAAATAAGAGTACACCCTAGCAGATTTCATTGGCTTACATTCTGTCATTTGATGAAATCCTAATTAAAATAGCACAACTTGCTTACATAGAATAAAGTCTTTGTTACAGCAAATGCCTTATCATCGAGTTATAAGAGGATCGTGACTTTTCTCTCAACTCTATCCAGTGTCACTAAAGGGTGCAGCAGCTCCAGGAAAGAGTGGAGAACCCTTTACCAAACTTCTAGATGTCCAACCAGACACTAATTTCCACTGCAAAGATGAGCTGTCTTTTGTATCACTTCACAGTAAAGCTGAACATTTTCTAGGAACAAAAAATATTCCTACTCAAGATATTCTCTTAGACACACATGCCAGCATAAGCCAGGCCTCAGGGCATGGTACAGGTTGGTTTCTCAAGAGGACAAAATTCATGAAAAGAGGATAAAACAGAGAGAAATATAAGAGCATAGCCCTCCTCCCACACCATCAAGCACCAGTCTTTGCTTCAAACAGGGATCAGCAAATCCATGTCTGAGCAATGAGAAGAATGATAAATTTACCACAGGACAATAAAATTGACTGCAATAGTAACTATTCCTACTGCTCAGAAAATGTTACACTGGATGTCTTTGATTGTGGATCCAACCAAGACATTAGTCTCTAGTGCTTTTAGCTGCTAAAGGCTGGAAAAAAATTATACAGTTATCTGAAATAAAAATTTAATAATTCCTTTGACTTATTGTACCAGGGCAGTGAAGCACAACTTCTTCCTGCTTCTCTTTACCACCTTCGGGTACTTTCCCTTGCATAATAAAAAGTGGTCTGGGGAATTGGAAGCCAAATTTGTCCTGTTTTATTTTGTATGAAAAAATGATCCCTGTGATTTAAACTATTGTCTTTGGGTCTTGTCAGTTTTGAATGCATCCAAGAGCACAAGTAAATTTTTAGATGGCTGAAACTCAGTAGAAAAATCCAAACCCAAAATCAAACTAAGCAAACCAAACATAAAAAAAAATCGATGGGAATAATAATGAGTCTAAGACTAAGAACTTCAAGCATTTTTGTTTGTTTGAAGACAAAAGTGATATATTATTTTACTATTTCCAAATTAAAATAACATATATCCAAACCTTTTCATTTAAGATTTTTTTATAAGAAAATATTATTTTTTTTACATTTCCTTTTAAATGTAGTAATTTCATCACAATACTAATAAACCAAGAGTTTCAAATCTTTTATATTAATAACACACTTTTGCCTCAGGTTGACCAAAACTGTATATTTCAAGGGTTATTTTGTATTTTATGGATGCATGTAGACACCTTTTTGCATTTTTTTTCTCTCCATTGGTGCAAATAGATTTTTCTTTCTTACATTTTCTTTTTTATCTACTTAACTATAAGCTGCAATATTTAGAAAATATCTCACACTTTTGCTATATTCTCTATTTGCTTTCCCATTAAAAACATACACAATGCAGATAGCTGGTTTAGACAGTCTATCCAGTTGGTGTCCCAGAGATCAATGGTGGTAGCAGTCACTTCCACCCATGAGGCTGATGTTCTCCTGGAATGCCCTGGGGGAATTGGGTCAGGGACTCCTGTCTCTGTCTGGGTTATTGGGATTCCCCTACCTGTCATTGTCTCCCTCTATGCTTCATTTTGTGTGTGGGAACAAGATTCTTGTTATGCATCCTAACCATACTTTTCATAAAAGGATGGTTGGGTGGGGTAAGGGTCCAAAAAAATCTGCTCTGGATGGAGCTACTCTTCAGCCATGTTCGTGTCCTCTCTGGTTACATCTCTAAGCATTTGAGCAATGCTTTATTTTGTATTGTTGCTTGGGGAGTGACTGTTGCTAAAACTTGCTTATCATTAAAAACAAAACAAAATAAATTTTTTTAAAAAAGTATTTTCTGCATCTTTTTCTTCCTAACTGAAAATGTTCATCAATCAATTCAGAAAATAGGGAGTATGTGAAAAAGCCATGTCTATTGTCAGCGATTTTTTTCAGCAGTTGAAGTATCAAAAGAGATGTCATCTGACATGACAAAGTTATGAACACCTTTGGTTGATGTGCTATGGGCATATCATCTTCTGTCACAAAAGATACACTGTACGTACCAGACTGCTCCACACCAGTGGTGAACAGCTGATTCTTTGTAAAATCTATCTACAGTGCACTGTGGGATGACAGTTGTCAGTTATATTTTCATATTTCAAGCAGAAGATTATTTTAATGAAAATTTCCATTTTTGTAGCTTTTAATTTCCAATAACCCCTCTTGTAACATCCCTGCTCTGATTCTCTATGTTTATCAGTCTCTCTGTTGGAAGTGGCTGCAAGCACAGATTCTGGTGCAGTGCTGGTGTAATTCTTCTGTCAGATCTAAAAAGAAGTCTTGCTTCTTCGGCTTTGGCAGAGCTACAGCAAATATTGCAATGGCTGACCACTGAGCCAGGAAAATGAGAAGATGTCTGCTGCAATATGAAATGAGAATTGCCAGGTGATAAAGGCAATCATTGACCAGCTACAGAGAGTGGAATGGTGCCCTTGGGCATCTGAAATAGCTGAGAGTTTATAGCTATTCAAACCGAGTTATCAGCAAAACCATGACAATTTTTCAGTATAGAAAATGAAACCTCTGGTGGCCTTATGTGGTAGGGCATCCAGTTCTGCTCAGGAGTAGCAGCACCAGAAGACAACCCCAAGTTTTTCACCAGCCCTTTCCATTAGGGTTAGACTGTAGCTCCTTCCTCTTGTCTAACACTTTTTTTCATTCATCTTTTTCTTGGCTTGTCAGCACTTGAATAAGGATCAGTAATTGCTGTATCTTTTCAGGAGCTATGGTTGCTCTATGGACTGAGGTAAGGTAACACATTTTTAGACCAACATGAAGCCTGCAACTTTTTTAGAAGGTATTTAAAAATAAGAGTGGATTTTCTGTAATTCATTGCTCTCATCTGAATCTTGTTTGGCAACTGATAAGCCAAGAAACAACATTAATCAAAACCCACTAACGTTTGTTTATGTCTTGAGTCTATAAGCCACTTCAATGACTACATCCTCCTTTGCAGTGAAATGATCCATTTTATGCATATAGTTGCATTTCAGTATTTTTCCTGCATAGTTGCTAGTATCAGCAATGTTGCTCCCACACAAGACATTGTGCTGTACCCTCAGGGACTTATGCCATTATGGGAGGTCATCTGTATTTGAATGACAGGAGCTAAAAGTTACTTACTGAACTCAAAATTGCGAATTGATGCACAAAGGGTGTGTATAAATAAAGGTAAATACGCAAAATTTCTTATAATTTTTTATTCTACAGTCATCCAACTAAGCTTTCCACACACTTTCCCTTTACACCCTCAAGTATCAGGTAATGAAAATACCAATTTTTCTGATCAAGTATGACATCATTATACATATATTAAGAGACATATGATTGAGTGTCTCTTTTCTGATCTGAAAGTAGAATCTGGAACTAGAATCTGCTTTATTTTCCTTTAAAAGGTAAAAAATACTTGGGTTTTGTTCACTTATAATAAGCGTTTCTTTCCATCAAGACCAAAGACAGTTCTAATTTTGTCTAATTACTTCAACCACACAAATACAAACTCTTCCACATTATTTCAGCATTGAATTTGCATTGAAAAAATCTCAATTGCTTCTTTGCATAACACTCATTTGCTCTTGGGTTGCAATATTTCCCTATGAAACTCAAAAAACAGATTTGCTCACCAGTGGAAGGTGAAGGATCTACTCAGTCATGTACAACCCTTTGAGATTTCAAAGCTTCTCATGGGAAAACACAAATTAAATAGCCCCACAGGACCACCTGAGTCAGTGCCCTGTCTCACAATCTTAGTCAAAGATGATGTTCAGAGACTGGATGTAATGTTCATCTCTTTATTCTTTTAACTATTTTTCACCCTTCTCATTACACAGAATATGCACATTGCAGGGTTTGAGCCATGAGCAAGACTACTTTCATTCATAAGAATTAATATCAACCACTGTTCATTCATGATAGAGGCACTACTTTAATTTATGGAATCTATGCTGATGTGTCTATCATACTGTGTTTTAATAAATGCTTTTATATACAACTATGAATAATAATTTAATATAATTTTCTGATACATCCTTGGGAATTCTTGACTTCAGTTCATGTAAATAATTTATTTTAATAATAGATTTTGTAGATTTTCTTTAATGCAACAGAGCAGTTGATTATAATAAGACTGCAAAGTCTGAAGATAAGCTATGCTATTACAGAAAAAGGCTGATGGATATGGTAAGACACCAGTTCCAGTGGAAGCTCTTCAGTGATTGAAGTGGAAGGAGGAAGAATGGAAGAAGTTGTGCAGAATCGAAACAAGGAGTCATTGCCAAAAAAAACAATGTAAAAGAATAGAATAATAATGGAGAGATAGGCTCAAAAGCCTACAGCACAAAATGATATACAGCTGGAAAAAAAAACATAAAAGGCAATCAAGAAATGCTCTGAAATGTATTAGATGTAATAACAGGATGGAAGAAAGAAGGGCTTGTTGGTTAAAGGGAGAAGGCAAGATGTTGCAGGGGACAGAGAAAGCCAATGCTCTTGCTTCAGTTTGGCTGCTTTATTCTATATAGACAGTTTAGTTCACATTTAATTCACTTATCATGGCTAATATTGATAACAAGGATAAAAAGGCAATATTACAGTAAAAAACCAGACCAATTACATGAAGATAAATAACTTTGATTTTTCAAGTTATTCCCTGATAAGAATCATTTAAGACAACTGGTTTAGGCAGGTTTTTTTGGATGACTTGTAAAGACTCAGTGGACTGAAAAAAGGCAGACAATAAGTATCCATCAGGGGAAAAGGGAGGCAGTAGGGTAAAGAAAGCTTAAAGGAGGTATTAGCCCAGCACAATATGTAATATTGATGCCTGTAAAAATAATAGGAACTATGTTATTAATCAATTTGCAAGAACCTCAAGAATAACCAAGCAATAGTGAACTGCCAACATTTGTTAGTCATTGTTAGGTTTTGTTCAAAAAGGTATTGTTACCTCTTAATAGTACAAATTTCCTAGAAGACATAGGAAAAAGTAGATGCGATATCTTTTGACTTTAGTAATGCTTATGTTTATCATACAACTGGTGCTAGTTTGACAGTAGTTCAAGTAGTCCTGTTAGCATAGAAAAAGAACAAAAACAACTTCAAAAACTGAGTTTAGCTACCGAGTTTTGTTGCAAAGTAAAGAGAGCATTTAAGCCCACACAGTGATCTCACCTATTTCATATTTATTATCCAATTACTATTTATGACAATGATATAAACAATGGAACAGGAAAGTACATATCTTAAAACTGGGCATGATACCAAACCAGAAAACTAAGACTTTCGAAGTGCGATGGGAATTCAAATTGTGCTAATGAATTGAAGATATTGTAAACAGAATGTTACTTAATTACAAGAGTAGGAGCTGATCTAAGTAGGAAAAATCTTATATAAAAATTTATGTTGGGCAGCAGCTATCTCAAGAACTGCAGTGCAGAACAAATTCTGACATAGTGGAATACACAAATCACAAAAATATGTTACTGAAAATAAGGCAAATGACATTTTAGGAGGCATTCTTTAGATTTACTTTTGTGTACACCACAAAAGGCAAGGAATTGCACTTTTTATTCAATGACACTAAAGCTTCTAATGAAAGGTTAAATCTAGAACAACTGGAGAAAAAATAGTAAAATGCAAGAGTAAGAGTCTTGGAAAACAAGGTGTGTGTGAAATTTAAAAGAAAAAAAAAGGAGAGAAGAGTAGGAAAGGGATGATATAGAAAAGGTTACTCCAAATAGGGGAAAGATATGTCATCATCTAAAGCTATGGGGTTAGGAAACAAGTTGGTCTAAACTAGAACTCAGAATAGACATAAGGAGAGGTTGTCCAAGTAAAATTAATGTTTAAACAAAAGTATAATAACAGAATATGTGTTTTCAGAAAAGCTTCATACCAGCAATTCACAAACAGTTTCATCAACATCTGCCAAAATCTTATTACTCAATAGTAAGCATCAGTTGGGATGCTTAAATACAGTAGCGTGATTTGTTTCTTCATGGCCTGTGTGAAGATCAACCTTGTGGTTTGACAATCAGAACTGTACTTTCGGATCCCCTAAAAATTTGCCACGGTATGATTCCTCCATTTTCTGATGGAAAAATATTAAGAACATTTCTGCACTGATTCAGCAAAACACATTTCCTTTGTCCCATCTCTCAGTAATCCCACAGGCAGTACAGTACTCGTCTGTTCTCTGAGGCCTCAGTTTACTGGGAAAAAGAAAAAAGGAATGGGTGACACTGAATTGAAGAAATGTATTGGGAAGACAGATAAGATAATTTCATTAATTCATCCGTGCACTTCAGACAGTCACTTCAGAAAAGTCCCTTGTCAACAGTAAGAACTGTGGGGTAATATTGTTTTCAATGTATAATTAATCTCAAATATGCCACTGTTTCAGAGAAAGAGGATCCAAACTGACAATTGGACAGTTCTTTTATAGGT
Organism: Cinclus cinclus; assembly: GCF_963662255.1. NCBI lineage: Eukaryota > Metazoa > Chordata > Aves > Passeriformes > Cinclidae > Cinclus > Cinclus cinclus. The sequence goes on along the minus strand of NC_085048.1, from coordinate 49,447,910 downwards.
ATGAGAGTAACTGGCCCAAAAATATCCTTTTTGTAGAGAAGAACGCACATTTTTATGGAGTCATTACACTTCATTAATGACTATTTATCTTTAAAATACTAACTGATGAGACAATAGGACTAAAGTGTCAAAAAAACAGTGGGAAAAATTGCTTAATAAAAATATATATACAAAATTAATTTACAGCTCTAGAGCTACTTCTATTTCTCTAACCTCCTTGTTCACTGACAGGGAATATCTTGATGTTCTGGTTTTATATATGGTCTGTTTATTCATAATTTTTCTTATTTTATTTTTTTAACTGTTTTATACTTCCTTACTTTGTGCTTTGACAAACAGATATCAGCATAATAGTGTTTGGAACTGAGTGAATGCCAGGGAGCAGATGCTTGAAATGAAGTTTAGGCAACTCGAAACACAGAACAGTATGTTAGCTACAGTATTAGCCATTTAACTCTTCCTCGCCATCAGAACTGTGACTTAATTTTCTTTTTCAGGCAGAAGTATAGGTTATAGGGACAGCACTATGAGGTTAAATGATGAGACCAGGATACAGCTCAAGGTGTATGCCAGTGGACCAAAGCACATCAATCTAAGGTAAGTGCTGCAACACAGTTTTGTTACTTGCTCAATTTAGTTTATTTTGATTATTGTACTGAAAGCCTATGACCCAGTGATATTGCATCAATTTTTTTCCCTGGACATTCCACTAGTATTAATTCACAAACATAATATTTTTCCTTAGTCTGCCATGGTCTCTTATTTAGTTTCACATCTGGTACAATCCAGTACTCTCTCCTTGGTCTTCCTCCCTTTTTACTTCATAAGAAAACAGATAAACCAATAAAAGTGTCTGCTTAGTATAAAATAGATCTCCAGATGAAAACATTCCTGCTTTAATCTGTCAGCAGCTTTTAGGCAGAGGAGAGAGATTTTGTAATGTGTCTTGAATAACGTTTTTCCATGCAGATATTATGAAGACAACTCTTCCAACTAGAGACCTCATTACACAGCTTGTCTTTTGTATGAGTTTTTATGGAGAGCACACAGAAAAAAAAAGACTAGTTTTGCACATTTACACAAACAATAATTTAAAAATGTCCAGGAGAATATCAACGAAGTTTACTTCAGCATTCATGCCCTAACAGAAGCTGATATCTACTGATATCTATCTATCTATCTATCTATCTATCTATCTATCTATCTATCTATCTATCTATCTATCTACCAGAAGCTGATATATATATATATATATATATGTATATATATATATATATAAACACACATATATACTTAGTCTGGGGTTAGGCTGTGTCATTGTTTTCTTCTATCTTACCTTGATGTAACTCATGAGAAGCCCAGTCAAGCCATTTTTGCAACACCATTTTCACAGGCTTATGGAGATATAACAGCTGCAAAAAGCAGATAAATAATGACAGAAGGCAGCTTTGGGGGTGAAATATGTATTGCTTTGTCTTTTATAAGATGTTAATGAGAAAACTTTGAAAAATGATGACTTCCTAAGTTTTATCCTTCTTGGGGATTTGAAAAGAGAAGTAGAGTTTGATGACTATCTGGTGGAAAAAGGCAGACAGACAATATCAACAAAATTATTCAGAAGATTTCTGGTTTGTTGTTCTGGGTTTGTTTTTTTGCAAACAAGTCTACGACCCCATATCTTTCTGCTAAGTGGATCTATTGTAGAATTCTCCTCTCTCAAAAAAACCAAAAAATTGTCCATGTGAGAAACAGTTACCACAGATCACAGATAACCTGATTTGGAAGGGACTCACAAGGATCATCAAGTCTAACTCTTAACTGAAAGGCCCATGCAATGATCGAAACCACAAACTTGGCATTATTATTATACACTGTTATGTATTATTACATATTATTTCAGTCTTCATTGAAAGATGCCTGGTGAGATACCTTAAACTAATCAGTGATATGTAAAGTTAGAACATTATTTAAAAATTAAGGACACAAACTCAAAGATTAGTAGAAATTTGAAAAATAAGATTGCAGTGATTAGTTACTGTCCACATACAAATAATTCTGGAAAAAATGAGTTTTGCTGCTAAGAGAAACACATTCAAGATTATAGGGATAGTTAAATATTCCAGTATATTTATACACATATATCATAAATTTCACATAGATCTATTAGTAGGCTCAGACTCTTTGATGGATGAATGAAGGAATCAAGCTTTATAATTAGTCTTAAATATCTTAGATGAGGCTACATTAAGAAAATAGTTGAGACTGGTCACTGAATTTATGTTTTAAGTACAAAACAAATACAAAGGATAACCCAACCACACTGGCAGATTTGGATACTGTCGGCAAGAATGTTCTAACTTATTATATTTTACTATGGCTATGTTGTTTGGTAGGACTATATCTTTGATCAATAACAAAGTGAGCAAACAATTTTTGAAGGAGGCAGGCATGTAGCAATTAGGTGGTGCTTCTGGTCATGCAATTTGGAGTAACCTACAGCCTCAAGAATTAGCTCTAACAACAATAGCAGCAGTAATGAGAGGCTGGTAAATTGGCTAAAATTTGTACGAAGTTTTCAAGTAAAACTATGGATTTCCTTGAATTTTATTGAAACCATTTAACATAAGTTACTTAAATCAGACTAATTCACTTTATATCCATCCATTTTGCACTTAATGAGTGATTTTCTGGTCATAGACACACACACATTAAAAAAATAAAAAAAGAAGCCAAACCAAACTCAAACCAGTAAACCAATTTAAAAGAAAAATTAAATAGTCTTCAAATGAATGAAAATATAATTTGCATCCTGATAAACAATGGGAAGAAAAGTAAAATATGTGTTTCTGCCTTCAATATAGAATATTCTGTAACTGAGAATGTAGATGGATTTTTAGAAACCACATGACAGAGAAAGGAAATTAAATTGGTTGTCAGAGAACTTTAAATAAGGGCATATGATCACCACTTGTCTTAATTTGCACCATGCAAATCTGTCTAAATTTCAGTAAAATTAAGCAAATCATCAGCCAAGTCCCAGACCTGGGCACATCTAGGACTGTCTGTCCTTGCCCAGCCCCCTTGTATTTCCATCCCCTCTGTCCACAGGCCAGGATCCCGTTTTGGACCCCTGGGGCCATGGATTCCTGTCCCAGCAATGCCACTGCACTGACTGTCCCCTCTATCTCCTGAACAAAGTACTTCTCTGTGAGTAGGGCAAGGGAAGAAACCCTTCTCAGCACAGAATCTTTAATAGCTGCATTTCATACACTGCAAGGAATGACATACAAAAAGAAGTCAAAGCTGGGATGAAGAGGAAAGAGAGTTTTGATGCTGCTACAGCTTTTGCTAGTGGAATCCACATTGACAATCCAAGAGAGACACTAAATAAAGAAAGAAATTCTACATCCCACACCTAAAAAGAGATTTCCAATGTCAAGGCTGAGACTACATGGCCAGGAGGCATTTCTTAAACACCAATTGTTCATTTTATTACTGCAAGATAAAGAAAATAAGAAAACAAGAAGAAAATAAACAATTAGGAGTGCTAGTAACTGTTTGGTTGGGGGGCTTTAAGCACTAAAATCACATCAGGAAGAATTACAATATTAGTTTATCACTTTGGGATACTTTTGAATGTAGAAACAAAAAAGTGTCTTTAAAAGAAAAGTGAAGTGTTTTTAATCTATGACTGAAAGTACTGAAAGATATAATTACTAGCCTCCCTTGGCAATTTTGCTCTACAAAAGAAACAGTTTCACAGTTTCTACTTATGCTCTCACTTCTTTTATTATGTTCTTCTCTACCTGTTTCATCTCTCCCCCATATTACTTCACAGTACTATTTATCCCTCCCCCAGATCTAAAAGTGACAAATTTTGATACGATTTTTGTTTTATTCCTTGTTGTACTTTTTTTTCCTTTTTGTTACCTTATTTTCCTTTCATTTCATTAACTCCTTCCATTTAAACTTGTGCATAATTTCAAACTCCCTTCCTTGATTCTCTGCTTATTTCCCCCTCTTCTCAATTCTTTCTGTCTTCCTAGGATCCAGGATCTGATCACTTTTCTGCATATTTTGTCACTTGCTTCTTGATTTCTTATTTTTTCTGCTCAGGCCCTTCATCTTCCCCAACATAAGAAATGGGACAAGGAAGGTAAGAGTTCAGCATGGCTGAGTATGGACCTGCTAGTCAGATTTAAGGGTAAGAAGAAAATGCACAGGCAATGGAACAAGGTGCACTGGGAAGGGTATAGGGACACAGTCTGGTTATTTGGGGTGGGGGACGAAGGCCAAGGTGTAGCTGACTCTGAATTTGGCAAAGGATGCAAAAAATACCAACAGCAGGCATGCCAGACAGAAGGGAAGGTCAAAGAAGGCACTCGTTGTCCATTTCCATCACCCCCTCCCAATAAGATCTGCTTTTGTTGCCCCAAGAAGCAAAGCAAGAATATATGCTTGAAAACTATCTCAAATATTAATATTCCTCCTGTTTGCAGTAGGATACATAGTCTCAGAAATTCCTTCAGGAGTAGGGGTGACATTTTCAAAAGGACCTACTCTTGAATACTGGCTTCTACTCCTTCTGAGGAAGGGAGTTACATTATATATTTGCAAGATTTTTTAGCTGAGTAAAATTGTCTAATCCCTTTGGGGGGGGAAAAAAAAAGGGTCCAAACACACCTTTCTGGAATACTTTAATTTTGGGCATAACTACAAAATTAAAGAAGATAAATGTTTCCTGGTGAAGCAATTCTACTACTTAATATCAGTAATCAATCACTCACAAGACCATTGTGTGGGCACTCTCAACCCCAACATTCAAATGAGTCCCTGAAAGGAGTGTCTACTCTGAGCACAGGGGATTTTTTTCAAGCTGCCCTGCACTGATCAGCTTCATTTTTATGGACTTCCTAAATGCCCATTCTGTCAGAGAGAACCCTCCCTTCTTTAGAGCAGAGGAGGGTAGACACCTGTGTTTTAATTGCTGGTCTGACCTGCAGATTAATTTAAACCCTTCTCCCTCCTGAGAGCAGCACACCACGAGAATACAAAAATATTCTCATTTACCTTCCACTGCATCACTGATATCAATGACAGAATTTTTTCTGACTTGGAGTTTGAATAAGCTGCAATGTAATTATATTACTGTACTTCATAGTGTTATACTTTCCTATTCTATACCATAATTATACAGCACAGAATTAATTGCATGCAAATGTGTTAGCACATCATTAATAAGATTTATGACACATTCTTCCAAGTAAATTACAAGAAATGATCGTAAGATGGTAATGATGTGGTGTCATAATTTTTGGAAAGTGTGAATGGGAAGGTTAGAGCTTTTGTACAATCATTATTATGCTGCCTAATGCAATACCCCAAGGGGGTGTTAAGGAGAGCACATGCACTGCCACTTGCTTATTCAAGACCCACCAACACAGCTGAAAAAAATGTGTTCTCAAGTGTTGGTTTAAAGAAGAATTTTCTCTGTACCAGGTCTTAAGCACTCCATGTCTGTGAAAATCACTCTACAAGCCTGTATTGTATAACCTAGGCTTAATCTTGAGTAGTCTACAGTCTTAGAAACATCTGAAAAAGCTTACATTGGTCTCTAATATTAAAAAAATTAAACATAAAATCTTCCTATAGTGCTTCAATTTGTACCACAGATTTTCTTGTCTCCCTCACTTTTCTTCCCCTAACACTGCTGTAAGACACAGTTTTTTCAAGGCAGACATCAATTTTCCATGTGCATCTGGAAGACAATAAATAGCATGGAAACCATGTTATTCTGCTACTTAAGCTAGAGTAATACTAAGAAAAAAAGTACTGTAAACAAAACAGGGAGCATATCAAAATGGGATGCCTGACTTATGCTCTGTGGGGATCTTCTTCACACATCAGTGCCTTGCACATCCAGTGACCCATCCATACTGTAAAGTAGAAATTTAATTTCTCAAATAACAGCATAAAGCAATATTTACTGAAGTAATGACTAGCAATATTCTTAAGAAAATCCTTAATGTCATTTCAGAGGAGCTTAACGCTTGTGACGACTCATTAGAAATATTAGCTGCAAAGTCTGTGACAGCAAAATCAGATAATTTGTGGATTAAGGTAAGGACAGAACACACAGGTTTAATTCTGCAGATTTACTTGTTGAAATAGGTTCCATTTATAATTAAATTTCACACTGTTTTTAATGGGAGGAAAAAAAACAAATAGCCTCTACTGTTGTTAATATATTTGTCACACAATTTTGGCAGCTTTAATCATCTTTGTCATTTCAGGCAGACATTAGTTTTTATATTGATTTGGGCATTAATCAGAACACATTTTTTATTTCAGAATTAGCATACCAGAAGTGTTTTGTGAGCTATCATGATAATATGTTCTATCAAAGACTAAATTAACATTTTACTGCTGCTAACCAGAGGCAATGCTTCATATACAATTCAGATGATGTTGCCAAACTTTTCACATTACCAACTGTTTAAATTTGAGAGTGCTTAATAGCTGTGGACCTAAAGAAAGATCTTTTGAAAGTAACCTAACAAAGCCCCCCACAGTCCAGTACCAATATTCCCAGAGCTAATGAAGCCCCATACTGTTCCTGATCTCTATTGTGCTTCCTGTAATGAGGTAAAACACAATGTTCCAATCACCATTATGCAGCACCCCTTTCCAGCTTCACCCCTCCTTTCATTTTTTCAAATATTTTTTAGTCTCAACAGTATTCTGAGAAAGGATAGAAGAGCAGAAAAGAAGAGGGAACTGCTAACCTGCTGCATCTGAACTACTCTCATTTCCTGAGAGTAAAAGATAATGACATAGTGGTAAGACTGTATTTTACTATTGTCCACCATATTCATGTGAAAACTGCTACCCTTCTTCTAAAGCAACCACCCAATGCCAGCAGTTAACCATTATGCATTAATATTTTGCTGGAAAAATTCCTGTGTGTCACCACTGAGGTTTCCTATGACAAACATCCCAGTTTCATCCTACCTGTAAATGCACAGAATCATGCAGCAGCCACTACTTGCCAGGGGGTACTCATTGATCACCATTCAAGTGAATTTTCTTGACTTTTGTGAGATCTGTATAACAAAAGTCAGCATGGCATCTGTGAAGTTGTGGCAGCAGAAATTTGTGTTTTCTACAGAGATGTAGAATTTTTGCCAGGCATCTGACAGCAACAGTTGAGGGTAGAGACAGACATGCTCACTTTTCATCTGAGAATGGTTGTATGTACAATGAGGAACACAGTTTATACGCTCTGCTTAGACTTAGAATAAACATTATCTAAGTTTGAAGTCATATTTAAAGTGTCATTTAAAAGAACAAAAGTTCAAATGTATTTAGAACAGATACACTCAATTATAGAATTTAATACACAGTCCTAGAATCACCCTTACATAGGTGATTTTAAAATTATTTTAAAATAATTAAATTTAGATAGTGCCAAAATGGATTACCCAAGAAGTTGACTTGCTCCAAAGAATTACCCATCTCCTTTGTAACCTTTTGATACTCAAGAGCATTGAAAAGACTTTTCCACCAAGGTAAGGACATCACCAAATTTTGGCAATGTCAGATCAGAGGTACCAAATTCCTGAGTACTGTTACTGTCTCAGTCAATGATGTAAAGAAATAACAACTACAGCAATAATGGCAAAGAACAAGAGCTAGGCTGTTCCTCAGCTATTATTTCCATTCACTCTGGGATCTGCACAAAGCCTGTACAAACCTAAGTTCCCATCAAGTTACTTTTCTCATAATCAAACTGCTAGAATCCCTTTTAGCATCCCTCTATAAATGTCAAATGTTTAGCAATAATTTAATGCTTAAGAGATTAGGACTTGGATGACACTGCCAATGTCTGTATCCACAAGGAAGGTCACAGCTCCTTAGCCAAACACCAATAACTCAAGGCTGTGTGGGTTTCTACTCTGATATAGTTGTCAAACAGGACCTGGGAGTTTACAGTCACATCTTAGCTGTGGGTACTATTAATTAAAGTTGGATACATTTTTCCTACAGAGGAGCTAAGATTACTTTGTCTCCTCTGGCTACTTTCCCAACCTATCATCACAATTTCTTAATCTGAGGTGATACTCGGACAGCTAATTTATGTCTCTGCTTTGCTCTTCTTTGTGAACCAATGTGTTGCGTCATCCATTATAAGTGGATTTATACACATTTTCTTTGTCAATAGATTAAAAAAGACAAAGATCACATACTTCCTAAGGGTGGTATTCATCTAATTTAACTTCTAGCCACCTACCTGAAGCCCAGTCTGGTTTCTCATGCCTCCAAAAATAAGAAAAAAAAAAATATGCAGGTCCAGAAAAAAAAGTTATTAGATCTAGTTTAAACTTATCCTGATTTCAGAGCTTGCCTCTCTCTCTCTCTCTCTCTCTCTCTCTCTCTCTCTCTTCACTGTGGGGATAGTCAAAGTGTCTAGCTCAGATTTAGCTAGATTTTTTTGACCCCACACTAACTCCCAAATGTCTCCTTTTCTGTTTGAAGAGAAGTGAAAACCTAACCAATGACCAGCCATATCCTCACTATATGCTGTTTCGGGGAAAAAAATTATCCACGCTCATCTCCTGAAAGGTGCCTAAAAGGAAGAAAGAAGACATTGAAGGATAGAGTTTCATCCTACTCTGATAAGATACCAGTAAATCACTTAACAGTCCTTCACAAGCAACAGTGGTGAAAGAGGCTGTAATCTTTAAAGCAAGTGAAAAAACATCTTCTCCAAATCATCAACTACTCCTTACACAAATGCTGTCAACCACCTCAATCTCTCCAGCACAGCCATCCTTAATTTTTACATCCCAGTGCTCCAAGTTCCCAATTTTAGAAGCCATGTACGAATTCACTTCATATTGAGGCAGACTGTAATACCCTAAAAATGACACAGTTTTTCATCAGCTTCATTAATTTTTTTCCAAAGACTGTCTAAAATCATGGGTTTACAGAAAGAGAAATAAAAATCAAACAAAATCCACATACTTGCTTAATTGTTCAAAGAGACATGAAACCAAGAATACTTTCCTTACAGTGAAAAAATGATGTATTTAAAAATATAGCTTTTATTTCCAAATGTTTGATATTCAAACTTGACTACTGTCAATGAGTATTCTCTTTTGGAAGACAGTGTTTTCCACCTGTGTTGTTTTAACAGCTCAAGAAGAAACATTTCTACTTTAACAATATATTTAACCTTTTAGAATCTGGGATCTGTAGTGAAGATTTTGCAGATTTTTGCTCATGTAGAGAAGTCCTTCCCTTTCTAAGTTTCAGATGCCCTGGCTAAATAAATGTGTTTCCCTTTTCTGTCAACATCAAAGGATCTTATACCAATAGCAAGTAAGGAAAAGAAGTAAGAGAAATCTTTATTCTTAATAATTTGACTGGGACACAGCAAGACATTACAGTAAGATTTCCTGGAAATCTGGTTCCCAAAAATGCAAAACACTGAAGAAAAAAAAAAAAAAAACCAAAACACTACTAACCTAATTTACTTCACTGTTTCTTCTTTAATGTGAAGGAATGTATCTAACTTGCAGAGAGAATTTTGAAGATCTTAGTGCCCACTCTCTGCACATTTGGGATCCAACTACGATTGAATTTGTTGGCTTACATGTTTTCCAATACAGAGTACAGTACCACTCTTGATCTAGCACAATGTAAATGCCACCCATTTCTGAAACAAGAACACAATACTGCTACAGCCCTTCACATGTAAGATTCAACACAACACGCAGGGGATCAGTAACAGAGCATGCAGCCTTTGACTAATGAGCCACATGCTAAGGCTGCTTACTCTGTCATTAGGGTGAAAAAGTGTCAGAGTAGTTCTATAATTTCTGCATCAGCTCATCACCCAAAGTGCAAGGCAGCTTGCTGAAGCAATGAAGCCCAGAGACCTGTTCCTTTCCAGCCTACTGAGCCATTTGTTATCAGTTTTGTGCTTTCAAAGACAAAACAATTTCTCTGCCTGGAAAAGAGGTAAATTTCACTTCTCAGAAGAAACCTGGGTTTTTTTTGGTTTTTTTTTTTTTTTTTCCATTAATACTCAAAAACAATAAACCAAAACATTAGTCAATGTGTCACAGTAGTGAATCCAGTGTGAGGTGGAGCTATTTAAAAAGGCTTTTTTTAACCCAGGAGTGCAAACATTCTGAGTAGCCTCTGCAGAAGGAAAATATGCTCTCAGAAGTGCATTTGTGAGCAGGCTCTGAAACACAGGTGCTCTGACTTGCCCGCTGAAGGAGCCTCTTGATTGCAAGTCAGATTTTCTCAAGATCCCTGCAAGCCTGACCTTTTCTGGGTTTCATTGTCTTAGTAAAACTCCTTGTCCCCAAAGACAGGAAAAGCTACCACCTTTGACTGATGCTAGCAACTCCTCTCCTAGGGAGGAAGGGAGAACCAGACATAATTATTGGGAAGAACTCGATTCATTTTTCACCCATCACATGGGAGCAAAGCCATTGCTGCAATTAGAGGTTGTTAGCTGTTCCCTGGCCAGTATAAACTAGTAACCAGCAGCTGCAGCTGCTTTGTACTACTTTACACAGGAGAAACCGAGCTGCTGCTAGTAATAAATCAGCATAATTTAATTTTGATTTAATGTTTATCCTTTTTTCTTTTAGTATCTACTAGTATTTTGATCCCTTTAAAACATAATCTCTCACTGTAATGCTCATTTTAATAAACTGCTGCACACATATCAAACTTTAGTTTTGAAAACACCCTTTTTCCCTCATACCTTCCATCTGTAGAGCACCACTGTATGTCCTCTAATATTTAAATGATAAACCCATTCAATTGCCAATATGTTACTTGCAATCTTTGTTCCACTTGTGAAACTTCCTGTGACAGCTCAGCTCTGGAGAGAGAGGGGTTATGTTTACAGTATGAACAAGCTGTAATTACAAGCTGCAGATATAAATATGCACCTCCAAACCACAGAGAAAGCGAGTTGCTTTAGCTATTAAAGTTATCCAGCAGTGAAAACATTTCAATACTTGTAATGACAGCTTGTTCTCATTTCCTGGTTTACAGAAATTGGGCTGCTTCTAGCTGCTATCAATTAGCACATCCCAACACTTTGCAGGAATGTGGCTGTCAGCGACCCCACATTAATGTGTCAAGATAGAAGCCATGTGCATCTGAATATCTGTCCTTGGCTTTCCTAAGCTTGATGACAGCTTCAGTTGTTAAAACACTCAGTCTGGCACTTCACTGAGCAACATCTTGCAAGAGCAATAATAATAATAATAATAATAATAATAATAGTAATAATAATAACATATCTTTATAATACAGTAATATGCTTGTAATAAATCGAATCTATTTCTAGCTGGATAATAACAGGCTACACTGGAACAAGACAAGTTTCAGCTTGATCTCTTCATCCAATACCCAGCACTTACACTAAGGCATCAAAAATAAGTCATATTTTATTTATAAAAAGCCCGACGTTTTAAAGAATTGTTAGAAATTGAAGAAGAGATGTATCAGTGAATATTTTAGCACTCTAAATAAATAAAGCATAAGTGATGAAATGTGGGACTAGGCAATTTTTGAGTCTTCTTTAAGCAACAGCTTAGGTGCCTGAGAGCTCAGAAAGGATCGATCTTTACATCTTTCATGTAAAGTATTTTCTCCAATGCCTTTTCTCTGAACAATATCAGTACTTAAGTTTATGCTTCCTATGATACTGTTTCCTTCAAAATTTCATTTGAAGAGTTTTGGTGGAGGTAGGCTGCCTCCTCCAAGCATTTTTGTCACCCTCCTTATTTTGGGTAAGACAGATCTGGAAAAGCTATAGTTAACCCTAAATGATGAAAATTTACAAAGAGCTAGCAACAAACATAAAACATTTTTTTCCCTTTTTCAGGAATTACTCATGGCTGTTTTAACTCATCCCCATTTCAGCTCATACCTGAGTTTCCACAGTACTTAATTCCAACAATGATGTTCTTGAATTCAATTCCCAGAGCCTCCAGTCTGACACAATGAGACATTATCATCCTTAAAGGTATTTGAGAAGGTTTTGAGCTATTTAAATTCAGAAAAAACAGTTGAATTTAAATGAGTTCATTATTAATTAGAAATAGTCTTTCCCATCTGCAGTATAGACATCTTTGATTTCTGTATTAGGAGAAAATAACCACGGATTTATGACCAACTTAAGTCCTGCCTCCTCCTTCTCCCTCATTCAAAAAAAGCAAAAGTAAGTTGTCCTTCTTTCCTGCCACAGTGATAAACGTTCAATTGCTTGAAGCAAATGGTGTTCTCTGAGCATGCCAAAGCATTTCAATCAGTTGGCAAGGCCATTGCAACATTTCGAACTCTGTTTCAAATTATTTGCTGGACTAAACACTCAAAATGCTGCATCTTATAAAACACTTCCAGAATCATATAATGATTTGTATTTGAAGGAACCTTTAAGATCATCCATGGGCAGGGACACCTTCCTCTAGACCAGATTGCTCAGGGCCCCATCCAACCTGGTCCTGAACACTTCCAGGGATGGGGTACCCACAGCTTCTCTGGGCAATCTGCTCCAGTGCCTCGCCAACCTCACCACCAATAACCTCCTCCTAATATCTAATCTGAATTTACTCTTTTTCAGCTTGAATCCATTCCCCTTTTTCCTGTTGCTACATGCTCCTGTAAAAAGTCCCTCTCTTCTTTCCTGTAGGCTCCCTTCAGGTACCAGGAGGCTGCAGCAAAGTCAGGCATAAGACAGCTCTTTTCCAGGCTGAACAAATTCAATTCTCTCAGCTTTTCCTCAGATGAGAGGTGTTCCACCCCTCTAATCATCTTGGTGATGCTCTTCTGGACTCCTCCCAACAGGCCCATGTTTTTCTTGTGCTGAGGACTCCAGAGCTGGATTCAGTACTCCAGGTGGAGTCTCATCAGAGTGAAAAACAACTGGCGTCATGTGTTTGTCCATTTTATATTTAACACCTATAATAAAGTTTCCTTTGTTTTCATTTATTAATTCGTGTCAATACGTATTGAACTTGTTGAGAAGAAAATTTCAATTATTTTCAAATTATTTGAAAATTAATATCGCATCAAAAGTTTTGGAGGAAAGAATAGGCTCACAGAGGGTGTGAGTATCAGCCTCTTCCTTGGCTCCATCAGAAGACAGGATAACTTGGAGGAGGTCGCTCTCACTCCTCCTTGTTGAAGTTATGACTCTTGAAGAAATGTGTCCCTATCCCCCCCAAATAGAATTCTTCAGATCAGTAAGAAGAATGCTTTGGGACACTTTGTGAGTCACTACTCATGGAGTCTACTTGCTAATCCTGCAGATATTGGCATTGGACAGTTTTTCATGAGGCAACGACTTGGGAACAATCATGTCCTTATCTGTACCTTAGGGTTCTGGGAAAAAGCATGCAAAGTAACTAAATTCCCCCAAGTGCATAAGGAGACTAAATCTCCTTATCTCATACTCTAGCTGAACACTTCACATTTTTTTTGTAAAGATAGAGCTGAAATTATATCACAGACAAAGTTAGAAAAAAATTATACCACCAAATCAGGAAGCTGATAGAGAACGTTTGCTTGTGAAAGCTAGCAGTGTGCAGAGGAACAGAGAATGAAATGTTCTTTGCTTTAGACTTGTAATAAAACTTTCAGTGCTTCACAGTGCCTCTGGTATCTCTTCAGACCCTCTCAAAGGAGCTGTGACTCATCAGCTGAAAAATGTGAGTGTGGGGCTCACTTTATTTTTTTTTTTTAGAAGCCATGTCACCTTCAATTTAGTGCCTGCATCCATAACAGAAGTTGAAAATGTTATGATTCTGCATTGTTTGGCACATTGCACACTCCTAGGAATAAAACGGTTTTGCTGGAAAGAAGGGCAGATATGATTATATAAAACAATCTTACATTTGCAACAAGTTACTGCTCTGTTCTATACAAGTTACTCATGGTTAAAATTTCATGTTAATGGCATTGGGGAGTAGCAGGAAATAAAGCCAATGTAATGAAAGAAGCTAATAAAGCAAGGCATCTCTGGGCCTTCTGCCTCCCTGTGTTATCTGTACTATTTAATTCAGCTGCACATCCTAAATTTAATGGTAATATAAACCTGACAACTCTATTTTGGAGCACTTTGGCTAATGTATATGTGAATCAAGAAGGCTTTTGATAAAATCGAAGAAACTAAGGAAAACCCCATAAGACATGTTCCCTCCACAACATTTTTCTGTGGGTTTCTGGGTTGTGTGTTTTCTTTACAGAATACACAATATTAGAATCTTCATGGTCCAAAACAACTAATGTGGAACACATATGGAAGTGAAATGTGGTCAGAAACATTCTGACGAGTTTTAATTTTCTTTGAATGAAAAACAACTTTAAAAATACTTGAAAAGTGCAAAAGATGATATTGCAATCCCAGAATAACTACAACATTTGTGACATTGTTATTGTAAATCAATATCAGAGTGACATAATGTCAGTAAAAGTCATCCTACTATGGAAAATAAATGCATCAGGAAATTTAAGACCTGTGGAATGGAAGATGTGTGTGGAAAACTTGTAGCACAAGGTACAAAGAAAAGGGGAGTTGGTACTCTATCAGTAAATCTGAGGCCTAAATCAAGTAGAAAAACAAGCATAGAAGTTTTTAAAAATACATTACTTAGTGTGTCTTTCCTCCTCTGAATAGCATCCATAACCATGAATAACACTGGTTCCCTGTCCAGACAGAATATTGTTCACCACCTGATAGGAAAACATAAGAAGAAGGTGGATCTGTAAGTACCCTCTGCCTAGCCAAATTCAATCAGACGCTCAGCCATGAGCACCTTCAGCTTGGAAAATAGGCTGACTTACAAGTACATTTATATGGCAAAAAAAGGGCTACAGAAGAATGAAGAATAAGGCCTGTCATGTGCAAATAATGTGGGATGAGGTGAGAATTAGGATCTCGACAAGTAAAAATAATAAGATCTTTTAGGCAATGGGCAGCTGATTCTGCTGAGAACTTTTCACCTGAGAGAGCCACTGGGACCTTTCCTTACTAAGCCAAATGCCCTAAAAGGATGTCAGGATTTAGAAGCATTTTTATACAGCTCACTCCCAAACCCAGCTCACACGCTCTGATTAGCACACTCTTTGCTCAGAACCAGGTGTACAGCATGGTTGAAAACAATGAGGACACAGATGGACTTGGATGGGAATACTGTTACCAAGAATAGAGGGAACATGACCCAGAAGAAACCAGCATTAGGTGTAAATTTTAAAATTGTGACAATTCCAAAATTCATTGCTAAAATGCTTGAACGGTATCAATGTTAGTAGATCATGATCCATTTGAACACATGAAAAAATCAGGAAGCCTGCCAGAACAAAACCTGTGAGACAGTCTGAATGTCATATACCTGTCCATATACCAATCCTGAATGTCATAGACCAAAGAATCATTAAAGTAAAATAAGAAACTATTGGAAGAGCTAAAGGGAAGACTACAAGGCATATACCTTTGCCTGTTTTAGTAATTTATAGAAGCTTAAATGTCAAATTTTCTAATTAATAACTGAAAGAGAACTTCATATAAGACCAGGTAATGGTTGCAAACCCATTTGGTTGAATAACCAAACAATCAAAAATTATTTTCATGTCTTTTGCAGAGCACTACAGAAGTAAAAAAAAAAGAAAAAAGAAAAAAGAAAAAAGACCTATGCATTGGTTTACTGCTTATTCAAACTTAATTAAGCTGAACTCAAGAATCTGTACTAATGCAAATAGTTTAGGCCTTGGGCCCAAAATGTGCAGTCAAGTGCTTATTATACTTATTATCTCCTCAGTGCATTTTTAACTTTCCCTTCCCTTGCTATATATCATCAGGAATTTTTAGCTTGATTTTTTCACTTGAAAAAATTAATTTTGGAATTCTACAAATAAATAAACAAAAACCACACACACTTCTATGAGAATATTTCTTAATGAAGAAGCAGGCACACACAAACATACACACACACGTGGACATACACACACACACACATACCTTCCCCAATTTCCTCTTATTGCCCTCCTGTTCTTCTGTAAACAGTTTCTTGTTCAGGTAGGTATTTTCAGCAGGAGTTACTAAAAAATAGATAATTTAGGAATCTGTAGGGCAACTTCACCATATGGTTATGCCCAAAGGATACACTAGCAACCCATCATGTAATACTGCTGTATTAAACATCCCCCATTGCCTTCACTTTTAGCACACGTCTGAACCAGAAAACATGAGAAAATATATACATGGCAGTTCTCATTCTCCATGTAGTTCACAGCAAAAAATTATATCCTAGGAATGAAATAAGAATGTACAGGGAGAATAAAAACTTTATTGAGCAGACGAAATATTACCTTTTCTTTTCCTAAATGGTTTCCATGTTCAGTAACACACAGGCCATCCAGTGCAGAAAGGCAAGGGTACTGCCCCAGTGCCTTAGTTGCTGTATTATTATATCAGAATTATTGTGCTATATTAATTATCATATATTGCATTATATGTATTAGAACAGTATATATTATTACATCACAGCTATAACAAAAGCTCTCAGCTTTCTGATTCAACAGATGATCAATTATTGTCCTGCAATGTAAGAAGAATACAATGCATGTGTTTGTGAGGCTTTTGTACTGGTGTACATGCACACAGATGGTGCAAGGCACCTGAGAGTCTGACCTAGAAATTACTCTGTTCTGAGGCCCCTTTAAATCCTTTGCACACTCTGTTCGGAGCCCTGAATGAAAATAAAAGCTTTTAGCACTGCTTCTTTAGTGCAAAAGTCTCCACTACCCACCGCTGTTAAAGTTTCACACAGTGAAGTGCCTGAAGAACCTCTGCCTTAACTCTGTGATTTAGAGAAAAGGCAAAAGAGAAGAAACAAGGAAAGAAGGAAGGAGAAAGAGAAAGACAGCTCACTTCTACTGTCTTTGAAAAAGTGGAGTAAAGTGGGATTAAAGCATCTGATAAGACAGTTCAGACACAAAGCACAACTGACTGAAAAAAGGAGCTCATTGCAGGTTAGAACTTCTGTGTCTGCTGATTTTTGGCAGCTGCTTCTGCAAAAACAACTCCTGCCCCTGGTCTTCTGACCAGTGGCTGAGGACAAAACACAGCATCCATCACTCACACAACAACTCTCTGTTTCCCATCAGCAAAGCTCCTTGTTTTGCAGCCCTGAAGGGTGGAGAGTGAGCCCTCTATAGACTGTTAACTCTTAGCTAAACTGAGCTACATTCAGGCATCACTCAGATGACCTGACAGGAAAAACACCAAAGGCTTTTGCTGAGCAGTAATCAGGCCTGCAGGTCAACATCTACTGTCTTTTCACAGATGCATAGCAGGATAGAATGGTTTGGGTTGAAAGGGAACCCTCTGCCATGGGCAGGGATACCACACACTAGACCAGAGTGTTGAAATCCCCATCCAACTTGGCCTTGAACACTTCTAGGTATGGGACATCCACTATGTCTCTTGGCAACTTGTTCCAAACCCTCCCCATTCCCAGTGTGTGATTTTCTTCCTAAATCTGATCTAAACATACTCTCAGTTTAAAGCTAGTCCCCCTTCCCCTACCACTGCATACTCTTCTCAAGTGTCCCTCTCCAGCTCTCTTGCAGACCTCCTTTAATTGCTGAAAGGTTGTTCTAAACCTCTTCTCCAGGCTGAGCATTCCCAGCTTTTTCAGCCTGTCTCCATAGGAGAGTTTATCCAGCCTTCTGATCATCTTGGTGGCCCTTCTGTGGGCTCAGTCTAACAGGCCTATGCCCTTTCTGTGCTAGGGAATCCCAGGCTGGACACAGTACTCCTGGTGGGGTTTCAGAGGTAGAATCCCCTCCGTTTCCCCACTGGCCATGCTGCTTTTGATTCAGCCCAGGACATGTTTGGCTTTCTGGGCTGTGAGCACACCAAATCACGCAGAGCTTTTCGTCCACCAATACCCCCAAGTCCTCCTCCTTAGGGCTGCTCTAAATACTTGTCCATCCAGCCTGTATTGGTGGTTGGGGCTGTCCTGACCCAGGTGCAGGACCTTCCTCTTGGCCTTGTTGAATCTTATGGTTCGTATGGATGTACTTGAGCCTGTCAAAGTCCCTGAGGATGACATCCCTTCCCTCCAGTGTGTCAACTGTACCACACACCTTGGTGTCATCATCAAACTTTCTGAGGATGCACGAAATCCCATTTCATTTCTATTTACATTTGTTTTAATTTATTTTATTTTATTTTCTCTTCACTTTTAAATATGAGTTGTCATTATTCAATTTAAAAATTGACACTCTAACTTAAAATCTACACCATAAGTCAAAATGGGATATAATTATAAAATTATAGTATCATTATGAAATTAAATTATAAGAACATCTTATGCAATAGCAAATAAACATTCTAAATAGATGGCAAAATTGCACTTTACTACTGCTAAGTGAAGCTGGAAACAGGACTGGGTGTTGATAAGAATCAGTTACAAATGTAAAATTGATCACTAATTGACCAAAACTTCACAGATAATCAACCAAATAACAGCTAATCAAAGAGTTTCAAGTTAAACAAATAAATCCTTCTCTCACAGTTCCTCCTTTTGATATCCTTCTCCCTATGAAGTGGGACTTCATTCATTGATCATTTAAGAGACCAGACATTTTTAGAGTTCATCTTTGCTCAAATTGTAGACAGTCTTGAGACCGATTTCATAAAACAAAGCCTTCAGCACCAGTGACTCCTGTCACAGCACATTATCTCCTCAGTTATATTGGCACAGCTGCCTAAGAGGCTTTGCTGTGAACCAGACCAAGGAGTTGATAAAGCTGAAAATAATTCCATGGATTTTTAAACTTTTTTTTTTTCTTCAAGTCAGATCACTTTCTCTGTCGAGATCTCTGCAGGAGTGGGAACACAAAGGGAGGTGGCAGTTATCCACTGCCTGCTACTTCAAAATTCTGGGTCACAGCCTAACAACTTATTTTCTTAGTTGTTCCTGTTAAACAGTTGCAGATTATACATGCAAAAGCAGTAATAAGTACTCGTCATTTAAAACATGTCCCAGAATCTCAAACTTTGGAATGAGGTATGTGGTGAAGCCTTAAAGCTGTGAAAAACTGCACTTCTGCACAAGACTGAATTATAGAATATTCACAATGTTGAAATTTCTTTTTTTTTCCCACCACTTAAATATTTTCTTGCCATTTTCCAAGCATCTTCCATTTTCCTCTCACTAGCACCAAGTTTGCAACAGGTGGGCTCAGGTGGCTGGACGCTCTGGACTCTATCTCCACTTGCCAGAGAAGAGCACCAGGGTATGTTCAGTCTGCTCTGCTGGCTGGAGCCTTGAGCCAAAGCATCCGTGCTTGACTTGGGAAAGCTGAGCTGTTACAGATTGCCCTGCACCACCATAGTCTATCCAGGACACTGCAGTGGAAACCTACACCTGTAATTAGGGGCCCCATGTACAGAAAACACCAAGCTTTGCCTCGGATGAGCAATAATAAGTGAAAGTTGGGGGATTTATAATGTGCAGTTGTGAGGAAATCTGTCTCGAGAACATGTACTTAACTGATAGTATAGACATGCTGAGAGCTATTCTGCTGAGAGCAGTTTATTCCTGCAACATTCAGTTATTGCTTCAGGGGACTTTAAATATAATTTCTTGTAGCGTAGATGATCACAGGTATTCAGGCACATACAAGAAATGTAAGCTTTCCAGAGTGCTATTTCACTGAGGCACAGATGGAGCTACATGATTTATCTGAAGTCACCCAGGGATACAGCAGCAATCAACCTCACCAGGACTATTCCCCAAAGCACAGCCAGACTTCATAATAGATGCTGACTAAGTACACAGTCAGCACAAGGAGTAGAAATGGATTCCTCCGCTGAATTCTGTTTATTGCTATAAACAATTTACATGGATAGCAGCTTGTTATGGGCTTGGTGATTCATTGAGATGTCTTACTAGATCATACTTGCTGTATAACTAACTAGAACTGTGAGTGCAAACAGTGTCTGTGAGGCTGGGCAGTTGGCTATGCTTTGGCTAACTTGTCAGCAATTCAAACAGGGGATTTCTAACCATAACATCAGCTTCAGTGGCAGGTGGCAGAAATCCCTGCACAGAGAGGAAGGAGTTGTGAAGAAAAGCATAAAGTTTTGAGTTACACTCATAGTCTAAAGATGACCTCAGATCACTGAAGCCATGGTGGCAGTTCTCGTATCAACTCCACAGTCTGGCTTTATCTGCATTGGTCTTTTAAGTTTCATTGATGGTGATCTCAGCCCAGCTTCTCTTTTACGCAAAGATATTTTATACAACTTGACCATTACAAAGGTCTTGCGTCTTTCATTGGCACCTACTGTAAGATTGTTTTAACAGGCAGTGCAGACTAGAAGGATCTCAAGATGAATGGGATTCAGATCCCCACTCTGCCCTGTTTACTGTGCTCTTGAACATATGTTGAGAAGCCTGTAATGGTTTGCTGTAACAACTAACTCATTTTATAATGAGTGACGAATGAGTTATAAGATTTTATTGCACTTGGCTTAGTACATGAATTGGCATATGCAGGGAGCATATTTCAGGATTTATTCAAGCACAAGCATTGAAACATTCACAGTCTTTTCAGGAGGCAAAAGGAAATAAAGACTGGCTTTTGTGGGTTTTTTAACAAAACTGAGACATTCTTTGAAAGAGTTTGTTCTGGTTTTGCCAATTTGAAGTACTAAATACAAAGCAATTTGACAGAATTATGCTTAAATTATATTCTAACATTTGCCTCTATGTATAATTTGAGAGGAAGAACGCTGTTTGTGGGATTCTCAGATACAGCTCTGTTAGATGTTGCAAGGAAACTGCCTGAGTCAGGGGAGCAGGAGGAGACAACGACCAGGGCCACAGTCTGCCAAGAGCTGGACAACACAACAGGCCTCTTCAGTGGGGCTTCTCTGCACACATTTGATCTGGGTCTGTGGTGTATCAGTGAGATATCATTGCTGACATTAACACCTGCTTACATTGTCACCTCAGGTTGCTCTTTGCTCTCACTTCCTTTCTGTTATAGACAGTGAAGTGAAGGAACTGCACCATACCTGCCTTATGTAATAGAGGACAGTTGCAATATTATGATATTGGTAATCATAAAAAACAGCTGTGGACTGTGGCAGTAACCACAATTAGTAACCATTAGCAGTAACCAAAACCATCTGTTTTAAACCAGCGTTTTTTCCTGAATCTCAACATCTTCACCCCCAGTAATCAGCCGCTAAAATGAAGCAGTCTTCTAAGCTCTCTTTTATCTTAACATCATTAGTTTTCATTAAAAGCTGCCATTTGGCTAGTTTCCACCCACAGTGGAAAATTATCATTGTACTCTATCACTCTGTCCTTTCCTAACCTGATGTCCCCTTTCTCCTATTTGAGGCAACACTAGAATGTTGACACTGAATGTCTTCTATTTGAATTTAATGTCAGATTGCAGCCTGGTCCAGGACAACAGCAAAACCATCCATCTATGTGAAAGTCCAACAAGGGAAATTCAGTTGTGGGAGAAGAAAAAAAACAAAGCAAAGCAAAATAAACTCATTACAATGAAACAAATACAAATCCAGGTTTTGTGTGTGTGTCCTATAATAATACAAATACCTTCTAAGGGCTTCAACACAGTCCCACACAACATCCTTATCTCCATTTGGAGAGATATGGATTTGAAGGGTGAGTTATTCAGTGAATAAGAAATTGTTAGGATGGGCACTGCCAGAGTGCTGTGGTCAGTGTCCAGCTGGAGGCTGGTGAGAAAGCTCTGTCTTGCGGCAGGCGCTCTTCAGTATCTTCATCAGTGACCGGAGTGCACACTCAGCAAGTTGGCAGATGACATGGAGCTGAACATTGCAGCTGACACACCTGAAGGGTGGGGTGCAACACAGGAGGACATGGACAAACTTGAAAAGTAAGCCCACAAGAACCTCAAGGAGTGGAAGAAGTACAAGGCCAAGGTGCTGCACCTTTGGACAGGGCAATCCCAGACATTAATATAGATGGGGGCAAGAACATATATCAAACAGCCTTGAGGAGAAGGACTTGGAGGTTCTCATGGATAAAAAATTTGATGTGACCAGGAAATGTGTGCTTGCAACCTAAGCAGCTAACTGGATGCAGGGCTGCATCAAAAGAGAAGTAACCAGCAGCTCAGGGGAGGTGATTCTGCCCCTCTGTTTGGCCCTCATGAGTCCCCACCTGGAGTAACTGCATCCAGCTCTGGACTCCTCAGCACAAGAAAGATGTGGACCTGTTGAAGGAGGTCCAGAGGGTCACCAAGATGATCAGAGGGCTGGAGCACCTCTCCTGCAAACACAGGCTGACGGAGCTGGAGATGTTCAGCCTGGAGAAAAGAATGTTGCAGGGACACCTCGTTGCACCCTGCCACTGCCTAAAGAGGTCTTATAAAGAAGAGGAAGAGAGATATTTTACATGAGAAGATAGTGATGATAAGTCAAGGCAGAACACTTTCAAACTAAAAAAGAAATTTAGGTTAGGTGTTAAGAAGAAAATATTTCTTGCATTGAGGAACTGGAACGGGTTGTGCAGAAAGGTTGTGGTTGCCTCATCCCTGGCAGTGCTCAAGCCCATGTTGGAGGGAGCTTTGAGGAACCTGGTCTAGTGGGTAGCATCCCTGCTCATGGCAGAGTGACTGGAACTAATTGATTTTTAAGGTCCCTTCCAAGTAAGGCCATTGTATGGTTTTGTGGAAGGGTGTATATTTCCCCAGATATCAGATACATGAATTGGTTTTGTTTTAATCAGAGTGAATCCTCATCTACATGAATGTGCCACATTTACAGGGACTACATGGTCATATTTTCCTCACACACTGAGAATGCTGGGAGTCAGGTTTTATGCTTCAAAAGTCAGGACAAACCATCAACAAAGGGAAGAAAAATAAAAGTGATTGAAACATCTGCACTGTCAGCCACATTTTCGTCTTGATTCTTAATCTGCAAATGACCACATAACTACATAATTCACACATTTTCATGGAAGATAATTATATGCATTGTCTTGCACAATAAATTGTAGAACCCTGGTTAGTGTATACCTTTCCTGGCTATTAATGACACTGATTAAATTGAAAGATGTTTTCTCCATTTTGTTTTTCACCACCAACAACAAGATGAAAGCTTGAAAACCATACTTAGCTAAGTGCTTTCCTATTGATTTATTTTATCCTTTTAAAGCCTTTTTTTTTCATAACACAAAATAAGAAAATACTTAAAATCTGTATTACAGAAAACCAGTCACAATAAACTTTTTTTAAAGTGATTGTTCCACATATACTCCACACTGCCTTTAACTCTATGAAAATAAACTGAATTTGGTGTTAAATAGCATGAAACCATTGGCCCACAGGTATGGATATTCATAAGACACCACAGGCAGCAACGTGTTTTTCTCCTGTTAGCCCTGACAATGACAGCAGCAATTTTCTGTGTCTCCAATCAATGTTAGAGGGTGTCTAGGACAAAATTGTCTTCAAGAGTTGAGTTAAATCCCATAATATTAGACATTCCATTTCAGTTATACAAGGTTTAAAAAATATACCCATCTTGGAGCATAGAGGCAGGGAAAGGTATGTGCTACAGGCATGACGCTCCCAAAGTCAGTGAACCTAGAAACCAGAAGGTACTGCAGGAAGCTGTTTTATGAGCAGGAGATCTCCCAGAGATTTTCTGTCTGTGTCCCACCCCAGGGGTTCTGCAGCCTCTCCTGCAGTGTCTCCACTGGGGGGTGACTGTGTGCCCCCAGGGCCAGCTCCAATGTGGCACAGTGGTACAACCTCAGTTCACACTGATGTGTAAACCTCCAAGGTGGTAGAAAAAGCTGTGAAAAGCTTTGTCTGGGGCTTCCTTCCTGTCCCAGGAACTGACCTTGTATCAGGCATGTGTTGCAGTTGTGTGGTGACTGTTCTGGATTCAAATATCAGTCACCTTAGGATACTTGACCTTCCTTATTCAGCTCTGTCTTGTGCCTCATGAACTCATTCAGTAGAGTCAAGCCTCCATGACTGTTCCAGCTTCCTAAAGACTTTTCAAGACAGCCTTACTCAAAAACATCTGGACCAGTTCCTGCTTGTTTTAGTAGAGCATGAGTATAGACATTCCAACAGTAGCATTGGGTTAGGATCAAGCAGCCCTACTGATAGCTACAGGGTTATAACTACAGGGTTGCAGTAACTGGTTGTAAAATACTCATTTATCTCCAACAATTTGAGATAAAAATTACTTCTGACACAGCTGAATGTTTTGGGCTTAAGACATAAATTGAAGTGATATTACAAATATGAGGCTTTCATTTTTCCAGCCAGGATAGTAGACAGGAGGGGGCATGTCAGGACTCAGAGGTTATTCTATACTGCCTCACATTTTCTGGGGATAGGGGGAAGGACTGCCTTCCAGGTCAGGATAGCTTAGTGGAGGGAGTGATGGAGTACTGTCAGTGGTTTTACACAGGGTGAGCAGAATTGTCTCTTTTCTTGAATCCCCTGCCATCAGTAGTATTGCTGTTACTGTTAATTTTTTATTATCTCATTGCTGTTTCCAGTAAATTGTTCTTACCTTATCCCATAATCTTAACCTTTTATGCCTCCATTTCTCCTCTCCTACCCACTGCAGGGGAAGCAGAGGAGAAGCAAACGAATGGCACATGGCTTGGAGTAGTTTCAAGTGGCAGCACTAAATTGGAGAATACCACTCCTAAACCACTGCAGGGGCATTGTTTTTACATATAAAAAGTATGGCTGTTATGTAGACATCATAATATCAAGGTATTAACATCTATGGAAATTCTAGTTTCACAGTATTTGTAGTGTTCATAAGGTTAGGCACCAGGAATAACAAAAAACACAGGATAAAATTACTAATTTTAGGTAAACTAATTCTTATTGCATAGCAGATATATGAAGATATTCTCCATAAAGGTGTCACTGAACAGGTTTATGTCCCAGGCTGTACTCAGTTCTCAGACACAGGATCCACATATAGTTAATTAATGAGTCTTCTCTAATTTGCCAACCACACACCCATTGCCAAGCTCGTGAGTCAGCATTACTAATTTACAACAACTTCTGCTGGTGGCTAGGGATTGTCCCTCACAGTGTGTGCCACATTTAGCTCATGTGTATGACACTGATTACACCGACACATGCTGAATAATTCAAGCTTCCTTGGACTCAAACATGGATGTCAGTAAGGCTTATTCATACCCACTAAGCACTGTCCCATACTGGAAGCTGTGCACAGCACATTCTGTTCCTATTTTCAACACAGAAAAGGGCAATTCCTGATATAGCTGAGGCTTCCAGGCATGTTAGTTTTTCTGGACTTGTCTTTTTTCTGATGAGAAACATTTTCCAGGTGGAATCTGAGAACTCTACACGGTAATTTGTGGTGCCCAGGCATGATCACGGATGAAGCACCTAGTGTGCAATATGCATGACACATCTCATTGCCATGCTTTTAGGATGGATGCAGGAAACAGAAGACAGATGTAAAAAGAGAAAAGAACATATTAGTTTTCCTGGATGTGCTGGACATCCTGAAAATGTGCTGCACCAATGGCCTAAACTTTTGCAGTAAATTTGATGTCCAGAAGAGCTGGAAACTCACGTGCATTTGTGAGTCACCTGGACAGTACATACACACAGGCTGGGAAGTGCAGTTACCCCTATTAGTGTGACATACGATGCAGTCTGACACACGCTTGTGGAAACGAAATGCTGCTTCATTTTGAAAGTGGCACTGGCAGAGTTCAGTCACTTTCACAGGTCTGTTCAGCTACTTATTGCTGCAAAGAGGAAATTGAAGAGGGAAGTGAGCTCCCTGGCTGCTATCTGAATGAAGAGGTATGGTAGATATGGTGAGTGATAAGGCCCTTTTTCAAAATGTTGGGTTGCTCTGTGGTTTATGAACAGTGAGACAAGTACTGTTAATAAAGAAACTGGACCTGTTTTCATTCATCTCTATAGCTCATGAATTCAACAAATTAGTAGTGCTCCTAGCTACCAACCTCTCCACATTTAAAAAAACTTGGATAAAACATAGGTCCAGCAGAGAATGACTGAGTTCAAAGGTCATTCAATATTGTATATTTAAAGTGTTTGGTGCAACGGCAACTTTGCTTGAAGAAAAAGAAATTCAGCCTGGCAAGGTTAGAGACGGTGATCTGGAAATTACTAAACCAACCCATGTTAGTGAAGAAATAATTTATTGATATTTTTCTCTCAACAATGCTGACGTCATCTATGTGTTCAGAACAAAGTACAGATCCTTAACTCTATGAATATTTTAGATAAGTTTCAAGACCATCAAGACAGCAGCGAGAAAGCAGCTCAAAAATATATTAAAGACATTTGCATCAGCTTTAAAATATGTAATAATTTAATTAAGAATAGGAAAGCTAAATTTCATCCATCAGCCCACACATTCAAACTATATTAAAACAAGAACTCAAGCTCTCATTTATATTTTCATTATATTAGAATATTTGGTACATGTTCTTCTTATGCCATATCTTTACTGAAAATTTCAATCTTTGCTGAAATTAAATCCCTTTTGAAATAAGGTAAAATTTCTTTCCCATGTTCTAAATAACTGAACTTGTGCAGGCCTCAAAGAGGGGTTTTCATTCAGGAAAGAGATAGTAAAAGAGTAAAATAAAACTACTAAGACAGATTTTACTCACCAGTAGGAGTTTGCACCTGAATCTCAAAATGACAGTCAACACTGTCTATCCTCAAGCAGGGAGGAAAACAATGCTTTTTAAATGAAAGACCTGCACATACACAACTAAATGTCATTCTCAGTCAGGCATTTATATCCATTTTCCCTTGCCTAATATATTATTTTTTACTTTAATTTCATGATGGATGATTTTAGACTTCGGGAGAGTCTATACAACAGTGTTGTGGCCAGATGTGTGTAACGCAGGAGATAATTGTCATGTACTCTTCTTCATTTGCACCTCTAGATTTGCCATCTGCCTCCTGACATTGGAAGAGAGTCAATGAAATCAAACACTGAACAAGAAACTTGATTAGTCAAAGGAACATTGTATAAACCTCAAAGCTACTGTTCTTTTTCAATTTCACTGCAGAGTTTTTGCATAAAATTCCTCCATGCCTGGCTTCTTACTGCAAGCCAAGATAAACAGTTTATAACATTGTCACAGCAACCGGTGCACTCTTACATTTACATTGCCTTTAGGCTGATAAGAAGTGCTATCATTTTCTTTTTATTATTAGTCACATTGCCTTCATTTAGCATTTGAAAGTTGTTTCTTCTAGCTGAGTAATTGTTAATCAGTCAAAAGGTTCTTTCATTAATTCCCTTAGTACTTCCTCCCAGCATATTCTTATTACTTTTCTCCTTCAAATATTGCTTTATATGTAAGTTTATATTCAAACCCTCTGATCTAAACATAAAGCCCTAGGAGGCTTTATTATTATTGCTGTTATTCTTTTCTCTGAGTTTTGACCTATCCAATGTTTTTACTGAATCTACTTATTTGATCTAGCAAATCAAATCTAGATTGTAACAAATATTTTAGAAACCAGGCTCCTGGAGCTTTTGACAAAACATTGGATATGCTGTATGGAGTTTCAGGGGCATTTTATTCCTTGTTACATATATTTGAAGTACATTCTAATATCCTATTAAGAACTATTAAGAGAGGTTTTTATTTCCAGCTATGTTGTCCTTTCATCTTTGGTCTCAGTTGGAGTGGGATTGGGTCTTTAATCCTGAATTTATTCTGAGAAATTAAAGAAAAGTTACAGGTTGTAATGTTATACAACATTCTGATATTTTCAAGCTGTAAACAACATACAGTATTTATATTACAGAAGCATTTTTCACAGGTACTCTTTCTGGCCATTGGAAATCGTACACCCAGTAGTAGTCTATTTTACCTCTTGCATAATTTCTTCAGAATCAGTATGTGGCCTCTGCAAGAATTTACTGATCCAGTTTTAGATACAATTCCTTGCTTTAGCAATCCATAAGAAATCTATCCAAGATTTTTACAACATCAAACACAGAAGTGCACATACACACAAACACACACACACAAATATGGGTTTTCCCATGGTTTTAGGAACATCTATGTTGTTGTTATGTCAGAGTGAGTGTAATGGTATTATTTATTATGATACACAATTCCAAAATGGTTCAGAAAAATACAGAGGTTGCCTTTCAGAACAAGCCAGGCTGATGAAATATCTTCCTCTACCTGGAACATTTCCAGACAGAAAATAGTTAACATATTGAAATCGCCATTATCTTCAACATGCAGTAAATCCTAATTATTCTAGAAGATGAACAGCTCACTTGTTTCACACTGAAGAGTTTAACAACTTCTATTATTCTGTTTAGAACAGGCACAGAGAAACAGGCAAAAGCCCAAGACAACACAAGAGAGCAATGCAATGACTGCAACACTCCTTGATCCTAAATGAGCAACTCAGTCAAGTAACTGCCCTCCTTCATATACTCCAGATTCAAAGTACAACTCTTCTGTCTTCCAGTAATGCTCAACTAATTAGGACAGCTCTCCTGCTTTCATTTCACCTTGAACATGCTTTGAGACAAAACTCTTTCTCTTCCTCTCCTAAACCAAAAATGTATCTTCCTTACTAATATTCTGGTTTTGTCTTCAAAAAGAAAACATTATCATCATTCTTAGTAACCTGCACTCCTCAGCCACGTTTCTTTTTTTTGTTTTGTTTTGTCTGTTACCCAGTTTGCTGAACTTGATCCACCAAGACTATATCAAATATCTATCAAAGAAAAAGCTCTCTGATTTTGTATTTCCCAAAGGTGTGAAATTTGATTGCTACTTTGAATCAAAAAATATATACCATTCATAGAAAAAAACCCAAAGAATTAATACAGTCCTGTAACAAGATCCAGATAATAGTGATTTTTTTATAGAAATCATGCTGCATCTGAACACAAAATCACAATTAAGTAACCTTGACTGGATATATAAAGATTTCCAGAAGCAAAACAAAAACCAAAAACCAAACCAAAACAAAAACAAAAAGCTGAACAATTACAGAATTCTGGGGTTACTCTGAGAAAGTCACTTCATCCTGCTTTATCCCAGAAAAAAAAAAAGGCCCAACAAATTATACCATTAAACAATTAATTCTTACTATTCACCTTGTGAATAAAGTTGCAGGAGACTCAAGGAGTTGTGACTCTCTCATTCTGCCTTAGGGGCACCTTAATCTCCATAGAGGGTTATTACCAAGGAGCTACATATCCTGTGGTGTTGAGCTCACTGTCAGCAGGAATATCCATGTATGTAGCATAGGATGGGAAAGACTCATCAAGGTCTCACAACCTTTAGAGATAGCTTACTGGTCAAAATGAACCTCTATGCCCCCAAGGCAAGAGCCACCCACCTAAAATCAAATTTTATTGCAAGATCCTAAAAAGCTTTTCCTTATGGACAATGCTTCATTCAACACACCACTGAACACAGTGCCCTGAAATAAACCTTCTTACTGAGATTCAGGGAGACTGAGTCCATTTACATCAGATGTGTACAGTTTCTCTAGTTCTGTTACAATCTGAATATTAATATTCCAATAATATTTTGTTCTTCTCAAAACCTTTAGGGCTGTTCTTTTAACACGTTTAACATTTTTTTTCTATAGCACCTTAATTATTTGGCAATTGCACACATAAAAAAGTGTTGCTATCATACAGTGGGAGGAAACGCACATAAATGGGTGCCTTACTTTTACTTGCTTCTATTTGTCTGAGCTTGAAATTGTAAAAGAAATTCAACACTGTGTGAAAGATTCAAAGTTCAGGAGAATTTTAATGAATAACTAATGATATCAAAATCTTACCTAGAATAAATGTGTACAGCTATTACATATTTGCTGTGCATTCATTAAAGTCTTTCAGGGTGTTCACTTCAAATAATTTTGAAGAAATTATTGGAATTTAACATCTCCATTAATAAATCATATAAGAAAAATCCTGCTTGATTGAACAGTGTAATTATTGTCAAAATGAAACCTTTTCAGACACTATTTTTTTTCTAAGCATTCTATCAAATTAAAAATTGTAAGAAATGCATGATACACTGAATAACATTGTGTGATATAAAACAGTGCAGAGGGAAAAAGCAATGGTAATATACAGGCTGTGCCACTTACCAAACAAAAGATAATAACAGTTAGTCAAAAAGTTGTCAAATAAACTCCACACTTATTGGAACATATGCACTTCCAAAGATCAGTTTGTTACAAAGTAAAAGGTGTCAGAAACAGTCTAGTTGAACTGTTTTTTAAAAACTTCTACTAGCTTTTATTCACTATGAAGAAAATCCAGATTATTAGTTTAAACACCTAAATCCCAGACAGCTATGGTAGGTGGGATGACTATTACTTAGAATTTCTATCTCCTAGAGTCCAGGTATCTACCTTTGGAGCTGCATACATTTATTTTTAAAATCTCACAAAACTCTCTTGTGTGTGTTTCAGTCATGGATGCACACATTTACAGATAAATGTACAGATAAATCAGGAGTAAAAGTCTTGAAATGATGATGTAGTACTAAAAAATTCTCTTATTTTCTGGAAAACACATTACTATTAATTACACAGTATAGACAAAGAGGTGAGATAAGACTCTTCAGTTGTCAGTCACTTCACATAAGTGACTGCCCAGTTCAGCATTCAAAATATTGGCAGTTATATAGATTATCACAACAAATTTAGAACAAAAAGATACATATTTTTTTTTTCTCAGCAGAAAAAATACATCACTACTTTAAATTATCATATGGTGACATGATCCATTTATTTATCAAAGACAGTCTAATTATTCTTTAAATACATTCTTCAAAGATTTTCTACAACTTGTAATCATGCCCCTGAAGCCATGTGGTCTCACTTCAGAACAGACTAATGATGGATATACAAGCTTTGACAGAATTTTCCTCTAATACCACTTAACACAGGAAAAGGTGCACTATACAAGTACAACGTGGAAAATTACTGGCATAGAACTGCATTCTAAAACTCTGGTAGTCATGATGTTTCTTACACAGTGCCGTGGTTAATCTTTAAGGTACTTTTCACTTTTAGAACTTGAGTCCTCTATGCCCAAACATAACATATTTCCCCTTTGCCACCAGCCAAGCTAATTCTTAACAGAGTGTGTATTCCTATGGGATGAAAAACAGTTTTTATGTTACTTTGGGAAAGCAGTTTCTGATTTGCATTAATGAAAATTAAATGAAAAATAGGAAATTTAACTAGTGATCAGAGAAAATTGGGAAAATCTAATACTGGGATTTAAAAAATATATTTCAGACCTTTTATGCACCTTAAGGTCAGTCCAGTGACAAATAACACAGGTGATGAATGCAATTTATGCAACAAAAGATGATGTCATGTGGAAACATAGGATTAAAACTAGGAGCTCAAATATTCATTATTGAACATACACAAATGAAAGGTGAAAGTCAGACATTTTTATTTGTATGTACAAAATTCAAGCAGCAAGCAGCAAAATAGCAGTTTATGTATATAGTTTATGTATATTAGCTGAAAAAAAAACAAAATTATTTTCAGTTTAAACTGAAAAAATTCTTATTTGATATTCTGTATTTAACAGATTTTAATTCTGAGAATCGTCCATTCTCAGACAAAGTTTCAATAGTTATTAAAGTATCTTCAGAGATTTCTTCTGATTGACAATTTAGTTATGGTCCAGCTTTGCCTCATTTGATTGCATGGCTGTTCAAGGGAAGGTTAACTTGACACCCTCCTCTGAAGAATGATTTAGTCCAGATTCCCTTCATTATTTTTCACTAGATAATCAGACATTTGTGAAAGCTGAAAACTAAATAATTATTTAGTTAAAGAGCTGGAAACACAAAAAACTAATGAGTCAGGGTTTATGTAAGAGTCACAACTCCCATATGATGGAATATGTGTAGGATCAATTTATATTTTTATTTACACTTCACCTTTACAGGTACTCAAAATTAATGTCTATAGCCATTTTAAAGGTCAACAGGATTGAGTATACTGATGATTTTGTATACCAATCTGAATTATTTTTAAGGCTGCACCTGGTGTGAGTGACTTTTGAATCATTCCTTGATCTTTACTGAAATAGATCAGTTACAACAGAAATTGCATTTCTCTGAAAATCCCATCTAATATATGGAGATTTCGATCTCTCTTGGAAAGGTTACGAGACACATGGCCATGTTAATCCTTATGTAGAATAACTTCTTCTAATTCCAAGTAATATAGGCAATACTTTCCTACTAACTTTCAGTAAACATGGATTCCCAACAATCCCCTTCTTCAGAGATTTAACCTGCTTCTACTGCAAAACCAGAAGTCATGTATTTTATTCAAAAGTAACACAAGGAAATGGAAATTAAAAGGACCATAGATCTAGGAGAAAAAGACCAGAAGGAAAACATGACACTGACAGATGAAAATGACAGTGAGGTCAGGGCAACTGCCCTGCATATGCCAATACATAAACAGCAGTGCAAGAGGGTACTGTAGTGTAATCACACAGCACGAAGAGGTTGACTGTCCCCCCTCTGTGCCATGTGTTTGTCTATTCTGATTGCTCAGAACAGATTTGTTCCCTGGTAAAGACAATCCAGTCCTGCAATAAACATCCCAAACTTTGTGATGAAAAGGTGGAATGCTCTTGGGGAATTTCCCATCAAACACACTGGTAAGAATTCTTTTGGATGATTTTCAAGGGCTGTCAAAAAGATATAAACAGACAGGTGGAGAGCTTTAAAAGCCAACAGAGAAGGAGAGGACCTTCCCCCTCCCCTTGCCCCCCCTCCATTTAAAGTGACACATTAGCTACATCTATAGTAGCGCA
The DNA here is from genome assembly GCF_963662255.1 of Cinclus cinclus. Taxonomy (NCBI): domain Eukaryota; kingdom Metazoa; phylum Chordata; class Aves; order Passeriformes; family Cinclidae; genus Cinclus; species Cinclus cinclus. The sequence goes on along the minus strand of NC_085048.1, from coordinate 49,414,945 downwards.
ATAAAGAGCACACAGTCTCCTGCCAGAGGATTGCCTAAAAATTAAACTTTTACTAGGTAGGAACTGTGTTTCAACTAGAAACCTCTCAAACAAGCCATAGACATGCATTGAGGATTCGTATGGGACACTTCCAAAAGGCTGTCTGAATAAGGCCATCTTCTTTCGGTGAGAAGAACATTAATGGTATGGACTTAGGCCATTGTGCCACCTGGACACAAAGAACTGTTCTGGATTGGGCTTTTGTTGCTGCTTTTAAACTTGGTGAATGTATCCATTGGATTGAGCCAGTCCAATAGCTTGTCTGTGGCAATAACAAATAGAAAATGTTTAGGGAAAGGATTTAAAAAGCAGGAAAGGTACAGAGTGATATATCCCTTGGTGTATCCTGTTGCCTTCCAGCAATCAAAGACCTAGGGGATATAATGAGTCACAGACTGCAACCAGATGCATTGATTTTAATAGCTTTGTCTTCTTGCCTCCAGCCACTTCCAGCTTTGCATTTCCCATTTTCCCAATTTTTTTTCTTCTTTGCATTTTTCCATTTCCCGTCTTTGGTCAAGACTATGCACACCTGCATTGGGTCAACCAGCTCCAGTAGATGCAATGGGCTGAATCCAGAAAATTCAGTTCTGCAAATATCCAAGTACCTAATCTGCTTGATTTCTCAATCAGTGACCTGCTTTGGGCTCCCATGCTGAAGAGAAACAGTCTCTCCCTATGACAAGGTGACAGTAGTTCCACCATGCAGTAGCAAGCACCTAAATGCTTTAATACTTGCATACTTGAAATTCACATGAGCAATTTCTGATTTTATTTCATAATTGGATATCTTATTTCCAAATTTAATCAGCACTATTTCTTCATAGGTTTTCTGGGTTTTGTGGATCTTTCCTAAACTCTTCCAAAGCTTCCTTGGCTGATAAACTTGTATAGATAATTAAAGGTTTTCATATAAATAATTTATTTTGAAGATTACCTGTTCTCCAGTTTAATTGACATCTCTGGATGGAGTTGAACGTATGGCATCTGCCTGTACAAGACATGATTTTCCTAAGTTCAGGACTAAGTGCCATTGCAGAGAGAGAGGGCAGGGACCCTAGAAGAGGAAAGCAGGCAAGAGAACTTTTGAATATATGAGATGAGAAACTAATCTAGGAGAACAGCAGAGGCTGATGGTCTGAAAGGAGAAATAAAGTCACAGTCTGTCTCCAATCACTTCTTAGAGAAGATAAATGTAATGTGAAAAATACATTTGACTATAGTTCCACTACAGTTTATATTAAAGTAATTTCTAATGTTCTTTAAAACCTAGATTGGGTCTTATCATCGGATGCAGGAATCCATGACAAAGAGGGATCGAGCAGAGATAAAGTACTACAGGCCCTTGAACAGGAACAGTGTAAGCAGCAGGCAACGCTGCGGGTGGAGGCAGCCCCCATCTGTGTGTCTGATCACTTCAGGGGGATTAATTCACCACCTGTGGTACATGTGCTACTGTTTAGCAATCTATGATCCAGTGCAAAACAGATTTTTTTAAACCACGAGACAAAAAACTGCCTTAACAGGAACCGCAGCTCTGTATAGCTGTTCTTTAACTTGTGTTGAAACTCAGTTTTGTAATGAGAGTTTTCAAATGTTTTTCTCAAATGTTGTGTCTTTGCTCATCTAGATGTAAGACTTTATGCCATGGTTCTTAGTATTAAAGAAATCAAATTGAAAGTAAATCACTCAGGGCAATTATGTTCTTTATAGACTTCTTCCTGACAAATAGCAAACAGACCTGTTATTTAGTCACATTCTTATTAGTCTTAAAAGAATATACTAAGGTAGGTTTAGAAGAATACTGCATTTACCTATCCAGGAAGGTTCATTGGTGCTAAGACCTAGGCTATGATACCTTTAAAACTTTAGTTTACCAGCAATGTCATCACTTATTTTCTTTTATTTTTTTAATACAGAAAAAAGCCTATATTTTAATTTGATTTTATTTCTAAATTAATTTTCCATGTCAGCTGTTAAGGAAATGAGATGTGAAAACAGTTCTGTACTGTGTGTGAGCACATTCTTAGTGTAGCTGACACTGTCACAAAGCTATAATTATCTGGGTTTTTTTCTACCAAATTAATAAAAAAAAACCTGTGCAAAATTAATCCTCTCTCTTTTTTCTTTTTCTTTTCCAATTAATATTGAATATTTTAATATATTAAAAAGATAAATTTCAGTGTGAAATGTCAACAGTGATTACCCAGGAAGTCATAAACTCTTAGTGACCCAAGAGACTAGGCAGTACATCACTGAGATTTGCAAATGTCTCTCAGAATTTGCAAAATCCTCTGTCACATTACAAATGGGTGCCCTCTGCACACTTAAGAGGACTGGCTCACTGATCTATGAGTCACACCTGAAACAACAGGATTCTAATTTCAACCTCACATCAATTTCACTTTACTCCAGTTGCAAAGACTCCAGTAGAGTTATTTCATAAGTACACATGTGCAGCTGAACACACAGCTCTCTAATATCACTGCAGGAGCTCATCTTCATTATCACCCACATTTCTTCTCTACTCTCTCATTGTACTCAAGTGTTGTCTCTGTTTCTTTTATATTTTTAGCTCTCTGGAACAGGCTGCTTATTTATACTTTTCCAGTCATTGTTTCTGGTAATTTCTGTAAAGTGAATCTGAAACAATAATAGTATTCAGAGAGTGTCTAGACAAGGTAGAAGCGTTTATTGAGCCAAGGCCCATCCATGATCATGCATTGCCTACCAACTGCATAAAAGTCATCTGACTTCTCACTGGAACCTCTTCTTGTTATTTTTCGGTCATGTGGGAGGTTTGTTGTCAGTCAAAAGCTGATGGCAATCTAATCCATAGGATCATTTTGCAATTTCTTCTCATGCCTGTAGCATACCCAGGCAGTCCATCTCAATCAGAGCATAATGAAATGCAGGATCCTTTCAGTGTCCTCAGTCTTTGTGCAGCTTGCCCTGGCTGACCACTCCACACTTAGCTCTCTTCACTTCTACCTGAGTGTACTCACTAGCAGCAGAGAAGGAAACACTGGCATGCCTTCCAGGTCATCCAAACTGATGGATACTTACTTTCTATATTTTGCTGCAATATTTAGTGCTTTCATTTTTCGTAATTGGTTTCAGAAAAACAGATTGTCTTTCAGAGATCTCTGCATAGACTAAAGAAAAAAAAAATCAAAATTCGATATTGGGATTCAAGTTTTTGTGCATTTGTTCTCATTTTATATCCAACAAGTCTGAGATACGCAATGACTTTTTCAGCTTTCCCATCATCCAGGTAGAACCTAGAGAAGAAAATCCCCACCAGGGATAGGTAATAGCAATATTCAAGGTTCTTTAAGGTACAACTAGAAAACAAACCTTCCAAATATTCATTTGTATATGAAAAAACAGCTTGAATTTTGAATGCTACTTGGCAGCACCTACTTGGGTGTATGACTGCTGAGGTGCCTGAACCTGAATTTTTGAAATTCTTCAAGTTTCAAGCAGAAGACTGCTACTTGGTAAATGCAGCTCATGTGGCTAGTTGCAAGTTTTGATGATACTCAGACTGAACAAAGTGATGTACCCTGAATCCTCCAGCTAATAAGAAAACATGAGGCAGAGTCACCAATTAGAAGGATAATAATGTATTGTTCTTACACAAATAAGGTATTTAGACTGGAAAAAAGGGGAGACTTGGGGACCAAGAAAGGAGAGCTGGTGCCAAAAAGAAGAGGTCTCAGGAAAAAGAAGGGAACTGGAAAGCACCATAGTAAAAGCTCTCTTCAGTCCTTAAACAAACTCCAGCATCCAGGTCCCCCACAGACTGTGGTCCAGGCTGCATCACCTGTGACAACTCTCTACTGGGCTCTCTTTATTTGCTTTCATCTACTTTCTGTGTTTCTTCCTAACTGTTGGCTCAGTTATGTATGAAAACCCTCCATTTCAAGAGTCTCCATCGCCTGCAAAGTGTTTGTCAAAAAAAAAAAAAAAAAAATCCTTACCATTTAGAAGAGTCAGTGAATCACTGTAGGAATTCTTTCATCTCCAAAATGAATTCAGAAATTTGTGCTATCTTAGCAGCTGCTGCCTTCTCTCAGTTTGGATCTGTTACTAGCTTGCTAATTGTTTCCTAGGAGCCCTGAATGACTGTAACAAAGGCAGCATTTATTTCTCCTAAATTCTAGGCCCACACACTTCATTGTTTCACTATAATAAACTTATGTTCTTCTTCAGAAAGGTCATCATACAATCCCACCTGTAAGCAGTCACCTTTCAGGTGTTGTAGTTGTTATTATTTTCCTATTTAGGAATTGAAATGTGTGAATAATGTCAAGAGCAAAAAATCTATTTAAATTGTTAAATAAAATTAAATAACTTGACACTTCACAAATGGAGAGAAACCTGGGGGGAAATGAAAGACCACAAGCAAGCAAAACAGTAGCTTGTTAATCTGGAAAGAATTTTACCCAGTACAAGCAAGGCATGTCAGGAATTACACAAATTTTCATTTTAAAAATCTATATTAATCCAAATAGCATAAACCTGATTTAACTGTGCTGTTTCTTTCCAAGTGAACACTTTCTTTGAGCTACCCAGCTGTCTGTCAATTCTAGTCTTGCAAAATTTTGATTGGGAAAATACCTACCAGACCTTAGAAATATGGGAAAACCCTCAAAAAAAACAAACCAAAACAAAAAAAAACTTGCCCAGAATTTGAAATGTTGTGTATCCTGATTTGCGACAATATGCAGTGTTGTGAGATTTAATATTTATGTAAATTGCATATGCAACTCTTCTGCCAATTGTTACTTAATTAACCTCTTCCTGCTATCCTTAAAGCTTGACAAAGAATTTTAAAGAATGGAAATTCCAGAAGAAGTTTGACTTCTCAACATCATCAGACAGTTGGCAAATTTTAATTTTGTTTCATCCAGTCCTTTCAAGTGAGAGGCATGTATTCAAAGTTGGTTTGTTAAAAGTAGCAATTGATAATATTTCCTTCTGTTCTCCAATAGTTCAGTAGTTCAAACACTCTCAGAGGAAGACATTCCTGTTTTGTGTCCATGGTTTGTAGAATCCTGGGAAGGATTTCAGCAAAGCTTTTGCTTCACATTCCTCTCAGTCAAATGTACAGCCCACTCAGAGGCTTCAGAATCAGGTCTATTCTCAGTCCCACATGTTGAAATCCTACCATTTTTTCATATTGAAAATGTAAATAGCCAGAAGTTGCTAAAAACAGCAGCTGGACTGATTGCCCTTTCCTAACACCCATACAAAGCAGGACTATCTGCTAAGCACTAAATTCTGAGCACTCCTAAGGTAGCCAAGAAAGCTGGATATTCTCCTGAAGGAGCAGGAGCATCTGTCCTTATGTGGCAAAAGACTAAGCATTAGGGAAGAAAACTGGCCTGAGTGAACAAAAGGACTTATCTGAATCTCAGAGGAAAAAAGGAGAGTTATGAACTTTGGAAGAATGGGCAGGCAACTTAGGATGTTAAAAGTTATACAGGGGGAAAAAAGAGAAAGACCAGCACTGACTTGAACTTAAGATGGTTACTGCTGCAAAAGACAATTAAACAATATTTATATATGCATTAGCAATAAAAGGAGGGCTAAAGAGGTTCTCAGTGCATTGTTGGATTCATGGAGAAACAGTGACAAAGGACAATGAAAAGACAGACATACTTAATGCCTTTATCACCACAGTCTTAATAGTAAGACCAGTGGATCCTTGGGTACTCTGGGTACTCAGGCCTCTGGGTTGGAAGATGGGATGTGGATCAGAATGAAGACCCAATAATCCAAAGGGAAATGGTCAGCAACCTGCTGCACCACTGAGGCATCCACCAGTCTCTGGGGTGGGATAGCATTCACCCTAATGCTCTGAGGAGCTGGCAGAAGTGTTCACTGAGACACTTTGAATCATTTATCAGCAGTCCTGGTTGAACCCTTGCAATAAATATCCTTAGTTTAATTATTTTCTAGAGAACTTTTGCAGAGTTAAGTTTTCTTCCTAAATTGGTTTCAAACAAGGTAATGCATCTTAACTAACCTTGATTTTTCTGACCCAGTTAGATTACATTTATCATCAGTTCCTATAATAATTTTACATTTGGCTGTTAAAGTCATTGGTAGAAACTCACTTTCAAGGACACAGTAGGAAATTATTCAAGAAAGAGATGTACACACATTTTCTTGTCTTCTAACTTCTGTCACTTTCATTACACAAAATACATCAGCAGAAACTTCTCCCTTCCTTTTCCTCCAGCATAATTTCTTCAAGTTGTCATTTCCTGACATATTGAATCTACCTAATAAGACTTGGCCTTTTTCTTTTGACTGTGTTCTTGCTCTCCAAAGCTTTTGTCCTCTGAAGAGCTAAAGTATTCTTACTACCTTTCCTAGTTCCTCTAGCTGTTTAATTATGTACATTCTTTAGAGATAGCTGCACTCTTCAAAAAATTAAAACTGTATTTGGAGAGGATCTTTTTTCAGCATTGCACAAAAACCCAAGTCCCTCTTGCAAATATTTTAATATATTAATTAATTGTTAAATCAATTAACTGTTAAAGCCTGTTAAACACTCAAATGTTCTTGCAAATATTTATAGGTTTTTTTTTGCCATACAATAAAATATTATTTTAAGAATTAAAATTCATCAGAAAACCTTTAAAATTAAGAAAATATTATTTAAATTTAATAATAGTTTTACTTCCATTTGACGTTGTAATGAGAAGACATGATAAATTTTATCAAACAGGAAAAAAACCTCTCACCATCTTTTTTTCCTCTTAACCCATGCTTTTGGCCCAGCCCAGATGTGTTCCATGTCTTCAAAGACAGAGCACTTCTGCTAATTAATTGGAAAGCACCAACCTTAAAAAAAAAAAAAGGATGGCCTAAAGCCTTTCAGGCCCCACAGGGTCTTGTTCATGTATACAATAAAACACAAGATGTGCATTGTATGCTGAGTTTATGCATAGACAGCTTCTGTGATAGGAAAATCTCGATGGATTACTGAAGTAGGGAATCTGTATGAGAATCTATGAAGCTGTGTTTTGTAAAATAAACCAGTGGCTATCAAAAGGAAGAATTCAAGGACTAAATGTTAAAAGTACATAATGGTTGGTATTTTAGCAGAGAAAATAATTTCAAAAAAATTATATGAAGTTGCACAACTTAGAGTGGGTTTTGAAATTTAGCTACCCCACAAACACTCTCCATGCTTAGGTATGTCCTTGAGAATTCTGAGTGATTTTAAATATTAGAAAGGTTTTATTGACGGTGCCAAATAAAAGAAATAAGGAATCCACTGTAATACAACCAGAAGTCAGGTCTCACTTTATTTGAAAGTAAATCAGAGCCTGAAGAAAATAGAGAAATGTGCAAAGAGTCTGGCTAATTAATCACAGAATCAAGGAATATTTTGAGTTGCGAAGGATCCACAAGGATCATTGAGTCCAACCCTTAAGTGAATTGTCTTCATGGGGATCAAACCCATGATTAGCATTAATATTATGCTCTAACCAAGCAAGCTAAATGAGCTAGAAAACACAATCCTGTTTATTTTCTAAATAAAAGCATTTATAATTTTCAGAATGCCTAGAACAAAATGGACCTTTCATCCTGAAATCATAGCAACATTTTGCACCAACTCATTTGAAATGATTCTCCTTCTTTACAGAGGTGGACTGATGTTAACAGAGGAAGGCTTGTGGGATTTTCTTCCTTGCTTTTATCTATTTAGCAGAGTTCTCAGTCCACAGTTTAAATTTTTGAGAACATATTTGTCTGTCCTTGCTTGCTAAGGCCTCAGTTATGATGATATCAAAGCCAGCATTCAAAATTATGGTAGACAAGTCTGGAGTATATTAGATTGATAGTTTTTATGGCTGCCTTTCCTCTTTTTCATTGTTTTTAATTCTCTTCTTCAGTAACTTATTATGCACCCTCAACACACAGGGCTGTCCTCTAACAGAGCCAGTAGAATATATTGCAGTGATAAAGAGCTCGCCAGAAAACACAATCAACCACATGCACACCTTGCCAACAGGAATCTTACAGCTGCTTCAAAGTTTCTTGGTATCTCAACATACTGATCAAAAGGGTCCCCAGAGCAATTTCACACGTGATGAATTTTGAATGTCCACTGAAGTGAACCCTTTGTTTTTTGTGCTACCAAGGCAAAAGCCAGAGTCAATAGCAATAGCTGTCAGCCAAGGACACCAAAGAAATCTTTCCAATTTTTACAGGAAAAAGATATATTTGGGGAAATTAAAAATAAAATTATTTTAGAAAAAACATCAAGTCCTATGCATTGCTAACTGTATATCAGAGATGAATTAAAATTCAATTAAGGAATCAAATTAACTTTTTTAGCAAATTACAAGGGGTTAGGATTTCTGTAAAAAATCATTACAGATTGTTAGCAATTAATTTATGTCATTTAGTATTGACATGTAATTAAGTTCAAAAGTAACTTTTATTTCCAGTGGAAGAGCTTTCCTGATTATGTTATGAAACTTAATCAAGTAGAGGAGCCACAAAGGCATTCCCTCCCTCTCTTAACAAGCAGCAATCTATATTGTCTATGTTTGACAGGCAGTGGTTTATACCTACAGTTTTTGGACCAATTATGTCTTTTATTTATGAAAGCATGCTTTTGGTTGCATAATCTCTTTCAATTAAAATGCTATCAAACTTAATAACAGGTTGGAAATAGATGCATGAAACAGAATAGATAGACACAAGTTCTGAAACAAATAGCAAACAATTCATATTGAAATAACAGTCCAAGCTAAACATTAAACATTTTTTTAAATTTCTTTAGTTCTAGTCTATTTTATATTTTGAACTGGGGAAAATGTGTTGTTAACCAGTATATTTGTAGTATCTTATACCTTCCTACTTCCAAAAGACTCTTTTTAAAAACTGTTGCAAAAATCAATTGATTATGGCAGGAAACACCCTGAGGTCTTGAAGGTTAACAAGGCAATCATGAGACATCAGTGTACCTTCCTGGCAAAGCCCCTTTGCCTCTATTCAATACTAGTGAGGCACTGACTAAAAGCTGGACTCCCCAGTACAAAAGACAAAGACGTACTGGAGTGAGTGAGTGAGTGAGTGAGTGAGTGAGTGAGTGAGTGAGTGAGTGAGTGAGTGAGTCCAGCAATGGGCCAGAAGGATGTTTAAGATACTGTAACACCTCTCACATAGGAAGTGGTTAAGAGATGGAACTGTTTAGCCTGGAGAAGGGAAAGTTTAGTGTGATCTTATCCATGTGTACAAATGCAAGATGATATAGAGGAGACAGAGCCAGACTTTCCTCAGTGGTGACCAGCAAAAAAGAATCATAGAATTAATAATAACATCATAGAATCATAGAATAGTTTGGGTTGGAAGGACCCATGAAAGGGATCCATGAAGGGTCCCTCATCTAGTCCAACACTCCTGCAATGAACAGAAACATCTTCAACTAGATCAGGTTGCTCAGAGTCCTGTCCAACTTGACCTTGAATATTTACAAGGAAAGGGCATTTACAACTTCTCTGGAAAACCTGTTCTGTTGTTCTACCACCCTCATAGAATTTGTTTTCCTTATATCTAATCTAAACATTTCCATCTCTCTCAACTTTTCTACATAGGAGGGGTGTTCCATCCCTCTGACCATTTTTGTGGTTGTTCTCTGTACCCATTCCAACAGGTCCATGTCTTTCCTGTGTTGGGGATCCCAGACCTGGATGAAGACCTCCAAGGGTCCACAAAAGTGGAGTAGTGAGGGAGAATATCCTTCCTCTACCTACTGGGCAATCTTTTTTTGTAGCTCAGGATGCAGTTGAATTTCTGAGATGTGGGTGTACATTGCTGGCTCATGTCCAGCTTTACATCTGCTAAGAGGGAGAGACAACAAGTCAAAAGACAGAAAATTACATCTGAGCACAAGAAAAAGCTTTTTGATTGTGAGCATGGTTGAACAATAGAATGGGTTATCCAGGGATGCAGCGAATTCTCCATCCTTGGAGATAGTCAAAACCCAAATGAACGTGATTCCAGGCATCCTGTGTTCTGGGTAGGGACAATGGGATCTCCACCAGTCCCTTTCAACATCTGCTACTTTGTGATTCTGCAAATAAAAGTAATTTCCAGTGTCTGAGCACAATCAGTGGAGACTATTATGATTTTTGCTATTGATTCCAAAAGAGCATGGTCAGACTTAATGGATGAGTTGGTGGCCTTGTAAGACCATGGGCTTGATAATGTAGTGAATTCAAAGTTATAGAACTGGCGTGCTTAATTATTTTGTTGCCTTAAAGGTCAATACAAAAATGGTCTGGAAGGTCTGGAATGGTGAGAAAAACTTACTTCAGATTACAAATGATAGCAGTGAGCTAACAGCCATGGATATGACCTGTCTGAACAAATGGAAAGATAATAATTTCTCAGAAGTTCCATATGTAAATTAACCTTGATACAAAATGAATGACACATGCCTGAATTTACAGGAAACAGAACATTAGACTTATGATATTGAGTTCTTGAAGCTGACTTTCCTAATATCTCTTGCTCATTTAAGGAAGTCTCTCTCTTAAAGGAACAGTTTTATTCTTTCTAAAACATTTTTCTTCTTTAAAGCAAGGGGAGCTTTCAGCATGAAAATTACCCTCAAAGGCTATAATTGCTAAGATCCATTTGTTTTTCTTGCTTCAAACTAACATTGCTTGAAAATGAGATAGCTAAATGCAGAGGTATACTGGTTTTTTTGTTTGTTTGTTTGTTTGTTTTTAGCAAAGGATTCAGAGCCCAGAAGAAAGTGAGCATATTACAGAATGCAGCACTGACTAGTACAGCCTTTTTATTCTTTGCTCATTGCATTATCCTGTAAAATCTCTTTTTCATCCTATCCCCTGTCCCTCTCCTCTGCCTCAAAAATCTTGATCAAGGTCAGACTGATATGAGTGAATTAAGGCTTAGCATTAAATCAGAGTCATCTGTTTCTCTGCAATACTCCTACATTTAATTTACCATACAATCCTGAGTAGGATTTTTAAACAGCACTCCACCTCTCTTGCTTCTAAACACCTGATATTTCTGAATTTGTCATATTTTTGCCACATCATTTGGCAATTTTTGGTTTTTTCTTAAAGGAAAATTTATTCTCTGACCCAGAAATTTAGAAGCATTTTTCCACAAAGTGGAATATGTTCAACTAGGTACATTTAAAGTATTTACTCTTTGTATCTCTACTGTTAGTAACAGCAAGACAGCAAGTTTTGAAGATTTTGAAACTAACCCTTCTGAGAATAACCTCATAAGAAATTTAATACTACACTTTTGCAAGGTGTCTCTCCTATATTTTCAACAAAGTAAACCTCAGACCATTATACTGGGCATATCAGTACAAAACAGCAACTGTAACAAAAAAAGATTACAACTCATAAAATCACAGAATCATTTAGGTTGGAAAAGACCTTTGAGATCATCAAGTCCAACCTATGACCTAACACCACCTTGTCAACTAGACCACTCTTTTCTTAAACACCTCCATGGACATTGACTCCACCTCCCTGGGCAGTTCCCAATCACCCTTTCTGTGAAGAACTTCTTCCTAAACCTCCTCTGTCACAACTTAAGACTGATGTCATCTCATTCTCTTGCTGGAATGCCTGGGAGAATTTTAAAATTAACAAAATGGATCATTTTAGTTTTTTACTATGAGTAGTTAATGAAAACTCTTTGGCTTAATTATAAAGTTCATGAAAACTCTTTGGTTTATTTATAAAGTTAAGGGCCAAACAGTAACAGTTTGCACACGTTATAACATATTTTTTGCAAATTTTAATGTTTATGCTAACAGTGGAAACAAAAGATAACATAAGCTGTCATGAAAGAAGATAAATTGAAAAAATAAAGACTAAAAATAGATTATCATTGGTTATAAGGATATTATAATTTAGAACACTTTACTAATATTGCAGACTGGATATCACCTGATATCTTCATTAAAACTAAATATTTTGCTCACACAAATGACAAAAGCTCTAGTAAGTACCATTTTCCAAGTTTCATGAAAAACGTGTGCAAGATGATGGTAAGATTCTCTGCCCTTCACAAGGCATTCCAACTTGATTTGGTTTTGGCAGCCCTCTCTGATCCTGCAGTGAAATCCAAAATAGTACTTTGGCATCAATAGCATAATTCAGAAGAAATTTAAGGACTTTTTGTTACAACACGCAAAAAACCTGCTTAGGTGATCAAGAGGCCGTAACTGCATAAGTTTTCACAAGTTTACTTCTTTTATGCTTACCACAGGCACTTACACCACCACTGAAGATGCAGGTATCCTTGCCCCCACCACTGATTCAGCATGTAGACTCAAGGCAAGACTAAAATGCGATGTTTCATTAAGTATAACACCTTCTTGTTACTTAAATTTAAGAAAAGACATCAAAAGAGTGGCACTAGTGACTTTTCATGCAATATCCTCATGATAAGATCCACTTAGCTACTCAATAAGTTTTAATATTTGTGCATGTGAACTTTAAAATAGAAAGCTTATAATAGCTCTTATTTATGCTCCTCACTGAGGATTTTGTGTGACAAAATTAAGAAATCAAAACAGTAGGACTAAAATATATTTATATCAGAATTAGAGTGCTGCTTTTCCTGCTCCTTGACTTCATCACACTGGATTCAAAGAGTTCTCACATCAAAACAAAGATCAGTAAGTGTGGCTGACACTGGGAAAGGAGGAAAAGCACAACAAATACAAGCCTTGACTGACTAGACACCTGACATCTGTCACTGAGCTCAGAATGCAGAAATGAAAACTGCACCTTCAGAATACCCAAACACTGTAGTCTCCTGCACTGTCTAGAGAATTTTATATATCAGTTGCATGCTAGTGGCTAATGGTTAAAAAAGTCTGAAGAGAGAGGAGAACACATGAAAGAACAAGATATTAGACTGTAAAAGAGGGACCCCCTGCATATAATCTTTACTCTTTCTTTCCTCTCTACCCTTTTGTTTACTTCATCTCACAAGCAAGAAGGCCACCGGAAACAAACACTTCGTTTATACCTGAGATTCAAAATTCCAGCTGTAAGACACTGTCACATCTACAAGTGATGTAGTGTCATTATTTCTTAGCTTCATATACATATATATCTGTATGTACATACAGATATACATACAGATATATATGTATATGAAGCTAAGAAGTATCAACATGTACATATCAACATGTAAAGCAAACATCAAATCTTGGAACCAGCAGCACATCTGTAAGATTTAGAGCCAATTTACTAACATTTATAGAGTCAATTTACTAACATGGATTTAGCTATGGGGGGAAAGATCAAAGTAATTTCTTTTTCAAGCAATACAGTTAATTTTGTCTGTGCTGGTTTTGGAGAGAAGCTATCAACATACAGTCTTAATATAAACTTTCTGTGTCAATTCATTGTTTTCTTTATTGATGAAAAACTGAAGTTTCAGTTTGTGCTGAATTTAACAATAACTCCCTGAGCTGCTAGTTTTTATTTTTACTTGATGCCCATGAAATGTCAGAAATTATATCTTTATGCACTTATTCAAATGAAAATTTTTCTTGACAAGAGACAGCAAAGATTGTATGATACATAGTTGAACATCTTATAGCAAAAAATACAGATTGTAGTAACTACAGGCATCCAAGCCACCTTATCTTTCTATTAGGACTAACTACATAAAGAAAAGTCAGAGGGCTCTCATTAAATAAATACCAGTCCAGCTTCCCTATTCATCATTTAATTATTTTATAGCTCCATTCACTGTTTTCCATCTGCCCTGCAAGTACAGAACAGTAATGGTTTCTTTCTGGTCTTTCCTCCAACAGTCTCAAAGAGTAATCTTCGAACTGAATATTAAAACAAGGTAAGAAAATATGCATTTGCCCTTCTTGAGATCAACATAGTACCAGTAATTCAAGCATCAAAAACAGGCCAGCTGGACCTTACACTTGAAGAACATTCCCATTTCTCACACACAGAATAGTAAGCATGAATGACTACAGTGTTATCTTCAATACTGCTTCCAGAATTTTGTCACCTCTAGTTGAAACAAACGTGCCCCCCCATGTAGGACATAGGCACTCAGGTCACACTCAGGTGGCAGCACTGGTGGCAGCATGCTCAGATGACCACTCAGGTGATCAGCAAACACCCTGACTGATACGGTGAGGTTTAATGAGCAGTCTTTGTGCCACCAACTATCTCCATAAGCCTTGGGTATTCCATGATGGAGGTGCCTCCATCATGGTGAAGCAGGAGTGGCAACACTCCTCACACATCTCAGTCACTTTAGGCTCCCAGACTCTGAAGTAATTATATTTTAAGTCCTCAAGCATCCTCTCAGAAATGCTTGGAGGAGTTTTCAGTCTTTTGCACAACAACAGATCTTTCCAGGACACTTACAGGACAGTAACACTTATTATCACACCATATTCTACGGATCTAGGATAATATTGCAAAATCCATCACAGAATTCAAATGCTTATTCCCTTCTGCTTAAGCCTAGATTGTGTTGTGTGACTCACTGTGCTAGCTTTCTGATTAACAAAACTGGTTATCTTCTTGGAGCACAAAATATTTTCTTTAAGGACAAATGCTTGGTTTTCCTCTCAGTGAATGATTATGGAAGCAGTGGGGTTGGTTTATGGAAGCAGTCAGACTTTTATTCCCAGACCTGAATCGGGGAAACATTTTGGAGTTTTATGATTTATAGAATTTTGATGACTTTGATGCTTGTTCTTTATCAACATTAATTTCCACACTATTCCTCTAAAAAAAAATTCCTCTTCCCACAGAACACGATACATACTCTCTTTTTGCTTTGTACTGAGATTCAAAGCTTAAAATTGGAAGTCTCAAAGATTCCATATACTGAGCTTGCTCAGTTAGAGAAGACTTGAGACAGACTTAATGAAGTAGTTTGAATTTTAGGTGACTCTTTAAATGTAAAGGAGAGCTCTCAGTAACAGAGAGAGCTAGTCAGAACTACTAGGTGTCAGTCAGAGAGCAGGTGTGGATCGCTGGGTAAGCAAAAGATGAAGAGCTTAGTATTAGCAATCATCTTTGAAAACTTTAGGTAAAAGGCCTACCATTACATAGAAATAATATAGAAGCAACAAGAACAGAGTCCTTGAAAATCAAATGTTTTGTCCATTAAAAAAAAATCCTTTTTCTTTATTCTGTTCTCTTATGGGGTCTGGGTCATCCTTCAGAGAAAAGAAAATTTGGAAGAAAATAGAGTGAAGAGGGTAGGAAGGTATTAAGAGAGAGGATCATAGAAGGATATTGAACAGAATGCACCTTCACAGAGTATTAGTGTATACTGCATCACATGAAAGTGAAGCAGCCTTCAAGTACAAGCACTTTAACCCTTGATTTCAAATAGCTGTCTTCTTTTGAAATTCTCCTATATGAGGAAGAAAAGCTTAGATACATTTGGTAAGATGACATGAAATACCTTTTCTTGTTTGTTTTTCTTTTTGCCTGATGATAATGATAATAATAATAATATCCAAAACTCTTCTGCTTATCTCCTGAAACAATATGGGAAACAATTGTCAAGTCCATATTCAAAGGTTTACTTGTCTACTCCTTTTTAGTGTCTGCAGCAAATTATGTAGAACCTGGAGTTATCATGTTTTTAACCATAATCTTGGTTCATCTCCAAAAAAGGTCTGTACTATACTACCACAAGACAAGGATTTATGTGGATAATACAGCAAATGATTAAATAATCACAGGCAATACTGTAACGCAAATACAAAAAGACACAAATGGGTGTTGGTCAATCATAACCACACAATCTCAGCCTGGTACTAAGATCTGAGCTGTTACTACATCCACAAGTGGGATACATATCTTTGACAGCAGTATCTTAGCACTCTGGCCTTTTCAGAGAAGGGAAGGTTATGACAAAGCAGTATGCATTTATAAATAATTTTCATCAAACTTTTTAAAACCTATCCTTGCAAATGCATCCCTTACAACAAACTAGATCTCCTTTATTTGCTCAGTCTCTTGATCTGTGCATAGGCAATATATAAGCATATATAATAAACTGAATATATAAGCTTATATAATAAACTGACTAGATCCACAGCTATGCAACTTGCCCAAAAGATGTTTTTTCTTAACTGTTGCAACTACATTTTTCTGGTCTTTCTACCAAAACCAATTCAAGCAGGCTGAAGACAGGTAAACGTTTGGTAAAAAATTTGTATGTCTGGAGCTACTGCTAAAGTGGCACCTTGTCCTAAGGCTTCACAGTAGTGTGATGCTATACCAAAGACATGGAGCTTAAATCAGTGTACCTTTGCAGGTAAAATGCTGTGTAAAAACAATAACCTGTTTTAAACAGAAAATGTTCTGGGATATTATGTAGTATTTTATCTAAGTGGAAGATAAGTGAAGTCTTAATTTAGTTACCTATTCCACCCTAGAAACAGGAACATCAAAACCTACACAAGCCCTTATGACCCAAATCTAGCCCTGCATATGGATATCTTCATTTAAAACTACATTAACTACATAATGAAAATCTAAAATAGTCCCAGGAGTCAGTTCATTGCATTACCAGTTGTATAATAGTTACCATTGCTAATGCCCTCCCTTCTGCTTTTCCTTGCTGATGTAAAGTGCATAAACAGCCACTGCCATCTGTGCTGGCTTTCAACAAGGCAA
This sequence comes from Cinclus cinclus, assembly GCF_963662255.1. NCBI lineage: Eukaryota > Metazoa > Chordata > Aves > Passeriformes > Cinclidae > Cinclus > Cinclus cinclus. Next base: position 49,398,197 of record NC_085048.1, on the reverse strand, counting down.
TATCACGTTTCCTGACTGTCACAGCACTCAGCAGCAAGGGCAGGGCTACCCCACTTCACACAATGGGTGCTTTCTCTGGCATGAGAGCATTTCTCTCCCACCCACCCTACTGCTTCCCTACAAACCTGGAGATACAAGCCAAAAGTGGGCTTCACAAGCCCTCACTGATGCCATGTTGTTCTGCCTGGCTGGAAAAGCCTTTCCATACCTTGGACCAGACCGCCCATGTGTCCATGCTGCATGGAAATCATCATCGTTCTAAGGTCTGCTTCCTCAATACCTGCATCTGAACAATCAGATTAATGCAAGATAAATCTTGTGCATACATAAGGGTTGGATGTGACCAGCCCAAACCAGAGATGGTCCAAAATACATTTCCTCACAGAAGTTATCTGGAGGACCTTGGTGCATCTGCCCACATTGCAGTGCTTATGGCGGCAACTCACTTTGTTTTACATGCTGCCCAGATAAAGAGAAACAACACTCAATAATATAATAATCATACAGCTTTATAATAATAATATAACTTTAATTAAAGAAGTCTAGTAAGGGATATAAGTTTTGCAGGAAATTCTTTTGGTTCTAATTTGTCCCAGTTGGATCTGCTCATGAAACCTTGCAATGTGGTCTGCAAAACAGAAGTACTTTGAGTTTTCCTAACCATTTAAGAAATGCAATGTATTTCAAATATCTAGGGTTGACACTACATATATCTTTTTGACCTGACATATTCATCTACTCTCTAAAGTGGTGAGTGACAAATTACTCAGATTGTGTGTATATGTAGACATATATGTTGACAGACGTACATCACAGGTTTTAAGAAGTGTTGTTTGAAACAGAACAGAGTAACTTTGCAAAACACAATGTTAGTAAAACTTTACAAGAAAGTTTAAGAAGAAAAATGAAAGTTAGAAGTGACTTTATTTGTGCATTTTATGTTTTCTGTTATAACCCACAAGATCCAAAAATTGCCAGATTGTGACTACAGCCCATAGACACATCACTCTGTTCCACTGAAAGCTGCTTTGTCAGGCACATTCTAAGCCCCTTCAAAATATTTTCTTTCTAGAAATGTCTTGCAAGGACAAAATACATGTGAGAAGAAGAGTAAACTACCTCTGTTATCACTAGTCTAATTTGCAACAGTATAAGTGTGTCAGGTGGTAAAACAGACAGAAGTTTTAAACACATGAAAAAGCAATAAACAAAATTAAGGCTCACATACACCAGTAAAAAAATCATTTAGAATTATATAAACAGCAGCATCATCAGTCCAGTCAAGATTATGGTGTTAATAATATTGATAACTTGGCCCAGATGGCTCCTTTACTGAACAGTACTTCTCAGAATCTCTGGAGGTGTCTGACAAATGTTTTATGCACATGTTGATGTGTCAGCTCCTGCCCCTCTCACACCTTGCCACGCAAATGAAACATTTATCAAGCTCACAGAGAGGACTGAATGCCATTTATTTGCCAAGAAATTATGTGCTTACTGAACATTTGCCTGGTGTGTATTATCAGACAGAATTGTCTTTCTCGACCTGCAAGCAGCTGTGATTGCAAATATTTTGCTTTTTCATTCGTATTGCTTTCCAAGGGTCAGACTCTTTCCCGCTAAGGCCGGTTTACAATATTCAGGTAAAGTGGTGAAACAACTTAATGGCTGGAGGAGATAATGCTGCACCCTTTATTACTGTCACTGTAATGACAGCTTTGTACAAGTGAGAAAAACTGACTAACACTATTAGTGACATCGGTGAAAGAACAGAAATCCCTCCCTTCCTTCTGAAAACACACACCTTGACATGTCTGGGAATTTTGCAATTTGGATATCCCATGTATTTTTAGGTCTGCTTCTCACCTTCTAAAACCAAACTAGATTTTAAGAACTGCATCATAGGTGAATTATTGCAATCACAATCAGAATAGGTGGATTTCATAGTATAATTGGTTTTTGTGCCTACTATTCTGCCAGGACAGAATTCAGATGGAGCACTCAGCGTTCAGCAACACATAGCGGAATGGAATTTGTCTAGACCTTGCTAAAACATCTAGCTGAAATGTCAGAGGATATCTGCAAGAAAAGTGGAGTTGCTCACCAATTCACAGAGTAGTATCAGGGTCATAGATATCTGGCTTATTTATTTTATGTGAATTATGTGTATGGTGATTTGAACTTTTGCTAATCTACATCCATCAAATGCAGTAATTTGTTGAGCCCACATAAAAATGAAAGTTTGTTAGTTTTTAAGAATTAATCTGCATAAATAATAGGAGAATGGACAGCAATTGTGGTATTGTTTCTGGCAAATAAATCCATAACAGGGGCTAAGTTATGACTATAAGTAGGTCAAAAAAAGCCAACTCAGAGTTAAGTTAGGACATGGTTAAAAAAGAGTGCCACCCAGAAGAAATTGTGTGATCCTGAGTGTGAACTATGGACAAAGTATATGCATATTTCAGAGAAACCAAAATACCAGGAGAGGAGGGACCTTCCTCTCATTTAGAAGCAAAAGAGAGAGAAATGTCACTTTACATATGCATACAAAGATCTGCAAAGTGCAGACAACATGGGTAAAATTGCAACAACATATTAAGCCAAATAGATATATTTAAAGATGTCATAACTGCTGATGCAATTGAGAGGAGTAATTCCTCAATCTTGTATTGCTCAAAAATTTCAGCCTGAAACACAGAGTGCACACAACCATGTATTCACTGTTTTACAGGCCTATGTACAAAGAGAAAGAAAACAAACAAAAAAACCAGCAGAAAATAGAAAGTTACTTGATAAATCAGAGTGTTTATGATGTAACCTTATCCCTGTTGGGGAGTATGTGAACTGAATGTGTGAAAGCAAAATAATAAATGGGAAATGACAAAATTTATGATAGAACCAGTGAGAAGTGTGTGTATTATGGGATGAAAGCTCATCCAGCCATTGCTGTCCCTCAAGAAACAAACAGTCACTGAAAAGGCTGAGGCTTAAAATAGGTAAGGAAGAATCTGAGACTGCTTACTTCATCATGGTGAGGAATAATCAGAAGACCATAAAAAGAGAGCTGAAAGATTATCACCATACCTTATATACAAATAATTTTCTGTAACCCTGAAATAGGTTAAAGGTTAAAGGAAAAGGTTAAAGGAAGAGCTCATTACTTGGATAATTGTTGTTTAAGTAGAACAGCTGGTAAAGCAGGCATCTTCACTCCTACTTGCAGCTGGAGGCAAAAATCTTTATTTTTGCATCTACTAGGAAAAATTAAACATACCTGTGCAAAAAAAGAAAAAAAAATATATTTTTCACCCCTTGACATCGAAGAGATTTCTCAAGTAAAGGTGTCTCAGCTAGATACAGAGATCCAGACAGGTTTTCTCTTCTGCTTTTTGTTCTGTATTTCACATATCTCGCTGAAAGACAGGACAATTTATGATGCTAAGGGACTGTATCTGTCCTTCTGCAATGCCATTTTATTTAAGATTAGTGAGAGCAACTGGCAGACTGATAAACTGATCACAGTGGTCCCCTTTTCCTAAGGATATGAACTCTTGGCTAGATTAATTTTACAGAATCCAGTAGGAATTCAGAAGGAAAGAGAAGAAAAATATTTGGGGAGGAAAGGACCACAAAAGAAAAGGTTCAGAATAGTTCTAAAAACATTTTCTGGATAATAATAAATAAAATATATATCCCATGCAATAAAAACACGATAAGAGGTTCTCTTGGGGGAAAAAAAGTAAAATTCCTTGCTTGGTATTATAAGACAGGAGTACCTTTGAGCACTGTCTGTCCAGCCCAGCTGTTCGATAAAACATCATAAGAAGCAGAGACATGCAACAGAAATGGGATTATTCAACTTAGTAAAGAACATGAGAACTAGTCTAAGATTTACATAACAATCACACAATCCTTAGATATTTTAAAGACCAAAGTTGTTCACAAGTATTACAAGGAATTGAAGTAAAGCAATTTCTATGTGTGCAAAACAGTAATTTAGCTCTGTTTCTCTCCAGTGTGCTGCATACATTACAGATAATGCCTTTCCTGTGTTCAGCTCCTCATGAAATAACAGAGTGGAGAAGGAAAGTGTCTCATACGTAACATCAGAATACAAAAGTAGCAAACAAAGTCACTTAAAAGAAGCTTATTTGATATCAAAAGAAAATTTTTTTGCAAGTTGTGAGACTTCAGGAACAGCGTTTTTATGCAATGGTAAGATCCATGAGTCAGGAGTAAGAGAAAATGAAGATGAGGATACTGAAGTGCTCAAGGGACCGGGAGCATAATGTATGAGGGGAAGCTGACAGAGAGGAGGAAACTCTGGGAAAGTTTAATTGCTCTTTCCTCTTTCATATAATATAGAGGAACACTAAAGAGAAGATGAAGAAAGACTCAACTCAGAGGTGCACTGGGAAATGGCACAAGTTAGTGCAAATTAAACTCGATATGGCTACGAAAAATCTTTCATCTCCAGGAACATGATTAAACCCATGAATAGGTTTCCATTCCTGCAGATTTAAAAATGCAGATGGACAAAGCCCTGAACAGCCTTACCTAAACTTTGAAACTGGCCTTCGTTTGAGCAGGATGTTGGACTAGAGGACATACAAAATCAATTGATTATTTTCAAATTTTCTTTCATTAATCTATGCTTGTAAGTAGAATTTAACAGACCAGTTGATTATTAAGAGTCAAATTTTGGAATGTAAGTACAACCAAGTGAAACTGAACCCCAGTATTACATATTACTGAAAAGAGTTTCAGACTAAGAGTATTTCATTTTATGATGCACCTGAGAACTTCATTTCACATTCACTTCTTAGTGAGAAGCTGGCAATAAAATCTACGTATACCAACATCTGAATTACTCAACTGCAATTTCAGGAACAACTTTGGACAAATATTAACTTTGTATGCAGTGTTGTGTAGGTCTTAATGTTGTTGTTGCAATAAAAAGACCATATAAAAATGAACTACAAATGACTATCTTTACCTATAAAAAGAGTACCTGGGTTTCCTCGTACTTTTGAAGGATTATTCTTTTACTAACTGCACTATCTCATAAAGCTTCTTGTGTACAATGAGAGGTTGATTGTGAGTGTCCTCTTTATTCATTATGAAATACTCCATTATGATTGGAGGAGTGATTTCTATTACTTGCTCTTAATTTTGCATATGGATCTGTAGATGGAATTCTTAAACTTCAGAGGATTAAGATGCTGAGAGATGGTTGTATATGAATTAATATGGTCATACTGTCCACAGAATTTTCAAAGGCCTCTCTCTACTCCTGTGCAGACCCCATGTAGATATTGATTCTTTGTTTCTGTATACTGCCCTATTAAACTTACTCCATATTCCTCAGGGTGTGATCGAAGGCAGGTTGAAAACATTCCTACAGGTTTTGGCTTGGGCATGGATTTTGTTTGGGTCCACTGAGGACAGAAAGCTGAGTGATGAAACTGTGCAGAATTTTTTTACAACTGTTGCAGGACTGAACTTTCCTGGCAGAGAGAATTTCAGAGTGAATACTTTCCTGTGCAATCCTGTTTATATATAGTCACTCACTTTTTAGCACTATCCACCATCAAATATCTGTGAATTATAACAGCTACATGGAGGCTGCATGCTTCTTTCTCCCAACAAAACAGATGCTGGAACCAGATCTTAATAGGAAATTATCTGTAGCAGAATGGTGCATGGGGCTTATGCAGTGCCTATCACAAAGTACTTAAGTTTGGCTCTTATCTTGGTGCTCATAAGAATTACCCACCCCTTCTGCTGCAGGGAAATCATGTTCATAATTCTCTTTCTCTTAGAATACAAATTTCTCCATTTATGCTTGATGGCAGACAGGAAATTGGCAGCAAAACACAGCTGACTCTCAAGGCAACGTGAAATAACAAAGGAATGCCAACCTCTGCTGGCTGGACAGGGATCTTGGCAATGACACCAATTCCCCTCACGCATTTCCTTGTCACCATAGAAGAGTTGCACATTGCAAGGGTATTCCTATTGTATTTGTATTCCATGCAACTATGACATTCACTGGTAGCTAAGTCCCATGTATGTGACAGATTGCAGGATGACGAGCAGCTCTCACAAGCTATATAGCAAAAGCACCAACCAACTCAAAACAGCAAGAGAGATATTCAGGGGGGGTCATAGAATTATAGAAGGGTTTGGGTTGGAAGGGCCCTCCCTTTAAGGCTCACCTAACCCAAACTTCACTGCAATGAGCAGGATTATCTTCAATGAAATCAGGTTGCTCAGAACCCAGGCCATCCTGGCCTTGAATGCTTCCATAGATTGGGGCTACTACCTCCCTGGGAACCCTGTATTAGACATTTAAAAATGTCTTCCTTATATCTAGCATTAATATATACTTTTTAGTTTAAAACTATTAACTACTGCTTTAACATTATTGTTAAACCCTGCTGAAAGGTTTGTATAACTCATTCTTGTAAGCCTCCTTTAAATGCTGAAACACCACAATAAGGTCTCCTCAGAGCCTTCTCTCCTTCCTACTGAACCCCAGCTCTCTCAGCCTGCCTTCATAGGAGAGGTGCTCTAGCCCTCTGAGCATCTTCTTGATTGTACTCTGGATTCATTCCAGCAGCTCCAGGTCTTTCTTGTGCTGAAGGCCCCAGAGCTGGACGCAGCACCCCAGGTGGGGTCTCACAAGGGCAGAAAGATCAGCTGTCCTCACTTCTTTTCATGCAGTCTAGGACAATTTTGGCTTTAAAACTGAAAAAGAATAGATTTAGATTAGATATTAGAAAGAAATTCCTTTCTGTGGGAGTGGTGAGAACCTGGAACAGGTTGCCCAGAGAAGTTGTGGGTGCTCCATCCCTGGAAGTGTTCAAGGACAGGCTGGATGGGGATTGTTTAGTGGAAGGTGTCCCTGTTCATGGCAGGGGAATTGGAACAATTCTGTGATAAGATTCAATGATCTAATGTTCAAAGTTATTGCTCTGATACCCTCCCCTTTCACATTGTCTTATAAAACTGATGCAGTACTGGACATTTTTAGAATAGCTGACACTTTGCAATTTGTTTTTACCTTCCATGTGCATGGGAAAGCACACAGGGACAATTCTCAGTGGTAGAAGTGCCTAAGGCTGTTTGTACTGGTTCAACAGAGCACAGCAGAGAAACAGCATGCACTTTTTCATATTTGTGAATTTTCAAGGTCACAGGCCTTTTTTTCTCCATCTTCAAAAAAATCCCACCTCAGTAATACAGGTGCTTCAATAACCTAGGGATAAGTGAAATGCAAGTAAGGACATGAATGAAACAAACTTCGGCTCTCACAGATTCATTCATCACCATGCAGTGCCCCAAGAGCATGCTTCAAAATCACCCTACCAGGATAAGAGAATTGTTGGACAAAGGCAAATGTTGATCAAAGCCATAAACAATCATCATGATAATCTCACAAAAACTTATAAAAGATTATTCAAATTCTGAATCTCTGAAGTAAATCAGAGTTTATCTTGTGTGGTTATTATGGACTAAAAATGCAAAATTCATAATCTTTTGATGATAGAAGACTGATGAAACACAAAGTGGCAATTAAGATTTCTTTATCTGGAGCATATGGTCAAACTGCTCCAAAAAAAGAAAAAAAAACTAAATAATGGTAGACTGAGAGAATACTGGAAAGATGCATAAGAAAGAGAGGCTCTCCCTTTAGTAACCAACTCATGATATAATCCAAGCTTTAGTTTTAAGGGAGAAAATATTTCATTGTTGTTTTCAACTTGAGACAGATATTTGCTAACATAATGGACAATCCAAATAACAAAATTCAATTCTGCACTGAAGTAGAACATCTCCAAGGAACAGGTAAGCACATCTTTAACACATCAGAACAGCCAGCAGACAAATCTTCAGTAGATGCACACTGCTTGTCATTGTGGACAGATCCATAAGATGACCTATGTAGCTGCTATATTTGCTGAAGGAAGTGCCAAGTGGAAAGAATAACCTTGACACTGCAAAGATTGAAAATGGAAAAAATAAAGTGTTAGTAAAAAGAATTGCTCTGAGTTTGATGGGTTTGTTTTGCAATTTTTATCTCTTTGCCTAGTGTCAAATGTTCCTTGATAAAGTAAGGCGACAATGTAATTTCCAGGTAGCAGCCAGGTATCATGTGTAGTAACATTTCATAAATTTAACAAGTTATTAATTTCTTCCTAAGAAATGCCAGAGTACCCCTTCAAACCCTACCACAGAGTGAATTCTGTCTGGGAGCTTGTTGGAGAACTTGATGCACTCCCTCATTTTTGTATCGGTACAAAACCCCTCTAAGCCAAGAAAGATCCCTAATGCCCTGTTTTTCTTTTTCATTATTATTAGAAAAATATTTCTATGCAGATTGACACAGGAGGCAAAACAATGCCGTTTTCTTCCTCGGGGAGTGTTTGCTTTCACATTCTAACCTGTTATTTGAAAGCTGAGCTGAAATTTGCAGAGGAAGTTGCAAGTGGGACAGACCCAATGGCTCTGACACATGGAGTTCTGTGGCACTAAGGAGTTCAAAAGTGTATTTCCAATAATGAGCATGTAAAACATTTGTATGTCCCCTGGAAGGATTACTAAGAATCCCAAGGAAGCAGACAACACCTGCAAGCTGGACTGAAATATCTTCAAACCCTAGTTCAAAAGTAAGTACCTAATTCTCCTGGTGTTCCAGCATGAATTGATCAAACCCATAGAGGTATCTAAAATTAACTTAGACATAATTTTATGAGAACAATGGAGAAAGAAAGAAAGAAGAAAACACAAGTAATTTTTCTTTATAAAATTTATTTATCTTTTTTAATCTTCTCTCTCACGCAGAAATGAATCCCCGTCCAGGCTGTATGGTGAAGAAACTTTGTACCCAAAACTTAATTTTCCTTTTTTCTATGTTTTCTGACTCATTTGTTCAAGCAGGTTACCAGCTGATAACACTCATGCTTGTGGAAAGCACAAGGATACAGCATGGGAAATGAGAGTACAAAACCATCTCTTTCAAATGCAGTATCATTTTACACATGCTGCTCTAGATTACAAGGTCACAGTCTGAGTGCATCTGGCCATGATAACAACACACATGGGATTTTCTTAAATTTTCAGTTATATACAGATCAAGTTTTGATTTTTTTTGGGCAGTTCAGTCTAGCCTGAATTAAAGTCATTTATCCTGTTCTGTACTTATAAACATCTGCTTTAGTCAAACTACAGCTTTAGTCAGAGGAAGGGTTTAAGTTCGAGGTTCCTCAGTTTCTGTTAAGGTTAAAACCTTAATTTGATTAGTAACTCCAAAGAAAACCTTTTGTATCCCTTACTTTTTACCAGTAGACCCAGGAAACATGAGACTTCTTAGATCCTGAAAGATTTATTTTCTGAATGCAAAATTTAAATGTGATTTTTTTTCTCATTAACCTTGACATGAAACAATTATGTGCACACGGACAGTTCTGTGGCTAAAAAGAACCAGACACATCTCCTTTGCTTAAGTGTTATAAGGCAAGGTGCCAGCAAAGTATTCTGTGAATATGTCCTCCCTGTTACATCAGGCTTTGTTTCTTTCTATTGCTTTAATACCATGCAGGAATGAAAAAAGTGCCCACTGGTTTCCTGTTGTTGTCAAAATGAACATGACTGTGCTCATTCTAGTCCTTAACTGATTTCTAATAGATTTGTGAAGCCTCGTTTTCTTATGGCTCCAAGTATTATTCCAGCCTTCAAAACAAGAGCTTTCATGTGACCATGAACACTTGAGTACGACCATGTATTATCACAAGATTATGAGTATGTGAAAATAGATGGAGAGAATTATTTTACTGCCATTCTTTAGTGCTTATTTTTAGAACTGGTTGGGTATACCAAGCTGGTTGAAAACAGATGACAGAATAGCCATTATTTTAGCAACTATTAAAAATCAATACCAACATCAAGCCTCATTGTAACTAAATCACTGGCTGAGTTATTTTTTAAAAGGGTCAGTCTTTAGATTCTCACACTGGAATGAGTTATATTTGAGAAGAGGAATTTCTGTACTAAGCTCTTCAGTCAAAAATTATTTTAGCTAGACCAGTTGTTTAATTTGTAAGGAGAAGAAATATACCAGACACTACATTGTCATGGGTTAGTTTCTTTTCCCCTAAGGAAAACAGCAATGATCAAATAAATAATTCTTACAGGAACAAGAACACTAGGAAAAACATTTCTTCAAGGTCCAGATGAAAATTGGCTAGCAGATTCATCTGCTATAAAGTAGCATGTTTTTTCACAAATTCCTAGATGCCAAGCCATTACCAAATACAGAATCATAGAATCATAGAATGGTCTGGGTTGGAGGGACCTTAATGATCGTCTAGTTCCAATACCCCTGCTGTAGACAGAGACACTTTTCACTAGACCAAGTTGCTCAGAGTCCCATCCAACCTGTCTTGGAACTTCCAGGTATGGACCATCCACCACTTTTCTGAGCAACGTGTTACAGTGTTACCATCCTCACAGTGAAGAATTTCTTCCTCATATCTAATCTAAACCTTGTCTCAGTTTGAAGACATTCCCCCTCACGCTGTCAGTATGTGCTGTTGTAAATAGTCTCTTCCATCTTTCTTGTAGACTCCCTTCAGGTACTGGAAGGCCAAAATTAGGGTACACCAAAGCCATGTCTTCTCCAGGCTGAACAAATCCAGTTCTCTCAGCCTTTTCTAATAGGAGAGGTGCTGCATCCTTCCAATCAGCTTGGCAGGCCTTCTCTGGCCTTGCTACAACAACTGATATCATTCCTGGGCTGGGAAATCAGAAGGAAGCTCACAGCACCTCAAGCCTGTTCCCAGTTTTTAAAAGGATATGGCCAGGCATATCTTCATGTTTTGAACAATACTGAATGCTGACACTTGTTCTTGATGCATGTGCCAGGCTAATGCAGTTGTCAAAGAACATATCAAAATTCTTTCTCTTCAGGATGAGAACAAATCTTGCAAGCCAGGAGCTCTAATGCAAGGCAAGTCACCGACTCCTGTGTGATGTAAAAAGCATGTCCTTTGGGCTTAGTTAAAATAGAAAGCAGCTCTAAGCTGGGCAAAATAGCTAGTGGGACACACAGACCTGTCAGAAAAAATACAATGACTTGGAAATGAAAACCTCTCAAAAGTATGTGTCCAATTTGACTATATTTTGGGGGAGAACTGTCAAAACAAATAATTTCTACATGCTTGTTTCAGTGACATGGAAAACACTGTCTAGATATGTATTTTGTCTAGATATAGTGGAAACACTATAACTTCTGTAATATTAATGTCATTATGACAATATGCATATATTATATTTGTAATTTCTACCTTATGGAGAAAGCGTTCACATTTTTGATGTTTTGACACTTGTTAAATTCCTTCACAAATGCATTTTGTTGCAGAATTTTAACACTCGCCTGCAAATAAACACAAGTGTGTTCTGAAAGATACATTTCACAAAGCATGACAGTTATTTTCTATCTATTTTTCATCAGACGGATTCACAAATAGGGTGCTTAGTTTAAATATTTGCCACTGAAACAGTGCTTGGAGATCCTCAGATGCAAAATGCTGTGAAACTATAAAGCTGACCAAATACCCATGTACTTTAACAGATACCTGAATTACAGCAACATCTAGAACAGTTGCATTCCATTAGAATTTCTCTGCAGGCATTATCTGAGATAATATCATTGTATTTTTCACAGCTATGCCATTTCCTACATCTGGATCACTCTTACAGATGACAGCTGTCTGAATGAGTAACTTTACTTTGTACAGCTTCCTACAGTGCTTAACACCATTCGTTTGAGGGGGGGAAAAGGTCCCCCTTTTGGCAATCAATATGCTCTGTTTTATTAAATTTGTTCTCTAATCACAGGCACATTCTGTGCAGTTTAGGAAGCAGAAAATATTTTGCTACCTGCCAAATAATTAAATTATTTTTATGACTTTCTACTCTCACCTCATTGTTATTAGCATCCTCAGGCATAAAGATGGGAAGAAAGGAAGAAAAAAACAGGTAGGGCTCTAAAAGAATTCTGTTGGAAATAATGAAAGTAAATGATTAGGTGATAGTGCTTGAATATCAATTTCATTTTTATTCAATAAGACATTTATCTATATCAGTTAATAACAAAAATATTAAAAAGCCATCTGCTGAGACTGGAAAATAAAATACTACATACCAACACCATGGTAATTACTTTTCAATTGCTATGTGCTAGTAATCAATTATTATTTAATATAAAATAATTGTTCTAGTGAAGTCTGGGCTTTTATTTGGTTGTAAATAAATAAGAGTTAAATATCAATTACATTAATTAATCTTTCCTCTGGCATTACACCACTTGTGGATAGCTGTGGTTTTGAGTAATTCCTTTAGGAATTCATGCAACAACAGGATATTATTCATTATCACCTGCTTTGAAATTCTTTCTTAAATGCATTGTTTGTGTTCAACGCTAGTGACTCCATTTAGGGGTGTTACTTTGAAGGTACTCTACAGTTCTGGTGTCCCCTTGTATTCTTTTAAAGAATGCATACATTTTATCTCTTCGGCCTTCCCATGTTTTACCTGCTATCTCTTTTCTTCACTTTATGTTATTTCTTCTATGTCCTTTTTAGTGTCAGTCCTACATCCTGTACAGTAATCCAGATGTGTTCAAACTAGAACTTTATAGCTCTATTTGTACTTAATCAATTAATGAGTAATATTAAGTTACACTTCCCTTTCAATAAAGCAGGTATGTGAGGGATGTCATGTGTACAGTCTGCACATGAATAACCTGAATTTTAGCTTTGGTACATTGCAACAACGCAAGGACTACAGGTTTGTGAGAACTCAAAATGGGCAGATAAAAGACATTATCAAATAGTTCATGTTCTTTCACAGATCTTACATAAAGGGAATTTTTTTTCTTTCCAGTTGCATGTCTAAAAACACCACTATCTGAGCTCTACCACTGGCATTGCTAGTACCAAACATGAGAAGAGGTATCATATTTCAAAACATCCCATCTTCAAAAATCTTTTGCAAAGCAGACTTTGAGCTTTCTTCTTTACAGGCACATATAAACACTTAGCATCAACTCCTCAACCATTGCTCCACAAACAGAGCTGAAGAAGTCAGCATGAGGTTGGGAATCTTAGCTCATCTGATTTACTGCAGTTGAGCACAATCCTGAGATAAATTTCAGTCTTCTTTCAGTGGGATAATAAAAAACATCATAGAAGTGGTTTCAGGGAAAAGTCCTTATGAAAAAAATAGACTTATTTTTATTCTGGATTGCTGGAAGCCATGGCTTTATCAAGGTAGAACTTTAAAATAGTAGGGATAAAGAAAACAAATAGTAAGCTCTAAGGAAATATGGAAGCATAACAGAACAAATATACAAGCATCTAAGATGGTTCCAGCAATCCTTCTTCTTTTATTTCATGGTTCATTATTTAAGTCAATTGTTAGGTTTTCAGTATCATTTAAAACAATGTTTGGATGTTGATAAAGATTTAATTTATACATTCTGGCTGCCCAGGCAAACAGGGAGCTTCATATAACATGATTACTGAATTTGCATGGATCTGATGGCTATAGAATACAATGCTGCATAATGTAAACCCATTTCCCAACAAAATCTGGCTACAATAAGCTCTGCTGAACTAGTTTAATTCATCAGAACAGTAAATGACTGCACTATGACAGCTCTGTAGCAGTAGAACTACCCTGCAATGCTTTTTATATGCCTTATAAGGAGAAAATGTACTTTATAATTTTCTCCCTGAAAGGTCAAAATTCTAAAAGGATTCCAAAGAAGGTGAACAGTTCCTTGTTTTATAGAAATATATTTAGAAGAAAGTAATCCTTCCTGATGCAAAGTGAATAATAATTAAATTTTAACCATCTTCCTCTCAATTTGTCCAAAATTTCAGATGTCCATTATAAATTAAGCTTTCACTGATACTCTTTTAGTGGTAGCAATGAGTTTGTTTTTTTCCCTCCAGAAAATGCCAAGGATTTTCATGACTTTGAGAACATTATTCGTTTGTCTCATATGAAAATGGTCCGAAGGATTCACAGGTTATCAAACAAGACAGAAAAGTTTGACAGGCAAAAACTTTGCCCAGCTTTAATTTCCTCAATCTTTCAGAGTACAGAAGAACAGGCTCAAGTGCTGCTGCACACAAAGGAACAGAGCAGAGAGCCCCACAAGAGCACTAGCATGACCTGGGATCTGAACTAGTATAGCCTAAGTGGAGCTGGACATGATACAGACCCTAATTATGTGACAATACAGTGTCTGGACTGAGCTTTTATCTTCAGGCCCCAAAACAAACAAACAGACAAACAAACAAACAAACAAACAAACAAAACAGTGTAGCAGCAAGTCTGTATTCTCACCTGCTGGCCCAGCCTGGTGGAACAACACTGTATTGGTGTTCCTGTGGCTAGTTAACATAAGTCTGTGACAAAAAGAAAAGAGACCATGTTTTGTAGGCAGAAAGATCTTTGTTCAGGAGAGCCATCTGGTCACAGAGGGAAGAAGAACTTCTTTTTGTCTGACAGATTTTGGCAATAGATTATCAATGCCAGGCAGTGGCAAACATGAATTGAGCTGTTGGTAAATGGGATAGTTCAATGAAGCTATCACTCCTGATTTATAAGTTCTCATCTGTTTTAAAATACAAAGAAAAGCCATCAGACTGCAGCTAAAGTGATGTAAATCTAGAACCACGTAAAGGAATTATTTCTTTACAAGTCACATGTACCAATGTAGTCTACTGGTACAAAGTCAGTGAGACAAACCTGGATTGCCTAAAAAAAGTCTAGGTATTTGCTGCAAATATTAATTGTATTTGTGAATATTGTCACCAGCAATGCTAAAGGATAACCAAACTATATGCATCAGAGATAGCATAAGGTCATAAAAAATTCATGTTTAATTGCCGAAGATTTAGAGTAAAGAAATCACTGCATAAGTTCACAGTTATTTAATTTTACAAGGCAGTTGAAATTTCTGAATGTCAGATAAAACTTATTCATCGTTTTCAATTATCTCAGCAAGCTTCAGTATTCTACTTTATAAAGCAGAATATCTTTTATCTACAAGCAAGTCTCAGCACTGTCAATGGTTTCATGGTGTGAATAAGCTGCTGACCACTTCTAAATTTATAGTGGTATCAGGCTACAGTGGTTAAATGCAGATTCTTTTCTACTGAGCTTAAGCAGGCTTGCAACTGGGTTTCATTCAGTTCTACTGTCTTCATGGACTGATCGTAGAGCTCAGTTCAGTGTCTGAAAAGACACATATTTAAAGGCTTTTAGGCATGTGCTTAGCATCCCCATCTTTTGCACGTGGAAATGAGAGTGGACCTAGCATGCAGATTCCTTCTGTATCAATATCTGCACTGACTGGATGCCTCAGTTTTAATGGGCTTCTCCAGATTTTACCTGCTCATTCCTCCTCACCCCAGCATTTTTTTCCTCTTGTTCCTTTCACAAAAGCTCCTTCTTTTGGGTGTGTTCATAAATCAGTTTTTATTTCCTTATTTTCTACCAGAAGGGTAAAAATAAAACCATATGTGTTGTGATCTGAGTCAATCACTTTCATTATCCTAATGATCAGAATCTTCCAAAAAGAGGGTGTTTGAGGTGCTTCTACTTTTTTTTTTCTTTTTTCCTTTTTTTTTTTTTTTTTTGGTAGGGTACAAGATAATCTTCCATGGACAAGTCTTCTTCAAACACCCAATAGATTACAAAAAATAAAAATTAAAAAATAAATCCTAAATTATTATATTTTCAAATGGGATACACTTACTGCTAAGGTACATAATCCTTGGTTATGTATCAAAGACATTGATTTGATTTTTGATTCACTAGCTTCTTAATTCTATGTCTCATAACAAAAATACTTCTTTTTACCAAGCTGAATCCATTACATTTATTTGCTTAGCGTGGGTTTTGGCTCAGCAGAAAGCAGCCTTCCCTAGCAGAATATGCCACAGCCCCATTAAAAATAAATTAATAAATAGAAAATTGTCCCTTCTATCATAAAACAGAGGTAGTCACATACTCAAGTCACAAGAAAATTATCAGTCTTCATCTGTACAACAGCTTCAAAATCACTTTTGAACATATATAATGCTTTTACGTTCTGGTTACTAGTTGCCTTAAAGAAAAGAAAAAAATAAACTAAAACTAACAGAATTAGTTTACTAATGTTTAATCAAGTACGTCTGAGGTCATTAAGGTGCTGTGAAGAGCACAATTTACTCTCTGCGAGAAAAGTTGCTGAATACAAAAAATATTTTGAGAGATCAGGTCCTTTGTTTTGCATATTTTCTTGAGTGCTTATGTCTGTGCATGTCAAGTGATGTCTCTAGTAAACAGTTATATTTGTGACCTGTAGAATAATTATTGCTATAGAGGAGGGGGAAAATGACATGACTGACTTCTCCCCTCTCAGCTACTTTAATTGGCCTTAACAATTGCATCCAGCATGACTGCATCTCCTCATTACTGAGCAGAGCATCTCCAACAGCTCTTTTGTGGCCATTATTGCTTTGCTTCTTTGATAAATTCTTGGTCAAAAGTAGACATTTCCATGCAGAGAGCACAAAGCTGCTAAATTTTCTTTCATTGACCAAATCTCCAGCTACCCATAGGGAAGGTACAATAATCTCAAGGAGATGAAAACCAACCTAATTGCATTTCCTCAGCCAGAAAGATGCAAAGTGGAAGGGAGCATGACCTGATCTGTGGTTGTGTTTGTTTGTTCCCCAACTCTTACCCCAGGTCTCATTTGGCTCATTTTTTTCTTTGAACAGAACAGTTTTTCTAAGTGCTGAGAAAACCTTTGGAACTTACTTGGTCTTCAGGCATCTTTGTTGCCCTTGCATAGAAAAAAATATTTGGGAGCTGGTGAAGGGGAGGATGGTTTCTCTTAAAATCACATGCCATCAATATGTATACAACTCTCAGCCTTTGACCAAGTCAGAAAAACTTCAGAACAGCACTGGGCGCACAAAAGTCAGTTCTTTAAGATAAATTAACTCTCTGAACCCTAGTAATGGCCTTCCCCACCAACTGCATAGATAAGCTACATCAACAGGGTCACGTCAGAGTATCCTGCTGCTTCTGGCAGCAGAATGACCTGGGCAGGAGAAAGTTTCTTGCAGAGAGAAGCCATGATCCGTTTCCAGATGGGTCCTGAAGAACTCCATGGCTGGTAGACAGGACTGCACTTCTGCAAGGGCTGAATAAGAAGGAAGCTGTTCCAGAGACCAGTGGAAAGCAGTTCCAATGACTAACAACTACCCCCATTCCCAGCCTTGTATGAGAACCAGGTGGCTGTGGCTACTTAGCTAAAGAGCAAGTGGGAGGTGACAGGTTTAGTTCTGCTCACCACTCTGAGCAGCTTATCTAGCTGTTAGAATATAACACTGCCTGCTGTTCAGGGACCTGGATGAGTTGCTGCTTCTAATGCTCATTTTACCTGGGGTTATTTCAGGCTTTCAAAATAGCTTCCCATTTTTGCTCACTTATGAGGGCTTTTTGATCTTATGAAAAGGTGTTATAAACATAAGATATTACCCCTTAAAAGACACGATATGATTTATCTAGCTGCCTCACCTATTATTTCTAACATAGCTATTTCTTTTGCAGCAGTTAATCTGACAGTGATTTGCTTTAAGAGACAGAGAGTGCATGACTTGCTGCTGATACCACAGCATTTTGCACAATTTGCTGTGCAAAGAGCAGCCTCCCTGCAAGCTTCACCTGCCGTCCATGCAGTCTCTGAAGTCCCACATCAGCTGAGCTGCCTGCCCGGGGCCAAGGGAACTGTCCCATTCTGGACTTCACTTCCTACATGCTCCAGGATGCCACTGTCACCTTGCTTTGGCCTGCACCCTCGTGTTTGCTGTGTGAGCAGGCTGAGAGGCTGGATTCATCTGGGGCCAGCCCTTGCAAGATGCTGTGAGTATCACAGTGCCTGGCTCCAAAAGTGGATGGTATCAGCAGCCTTTTCCAGGTAAAGGCACACAGCTTCATCTACCCTGGCTGGCTCATAAGGTCAGCCTTTACCCAAATATCTCAGATAGGAATTTGGCAGATGACAGGGCACTAAACTTTCTTCTTCTGTCATTAGGAAACCAGACCTGCAGTAAGCACTCAGCCCTTCTTGACTCTTTGTGTCTGAATGAAACCTGTGAAGAGTTTGGTGGATGCTAATGCACCATCCCAACAAAATAATGGAACAAACCCCTCAATACTTCCTACCCACAGAAAAGCCAGCACAAAACACTGTCTAGAAAACCTGTCCATTCCCAGGCATGAACTTTGGCTGCTGAAAGTGAGCTTTGAAAGAGATTGAAAAAGAATTACTACAAGTTGACCAAAATGGCCTTTTTCCATGAATACCATCAGGTTAGAGAATTGTTAGACACCTGCTTGTTGCTTGAGAATGTATAAAAAGGTTCTTTAGAGGGTTAAAAGAAAACAATTTCAACAGATATACCACTGTCATTTTAAAATTGCATTTCCATGCCTATGACTGCAGCATGGGATTCTGAACTGCCAAAGCTTAATATCTGTTCAGCAAGGTAGCGTGGTCCAAGCAGAGCACAGTGATAACACAGGGCTTGGGCTGCCAAATGGGTTTCCTGGAACTGCTGACTCCCCAAATCACTTCTGTGTCTTTCTTCCTTGAAGGAAGCATAAATGCTCCATCCTCAGCCTGTCAAGGATTTTTGTCAGCTGTTCTTTTAAATTACAGGATGATTCTGATGAAAGAGGATTTTGATAAAATGTGTTTTTTCATGTAAATAGCTGAGAACTATAATAATATCAGACACATCCAGAGAGACCAGGGATTTGTATGAATATGAAGAAGCTGAAAAAGCTATGTAAAACCAGTAGTTTTAGACTCTGCCAGCTTACAGCTCTAAATATTTGGGGTTGTGGGTTCCTTTTTATATATTTCAACTTACCCAGCAAATAAAGATACAGGACTAGGAATAGTTGGGGGATTTTAACTTGTCTTTGATCTCTGGTAATACAGATGTGCATAGGAGCCCAGCTGCAGTGTCTGTATTGCAGGTATTGCCCCAGTAATTTATCAGACTGCTCTCCAAACAGACATACTTGAAGAAGAACAGAGCTTCCAGAATGGGGGCACAAAGTGTACTGAATATAATATTTCAATTGAAGACACATTTTTGCATTAGTAAATTTTAATTAAGCTAACCAGGTTCTAGGAAATTAATAAATGTGAACATCAAGACTGCAAGATTTTATTTAAAAAAAAAAACAACAAACAAACAAAAACACAAAAAACCCCATATCTGCTAAATCTGGATAACCGTTTTGTTGTAAGTACTTAAGATCATATGTTGCTTGCTAATTGATATTAATTTTTGGCAGGGAAAGAAGCAAAAGCCCTGGAAACTGTATCTTTAGGTGCCTTAATTCACATAAAACTAGGGGAAGGGGCATTGAGAAACCAATGTTTATTAAACAGAGCTTCCTGGAGGTGGATACTGAAAAGAGAAGAATGAGATTCAAGTACTTGAAAGCATCTGTGCTCCTACTGGAAATCAATGACAAAGCTGTAAAGAGATTGCAGGCACCTCTCCTCTCCATTACCAGCTCTAATACAGGACTCATTCACTCCTAAACAAAAATGCTGCTTGAAAGGCTTGTGCTTCAGTGAGTCCAAAATTTGTTTCTTCACAAACTATATCAGACTGTGAGATTGCATTTATTTTATTAAGAGACAATTTACTCCCCACAGGTGAAAAGAGCAGTAGCTGATTCGATTAGTTATGCAGCTGGCACCAAAGGATTCACTGATAAGAGATGCAGACTGGTTTTTCCTCATTTGCAGAGCGCTTCCTTTTCCTCAAGCTGACCAGCAAATTGCAGGATTTGAGATGCTTGCTAAAGAGTCAAATCCATTGCTACTGAGGCATATAGATGCAATAAAAGCCAGTCTTCATGTTTAAACATCTGGTCACAACCCAGGAGGGATATATCCCCACTGGCCATGAAAAAATAAATCTTAAGTATAAATAAATTGCCTATAGTAATATGGAATCTTTGTAATCATTTATGTTCAACCATATGAGTGAATATTCATTAAACTGTGTTTTCAGGCATTTACAGAGGTTATTTAACACATACACTACCAAAGGGATTAGCTTCAAATTGGAAAAAATACACTGCACACTGACACTCATTTTATTCTACTCAGTGTCACTGAATCAAGGGAATAGATAATCTATTCACATGAAAGGAGGAGGAGAGACACAGTTTGGGCTTCTGCATCTGTTTCTTCTCACCTGAGAACACACTCTGCATCTACCAATACTAAATGGGTTACTACCTTGACCTTTTCCAGCACACAAATGCACTGGGGCTTTTTAGACCTGACCTGTGCCTTTTTTGTGTCTTCCAGAGATTTCAGTACATGACTTGGTAGAGGGGGGAAAAAAAGGGAACATTCCAGTATTATTCTTATTCTACTTCAGATTTCTATTTCTGTCTTGATCTCCTTAGTTCCTTCACATTTCTGCCATGTTCCATTTGCAGAAAAGTCCAGGTGAGAACCCACACTGGAATGGAAGGGGGGATGTGTTACAGGGAGTGAATACCAGCAGTGCAGTCAATTGGAGGACTGCAAGGAAAGCAGAGTGACAAAGATTTATTCATGATTTTGCCAGGCATAGGACACCAGAAATTATATTTCATCTGTGTTTTTTGTTTACCCCTACATCATTGATCAATGTATATTATTAGCCCTTTGCTAGTTTCAAGCCCCTAACCATCAGGAATCCAGTCATCTTGTTGATAAACTTGCTACAGAAACTGAAAGCCCTAGGTGTCAGCAGAGAATGTTTTAAAGGTTCAGACTAATATAAGGTGATACCAGTATTAGATGATAACCTTGGCCACCAACAAAAAACAAGAAATACCCGACTGTTCTGAATCAGTTACAATGCTTCATACACCTTACCTAACAAAAGCCCGCAGAAAGATTTAATATAGCTTGAATGTCTCAATCAATGATAATTAGCAGTAAGATTTCCACAAAGGAAAACAGTGCTTAATACAATAAGCCCTAAACCAAATACATCCATCTAAATCACAGAATCACAGAATAAGCTGAGTTGGAAGGGATCCACAAGGGCCATTGAGTCCAACTCCTGGCCCTGCACAGGACCCCACAAGAGTCACACTGTGTGCCTGACAGTGCTGTCCAGAGGTTTCTTGAGCTCTGTCAGGCTGGTGCTGTGACCACTTCCCTGGGGAGCCTGTTCCAGTGCTCAGTCACCCTCTGGGTGGCGAATCTTTCCCTGACATCCAACCTAAACCTCCCCTGACACAGCTTCAGGCCATTCCCTTGGTCCTGTCACTGGTCACCACAGAGAAGAGGTCAGTGACTGCCCCTCTGCTTCTCGTCATGAGAAAGCTGTAGCTGTGATGGGGTCTCCTCTCAGTGTCCTCCTCTCCAGGCTGAATAGACAAAGTGACCTCAACTGTTCCTCATATGGCTTCCCCTCAAGGCCCTTTGCAATCTTCATTGCCCTCCTTTGGATGTTTCTGAAAATAAATAGTGAATAATTTTTAAAAGAGGGAAAGTGAGAGATTTTTAGTGCGCCTACAAGCAGAATGTGGTTGTGGCAGAAATGGAATACAAGCTGCAACACGGTGGAATGTAAAAATAAAAATGGATTTTAGCACTTGAAATTTTCAAACAAACTGCATGTGGAAAATATGGATCCAATGGAAGGCTTCTTACAGTAAACATCCTTTCGAAGATAATGGCAAATAGAAGCAGAAAGCTTCAGGAAAGAAGTCTGAACAAAACGCTTTTCAGCTGCAAAAACAGAGAAACACTTGCTCAGATATGCAATTGTTGTGCATGATGTTGTTTGGTGTGATTGGGCAACATCGGGTCATAGCTATATACAAACTTTTGAAATCCCAGGACAGTTTACCATGCATGTTTGTATACTCTGAAATAAGTGTGAGAGCAGCTCCAAAGTAGTTCCATATTGCTTAAGGTAGCCTGATGTGGGATTTCCAATAAATATAGCAAAAAATATAAAAGAATTGTCTAACTATAAATCTCCTAGTTTAGGTTTTCTGCTAGTTTAGGGTTGCTGTAAACCTATCTGGAATATCTGGGACATAGTGCCACTTTGTGTGAATATTATTATCCTTGTTAAAACAATTTTTAATACAAAAATTACAGAATCACAAAATCATTTGGGTTGGAAAAAACCTCTAAGACCATTGAGTTCAGTCTTTGACTGACTGCTACCCTATCAACTAGACCAAAGCACTAAATGCCATTTCCAGTTGTTTCTTGAACTTTCCAGGGATGTTTACTCTACTACTTCCCTGACCAGCCCGTGTCAGTGTTTAACAACTCTTACCCTGAAGAAATTCTTCCTGCTGTCCAATCTGAGCCTTCCCTGCCACTATATACTCTTGTCCTGTCACTGGTAGCCTGGGAGAAGAGTGGGGAGAGAGAAGCCCCAGCTGGCCATAACCTCCTTTCAGGCAGTTGTTGGGGGTGAAAAGGTCTCCCCTGATCCTTAAAAAAAAAAAAAAAAAAAAAAAAAATCAAGGTAATCCACCAGTTCTTTGGGAAAAGCACTGCAGGCAGCCTAAACACCAATAATAATTCCCTCTCACCAAGTAAATGCATCAAATTCACCTGCGATATTCACATCAGCAGAATAAATAGCAGAAGAAATTTTAGAACTCAAGAAGAGTGCCCACCAGAGCACAGTTTCATCATTACTTGAAGATGTCTTTGTAGCTGGCCACTGCTTATGTATATGTCAAACTATGAAAATTGTTACGAGAAATGCAAAAATCCAAATGGATTCTCTGGGTTTCCTTTAAATCAGGGAACAGTGAGGTAGCAGAGGGCATGTGTGGAGTGCCATAAATCAGATAAAAGCATAAACTTCAACATTCCTTCATTTGGTAAACATACTGCCCTACATTTGGACTTGAAATAAAGAGCCCAACTTCCAATCAACCGCATCAAGTCATGTGGTAGGGAGAGAGAGAATAGCACCATACTACAGCTAATGGAAGTTCCTACTTGCTGAGACACTGAGTACATTTAATCCTCAAGCCAAATAATTCACCTGTGAATAACAGAATGCTGACAAGATACAGATTTGAATTTCAAAAAGGGTACAGGGCAAAAGAAAAGTCATTTGTGCCAGAACTACTGGTATGGTTGTGCAGCATATTCATTTTTCTGGGGTGATGTGGTGTGCTAACTCACACACAGCCTTGTCATGTTTGGTCCAATGAGCCCAGTAAAACTGGACCTATTGACTGTACTGCAATGACCAAACATGTCTCCACATGCCAGGCTAGAGACCAGGGTGTTTGGTTCTTTCTGGTCCCCAGCTAAAGGCAAGGGACTATCTACTCATTAAAAAGCCAAGTGCAAACCTGGTTTTCCATGAGTTAAGATTTCATTTTTAAAAAATAAAATTAACTAAAATTTCACAAAAATCATTCTGATTACCCTTCCCATAGGCTGGTTGATTTTAGCCTACCTTTAATTCATAGTTACTAGAAGTATCCTCCTTTTTAGTTTTGGCTTTTTAGTTTTTTTGTTGTTTGTTTGCTTTTGTATTGCTTATCACCTGGTTAGCACTTATTAAAAATTTTATATACAACATTAGCATTGAGGAAGCATTTTGTATATTCTACAATACTCATCAATAACATAATAATAAGTCATCAAGAGTTGACAAGGGCCTGACATTAATGTCTGCTAGTTCTTCACAGAACAGCAAGGTACCTTTTAGAAACAGTTTGAGAACTGCTTTGTCAGTGAACTCATTTTTTCAAGGACAAGAGATAACATCTTCACTTACAAAACAGAATGCATGTAAAAGAATCTGGTGTGGATTCCCAATGTGTAGTTTGAGCTATATAAATACTGAAATCCATAAATATGAGGTTATATATCTATCTATCTAATTAGAGACAATAAGTCACTGATACTTCTAAGTTTAAAGTGATGTGATAGTTTGAAAAATTGCTCTGAAAATAGATTTCCATTGTCTCACAATAATTCAATTTCTAATATGTTCTTGCAACCAAGAAAGATACTTTGCCCCCATCAATTTATCTAAGAATATGAAGATTGAATTGTTTCTAGCACATCAATCCATGCCTGGAAAACAAATAAAACAAAGGTAATGCAACAAATTGAAAGGAATCAGGCACGTTCTCTATGTCTGCATTCTTTTCACAAGGCTACCATGAATAACTCTGACCACCCAAAACACTTGAACTGAGATTGATCAGATTGTGCAGAATCCAGACAGGTAAGAAAGGACTTGAATGCTGCACATCTTCTGATGGAGATATGGTTCATGTCACATTCCCCAAAGCTAAACCAACGAACTAAAAAATTAACATTTAACTGTCTAAAGTTAAATACTAAAATACATGTTTTGACAGTTGCCCTTTTCAGAGCTGCTGCAGTTATAAGCTGAGTGTAGCTAAGGGTATCTCTAATCTACATTCAATTTTGTGTTGAGTGCAGACACTTAAAACTTTGATCAAATATCTTCAGCTTCTAATTACAGTGAAAAATGACTAATTTAAATAATGTAAATTTGAGATTTTTGGCTTGAGCCTACCTATGAACTTAAACTTCTGACTGATTCTTCCACTTCAGTGACTCACAAAAGTACTTGGTCTGAATTTGTTTGAGGTCAGATTCCCAACTGAAACATTAGCAAATTGCAAGATAGGGAATATGAGAAGATACAGCTTGTTCTGAGCTGTGTCCAAACTACTTTTTCCACTGTCTAAAATCTTTCAGTCGGGTTGCAACATAAGTCCAGTGGCTTTTCTGTAAATTCATACACAATATTTCAAGTATTTTATATATTCCTACAAGTTCAGCTGAGTTTTCCAAATGCTTCTGTGTACAGCATTTTATGAAGCATCTCCTTAGAGGACATTTCTGAGGACATAGTGAAATTCCACTAGTTCCCACAAAATTAATTCCATGATAACCCTCTGATTTAAAGGTAACATACTGAGAATATGAGGAACACGAAAAAATATGCTTAGTTACATTATTTAGATGAAGTTTAATGCATAGACCATGGTTAGCAGTCAAAAGAAAGCTTAAGGATTTTCGTTTCAGCTGTAAAAGTACTGATATGTGCCTTCAGTGTTACAAAAAGCAGCTGAAGCCTGCCAGCCAAACAATGGAGTGAAACCCAGTTGCAAGCAAATTCAAAGATTCCTGGTGTGAAGGGATTGTATGACCTGCAACAACACATATTATACAAGGCATATTTTCTTCTAGAACAGTAAAAAAACATTGTTGCACTGTTGTTTGGATTGGAATAATACCCAAATCTGCCAGAAAAATTCCCACATTCCCTAAGGAGACGGTTTGTTTTCCAAAAGAAAGCAGGTTGTTTCTCTGTAGGGTCCTTTTCAGTGATCAGAAACTTTCCGCCTGCTGGAAAGGAACAGAGAATGGAAAACTCTGCATGTTTCTTTTCTTTCTATCCATACTTTTTGCACAATCTCTTATAACCCACAAGCTATCAAATACATTAATTAAATAAGCCAAACTATAGAATAACTTAATGTAGCAGAGGGATATTTTTTTAGCTTGTGTTACACCACACAAAATACATCTCAAGCTTTACAAAAAAATTGAGTTGTCACAAGAATCTTCCTCTTAAAATACTCTGTGTGAAATGAAGATCTCTATTATTCTAGTCAACTTTTTCAACGTTCCTTAAACTCTGGCATACACAATATCTTTGGGAATTTTGTCTTTGCTTTCCATTTGCTGGACTCTCAGGAAGAACTCAGTGGACGTTGGAGACACTTACTGTCATTTTGGTGTATCTGTACACTCACATGTTGTCTGTGTTTGCCTCTATGCACAGATTGGTCCAGAGAGGAGCCAGACCTAAGATTCTAGACTCCTCCAGCAGATATCCAGAGAAAAATGCATCTACTGCATACTGTGGTGGCAGTATTACTGTATTATAATGCAGCAAAATGTCCTGCAATGGCAAAGAAAGGGCTGAAACCACTAATAGTTCTTTTCCATCTCCAACACCTGAATAGCTAGAACACAAAAATCTGAACTAGTTGAGGGAATACTGTAATACTTTGTGGTAACTTCATGGTTTTTTTCCCCAAGGGAAACATTAGAATTTGTTGGTTGTCATGCTAAATCCCAAAAGGTGTACTTTGTGGGTATCTTGAATGGATCCAGTTTTGCTGCAATATTTAACTTTTTTAAAACCAAGAAAACGAGGATAGAGTACTTAATCTCAGATGAAAAACTGCAGCCATTGACCAGGGAAGTTATAGCTACATTGTCCCTCTGCATTCCCCATTCATAACCACTTCTGATCATAATATCTCCCTGTGCCCGGGAGCTGCTATACTTTATGTTGTACCTTGCACAGTGACTTCCTAACCAAATGCAAAGCATTATTTTTCAAAGACCAACAGAAAGATAGTCCAAATAACAACTACAATTGAAGAAAAATTCAGGGGCCTTTTGCTTTTAGAATTGAAGTGTTGGCTTCTTTATTTTTTAATTTTTTTATTAGGAAAACAGGAAAATAATGCAAATTCTGAAAAAGCTGTCAAGAGAACATCCAGAGGCCATAATACTTCACATGCTTATGAGTATGTAACAATCCTTTCCAAGGACTTGAGATTGAGCCCTGAAGCTACAACACTTTGCACAGTGTATTTATTTTTCTTTCTTTTTAATCTTATTCTGTCTCTTTTATTAGTGATAGCTGCAGGCAAGATTTTTTTTCCCCTCACTCATTTGGTTCAGTTGTGTCACATGTCATGGTTAGCTTCTTTAATGGAGTGTTTGCAGATGAGGTTGTAAAAATCATTAGCCACGGTCGGCAGATGCTAGGTACTGCTAGGATGCTGTTCCAATTATTCCTTTTCTTTAATTAAAATTCTAAATAAATCATGAGGTTTTGCAAACACAAGCCGACAGTACTTGTATAAGATGACAGCTGTGCTGGTTGCTGGCAGTCTTGATGCAGTTCTTTAGCCTCTATTTCTTCCATGTTTTGTTCTGCTGATGTTTGGTGGTTTGTTTTTTTTTTTTTCTTGGCCATCACACAAAATCCCCATATGCACTTCTTCAGCACTTAACAATCATTATTGCTGGAGATCAATACCAAGAAAACATCTGTGGCTCTTATTGGAGTACAAACAGACTTATTCAGGGTTTGTTTTATTTTGTTTTGTTTTTTTTTACAATAATTGCAACTAAAATTGCCTGTAAAGGGCAAAGAAGATATTCTGTATTCAGTAGCCTATTGATTTTTAAATGATATTCTTGTAAACATAGATGTGAGAGCATTAAATATTCAGAGCAGAAGAATATTTAT
This sequence comes from Cinclus cinclus, assembly GCF_963662255.1. Classification (NCBI taxonomy): domain Eukaryota; kingdom Metazoa; phylum Chordata; class Aves; order Passeriformes; family Cinclidae; genus Cinclus; species Cinclus cinclus. Next base: position 49,370,724 of record NC_085048.1, on the reverse strand, counting down.
TTGCCATGAAACCTGAATAATTTGAATCCTTTACTCCTTGTTTCTATGGGAACAAGTTCTGTTGAATAAACAGTCTTTGAATAATATTTTATTATTTCTAATTATATTAATTATAATTCAATATGTCACATTAAAATAATTTCAATAGTAATAAGAAATGTTAATAGTGGTGCAAACTTAAAAAATATAGGCTAGTTTCATTTAAAGTAATTTATGCTGCCTGTAATTTTTAGCTTCCATTGTCACAAGAGCTAATTACTAGTTGCTAGAGCTGAATATTTACATTTGAAATCTTAATGCGGTGAGGTTTTATTGTGGTATTAGGAAAATATATAAAAAAAAACATGATGAAAAGACCAAAAGTTGTAGAAAAATAATTTTAGTGAAGCAATTGGTCACTAGGGAGCTTTTCTTCGCCACAAAATCCCTGCATTTTCCCATTTTCTATATGACTGTTCTGGATTTTTTTTTCTTTCTTCTTTTGCTGAAGTAGCTGACAAACATCCCAAATACAAGTTTTAATGCAAGTTAAAATGCATGTTATCCTCTTATGTCTACATAAAATCAATGGAGTCCCTCACAGGACGTCCCAGAATGATCAGTGTGAAGAAATGGGCTCCAAACCAACACTGTGATGGAACAGCAAAATTACTTTGAAGTGAATACAACAGTGTTTAGTAAAAAATAAATTTGGGTTAAACTCAGTCTAACCAATATAAAGAAGAGCAAAACCAACACGAATGACAAAACAAAAAAACAATCCAAAACAAAACAAAGGCATTTAAGTGGAGGTATGCCTAAGAAATATTATGGAGGAATTAAATAGAAAAGGTTAACCAGCTTTTTCCTTTTCTTCCTGTTATCACACCGGTGCTAATCATTATATTGGTTTTGTCATCACAGCTAACTACTCATACACAAAATATCATTGGTCAGGAAAAGAATTCTTTTTTTTTTTTTTTTATGAAAATCAGTTGTAGACCCACTAAGTATTACCAGCCTTTTCTTAACTATACTGTAGCAATGTCAGAACCTCTTCTTCTTAAATTCCTTTTCATATCAGAAATTCAGCTAAATTATAATGTTGATATAAATTAGAGATTAAATGATGATTCATGAAGAGAATCAAATTCCTGGCACAATATGCAACTATTTTATTGAAATAGCAAAGGGAAATCTGAAAACAGTGTGAAAAAAAATAATGTGTTATCACTTTATGAGAGGCAACTATTTAAGCATTCTCATAACTGCTTTTGTTTAGAAAACACTGAGCAGCAAAATTCTGTTTACAGTGTCATAGAACAGTTTGGGTTGGAAGGGATCTTTAAAGGTCACCTAATCCAGCCTCCCTGCAATGAGCAGGGACATCTTCAAAAAGATTAGGGTGCTCAGAGCCCTCTCCAAGATGACCTTGAATATTTCCTTTCATGGTCTCCAGAGGTAAGACTTACGATCGTAGAAATAGAAATTTACTTTCAGATATTTCATCTGCCATGACTCAAATAAACCTGCCACAATCAATCATCTACATCAGAAATATTTCAATAAGTTTTAAAAAGTCATTGCAGAGTTTTTCATTTAACAGCTGGAATAGCTAATTAATTTGAATAACGGTTTTATAACTGCAGTGTGCTAAGGGATCAGAAATCATTTTTATCTCTTACTAAAAGGAATTATTCACTATCCATAAATATTTAAAATATACATACTTGAAAATGCAATATGCTGCATTTGGCAACATGTTGTGTAAAAATGATGAGTCCAGAGAGAAAAAGTTCTCAATATGATCTTTGTTCTGCATTATTGCTTCTTGTGATCTGCAATACAATCTGAAATGCCAGGATTTTTTTTACTGTAGAATGACAACAATTCTTTTTCAATGTAGCCTTGTGTTTGAGAGAGCAAAATTACTCTTCTTATTACAGAAGAGGTAGCTTTTAATACCAACTAGTCCACATTCTTTCCCAAAAATAAGTGATAAAAAGATTTTTTATGCCATTTTGTAGACCTGGCACCTTTAATTTGATAAGGTTATTCGAAGTTGCATGTGCAGTTATTTCCAGGACTGTGCAACTAAAGCAGCTACTTACTGAGAAATTACTTCTTCAGAAAAAAACTTCCTGCGGTAAATCCTAATGTACAGAAATGACTCTATAAATCAAAGTTTTAGCTTCAGTGAAGTTTGTAACTGAGGAGGATTCTCAAAAGGAGAAAAGTCACTTAAGGCATTCATTTCAAAACAATTGAATGAGGCACTTGTCACCACAGCAGGAAACAGAAAAGCACTTAAAGCTTGTACAAGTAATTTATTTTAGCAATCATCTCAAAATTTATACAGGAAACAAACTGGAAAGGAAATAACTAATGAGAGTTCATTAATCTAAACTCCAGCAGTTACTAATTTATAGGAATGGGATATGTATTAAAATTTCCCACAATGCAAACAATATAAAATTAAATGCTTGAGAAAAGGATTTTAAAGTCAGGTAAAAATAATTTATGCAAGCACCTTAGCTAAGGTGAAAACTTCAGGAAGGTGAAACCCAGGAGGCCAGAAAATACATATGCCCAAGAATTCAAAGTATGCATTTTGTCACTGCTTTGACTGAGGCAGTCTTTCAGTTGAAGGCTTTACAGAATAACTGGCAATTATTTTAGGAGTTCTAGAGGTTTTAGACAATTCTCAGTACACTTTCCATACTCAAAGTCAAAAGAGCCTATTTCTGGTAACTACCAATTACTAAATTTATCTTCAGTCTGGTAAAATACAAGCACAACTAAGTGAGAATGCTACAGGTTATTTTAGAAAACTGTAATAAGGAATAAGACTACAGGAAAAGCAGCAAGAATAATACAATTCTCAACAATAATTTATTTGAAAGAAACAGTAGGGGACTAAGTAGAAACAGACAAACAATAAAATAAGTGGTCAAATGAAGAGTACATAGATACTGAGGAAGCAAAGACAGTGAAAAGGTAGGAAGCAGTGAAATAAGGAGTAGAAGGACAAAGTGGCAATGAGTAGTAGATGATATATGCATTTGCTCCTCAGCAGAGTTCTGTTGTTACAGTTATGAAAACAGAACTTGAAAAACATACAGAATTCTTCAGTATGCACCTTTGACATGGACAGTGATATTGAGAAACAGGATAAGAAATCAGAGACTAAATTCTTTATGTATAGGCAGCAAAACTGCTTTGCAAACTCTTCCATCATAGCAGGAGCAAATGGGAAGAACCACAACCACAGAGCTTACCATGTTCCTGGGTTCCACTTCAAGACAGCAAAGCAGAGTGCATCCTTATTAGTGTGCATTCTTATTTTAGACTGTGATAATGCTTTTAAAACAAGTTTCTTCGTCTTCCACTGTGTTTCATTTCATACTGAAATCGGTCTTGCACCACTCACACTGGTTGCCTTCTGGATGAAACCACAATATATAGGAAGCCCAGAGCCCTCCTAACAAGATGCACCTGCTAATAGGTTGGTGTCATATCTGCACTGTCAATAGTTTGAACCTTCAGCTGCTCTTCCACAGTTCTGCTCTACCAGCTCACATAGTTACTGCCACAGACTCACTTGAGGAAATACAACCTGCAATCTAGTTCCAGACATGCGCCTTATGCCTTCAAAAGTCATGAAAATTTTCCGTGATTTTGCCTGATTTTCTTCCCTCTCTTGACTTCAGAAACCCTCCAGGTTGTATGTAACTTGTTTGCAATTCATACATCATTGGTTTCAGTGGGTCATATATTTTGAAAAAAAAAAACCTCTTTTTGAAATTACTGCTTAAAGACTGGTAAGCTGTTTTTGTAAGTAGGGTAATGCTGGAATATTTGACATTAAGTCTTCATAACAGACTCAAGAACATCTAACTGTTAAGAGTGAGATGCCATCTTTATTCACTATGACATCTCATCTCAGAGAACATATATGACAACATAATCATATAACTATTCATATTAAAGACACAACAACTGTATAAAGTAAACTACAAATGTTAATGTTTTCAGTAAGACTAGTTCATTTCTTTGTCAAGTATAATCACATAAAAATTAGAAATAGGAACAGCTTTAAGAAATACTTTGAAGAATATTTTTAAAGTAAAATTTCTAAGAAAAGACAAAAGTCATTGAAACTTTGTCATATTTTTTGAAGAGCAACATCCAAAATTATAAGTTTACTTTATTTCATAGATGGATTGCTAGTAGTATCAGAAATTTCATGTTCACTTAGCCAATATTTATTCATACTTCACTGGGCATGAGTACTGAGATAGAAAAAGATGCAAAAAGAATTAAAGTTGCAGGGGAAAAATGTTTTTTCAACACAAAATAAAAATAATCCTGGTTTTATAGTCCCTACTGTCAGGATCAAGGCAGACAGAGGTCAGCAGAGATTGACAAAATCTTGCATGGGTTTGAACTCCATAAAATAATGGCAAAACATAATTAAATATTACATTAGGCATCTTAGGAAAATTATAGCAAAAAATATAAAATAATAATATTGTATATTATATAATGTATATAATAAAATATGTATAGCCCATTTTTTGACATATTTACAAATTAAACTGCAGGTGTTAGGAACTTTTTCCCCATCTCATCCCAAACAATCAATTTCATTTTTGTACCCAAGTTATACACCACTCAAGGTGGTATTCCCCTGTAATATAAGGTGTGTTAAAATGCCTTAGCTGTACCTATTTAAACTAAGGACCATGGAAAAATTATTTAATTTTAAAGATAGATGAATAATTATTTTAGCGCCTTAGTAAGTTTGGCCAGATGGCAACACCCAACCTATTAAAAAAAAAAACCCCTGACAATTAATTTGATAATCAGCAGTGGCCTTCAGTTGCTTCTGCTTGTGAGTCACTGACACATCCAACAATTTCTATTATCATTACTAATCTCAAAATTAAATAAAAACAAAAAGGAATTTATTATTATTTTACTGAACAAGACTACTTCAGAGATCAGTTGAGAAAGGCAAAAGTAGACAGCAAACGTCGAAATGACAGACAAAACATGTGGTATTAATACAACAAGAGAAGGTTTTTGTTTTTTTCTTTTATAGTACCCTTTCAGCTCTTTACTGTACCATACTATGACCAATGGACTGGACAAAAGTTACATACAATTATTCTTTTTTTTCCCCCATCATAAACAGAAAATAATTTTTATCTATTATTTTCATCCTGTCAAGATCCTACTATACAGCATTTTTCTGCATAAGCAAACTTGCAGGTGGAGCACCATCCCAGAATCCAGTTGTGATGCATTTTTGGAGTACATATTTCTGTTGGCATAAATACAGTTTTAAGAAGACATTGAAATACCATTTTAACAGTCCTCTCCAAAACAATATATTAAAGAAAGATTTTATTAACATTTAAAAACCTATGGAAGAAGAAGTCCAGCTTTGAAAACCGATAGGTCTGGGAAATTAAAGTCTCTGCACAAGAAATCATTCCCATGGCTTGCTGCAGTTTTCTGCAGACTCGGGAAGACAGATTTTCACTTACTGTCTTTCCATTTTTCCTTGTGCAAAATGAAGATATTGATTTGCAAAGTGTTATTCTAATGCAAAGAATCTAAATTAAATAAAACTCGGTCTCGCTCTCTCTCACGCACACATGCACACAAAGACTGTACATCATATTTCTAACATTTTCGTTAGATACAGTTGGACTGGTTGTATCTTGAAATGCGAGGAACGATTTTGCTTCAGGGTAGTTTGAGTTTAAACAGGGATATGACAAGGACTAGAAATTATCCTCTGCATTTTCACCTCTCGTTACCTTCACCACCACTTCCTGTATTGATAAGAGTGTTTGGTCAATTATGTTTGGTCTAACAGCTAAAACCCTGATTTCAGTTTTTAAAGCTTGTTTATAAAAATTTCATGAGTCGTGCATCATCATAACTTTTACCATTTTCCCCATCAATGTCAAGTGGAAAGGAAAGGGACAGATCAAAGATATGCATACAGAAAAAGCATTTTCACTAATAAATGTGAAAAACAAATATTTCATCAATTTACATGTCTGCATGCCTCACTTTTAAAGGTCTTGTTTTATAAATAACATCAGTTTGCCTATCAAAAAACTGGGTGCCACAAGATGCATCAAACTGGTGCCTGTCTTAATGGGAATTTTGTATCTACACTACAGATAGACTTTCGCAATGAAAAATGAAAGCAACATTAATAAATGCACACTGATAACAAGTCTTATCGTATTGACTTCTCTCAGATTACATTGAAATATGACTTTCTCTGCTGTTTGCTACACCCTACTCTGTTGTATGGTGTGAGAAGAGAACACAACCTCAAGGCCTGAGGCAAACAGAGAGGAGAGACTTCTCTGGTGTTCAAGCCTATGCAGAGTTTGATGGGTTTATGCTGAAAAAATTAAATTTCTTCGGATTTACACACTTGTTACAATCTGATGCTACTAAAGAAGGACTCTGGCAAGATCATGTTGCTGGAATACAATTGTTTTTTTTCAGGAAAGCTTTTAGATAAATTTTGTTTCCATAACTGTAAAAATGCTTTCTGACTCAAGGTCAATGTAAGGAGATTACCCTTAGGAGAGTGCATTAGTGTCACCACATTCCCCTTCAGCACAGAGGAGTTTTACATAATTGCAATGAATTTCTGCACCCTCTTTTCTCCTGTATGATGTAAAAGTAGAGCATTGGTAACCGTGGAACTTTCTATTGTTCCTAATACTGGAGGCACCTATGCTAAGGTACAACCCACTGGACACATCTGCCCCATTTCACAGACACACGTTGTGATCTGTCAGATAGTTCAGACTTACAATGATATTTTTGCAGTCTCTTTACACCTATCCAGACTCAAACATGTAGAATTTAACTCAGAAAGAAAATACCTGCATACATATATATATCTGTATGTCTGTGTGTGTGTGTGTGTGTGTGTGTGTGTGTGTAGAAATGAATTTATGTAGGTCTAAGTGCCCTTTGCAGTCAATGGAGATTTGACCAAGAGTCAATGAAATCTATAAATTTTATCTCACCAGTCAACTACTGTCTACCTTGAATCATAAACTTATAGAATGGTTTTGGTTGGAAGAGAACATTGAAAATAATCCAGTGCAAACCTCTTACCATGGGCAGCAATATTTTTCAATAGATCAGGTTGTTCAAAGCCCTTGTGCAATCTCACTTTGACTTCTTCCAATGAAGGAGCACCCACAACTTCTCTAGGAGACCTGTTCTAGTGTTCCAACACCATAAAAATTTCTTCCTTGTATTCAGTCTAAATACACCATTTTTCACTTTAAAACCTTTGTCTCTTGTCACTACTCGGCAAAAACTTTTTCCGAATTATTTCACAGAAGGCCTAAAAATAGTCTTTTCAGAGCCTTCTCTTCTCCAAGCTGAAAAACCCCAACCCTCTCAGCCTGTCTGCATAGGAGAGGTGCTGTCCTAGCTTGAAAGACAGGTATTTGCTAAGAAAGGAAAGCAGAAGCTTCCCTTTGAACTGAAAAATGTGATCCCTCCTCCCTATAAATTATTATAATTTTGGAATTAAGGGAGATCTCAGGCAAAAAAATGGGGGTAGGAATAACAGTTCTTTACTAGTATATCTAACAAGACAAACAAGAACAACAACAGCTATGAAATTACCCACAAACAGAACAGTAACTCAGTCCCAGTGTTTTTTGGCTGCAGGCACCTTTTCCCTGAGCTGCAGTTCCCGGTGCTGGGGGCGGGCGGGTCCCGCAGAGCCGCAGGAGGGCTGGGGGTGATGGCAGCGCTGTCCCAGGGGGAGAGAGAGATGGGGAGAGAGCTCTCCGCTCACGGTGTGGGTCCCAGTGCTCAGCAGAGTGCTGGATGGTGGTAGTTCACAGTGAGAAGGCAGCAGGGCAGGGTCTGACAGCAGTGAGGATGGCTCCCAGCGCTGGGATGGCAGGGATGGGTTTGAGGCAGTGATCGTCCTTCTCGTCCCAACTCCACGGGGGAAATGGGCCGAGCCAGAGCCTTCCGCTTCCTCTTCTGGATGTTTGGATATCGCGGGGTTTCCCTCTTCTCTCCACTCCCCCCTTCCCCCTGCCCAGGGCCTAATCAACAGGTACCTTAGCATGACGATGGGGAAAAGTCCACAGAGGGAAAAGGGAAAAAAGCAACCCCCAACAGGTGCTCCAGTCCTTTGATCATCTTTGTGACCTCCTCTGGACTTGTCCCAACAGGTCTATGTCCTTCTTATGTTGGGTACCCTAGAGCTGGGTGCAGTACTCCAGGTGGAGTCCCAGAGGATCAGAGTAGAGGTGAAAATCACATAACTCAACCTACACACTTCTTTTTATGCAGTTTTTGCATGTGGTTGATGTCCATTATTCTATAGACAAGTGCTCCACGGGCTGCAGTTGGAGTCTGGGCACCATGCTTATGCAGACACCTTTGCGTAGTAATTCGAACCTCCAACTGAATTGGACCTTGTAGACACTTAATTTCAGGTGTCACCTAATGCCAAGCTGCCTGGTCTGATCTGGCATTCAGCTTCTCTTGCACAGAGAGAAGGCACAGAACCTGGATTATGTCTGCCAGACCTATACAGGTACCTCACCTGACCCAGGGCATTTCAACATGCCAACCAGACAGGGACCACAACATCAACTTAGCGTGCATGAATTTGTTTATCAACCTCCATGCAAAAATCAAAAGCAACATAGCTAATATCCTTGAAAACACCTTTCCCCTGAATTGCGTCATCACAAATATCAAAAGGTCATACAGTGTAAATTAATGTCTTTGCTGTGCTTGCAGTCCTTTAATATGATAAATTGTAAAGGGTTACAAAAAAAAAGGACTAAATATTTTCTGCTCTATTCAAGATTGCCCTACATATATCCTATATATCTCACTTATAGGAATAAGTGAGAGTAAGTCATCACACTTCTGTGAATTAAAAGTTCAAGATTATTTAATGATGGAAAACACATGTGTCTGTAACTCACAGAATGCAACATTCAAATACACTACTGTTCAAAGCAAAATCTAATTAGCTAGAACCCAAGATTTTTTTTTTACGTGGGATCTTACAGAAGGTGAACTTGGTAAGAAGTCTTAAATTTAAAAGCTTTATAAATTAGAGAACAGATTAAAGTCTGTGAAAAGAAGGGTATAACAAAGGAACAGAAATAAAAGTAAAATCAGAAGAAGAATTCATTAATCATTTATTTATCTAGGTTTACATTTTCTTTAAAAGCTTAAAGATTAAAAAGGATTCAGAAAATAAGTCCACAGTAATACAAACACGTCTGTGCCATGTAGACTTCTCCATTTCTCCCTCTCCCACATCCTGCTTTTAAGTCAGCTTAGCAATAATGCAATTAAACTGTGTTTGGCCTTTCAGTCAGTCAGCTCCCTGTCAGGGATGCCAGAGCACTGAAAGGCTGCTGGGGTGTCATGGGGTCCATGCTCAGAGTTTACTTTTCTCCCAGCTGTAGCCGATCCTGTTGAACTGACCCTGCCCATCACTCAGCATGATGATGCCAAAACAGGTAGTAACCAGGAGCAACTTGCACAGCCTCCTGTCACCATGCTGCTCTAGCCCTGATTTATGCTGTTTCCATCAGCATAAATCAACAAGCTGTCCCTCGGGCCCAGGGAAAGACAAGGAAACAACAGGAATACCATAGAAGAACAGTAGGACTGAGACTGTTCTGCCATAGTTTACATTTCAGCTCAAGAGCAACTTTCAAGTCTGTGTCCACTTGCATTTTTTGTGCATTTGAGTTGCCAAAACTGTATGTGTGGAAAGCAAAGAAAGTCCTTAACACACAGTTTCTACCCGGACTGTTATTTGTATGAGGTGTGTATGCTCTACAAACAAGGAGGAGACCAATACCTGCTGGAGACTGGTGTCCAAAGTTTTACACAATCCCTTAGCTATTGTCACAACAGAGTCCCCACAGAAATGACCTGTCTTTTCTAGCTTCCCTTTGTCTTTTACTGCTGAGCCTCCATCAGCTGAACTTGCTTCTTGTAGAATGCTAATGTGAATCCAGTCTATGAAAAGACTGCTTGCCCTGCATACTCAGGACAGCAATAATGTATGGATACAACTGAGGCTGTCCAGATCAGGAAACTCATCAACAGTTCTCAGAGCATCTCTTTCAAGACTATGAGTTTTCACACTGATTTTCATAACATTTGGTTTTGGCTTGTACGTTTTGAGACCTACTTGTTTAGTAGTTCTGACTAGAAAGTTTGTTGTTGCGTTCCACATGTCAGCACATTCAGGAAGCAAGTGTCATTCATATTCATATAAGTCTAGTGAGACCACAAATAATCCATCCTTGACATCCTTTGTTTGTTAATAATACTTCTAAATGAACTGGTTTATTTTACAAGGACATAAACATATTTCTGTTGCCTGGAAAGGAAATACTTTAGTCATGCCACAAAAGAGTTTCAAATCGTCTATTGGGCTTAGGAAGAATAACAGTTGCCATTCATCTCTTTTTTATTTCTTTTCTTTTATACCCAAATTGAACAATCCAAGAGTAAATGTGATGAAATTAAGTTAATCCGAGTCTGAGGTCAATATCATTGTGCATTCTATCCATTCTGCAAAATGAGATCAGGAAGATTTTTTTTTTTTTAAAGGATGCTTTTTAACTCTGAATTGGCCCAGCTAAGAGCAAGTGACCTCGCTTTATGCTGCAGATGCAAGCATGAGCAGAATGATGAACAGTCCTTTTAAATGGGTGTGCTTTACAGAAAGGCACACTTTCTGTGTACAGCCTCATTTATTGGCCTCTTTAATGCTTTGAATCTGAGACAAGAACATATCCAGAACAGTTAGTCACTCAGGCACATGTCAGGAGTAATTTGGAGTTACATTTCCCATGATTCTAGAGAAGATTCATTCTCCAGCACTCAACAGTGAATCAAAGTTTTCTGCTATTATTTTATATTATCCTTCAGTTTTAGTTTGCAAGTTTTTTTGTGGACATCTGCAGAGTTCTTTCCTTCAATTATTCTTTTGTATCAAATGGAGGTCCCTTAAAACACATTGAAAATTACCTGGGCCTCCATTTGCTTGTGTTGTTGTGAGGTCAGAAGACAAAATGAAATTCTGTATTTATGCTTTATTGATAATATTGGAGCTGAAAAAAAAAAATAAGTAGAGGTTTAGTAAAACCTTTCTTTTATCTCTTTTTGGTTATTTTTTAGATTACTACACCTGACTTTCAATATATTTTCCCTTGTTAACAATTGTACTATTAGTTTAATTTTGAGGGTTTTTTCTTTCCATTAAACTTAAAAACACTGTCTACGTCTATCTCCTTCTGTTCATAATAGCTTCCACACTGTGCTGATGAACTATTTCTCTCTCTACCCAAACCCTTCTTACATATATTGTCAAATGCATATCTGAAAATTTCTCCAAATACATATCTGAAGATTCCTCCCAGTTTTCCTCTTTTATAAGAAATGAAATCCTATGAACATGATGGGAAATCTGTCTAAGGAAAAGGCTCAAATTCCTCCCTATCTTGATGGTAGAAGACACATCTGGAAATAAGCATTCTTTGAAAGTGTTTTTTAAAACAAAATTTCACAGCACAGCACACAAGTCAGGGGTATTTTCTACACTGGCTTCTCTGATGTACAAATATCCAAAATAATGAAGCAAATTGCTTGGTTGTTTGCTGAATGCTTATGAATCTCTGTTAAACAACTGTTCTCACAAAGCTGGTCATCACTGCTATTGCATTCACAAATTCTTTTTATACAGGCCAGTGGCATTTTTTAGTTTATGATTGCCCATTTCATGACATTTAGGGAGACTGATAGCTAAGGTAGAAACTTAGGGAATCGTCTTTATCATATTATGTATTTTAAAAGCAAAATACAGGATGTTAATCAGATTCACATATTGCACATGGATATTGCAATGCTGTAGTCTTGGTCTAGGTTAGCTTTGAGACCCTATAATAAGTTCTATTCTTATCATTAGGAAACTCCAAAGTAGTTTATCAGCTTCTGTCCCTTGGGCTCAGCTGATTTGTGTCCAGTCTTGATCATACATACCCCAGGTAAGTCTATGTGCAAGCACTCAGCTTCATTTTGTCAGCTAGGAAACTACAAGACAGCTAATAAAATAAATGTGCTTGGCTTATTATATCTTAATGAGGCATTCTTAAAACAGCAGACTCCTTGTTCCTCAGGCTCCTAGTAAAATAATCCATATCAGAGACTATTGAATAAAACAGACAGGCCTTGCTGTACTTCCTACAGCAAACCTCTACAGTCTATATACTTTAGCTAGCAGCCTGGGTGAGATTATTCCAATAAAATAGGTTTCCACCATAATTTGTCAAAACTAAGAATTCTTGTTTACAGAAACATATCTCTTTTGTTGAGAATTATTCCTAGGAGCAAAATGGGCTTATATATATATCGGTTGCAACCTCAGAGACAAATTGTGTAGGAAAAGTTCCATGTAAGTTTTGAACCCTTTCTCCATTGACTGCCCTGACCATTGAAATAGCTAATTATACCCCTTCTGGTAGCATCCAGCACATCAAAGATCCAAGGAATGGAAGAACATGGAAACATTTCTTCTTTCCCTCTTTCAATATTTGAAGTAAACATGCTAGAAAAAAACTTGTACAATGAAGACAGTCAATAAATGTAGCAGTTATCTAATTTTTCTTGCAATGATGCCTCAGGCAAATTAACTGTTGCAAGAAAGGGAAAGGATTAAAACTCTGTGAAACTCTCTTGTTTATTTAGATTCTGCATATTCTCTATTCTCTTAAACTACTGCTTCTACCAAGGGATTCAAAGTCCAAGTGCTGTTCACTTCTTCTACCAAAAACTGAGAAGAAAAGTTCAATTATGTTTATTAGATAAATTCTGACAAATAACTCAGTCATTTCAAATTTTACTTTTAACAAAAATATACAAAGATACATATAAATTTCAGTCATTTAGTTTTTGGGGTTTTTTTGTGGACCCTTCTCACACACTGAAGAAATTTATATTTCTGCTTTCAACAGAGGTATGATGAAATTAATCTGACTGATAAATCCGTGTCAAAATTCATCTGAATGGCTAGCTACTACCCTTTCTGTTCCTCAGTAGTTTCAGAGAAATGTCTTTAAAGCTCAGGTACCCATTTTCACTAATTTTGATGCTGTACACGCTGAATCCAGAACTATAAGCACATTAGCTATGACTATCCCATAGATAGAAGGATAATGGTCATTCTTATATTGTTGGGATCTCTCTCATCATTCAGTGTTACCATCATAAAACAGAAGAGTGCCATCTAAGGGGGTACTTCATATTTTTACAGCATTCTGCTCCTTTAACTTTCAGCACCTGAGCAACTGTATACTTTTATTTTGTGTATAGCTGCTTGGATGAGGATATATTCTCTTAAGGTGACACCTAATTCTTCCTAGGCAAATATACTTCATGACAGAAAGCAAGAAATTAAAATTTTAGACAATTCACAGACAAAAAATCAGGAAGGTCATCTATCTTCCACTATTTAGAAAACTGGTTAGACATTACAGACCCAAATTTGAATATGTTTGTTAATGATACACAGTTCTGTTTGCCCTTCACATCATACAGGTGTATTACCTTCACTAAATTAATCTACTTTTTGATGACGATGAGCTCATGGATGAAGAATAACCATTTGAAAATTAATCAGGCCAAAATTAGAATTACACTGTGAGGTAGGAAAAACATCCTTTGCAAATAGGCATATTCTCATCTATTTGATAAAGTGTAATAATGATTAGTCCATTCTTAACACAAGTTACTTGAGAATTCTTTTTCTTCACTGATAGGAAATCTTCATGATATAGTAATATCCAGGGAGAAGTAATTAATTTTGACTAGGACACTTGGTAACAATTTGCCTTAAATAACCTGAACTTATGTCTCCTGAATGTGTTTAGAAAGATTATAGCATAGTCTTGGGCAAAAGACAGAACTTCAGAAACTACAGTCAAGTCTGAAGCTTGGCTTTGTCTTTGGGTCTCCCTGCAGAGACTTCCATAATGATCGAGATCTTGCATCACCTTTCAGGTTAGGCTTCCCTTAAAAAAAAAAAACAATCAACCAAAAAGCTGATTTTTCTTAAAAAAACCACTAAGATTAACAAGTAAAATGATGCTTGTTGTCAGGTGAATTAAGGTTCTTGTTTGGACAAAACATTGGTTGGATCAACACTGGTCCAATACTTCTGAAAATATTATCAGAAGACCTGAGAACCAATACAAGGCCTGATAACCTTATCCAATTTTCTTGACCTTCAGTCTTCTAATAAACACCTAGTAGAACATATGCATATGTAAGAAATATTTTGACTTTTTTCATCTTCAGACAATTATCCCCTAGGAGAAAGCAAAGGGAAAGAAGAAAATTGTCTGAAAAAATTAACATCTCTGAATTATTCATTTTTCAGAATATTAATAATGCTTTTATATTAAATAAGGAGTCTTTTTCCTGCACACTTGAAATGACAGAATTATGACAGAATTGACTGCCCCCAAAGAATAGATTTTTCTTGTTTATCATTTAAACATACCAGATGTATCAAAGTTTGACTATGCAATTAGTGGTTTTTCTGCCCTGTAGGATTCATGATGTCTTACCAAAATCTAATATTTAACCTCTAAATTACAGAAACAGCATCTGATTTCTGTCAAGAGGAATTAGGAAGCAGACTCCTTCTCATATCTTTTATATATTTTTGCTCACATCATAAGGCTTGGTGTCATTTTGTTACTCATTGTCAGCTTTTTTACAGGAAAATGAGTCAGTGATAATGGTTTTTAACGCAAAATTAATTAAATATGAATGTTATTGAGCACTATGCTTTTCATAAATGCCAAAAATTAAATAATTGAGACTACTAGTAATGATCCAGCTCTAAAATAATTAAAACAGGAGACTACTTGTACCTATTTGTATGTTTTAAACTATCAATAAAAGGACCAAAAATCTAGTCAAGTAATTCCAAGGTGAGTTAACCTGGAGTATTTTTTTGTCTCCAGCCCTATCACATCTGCTAAGTTGCTTTTAAACTTCTGCCTCAGAAGAAAACCAGTTCTATTGCCTGCTTACACCAGAGGCAGAGCAGAACTTTGCCATCTCTCTTGCTCAACATTCAGCACCAAAAAGTAGAAGAGATAAGACAACACATGTAAGACAATGCCAACTTTCTTTTGGAAGCGGAGTCTTAATTGGCTGTACTACAGAGGTGTAGCATTAGTAACTGAGGCTTCTTCTGACCTGCCTACATTGTGTAGCTACCCACGTACCAGATACCATATGGCTTAAAACAAGAAAATTACGAGGGCTCTGTTTCCTTGTTATTGTTGCTATTAAGAAAGTATTATTACTTGTAAAGAGCAGATTCTATTGCGAGGCACAGAAATAACTCAAAATACATATACATGATTTGTCATTGTCATGAAACAAACGCCTCTAAGAAAGTTAAGATCATCTCCACAACATGATGAAAGACAAGCATAATATCTAATTCAGATGTTAGATTAGTCTTTCATCTTCACGCTAAACTATAATCTCTATATCCAAGAAAGAGCAGATTTGCCTTCTAAGTGTATATGTGCTAACTGAACTGGCCTGCTGAAGGCCCTCTAACACATTACACATTTAATACATTTTATTTGATCCTTAAAGAACAGAAAAGAGAAAACCCAGCTAAGTGGATTTAGAATTTGCATGGCAACACAGAGAATTACACAGATTTCATTCTGACTGACAGGCTCTGTATTACCCAGAAGACTGCTGAACATAACTACTTCAATTCAGGAATTGACTGCTAAGATATATCATTTAACAAAACATTAAGCAGAAAGGAAAACAGTTGTTCAGCAGGAAAACTTCAGAAATAGCTAAGACAAGTTCAGGACAGTGTTTACTCATGGAATGAAAGTGGGAAAACATTAAGAGTTACTAACTAATTGAACTTTTCTGTATTAAATAAAAATGGAAGATCTGGTTGCTGTTGTAGCTCAAGTAAAGATATTGCTGAAGTTATATTATCTCAGAAAATATTATTCTTGCTTATTGAAATGAAGGCTGAAGTTACAAAACACAAATATGATTCTCTATTTCCTGGAAGAGGTATTTTATTTCTCAAAAAAGATCAACCAGAAAGTAGTTCAGCCACTGTGCTACAGAGCAGATCGGTTTTCTTGTTTTGAGAACTTACAAGAGTATAGGAGATAGGACCACAGGAAAACAGACAGTGGGAACAGAGGAAAAGTATTTGAAACTTATGGAGGGAACATTATGTGACATTGCCTTGAAAAACAGCCTTCAAGAAACTTTCTCACTGTCTAATTTTGCTCACTATTTTAGAATTTTCATTATTTCATTGTTATCATTTATTTATTTAACAAGAAAAAAAAATTAAGAAACTGGCCAATAACACAAAGCCATTAAGTTAATCCTTCCAAGAGATAAATGGAATAACACCTAGGAAGAACTAAGTGACCTTGAAACACAAAGAAACAGAAACATAATGATAAAATGAAATATAAGATCCCGAACTGAAGAAATAACAGGAATTTTTAGCATCAGCTAGAACTGAAGGAGAAGGAGAGAAACAAAAGTTCCTTAGCTAATCATAGCAAGGCCATTAACCACCAAAGAGAAGCAGCAACAAACAATAAGATTATAAGACATTTCAGTCAGGCTATTTCTAGCTGAATTAGGCAAATGTGAATGTCATACAATGCCAGATTTTAAATACAGCTTTCATAACACATGTTTAGGTACAAGGAAATCAGATGTAAAACATGTAAAGTACTGGTATGCTCTGAGCAATGACCAGCCCATCATATGTGGTGAGTTTAGATGAAATTGACTTGTTTTCAATCAAGTAAAATTAAGACCAGGAAGATTTTGTTATCTGTACAACTGGGGTAAACAAATGAGGAAAAAGAATGTTTAAATTTTGAATACAGAAAACATGTAATGGGATGTAAACCATTATTAAGAGATCAGAAAAATTGTATTTACTAGTCTGTCAGGTTCTCAAGTCTGGAACATCTATTTTAGAGGCTTCTCATCAATCATATTCTTACTGTCTTTCAGTTTTGATTAAACTCAATTAACTTGCACTACTCTTCTTAAACTATAGAAATTATGGGCTTACAAATATCAAGAAGTTAAATGTATTGTTAGAACTTGGTAGAAGTTATTGTTTTCTTGGTTGCCATTAGGCCAGGCTGGCAAAAGCAGAATTACCTGAGTCCTTAATGTTGTACCAGAATACACCTCTGAACCTGCCAGAATATCTTCTCCAAGTCAAGCAGCTTGCTGCTATTTGCATGAAGTAAAATTGCTCATAACAAGGGTATTTTCATGTGCAAAGACCCAAATGTGGTCTTTCCCCTGCAATTAGCAAAAACCTCAACATCCCAAAAAAATCAAATTTTATGTAGGGATCTAATGCAAAGCAGAGAGTCATTTATGGAGGCAAAGGAGCAAGCAAAAGAGGAGCACAGCCCAGCTTGGACGTCAAGTCTGGTTTTGCTCATATAATCTCTCCCAGAGTGATAGGATGTATATGGATAAACTCTTCTTCATCACTCAGCTCAGAGGGATCCATGGGCATTGGGCCACAGGTCCAGTGAGATCTGAACATCACTATGACAACCTGCTGTGCATGGTAAATTCTCCTTTTTTCCCTGATTTAAGTGTTTTTCTCTTATATGAAAAGTGTGGTCTGTGCAAATTGGTTCCACTCACAAACAGACATCACCTGAAAGATAGCTTTAAAGAAACATCCCTCCCACCCATATTTTCTCAACTTGTCATAAAATATCATAGTCATCTCTTAGCCATATCGATTCAGGTATGCTTTTTCTTAGCTATTTTGTCATCTTTATATCAGCACTTTATTACATTCATTCATTCTTCCATTATTATTATTCAAAATTCTACTTCATTATTACCAGAAACCAGCTGGAGAAAACAACCTTAACTGCTACGACTTTTTATTCTTTTCTTATTCAGCACACCAGATGACTCCTCATTCAGGTGATTGAAGTAACACAGCAAATCACAAACAGTCCAGGAAGCTCCTGTAAATTGATGACAACTTCAGTACCTCCACAGGTAGTGGAGGATCCCACAAGGAGTGGTGTGCTGGTTAGCTCATAGTGACAAACAGGGAAGGCCTTGTCAGAGATGTGAAGGTTGGGAGGCTGCCTCGGCTGCAGTGACCATGACATTGTGGAGTTCAGCATTGGGCCAGGAGGAAGCAGGGCAGCGAGTAAGATTGCAACCATGGATTTCAGGACAGCTGACTTTAGGCTCTTTAGGGATCTTCTTGGAAGAATCTCATGGGAACAGATCCTGTGGGAAGAGAGATCCAAGAGATCTGGTTGATATTCACGGGTCACTTCCTCCAGGCTCAAGAAATTGAGCAAAGCGAGAAAGAAACCTTCATGGATAGAGACACCATTAGTGGTGACAGAAACAGCAGCAAAGCTAGAGCAGTAGATATTAGAATTAATTAGTTTTACTAATTTAGAACAGTGCACCTGTGTCATGCAGAAGGAGTTACATCAGCTAGGCTTAACATGCAGCTCATGAATATAATTCTCTATGAAAGGCATTACAAGACATAGTCTTTTGGCAAGTCAGAGTTTTAGCATAGAAGGTTCATATCAGTCCTTGTGCTTATGATAAGAATGCTGGAAGATCATTGCTGCTTCACTGCATTTTCAGAAATAGAACAACCCTAAGAAGCATTAAAAAAACTTATTCTGGACAAAGGATATATTTACCTGCATTAAGTACTTCTAAACATTTGCCAGGGAAGTAGTATGTAAATGCAGATATTGCAATTCATGATGAAGAATTTGTAACATTTTCATGATCCACCTGTAGACAGTAGAAAAAAAAGAATAGCGAAATAAAGTTTAAAGCAAGAAAACCTTGGAAAGCCTTGGAAAACCTGAAAATATTCTTCTCTTTTTTTAACACTGACTTAGCAAAAAATTCAGTATTCAGATGAGGCATTCGGAAAGACCTTGGAAAAAGTAGAACTCAAGACCACATGCAGAAAGCCAAAACTGTATTTAGAAATATCGTCCTTGCTAAATGGCAATAGAGTATACCTGAACTTGTTACAGAGATGTGGAGCACTGACAAGCTAAATGGGGTTCAGTGAGCAGGCAACGAGTGCTGCTCATTCGTTCAGCATTTTGACTGCTGCACTCAGGCACCCATTTACAATCCTTACCTACAAAAGGGGACAAGTAAAAATTTTATCCATCTTGAAATCATGTAGTGACACTTCATTGAAAAGATTCATTAAATTTAAGTAGGTTTAAAAAATAGGGTGCAGAGACTCAGGTAATAACTTTTGCAGACGAACATGAATGTCTTAGGATGTGCCAAAGCAGTTACTCGAGAAATCACACAAGAAACAGTATGAGTTGAAGCAAGTGCAGGTTTGATCTTGAAAAGTTAATTTATATGGACTTAGAGATAAGATCATCTGAATTAAAAATAGCTAAAAGACAATGACAAATAGGGGGAAAAAAGGAATATAGCAATTTATGATGGTTCAGCCTCAGTGCTCACATGGATAAGATTATATCAGTATGTTAGACTGAAAGATAGGAATATTCAAACCATCAAAGGGAGATGCAATGGCAACAATGTTGGTTGGTAAGTGGAATATTTGCACCAGTGCAACATCACTTCAATAAATCAGTGTCCTAGCCTGCTTTCTGAGTAGGGCCCAGATAATCTAGAACTATCCAAAACAGGTCAATCCACTTGAAATGATTGATACCTGTATCTGCATTAGATTCCCAGAAGGATGTACTCTAGGGCACCTCAAACAGTCCTGACTTTGAATGGGGAGAATATAAAGTAAGTTGTTTTGATCATTCGTGCATCTTAATGGAATCCCTAGGTAATTTTCGCAATTGAGAAATAGAATAAGTCATGGAAGGAGGCTGATCAAAAATCTTGTGGAAAGAAGTATGGATTGAAGCAAAAATTGCTTTTCCCTTTTTGTTCACTTTTTGATTGGATGACAGTAAGGTTCCATGTTTATATATCTATAGGCATATGTTCTCTTGTTTGGTAATCAATACGTAAAAAGTAAATAACATAAACAATATAACACAAGAATAGCTTTTACCATTTTTTTTTTAATTTCCTACTGCATCTCTTACATTTTCCATACTGTTACTCTGTTGTCATCTTTCATGGACCATGACAATTTTTTAATGGAGATGGGCTAGCAGAGTAGCTATTTAGATAAAATAGTTTATCATATAGACCATAGTGTTCAGAACTGTTTGGTGACAAAGATTATATGCTATTAACTCAAAAATAGTAATTCTTCACCTGCACAGGAGAATACGTTTCTAAAGTGACCTTGTGTAATCAAATGAGTACCCACTGGAGTCTATTATGCTAGTGACAGAACATTTCCAGAAATAGAATCTTCAGTGTCTTGTTCTCTAAGGTCAGACTGATGCTGCTTACACTGAATATCTCCTTGCTAACCCAAATTGCCACAGTGATGTACAGCAGACTACCATCACAGGAAGGAAAAACACTCCTAGAGGTCTGTTCAATACCTAGGGAAAATATAGATTAGAAGTCAAACTGAAAGGCAACACATCTTAAAGTTGCCCAAATTGGTTGCTACTTAATTTGTTAAGTTTCAGATTCTTTTGTGCACCTATCCTAAAAATATCCTTTCACAGGATAAATTTACAAAGTGTTCTGCACGTCCCTGCTTTGATGGAGCTGAGGATCCTCCAATGGAAATTCAGTAGCATTATAAAGACCCTAAGAGTCTCCATCGCAACTATTTCTCTCCTTTTTGAGGAGCAAGAATGTCTTTTTGAGGGCAAGAATGGTTAGTTTCCTGAGAAGGACCTTTGTTGCTTTGTTGCTTTTGTTCACAGCAAGCGTGAAGGCTCCCTCTGTCATCCAGCTAGAAAGACAGATACATCCAAAAACTGATCTGCCCCATGTGAACAAAGGCTGAGATGAGCCACCATGTGAAAGTGTCACTCTTTTCGCTGAGTGGGTTTTGACTGGCAGCTAAGATTAGATGAAATACACAGCATCCATAATGTCTAGGCTACTCAACATCCACTGCCTGTAGAGGGGGTAACAATACCTACAAATTCACAGATACACTGTAACTGCTGTAATTTTTGTGATGATTTGCTAATAAGAAAACACACAAGATATTTCCTAACAGCAGTCAGAATTCATTTTACCTCTGGAAAACTACTGCAAAACCTGTTCACATAACCAAGAACAAATTAGATTCATTCATTTGAGTCAGGAACTTTTTACTTCTCCAGGAGGAAATGACAACACAAAAATGAAAATAGAATTGTGATTTCCCAAAGTTATTTTAAAATAGTTGTGTATAAAGTTTATATTTCTCTTAGCTTTTTTCCTCTCATGCAAAAAGCAGCTCTTTAGCTAACAGGAAAACTTTGAAAAGTTTTACATTTATTTTCTGTTTAGATAAGTTCACTGAATTTCAAAAACTCTTTAGAAGAAATGATCCAGCTCTTTGAAGGCTGGGTTTAGATCTCATTTATGCTGGTTTGACTTTGTCATACCTACTGAATTCAGTATGATTACTTCTGACTTAGGCTGAAATAAATGAATTTCAGACCTCTGGGGTCTGAATGGGAGTAGACTCAGTACAAGAACTGCTTGTCATTCAAGACTCCCAGCACTTCTGAACACAGCTGGGAATTTCTCTAGCAGCAACACTTCTCAAGATATCTTGACACTTTCAGTGCTGGTAAAGTCCCCAAAACTCAAGGGCTAAAAAATCAAAAATTGAAAAAATGCCTTGAAATCTTTCAGAACCTCAGTAAAGTCTGTATCACATCTGGAAATGGGGCCATTCTTGCAAAAAAAAAAAAAAAAAAAAAAAGACAAACTCTAAACAAGATGGAGTGAACAGAGCTGTTTTAATTCCCAGATGATTCTCTGTCCCTAATTCTATTCTTGCACTCAAGTTTCCCTGCAGTTTATTGCTGAGTGCAAAATGATGTTTCATTTCAAGGCACATAGTGACTCAACGACCAGAGTTTAGTTCCTTGCTTTCCAAAGTGCTTTTATGCAATGGAGAAATGAAAGGTACTAAAATAAAATCATGTTATATTCTTCAAATCTGTTCACTTGCATTATGTTTGGGACTTGATATAATACGTAAAACTACATAATGCCTAAGAGAGGAAAGCAAGGAATTATGGCTGTGCATCACATATTTCTGAAGAAGGTCAGTTCAGTTATATTTCTCAGCAGAGATACAAAATCATATTCTAGTCAAGTACTTTTCTAAAACATAAAACATCAGCTCTTCATAATCAACCAAATTTTTGCACACACATTTTTCCAGCCAATTATCTCTAGCAAACAGAAATTTACTATTGAACAATATATATATTTATTCATTGGCATTTTCAACGTAAAAGCAACTGTAACTGCAGAAACAAAAGTAGAAGTAACTGTTTTCACCGTTTGTGTGACACTCATGATTAACTAATTCCATTTTCATTGTCTCCCCTTGTATGCTTTCCATCCTTTATGTCTATTACCGAACTATGAAATCTGGCCCAGACTTCAGTAGTTCAGAATCATGTTTGCAGAAGAAGCCACTCTTTTATTGGTGAAAACAACTTGAATAAAAACCTGTACCCATTTTTCATATTCAGAAACAACAATTAAATATTTTTTCCCACTGCTTTAAATTGCAGTTTAAAGCTCTTCCAAGGCAAATTATGTTTTGCCAGCACTTGTTATTCCCTGATGAAAATGTTCACCTCTTTCTTAAGATTTTTCACTGAAGACCATTTGACCACATGGCCAATCAGTTCAACTTTCACTGGAAAAAACTCTGTAGTACTGGTAATAATAATAGTAATAAACAATAATAGCAGTCACAATAATGTTGTTATCTATGTATTCCTACACAATAAGCCATAAAATGGAATACAAATTTTTGCAACATATGTTGTTTTAAAATTTCTGTCATCTACAAATTTACTGCCAACTTAATTTAAGCCAATTTAGCTCTGGTATCACTGGGGGAAAAAAGTTAAACCCAAAACATTCTTTTCTACATCATCTTTTTTAAAAAAATCATTTTATGGAAAGAAAAATTAATCTCCCAGATTCTGTCTGTGTCTAGAAGAAACCAAAAAAGATACACTTTCAACCTGCAGCAGGGACCTATCCTCCCCCATCCTCACACCCCTAATTCAGATATTTAATCTGGTCTCTGGCTGTAGGACTGCAAGTTTTCCAATGAAACCAGGACAGAAAGGGAACTGATGTTACATAGGGAAAAGTGATACAATATGCAATTGTGCTCAGAAACAGTTTTAACAAAAATCACCATGTAACACACACCAGCACCTTTATACACTTGTCCCCTAGTGATATTTCTTTTGTCAGAACAAGTGTCATGCCTTCTACTGCACAAAAAGGCAGGATTTGAAGACTGTTTGCCAAAACATTCTTCCATGAGCTTCACAGCAACAGAGCTTTGTAAGCCTCAAAATCAGAAAGAAAAGTGAATATATAATTAGGGGTTGTTAGCCAAAGTCTCTAGAAACTGGAGTGGATTTCAAATCACAGAGCAGTCATCAGGCTGATCATCAGGCTAAAGAGTTACATGATCTTTTACTTACCTAGGACACAGATGATGAAATCCTCTCACTTAGAATTAAAATAAAATAAGAAAAAATTCTACATTTCTTCTTCTAAGAAATTCACATTCTTAACCTCTGATCCAAGAAGATGGACAAAATCCCTAATTATTTTGAGGGCAGCAAAATAATTGCATACAAGGATAAGAATTAAGTTGGAATAAAATTGTCATGAATATTCTATATGAAAGGCCTTTGACTATGCTTACTGTTATAACTGAGGAAAATGTTTAAATTTGTAACTTATCAAAACAGTTACTTGTTTTGGGTGGATGAGCAAGTGGAATTTTCCCTATATGTGTTAAAAATTCCATTTCCCTTCCCCAGTCTTTCTTCTGCTTTCCAGCCAAACAAAATAACAGGAAAGGATTAACCATTTCAATTGGCAAGTTCTGAGCACCGACAAATTTTCACATGAGGAGACAACCCAAGCACTGGACTAAACTCTCATGTTCCAGGTATAATTTTAAGCCATTTATTTAAACTCAAACATTTGCAGATTGAAATGAAACCTCCGTTAAATCTTCTGGATCTTCATGGTATGAAAAATAATTTTGCTTCTGAAGCTAGATTGTGTTGGCATATTAGTCAAGCCACCCACTTCTCTGGTTCAGTTTTTCCACTAAATTTTCTATTTTCTTATTAAGAAAATATAACTGTGAAGACATCTACCTCTACAGCTATTAATCATTTTTTCATGATTGGTTCTCAATCTTCATCCTTCAGGTATTGCAAGAGTGTTGCCACTCCTTATCTTTCATGCCAACTTCTCACTCCCTATGACAATCTCAAGTTCCTCTGCATCTTTTGCACAGATCCTGCCTATATTTCTTCTTGATTTTCATGCCATAACTCTCAAGTTGCACACCAGAAATTGTCTTGCAATATTATTTCTTTGCTGTGTGGCTCTAACTTTCTTTTAAGCTTTATAGAGCTGTCAAAGCCTCTGGAAAGCAGATTCAGCCTACACCAATTTGCTGTAAGGCCACCAGGAGGGTACATGGGGTCATTGAAGAAAACTCCTTCCAGACCTGCAGAGAAGTAAGCCTTCAACAGCATTGAAAGCACTGAAAGCAATACATTAAAACAAGAAATACAAGTTCACTGCAAAGAAGAAAGGAATAATGACTGCAACAGACCTTCAGCCTCCTCCTGCCCCCGACTCAGACTTAGGTAGCCCTTTCCCTTTGTTGGTAACTCTCTTGCTCTCTCTGACAGCCCCTCTTTTCCCAAAACAGAGTTTGCAGCCTACTCCTACTGTTGATACAGTCCAGATCTAATGAATGTACTTTCTAGCATTTCCAGTCCTTCATTTGTCCTGCCTTCCTGGAAGTGTGACCTTGTGAAGGCTTACGTTCTTGTCCCTCTACAATGGAGAGAAGCAAAGTCTGCTGTGTATATTAGCACAGCATGCAGATGGTGCAAAGGGGCATCAAACTCTCTGTGGGTCATTAATTCTTCTGCAATCAGGAGACAGAAAATACAAGTGAACCAGGGAAAGGAGGGGCCAAGGCAAATCTGCATGGTTTTGAGGGGAAGGGGTCGTTTTATTACCTTATCTCAATTTTTTTGCCTACTCTCCTTTTAAAGTAATACTAACGTTGCTACACCTATTAAAGCTTCACAGAACCATGGTAGAGAATAATGTCACATTTATCTTATTGTTTCCATTGAGCAACGTTTGTTAAAGCCCTTCTGACTGTAAAACCTCAGTGAGAGGAGCTGCATGACTGCTTTGGTAGGCTAAAGTGACCATGGATGGATGAAGGAAACCGCATGTCAATCATGGGTTTAAACATAAACAAGAGTTAACAAGTAGGCTTGTACACAGAAAAATCACATTCCAACACAGATTTTCATTTAAGGCATGACTGACAAGAGATGCCAGGTCACTCCCTGTCACAATGGGAAACTTCACACTATAACCCAGAACAGTATTTCTCAATACCCTCTGGCAGTAAAACTGCAATTTAAAGGGCAACAGATCCCAGGCTGCTTTCCTAACCATGAAAAGAGGGTGGTGTTGTCCCTGTCAAACTCTGTCAAACTGATTGCTTCAGCTTTATGAAAGTGTCTCAATATTTTATGTGTTTTACTTAAAACCTAGCTCAAGGAGTTATTATTTTTAGCTCCCAAAGTCACAAAAAATGCTCATAAAGTAAATTTTACAGGATCCTACTTATAAAATATTTTAATTTAAAAAAGGTAATATCTTCACCAATTATTGTGATTTTGACAGCTCTTGAGCACTTTCAGTTGCCAATACTAATGCTACCCTCTCCCTTTTCAGCTGAAGCTATCACTATTAGCTGTAAGGGCCCAGTGTGTTTGCAGCTTTGTGACTTTGTTATGCTTAAGGGAACAATCCTATCCTACTTCTTTCTTCCTACACTGCCATCACCAGCCACCTAAAGAAACAGCTGCTGACAAGCACCAACAACTTTAGGTTTAAGTGAAATAGATAATTGGCTTGTACTGAAAACAATGGACTTTGCTGTAATCTTTGCCTAGGTGTTGTCTTGTCTAAATGTTGAACTAGCAGAAATGTAAGACAGAGTCACAGGAGGTAACTGACACTGTATTAACCCATTCTTTGCAACAGAGTACTGTAAATTGGCAAAGGCCTGGTGTAAAGGGAGTAGGAATAAGAAAGGGCTTTTTTTTCTTGGCCACCCTTTTCCTCCCAAGCAAAAAAACTTCAAATCTATTGGTTTTATGCTTCCCCATCACTTTATTTTGACAGCAAAGCTGATGAACCTTGAGTCAAAATTTCTAACAGTATGCTATGCATTTATATAAAATTTTAATCTATGGAAAAGTGAAAGAATACTGCAATAAAAATTAACAAGGAAAACTGGACAAATCATCAGCTGGCAGTCTCAGTAAGAGCAACACATTAAGCTAATATTAGGATGGAAAGAGAATATTTCAAAATTGGCCCAGTTGTTTGTAGTTTTCTACAAAAAATTTTAATTCCTGGCAAAATTAGTAGGAAAGAACAACACATTGGCATGTGTTGAGTTTTACCTGAATTATTAACTAGCACTTGTTCAAAATATCAAGCCATGTATTTATATCCAGGAGAAAAATATTTTCAGAATTTTCCCAACAGAGTAGATAGAAAGACTGTATTAAAAAAATAAGCACTTTTTCACATAAACAAGAAAAAAACTTCATTGTTTTATTTCATTTATCATAACCTCCTCAGATTCTGGCACATCTTAAGGTACATTTCTGACCCAGTACCAAACTAAATATTTATGCATCCCAGGCTTCTATTTTACCATTGGCTGAAACAGCTGCTTATTTATTTAAATCTTAACTTACCAATCAAATAAAATTAAAAAAAAATAAAGAGAATATTATTCTAGTGCATTTCTATGCAGTTTGGCAAATTAGCTTGAATTTTACAGAAAATGAGAGTATCGATTGTGACCTGTTTCTTGGTAATAAATCCATACAAAGCCCTATAAAAATAATAGATGTTTCTGACAAAACCTTGAAGCAAAATTAACACTTCAGTACAACTTTAGCAGCTGCAATCCCTAGGCAGTAGCTGAGTCAATGACCAAAAGTAGCTTCTTGACACATTTGATATTAACTGAAATAAGGGAGTTTATAGGGGGGCTTATGGGGTCACATTTGCAGTCTGAACATAAAATATGATGGCACACAAAGGTCAGCTCTTCTGAAGACATGAAACACAGATCCCCAGGGTCCCAGCCTGGACCCCTTGGTCCTCTCCTTCCACGATGACTTCCCGCTGGCTGTGTCTCCACATACACTAGTGCAGGGCTTGTTCTTCCCCAGGAAAGTCTGTGCTGGAGGCAGTGCTAGTACGAATCCAATAGAAAGAGCTTTTAGTTAGAGAGCTTAATTAGGTACTTCTGTAATAGTATTGCATTCTTTGTGGGAGTGTATTAGGGGACACTGAGACATGTGACTGAGGCTCTGCTTAGTTACTGCTAAGATAAAAATATGACAAAGAAATAGAAACTTACATTTCAAAATAAGCCGGACACCTGTTTCTACATCTGAAAGGAAGGGAGGCAAGTAAGCACTCTGGAAGTTAGTCACCAAATAACTTGGGACTAAATATAGAACCAAAAGTGCCACGTCTCAGCAACCACTCTTTAGCATAAGGTACACTGTGTTTGTGTCTATCCTGGAGTTCAGGCAATCTGCTTCCACAGTAAGTTCCTGTAATGAAGAGATCTAATCAGTTTACACTTTGGGCTGTATCAGAACACTGGCAATTGTAAGTAGCAAGGGGTGGGTCTATCAGGCTGTCTAGGGCCTCTTCCAAATGAAGCACAAATTTTAGCTGAGATTACCATCTAGAGTTGCACTTAAATTTCTTTCCATGGCAATTTGAAACTGAGTTATGTGTATACTTTTGGAGGATCCTTATTCCTTCTGCTCTGCCACCACAAAAAATGATCTGGTGACACAGGTATGTCTTAGAAAACACAGTAATAGCTGAGTGTGTTTTCTTTTGGTAGAAATCCTGCATTGCCATCCTGCTAACTGCTCTCTGTTTCTGCAGCTCAGATAGAAGTCTCTGGAAATAGAGCCTCAAGACAGGTGACCAGACAAATTTTACAGCCTCACAGCCTCACAAAATTCTATCCTCTGCTACCACCCTCCTGTCTTTGTCCACAAAACTTCTGCTTAATAGAATATCAGAGTATACACAGAACTAAGAATATGATAAAATGAAACAAAAATTTTCCATGAAACTAAGCTTCTCATGTGCAGAGGTCTGCATACAACTGCAGGTATATAACCTTGTCTACAGGCAACAGAAGGAAGTTCAGATAACTGAATTTCCTTGGGGTTATGCAAATGTCAGCAATAAGATTTGCCTTTCAGCTTTTTCCTATTATAAGACCAGGATGTAAAAAGGAAGATTTGGTGAATTAACCCAGTAGCAAAGGACTGCATTATCAATTGCCTCATTTAATCAGGAGGGAATCAATCTGTACCTTTAAGCTTCCCTGACAGCGTTTCTCCCTCCCACCCTTCCTGCTTTGTGTAACTTGTCCCTACTACTCTTCTCAGTTATGGAGTACTAGACCCTCATATTTATTTAGATTCTCAGTTTCCTGGGAAAACAAATGAAAAGCCTATACTTAATATCTTTGAGGGGCTGGGTCTTAAAATCTGAATATCCATTTGTTAGCAAATAAGAAAATGTAAACAAGCATCCCACAGGAAACTAGTAAATATTTGGCAGCAAACAAAAAATCATATTTTACTGAGATTTCTTCTCTTAATGAACAGATACCAAATGCTTATTTTTCATTTCACAACAGCTAAGCAAGCAGAACCAAATACCCCTTTTTATTATAATGAATTCAGCTAACCAAGAATCTCTTTACAGACAGGTAGCTTTAGGAGGGAAAAGCCTCTGAAATGCTTCTAAAAGCTAAGCAAAGGACAATACCTCTTGTGTAAAACAGCTTGGTTATTGTTCTTTGAGTTTTTAATATAGAGCATGTAAAGCAACTGTTTCATCAATTTCAATGAAACTATTCTAGAAAACATTCAACAAGTAAATCTAATTTATTGTTCAGATCCTGAAAGTCCTGCAAACTGAAACCAAAAATTCTTGCAAATGGCTTTTAAAATCACTTTAGGTGTACCCTCATACTTGCTTTGATACTAATGAAACTAAGCACCAAATTATATCTGTCTAGTAATGTGGTCTCTGTCATCTGTGTTTCTTCCTTGGAGGAAGTCCCCATTCCCTGCTCCACTACTACACATTGTACTTGAACAATCCATGCTAGAGCACTGCAGAAACTAGACACCACCTGTCAATCAATACCATTATTGAAATACTATACACCAAACCCCACATTCATCAATTTCTTGCTGTTTTTTCAAGCATGCCATATTCACTTGACTACATATTTGGGAGATAAAAATGTGTTTAATCACCCCAAAAAAATGATTCAAAAGAAATAATCATAAATGAAAAACATTCTGTATCTACAGCATTTGAAGTCAAGATGGTGGTATAATTAATGTCCCAAAGGTTGCTGGATTAGCAAAAGCCACGCATGCATAAGGAGAGAAACATGCTGCAGGGAAAAGCAATAGGGTTTTTTTGTCCTTAGGCTAGTGGAATCTAATCAAGAGCCTGTACTACTTTTGCACTTTTAAGACAATATCACCAGAGAATTTAGGTTGTAATAGGTCCACACTGCATAGGAAGGAAATTAAATAAAAGTTGCTATCACATACTCATGGCTAAATGAATGACTTCTCTGTCAGACTTGATAAAGTGATAGTATAAATAACTTCCAAGGATAATTTGCTAACACTTGGCTAGTTGGCTTGATTCAGCAATTGGCACTGATAGATAACCCAGCCTTATTCTCAGAAGAGCAATGACATTTTTTAATTCTTAATTCCCACTGCAGAGAATTGCCATCTTTTGTAAGAACCAATGATCTACCATGTTAATATAGATCACCAATATACACATTGCTGACTTCCAGAGTGGCTATCTGTATCATCCTCTCAGAATGTGTAGACCTTTATAAAATATAGGGGAAGAAATGGAGCCAGAATGTCAGTCCAAAACATCCCAAAGAAAGCAAAACCACAAAATAATTTTTTTTTTATATAAATCCTGATTATAGCGTTAACAGACTTAGCCTGATACTGGGATCTAATTGAAATCTGTTATACAGACAGACCCTTGTTGGATGCCCTCTTACTTCTCATTTAAGTGTGTTAAAACAGCAGTTAAGTGATGAGAAAATGTCCCTTTGCATGAGAAAGCATAAAGATTGCTACTGCTGCCACTTTGATAACTACTTGCTTGTCCAAAAGAGAGGCTGCCACGCAGCACCAGCTTCAAGTACATGGCACACTTGTTGCCATGTGTTTGATTACTGCCCTGCTATCCCCGGTCACCTGTCATTCTTCCCAGTTTGAAATCTAAATCTTCCCAAGCTGCTGCTGTGGCTGCTTTATCTGCCATGGCCAATGAAACTGAGAGTGATAAATAGCACCCTGATGGTCAGGCATGCCCCATGGAGAAGAAAAACCTGAACAAAGGGAATCGGATTTATTTAGTACCACTTCTGTTGATAACTGTCAATTTACAAGCCTCATGTTCATATTCATTGCTGACAAGCTCACAGAAACCCTTCCTTGACTACATGCTAGCTGAATCACACCCTCTTGAAGCTATCCAATTGCAGTAGATACAAATATTTTAACCAATGAAGGATTTTTCTGGGAAAAAGACACTTTATATTACTTGAGGACTGACAACAGTATGCAAAAAAAATCAATACATAATGGAAATGCTCCATGGCAGTGATGTGGATGATTCTATAATTCTGTTTCTCAAAGAAATGTTATTTGAAAAAAAATAGAACAACTGGATTTAGTGTTTGCAAGTATCTGGAAAGAGGTGAAAGTGAAATAATGAAAATAGTGAAGTTGTAATTTACTGAAGTGCAAAGAAAGACAAATAAGAGGAAGACAATTACTTGGGGGGTAGTTTCAGTATGGACATGTAGTAAGTGTTTTGAGTGCTTTGTAAGATGGAGTTAGCTTTAATCAGAAGGGCAGGGAAAAATACCACAGGATGGTAAAAATTGTGGGAACATCTTATTGCTCCCTGTCAAGCGTTTGGACTTGAATATGTGCCTTCCCAAGAAACCTTGAAATCCTGCAGTTCCAAAAAAAAAAGCATGAAGGGAATGGACATACAGGTGGAAATGAGGAGTCTGGGTTTAGCCCAGGCACTGCAGTAGCTGGTCATTTTCCTCTTATTTACACTAAATTCCAAAAAGAGAACAGAGGCCTGGACTAAGCATTTGATCCCCACACCTGGTCTCACCAACACTGGTACTGAGAACCATTTTGCAGCATCCTCTGTAAGGCTTAAGATCTCAGCCACCTAAGTATCTCAAAGACTTTGAAATAACAAAGGGCAATAAATCTGGTGACTCAGTCCAAACAGTTACATCAGTACTGTCTCCATCCTAATAATTGATGCAACATTTTTAGAAAAAGGAGGAAGGGGTGACCTTTGAACAAAACTGCTAAAATTCTCAAAGCTGTGATTCATGCATAATCCTTATTGTTGAGTGTATTTTAGGGGATAAGCATCTTGAATTTCATTTTTCAAAACTGAAGGAAATGAAAATGTAAAGGTGATATTTAGAAGAGAATATTTTGATGGAAAACAAGAAGTTCCATCTTATTCTCTTAATAGAGCTTTTCTGTCTTCCATCTCCTAATGCTATTGATCTTTGAGGGGGATGATCCCTCTGTTTAAAGAAGTTGTGTGCTAGGTCTGGGTAAGATGGAGTTCATTTTCCCATAGCAGTCCTGGCAGTGCTGTGCTTTGCATCGGTGTCTGGAAAAGTGCTGATACCACACCGGTGTTCTGGCTACTGCTGAGCAGGGCTGGCACTGCTTCAGTGCTGTCTCTCAACACTCCCCCACCATCAAGGGGCTGGCAGTGGGCAAGGTCCTGGGAAGGAACACAACTGGACCAGCTGGCAAAAATTTGAAGATCAAGAGACGCTAAATATCAATTCTATTGGTAAGTAGAATAATGATTTTTTTAAGGCCACTCAAATTCATTCTTGAACCCTTCATGGCTATTTTCATGGTGTTGTCTTTGTTTTGGCTTCTACAGCAGATGAAACGCTCTAGAAACACCTTCATGAACAAAACATGCATTAGATATTTGGCACATAATGAGAAGACAGACCCTCTGTCAAAGAAGAGTATTCAACCACTTCCTACAAATCAGGCAAAACCAGAAAACATCAAAAATTAAGGGGAAGTTTTCAATTACCCAGCTCTTGAGGGGTGACTACTGGAGATAATTTTAAATGACTATGCACAAACATACATACCAACAAACTAGCACAAGCAGAAGCTATGTTTATTTTGTAGATCAAATGTTTAAACAATGGGATGAATGGATTTGAAATTTCAGTAATGCCTTAGTAACAAGGATGACAACAAGACATCCTGCACAAATGCTTCAGACATACAGCAGGAGTTAATATTTCAGAAATTTAAGAGAAGAGTAAGGCTATCACAAGGACAAAGCTACAAAATAATGAGGTTATTTAAAAAGGCTGCAATTACAGGGATAAAGTAGAGCCAATTGAAACAAGTTCAATAGCTAATACAAAGGTATTAGTAGAAATTCTGCTATAATCTGGCTATAAAAGTTGATTAATAAAATTACAAGAGTATTTGAATACCCTAAATTCCACCTAAAGGAGATTATTGCTATGCAACTGTAGTTACAGAAATAACTGGCTTTTCAAATAAGCCTGCAGAAACCTATTTCACAAGAGGTAAACAGAATTATATGAAAGCCTAAGAGGATATAAAATTTTATAAGCAAAAAACAAAGACAAGAAGGGTATAATGGGGTGGAGAACAGAAGGGGAAAAGCTAATATTAGTCTTTGCCATAGGAAATAAAAAGCAAATTCAGGTATTGTATAAAATAGAAGGACAGCAATTTTCATAAATAAATAACCATTTCTTTCTTACTCCCATCTTTTCATTTTATTCACAAACTCCAGTTCAGCTGACCTCTATTTGCTACTTGACTACACCTAAATTCTCTTCCCACTTCCTTTCAAATTAGCTTCCCCATTACAGCATTCCTGAGTACATTTGTGTACTTGTAGAAAACCTGAACATTAGAGGTAACTTATAATTTTTCCCTGAATAATAATAAGAAATAATTTTAATAACTAGACCACTGGTAGCAAGTACTTGGCCAAGATTACAGTTTCACAAATGCTTCATTATTTAAAATTTAGATCCTAAATGGGAAGAGGGCAGCAAAAACGTGGAGCAGACTATTTACTGACTGAGGCATCTATAAAAAAGCAATGCAACAGAAATGGGAAGGATGTGGGCATGAGCCTGTGATGCACAACAGAGCCCTTTATTTGGCACCCAATTTGTTCTGCTGAAAACCCAGTCTGTTGTTTCACCTTTCCTGAAAATATTAAATCCACAGGGAAAGAGAAACTTTTAGTGTCTTGTGTGGAGTAGGTTCCATATTTGTACAACTTTCTTATGTACTTATTGAGTCACAGAAAGAAATTACGTTATAATCTATTGGCTGTAGCAATGCAGTACATTCCCATTCCTAGTCCTTGCTCCATGAAGCATAACAATATCAACAGGCAGTGCTGGGAGCTGCCCATCCATCAGTGTTCTACAAAGATGAATTCAAGCTGACATAGCTCAGTTCTCTATAAAGTGATACAACTACACCATGTCTCATTAGCTGCATGAGTATTTAAATATTTTTATGAAGCCAAACATCACCAATCAAACATAAATGCACCTACCTTTTCAGTCATGTGTAGTCTGTAGCACTGTTTGAAAAAATTTAATTGCAAGGAGGATTCAAACTCCTAATCTACTGGGCAGAAAGGGGAGCATCACTAGATGGAAATATTTGCTAAATTCAAAACAAATTCAGGAATAGTTTCAAGTAATCAAACTCCTTAGAACCATTTATCTCTATTGTAAGATAAATTTGCAGTACAATTTCTGTTATTCATAGACCTCATGTAAAAGAAACTGTTTAAGTATAGAATATAAATAATTAACAATTAACTTGAATTTTGAAAACGTGAAAACGGTTAAGTAGTAATCCAAAGTGATAATTTATGTAAATCTAACTGCTAAAAATTACATTAACCATTCATCAGGAAATATAGTGATAGGACAAAAAGTAAGAGGTTCAAACTGAAAGAGGAGAAATTCCATTAGACATATAGAAGAATTTTTTTTTCCTGTAAGGGTGGTGAGACACTGGAACAGGTTGCCCAGAGAAGTTGTGGATGCTCCATCCCTGGCACTGGTCAAGGCCAGGTTGGATAGGTCATTGAGCAAACCGGTGGTATTCCTGCCTGGGGCAAGGGGGTTAGAACTGAACGTTTCAAATTCCAATTCAAACCATTGTATGATCCTATAGGATAAGAATTTTATCATATTCTTGGCCTCAATTGTATTATTTTTGGGGAAAAAAATAAATTAAATGCAACCTGCACAGCTTCCTCAATATGTTTTGTTTCAAACACACTTTCAAAAAATTACTTTTAAAAATGAAACTGACTGAGTGATTAAAGAAAAAGCATTTTGGAAGCTTTGCCTCTTTTTCTTCTTCTAGAATTGGAAAAGGACAATCCCTTCTCTAACAGTAAAAGCCACAACTGACTTTTCTACTCCTGCCTCTCTTCTTCTGGTATTATATTATTCGCAACCCTGGATTCATTCCCTTCTTTTCCATCAACTTTTTAAATTTTTATTATTTTATTCCCTTTATTTTTTAGTAGAGCTTATTACTTACATAACTCAGAACCATTCTTGAAAGGACTCAAGGGAAAAGGGAGGAGAGGGCAGGGGGAGAAAGGAAGAAATGCCTCAGCAGCTGGAAGGCTTCTAACTGAATTCTGCATCCTATCCTCTATTCAGTGAAGATATTTTCTGTTTTTGCAGCCCATTTCATAACAAGTGGCAACTACCACTACTTCTAGTAGCTGCAGACCACAAAAATACATCAGAGTTTGAATCGGCTCAGACTCAAAGCACTCGTAAAGTAGGACATCTCCAGTTACTCCAGACCACTTCTCTGTGGTCCTGTGTCATCACATCCCCCAGGAGGAAGCACAGCTGGGGCACAACCAAACAGAAGATATAAATGTCCATGGCAAGCAAAAAATAGTCTTTAAGTTCACAGGTGCCACCTCTTTAATTTTCACATTCTATAAATAAATGAGTGATGGGTTTTGGGTTCTGTGCATTTCCAGAAAAAATCTCATTAATCTTGCTCTAAGACACAAATAATCTTCCCTCAAAAAAAAAAAAAAAAACAAAAAAAAAACAAGAAAACACTAATAGAATATTTAAGTAAAAGATTACCCTGAACCCACATAATTGCCCATCACACACTTAGGCAAACATGCTGATGCTTCCTCAGCAAGAATAAGCTTCCCAGCCTTGCTTCCACTCGTGGGTATTACTGGGCTTCCACAGTGAATATTAAAGAAGACATATGTAGAAAATAATATTAAGGGGAAGAAAAACAAAATGGAAAAAAAAAGAATCACATTAGTCATTCTATAATTTCTAATAATAATGATGTTGAATCATTCTTTTAAAGTAACTACTTTGATGGTAGGCATTTTTTAAAAAATTAACATACCAGTATCTGGAAACGTTATTTCTAACTCCTTTCAAAAAAAAAAAGAAAGATAATGAAGTTTGGGAAGGTCATCTTTGCAGCCTATTACATTTTTTCCAGAGCAGCAATATGATTGCTATGGGAACAAAGTAAAATGACAAACCTAGAAAAATTCCCAAAGGAGCGCATTAGAAAAACATGGAATAATAGATGATTGTCCTCAGCTTCTTGCTGCTATTAATGATGCACCAATGTCCCCATTGGTTTACACAGGTTTAAAAGAAAAATTTAGACACTTACAGAGAATTTAATGGTCATCAGTCTTATAAGAAATTTTTTTTCACAGAAAGAAAGGGTTGACAAGCATTGAAACAACCTGTCTAGAGAAACAGTTGAGGTGCCTAGAGATATTTAGAAGACGTAGATATGGAACTTAGGGACATGGTTTAGTGGTACACTTGGCAGTGCTGGGTTTACAGTTAGACTTGAAGATCTTGAAGTTCTTTTCTAACTTAAACAATTCTGTGATCCCATTTTTCCACAGAGAGCTACGTCTTCTTTTTCATGTGGTTGAATTACACCTATGTAATAAAGGAATTAGATTAAATCAGATTAAAAAAAAAACTCAGACAAGATCCAGATCTGTCCTTTAAGCATATTTTTTTCAGAATATTTATAAATGTTTAAGTTTTATATGTTTTTGTGTGGCTTAGAGTGTCCCACATAACACAAGGCAGACCAAAATAAAAAATATTTTTCCTTACAGACCTTTCTCTATTTTTCTAGACTACCAAAACATATCTTCTCACATCAGTGTCAGCGAGAGATGTCTAGAAACTCAAGATATTGAGAAATGAGATCTCAAGAAAAGCAATAATATTTTCAGAAATGCATAGTTCCTACCATACCCTGTGAAGTTAAATTCTGAATTGCAAAGTAAAGAAAGAAGCAAACTAAATAACAGAATATTGTGTACCTAAGTCATGTATCCACTAGAGTATCGCAAGATTTATACAACCATAATTTCAGAATTTAGGACCTATTTAATGATTTTTTTTTTTAAGTGCAAGCTCTAACTTAGTTATTCAGAATTCCTTTTAAAACCAAGTTTACTTACATTCATACAAATGACAAAGATTCTGAATCATCACAATCAGTTTAGAAAATGTATTTGACTGTGGCTGTGAAAATAAACATGCAGCTATGGTCAAATCAGGGAAAAAAGATATACTGCATAAGGACTAGCAAAAAACACCTTTGAAAGAGTTAAAATACTTTTCCTATAAATGAGAAATATATCTTCATCTGAATTAACATGTATCTTATTCCAAACAGGATAATGAGAATTAGGTGGTATTCAAGGCATGATACTCAGAATTATACAAATGGACACAATCTTATGAAGAGTGATTAAAAAGAGTAGGTCTCTAGGAAAAGAAGAGTGCAACAAAAAAAAAAAAAAAAAAAAAAAAACAAAAAAAAAAACAGCAATATTTATTAAACTATAGGGAAGAAAGTTTAGCAGCTCCTCTCAGAGTAACATAGACAATCCCAATCACAAAAATAAAAATTAAGCTAATTCTATGTTTTGTTTGTTTTGTTAGGTTTTTGTTGTTGTTGTTGTTGTTCTTTGGGGTATTTTTGTTGTTTGTATATATAATGTAACATTTTGAAAATAATTTATAATTTTCAGCAGAATGCATAACAACAAAAGTTTAGAAAGCTTCAAGGAGCACCTGAATATTAGTATAAACAACAGGAGTAGTTGAAGTAATGAGAACTGCTGGAAAGTACCTTTGCTTTTGTAAATTATATAAAGATTAATATTTCCAGCCTGAAGTAAATCCATCTAAAAGCACAAGCCAGTGATGAATAGGAATAAACGTTATCCTATTCTACCTCCAAGGACTTGTGATGCTTTCCAAACCAGATATTTGTGCTAGCTATTGTTGATAGAAGGACACGCAAGACAAACCTCAGCTCAATAAAATCTGTCAATTCCTACACTCACATAAAATTACCAATCTAGGGAACAACTTTTTCCCTGAGTTCTGACTATTACTATCAATATTTCTACACCTATAACGCAGAAAGGTTATATAGGAATATAAACTGCTAGAGCAAGAAGAGTAGCCAGCTTTCTGAAAGCAAACAATGATAATTCCTTACTCTAGGTGTCATGCTTTTTGCTAGTTCAGTGTCAGATACAAAAAGAGACTTCTACCTTTTTGTCATGGTCTCATCTCTACCCTGCATTTATAATGCTGAATTTTTCTTTTTTCCCCCTGAGTAGTGCTCAGCCAGCACAGCAATATAGCTTGAGATTAGATTAACAACAGCAGAGCAGATTCTCTGGAAATAAAATAAATTCCTACCTTTAAAAAAAAAAAAAATCCCCTTGTCCTTTATGTCTTTTCCAAGGCATAGACTGCTATACATGCAGCAAAGTTTCTGGAGCAACAAGAGACTAATGCATGAAACAAGAAATATTTTTTTAATGCTTACAATTGAATCAAAGAAGTTATTTTCCCAATCTCCCTCTCTGCAAAGAGGTTATTAAAAAAAAAAGGCTGATATTTCTCCCTCTTGACAGCTTACATTGAAAATGCCAGTCTTTTTCCCAATAGAATTTACAAAGCAAGACAAGTGAGAAGATCCATGCTACTTATGTTTATATAATCACCACTATGAGTACATGTGTAACAAGAATAACAAGAACAACATATATGAACTGAAACTTAATTTGAGCAAACAGATATAAGGGTCATGAAAAAGGGACAAAATCCAGCCCTTCACAGAAGGTAAAAAGTCACATCCTCTCCCCTCCCTCCCCCCCACCACTAAATAAATTTATTTATGGTCAAGAACTACAGTGTTTTATATGATACCAACATCTTTTAAAGCTGCCTACACACAGAAGTAATACAAAAATTCCACTTAAAAATTGTAGAATTGTAATGCTTAGTGAGAAGAGCACAGGCTAGAAAACAACCTATGATAGGATTTGATTATCTCTCTGTTGTGATTAGTCTGTGCTAATATCTCAAATGCTGTACAAAGCTTATGCTGTAGAGTGAAACACTTCCTTAATATTCCTGACTCTTATATAAATTTCCCAGATACAATTTAGCTTTTTCTGAAGACTTTTCCACAGTATAACATTACAGATATGTTGCTCCACTTATGAAGCCACAAAAGCAGTGCCCTGTGAGGAGTCACTAGCCTCAAAGACTCAAGTAAACATCCTATAAAAGAGCCTTTTTTTCCAGCTTTCTCTGCTCTTCAGCCGAGAACCATTTTCCAGTCCTTGCTGGAAAACTGCAATGAAGTAGCAAAATAAACACATTATATAAATTAAAAGCAAAAAAAGTGAGAAAAACATTGAAGAAAAATCGTTGTGTCACACTCACAGTCCTTGGCTCAGTATTTTTAGTTTTGTTCAAACAAAGGGTTGCCTTCCATAGGTTCATAGGTTTGGACTACCACTCAGAAAGTCACCTGTGTAGCTCCTTCCCAAAACTACTTACAGCAACTCTGACATAGTTTTTACTCTTTAGACTGATTAGAAAAGATGTGCATTAATAGAGACCTCACAACCACAAAGACAATGTAGATCAGTTACACTAGGGGAACACATTTTCCAGTGCTACCATGTAAGGTCATTACTACTACAATGCATCAGGAATACAGAAACAATTTTATTCTATTCCTCTTATAGGCCTTTGTCTGTGCCTTTAGTATCCTCTTCAAGTCAAACAAAGCTTTCCCCAAAAATCATGCTCCTTTGATTTCTGACCATTCTCCCATCAGTTTTACTCCAGCTGGCCCACATTTTTCCATATCTGAGAACATGTTGTATGCTACCTAATGCCTTTCAACTGCAGAACAGATTTTAAAGGATTGCATAGCTCGTTCTGAAGCTATATTCTCACATATATATTAAATTAGTATGTTCATGTCTGGTAATGGCAGGATACTAACTCCTCTTTGGCTTATGATTCACAAATGATCTTTTTTTACTACCTGATTAGAGGTATTTACACTATTTTAAGCATCTAATTGAGATTCTTCATCTGGAAATGTTCAGTTCCTCATTTTACACTTTGCATGGTCTCAAGCACACATCTAAAATAGCCTGAACTAAATAATAAATGTGACCTCTCAGATTTTCCATGTGATATATAAATTTATGTTATTGTCTTTTCTAATTAAATCTTATCACAGGTCTCATATATTTAAGTATTACACACAAGTATTTCTGAAGATATTAATTTCAGAGTGGATCTACTTTGGCAAAAATTCAAGTTATGCAACAATAGTCAGAAGATTCCTTCATATACCCAAGGACCATAGCAACAAAGATAAGTAATTAACTGCGAGATGAAATTGAGCAGAAGGGTCTCACAAGAAGGTTTCTGAATAAAAGGCAAAGATAGGCTTTTTATTTGATGTGCTCTGCAGATCAGGGGACACAGAATGAAATAATAAGGGCATTCAACTTTTGGCTTGATATGTAGTTTACACTTTGCATTAGTCTATTTTATCATTAGACATGCCAAGAAACCTTCAACCTGCTGTAACAAACTACAGTTATTATCAATTCCATGCTGATTAAGCTGAATTGGAAAAAAAAAAACAAAAAAAACAAATGTGGCAAGCATCTGTAATTTAATTGTCACAGACTCACAGAGGTTTCCGAATTCCACCACTCTGACAACAATCCCTTGCCACATATTTTTTCAAAGGGGTCATCCAGAATTGGGTCAGGAGCAAAAGCTCTGACCTAGAATATTGTATTTCATTACCTGTCAGTGGGCAAGAGAGAATATCTGAAAAAAGGTCTAGAAAAAGTTATATATGCAGAGTGCTAATGAAAGTTAGGTGGGAAAATAGGACAGTATTTACATTACAATGGTGTAACTTACGAAAACTATGCTAGAACTTGATGTGAAACCTAAGAAATGAACTATAAAAACATAAGCCTTAAAATAATCTGTTGGCACCATACAGAAACTAAGAGAAAAATAGTGAATCTAAATTGATGTTCTATGAGTACTAGGCTATATTCAAACTTTTATTGTAGTCAGTACTTAATTTCCATGTCAGGAATACCCAAAATGCATAATCAGCAGTGATAAGAACTAACTTAGATGTTCCTAAACCCAGATCAGAGTCAGTCTAAAGAAATACAAGTGAACAGTCATTGATGAAGAGAAGGCTAGAGTATTTATGGTACTCACATTTACTTGTGATCTGTAAGAATTTAACAAATGACTGTTGAACAAGAAGCTCCATTTCTAAAATGTTTGAAGATAGTATTCTTCAAGCAAAAACTGAAAAAGATAAAGGTGAAAACACCATGCTGAAGTAGCCCTTCTACAAGCTACATTAAAAAAAAAAAAGAAAAGAAAAAAGAAAAAAAAGCTTTCAAAATCTAAGGTATTTTGATACTTTTAAGGAGCCTTGACCTCCCTTAAAACATTAATAATACCTCAGTTCTCCCTGGTCACCTACTGTAATAAAATATGCAGGGTTAATAAGGTCATTGGCTCTCTTATGGCAATGGGAAATTATATTATCCAGTGGGTTTAAAACTTTTAAACAAACTAACAGACTCATGTGTACAGGCAGACACAGATACGTGTACTTAAGTACGTCCACATATTAAAATATACAAACTTTTAAAGAAGTTTTCTTTTATTTGAAAACTAGGCAATGTTCCATATTCACCAATTTCAGAAAGAGAAGCTGTAGTTTACTCTACTATACTTGGGACGTGCTTTGGGGTGCAGAAGTACCAGGCTTTCAGGAGTGCATTTTCCAGCTTCATTCAATAGTTTCAGTATCTAGTTTTCTAAATTCCACAGTATATGGAGAACCTTTTCTTTCTCTCATCCGCATAACAGCATCAAGTGCAAATTACATAAGCTCCAAGCACAGCCTACAATCATATCTGAGGTTATTTTCATTTTCTAAAGTAAGCTAAAAAATTAAATTCAGCATTCTCTTATTTTAATATACTATTCACTTAGAATGATCAATTTATTTTCTTTGAAGACTTTAGAAAGCCCACAGGTAGCTGAGTAGTGTCATAAATACCTCTGTAATTCTCAGATTATATCCTTTCTGAAGCTCTAGTTATTCTGTGGTAACACCCTTCCAGATTCCTTACAAAGGTT
This sequence comes from Cinclus cinclus, assembly GCF_963662255.1. Classification (NCBI taxonomy): domain Eukaryota; kingdom Metazoa; phylum Chordata; class Aves; order Passeriformes; family Cinclidae; genus Cinclus; species Cinclus cinclus. The sequence goes on along the minus strand of NC_085048.1, from coordinate 49,328,579 downwards.
TTATTAAAAATGTCAGTTGATGCATACTAACTGCATCTGTAAGATGCAGTGCCTTCTAGAAATGTAAGCAAAAATTCTATAACTTCCAACACATTGTCTTTTCTACTGTGTACAGTATTTGTATTTCAATATATTGTAGACATAAATAAAATTTATGCATTAATAAAAAAAATTGGGTTTCACTTGATGCAGATACTGTCTTATTATTATTTTCATCTACTTTTGACAGAAATATGGTTATTTTCATTTGTTTTGAAGGGAATACCTGATACTATCAATGTTTACTTTAACAGAATGTTCCATAAATCATTCGTAATAAAAATGAGGAAATTACAGAACTTTGAAGTATAAAATGCAAGTTTAGCAACAGTGCGTATTGAATGTTAAGATATCAGTCAAATACATCTTCAGACCAACTTGTAGGAAATATGCAAAGGAAATGGATTTTTTTCTGGTACAGGCGATCTGTGAATCAATGTTATACCAGCCACTCCAGAGTTTTGAACCCATTTTTTCCCATCTACTCTATCTTGCTCCGTTTCACTGAATCAACCTCTAAAGGAAAAAATGTCAAATTAAAATCTGTGAGGAAAAGAAATACAATTGTGTGCTGTTTACATAGTGATATATTCACCTGGTTATTATAAGATATTCTGACTTAAAATAATGCTGTTGAATGAGAGCAACAAAGAACTTCCAGCAGGCACCATGGAAACTCATAATCATAAAGCCGTCTTAGACTAGGATAATAAAAATATACTTAAACAGACTTTGTTCCTTAGTGATACAGGATAAATCACAAAAAGAAAAATGGTAATAATTATTGCAAGGCTAAGCACAGTCATTATCTGTAGACAATGCAGAGGAAATGGCAGTGAGATAGCCAGAGTCACAGCATGAGCATTAGAGGTCATTTACACCTTCCGTGATGACTGAAAGTATCTTTGAAATGTCATATACAAACTTCAAATAGATATATGGGAGTTCATTTTTCATTTTATATAGAATATTTCACAAGCAATATTTATGTAACTTTGTAAACTATGACAGTATAATGCTTCTAGACCTGTATAATTAAAGGTATATTTCTCCACTTCATTACATCCCTGAAGCTCTTTGCCCCAGATTAAGACAGGGTATACACCCTGTTTGGTTTGATCAGGCAAGCCACTGTAAAATATTCTTAGTTGGAATTTATGGGTAGAGGTTAAGTAGCTAAAAGTCAGGAGAAGACTTAAAATATTGGCTAATTTAGAAAATGCAATATGTTCTAAAATAACATCCAACCTATTTACTATCTTTTCTTATGCTAAATTAAAACGTTAATTAGATTTCTCTGAGCATATAAATAAAAGCAGTACACAAACACCTCACAGGTTTACTTTCTGTGCTCTGGTGCTGTTTTTACCTATTCTTGATTGCTATCCAGAAACCCTCAAAATATGAACTGTGTCTTTCAAAACCATATTTTTCTCCTTGTGTTTTTTTAAAATGCAGAAAGAAGGAAAAAATATAGATGACAAAGCTGATAAAGCTATTATAAAAATAATTCACTAGAGATAAGATTTCCTACACTCCTCCTCCAAGAAATATTACTTTTTAAGCTTAAAGGAGCTACAAATCACATTTCAGATTCTTGAAACCATGGTTTGGGATATCATAGGATTAATCTTGTGCTTAAGATCATGGTACTAACAAATATTTCCAACACATATTTTGATGGAGAGGAGAGGAGAGGAGAGGAGAGGAGAGGAGAGGAGAGGAGAGGAGAGGAGAGGAGAGGAGAGGAGAGGAGAGGAGAGGAGAGGAGAGGAGAGGAGAGGAGAGGAGAGGAGAGGAGAGGAGAGGAGAGGAGAGGAGAGGAGAGGAGAGGAGAGGAGAGGAGAGGAGAGGAGAGGAGAGGAGAGGAGAGGAGAGGAGAGGAGAGGAGAGGAGAGGAGAGGAGAGGAGAGGAGAGGAGAGGAGAGGAGAGGAGAGGAGAGGAGAGGAGAGGAGAGGAGAGGAGAGGAGAGGAGAGGAGAGGAGAGGAGAGGAGAGGAGAGGAGAGGAGAGGAGAGGAGAGGAGAGGAGAGGAGGGGGAGGGGGAGGGGGAGGGGGAAGGGGAGGGGGAATGGAAGGGAAGGGAAGGGAAGGGAAGGGAAGGGAAGGGAAGGGAAGGGAAGGGAAGGGAAGGGAAGGGAAGGGAAGGGAAGGGAAGGGAAGGGAAGGGAAGGGAAGGGAAGGGAAGGGAAGGGAAGGGAAGGGAAGGGAAGGGAAGGGAAGGGAAGGGAAGGGAAGGGAAGGGAAGGGAAGGGAAGGGAAGGGAAGGGATCTTGGGCTGGAAGACCATCTAGCTCCAGCCCTCCTGCCATAGGTTGGGATGCTTTCCACTAAACCAAGCTGCTCAAAGTCCCATCTAACTTGGTCTCCATGCACAACATATTCCAGAGCCTCACTGGCCTCACAGTGAAAATTTTCTACTTAATATCTAATCTAAACCTGTCCTCTTTCCATTTGAAGCCATTTCCCCTCATCCTCTCTCTACACACCCTCATCAAAAGTCCCTCTCCAGCTGTCTTGGAGGCCCATTTTAAGTACCAGAAGGCTGCTCTAAAGTCTCCCTGGAGCCTTCTCTTCTCCAGGCTAAACAACCCCAGCTCTCCCAGCCTGTTTCTGCAGGAGAGGTGATCCAGCCCCTCTGAGCATCTTTGTGGCCTCCTCTGGATTCACTCTAACAGGTCCACATCCTTCTTATGTTGGAGTTCCCAGAGCTGGGTGCAGCACTCCAGGTTGGGTATCATGAGTGGAGTAGAGGGGAAGAATCATTTCCCTTGACCTGCTGGACACACTGCTTAGGATGTAGCCCACCAGAATATGGCAGGTTTTCCAAGGATCTCTCTTGCTGAATATCTGCTAAAAGTTGTAACACTTCCGTCTGCAGCTCTGTTGCCACCTATTACAAAATCTAATTTACTATCAAAACACTAGAAGACACTACATTTTGATACTGCTGTCCAAGTAAAGGTAAATAGGGAGTCACTATTCAGGTTGATGCTGTTTCTAGAGGTTCTTTTGGAATTTTTGGGGAGGTTTTTACCTCACTCATAAACTTCAGATTGTGAAACCTTCTTTCTAGTCATAGTTGAAATTAACATAGCAAAGTTTTAATAATCTGCTGACCATCTAACTATATCTTTAATTGTATTATACAGAGTAGAAAACAGTCAATAGGATCAAGAAGGCAAACTACATCCATACAGTAGACGATGATACAATGTTGCAGGAATTTAAAAAGAAGTATTTTGTTTGTTTATGAACTAAACAAAATAGGTAAACACATCTCTTACAACACAGTAGGTCAAACTTTGCCCAGGCTTACAACTGCTGCAATATTCTGACCAAGTCATAGTAAAAAATATGCCAGTGTCTTCCATTTTTGCTTCTGAATTCTGATTAATTCAAAAAGCACTGGTCAGCTTCCCTTCACCATCCTATATTTCTGATATTCCAAAGTGGTTTTAGCCAGATATAATCCTTTTGCTCAGATGGGCCAGCCAGCAGAAATCCCCAGCCCACCCCTACTCAGTGACTAAGAGGCTCTGAATCACTGCTGGGAGGGCTGGCAGCAGCCAGCAGCCAGCAGCCACACCAGAAAGCTCAAATTGCTGCACTGGAAGTGTAAACTGCCTATTTATATAAATAGCATTAGGTTTTTTTTCTCTTGTTACAGCTACCAACTTATAAATCTAACTATTTTTTCACTTCCTTTTTTTTTTTCAGCTAAATTAAACCAGATAGGTGCATCATACACTGTGGGAACCACAGAACAAACCAAGCAAAACAGCAGGAGAAGGCAGTCTTTGAAAAGGTACAACACAAAGAGACAACAGTAAGAACAGTTTTTTAGAAAAGCATGCTGTAACAGTGAATTGCCTAGAGAAGCTCCCTACCCTGGTTACACATTGGATGGTAGATTCAGTAACTACAAAATTGCAAAATATCACTTTTTTTTTTTTTAAGTCTTCATGTGTTTATGTGACAATCCATTACACCTTTGTTGTATAATATATAAGTAAAAATGAATATTTTGTTGTTGCAATGGTTGTACACAAGTTTCACTAGACCTTTAGGTCTCTCCATCTATTGTACAACTCTGTCATTAAGGTCTATCAGGACCTTAAATTTTATCCTCCCCTAAGAAAAAATATGCATCTAGCTACTTCCAGCTCAGCAATAAATTTCAACCCACCTTGTAAATTATTATGAGTTACAGTAATATTAAAAACAGCAAAGTAAATGTTTCTGAATGGTTCCAGATATGTACAACCAATTCTTCACCTGAAATGCAACGTGTCAGTCAGTACACAAGAGAAGAGTGAACCATGAAGGTCTTTAAGAAGATAGAAGTCATTTTAGAAAAGCAGCTCAGGATGTTTGTGCCTCACCACCCATTTTGATAGAATTAATGCTCTTACCTTTCTCCTCAATCAGAACACATTTTGATTTTTTGAATATTTTTTCCATTTCCCATAAATTCCTTTCCATATCTGAAAGAATAAAACCTCAACAAGCACTGAAATGCAGCTGGGCCAGCCTAAGACCTACAGTTTTCTGTAAAAATTACCAGTCCTTGACCACCTTGATAAATCTCCTACAAAACAAGCACCTACCCTGAGCACAGTTAGGTTAAAAGTACCCCAGCTCATGCAAAATGTTCAATTATTCAGGGGTAAGTAGACAGCAGTTGTTTAAAGGTGAACTGCCATAAGAATTGGAAAACCTTTGCTTAATCTCCAAATTGTCTTTAGAACTTCAAAAAAAAATGCAGAGTGGACCTTTGGCACTTAGCTAATTACATGGTTTTTACATATTTGAGCCCAGTTATTTTGAAGATACAAAGGAAAGAAGGCTAATGATATTTTGACTTCCACTCAGCATTCACCACATCTGCCATGCTAAATCAGGTAATCCAGAAAAATCAGCTAAATCAGTTAATCATTGACAAATTTGCAGCTCCACTTTGGAGACAGGAGGTAAGAGGCAAGCAGGTCAGATGTGCCTGTGTTTCTGCCTGCTGATGGAAGGGAGCACATGATGGGGTGACAGCACAGGTACACATGCAGCTGGTTACTGCTTGTGCTGCCTGAAGGAAGCAGGACCTGCTCTGAAAAGGTGGGCCCAAGAAGATGTCTAAAGAGACAGAACATGAAAAGGGATCAAGGCATTTGTTTAAATTAGGTTCAGCAAGGCTCCAGGCAGCAGCAAAGATACCAAGATTTTTTTCCAGCATCAAGTTATAAATCGGTGCCTGGCAGGCTATGAGCTAAAAATGTATCTCAAAGAGGTGCTATCAACAGAGAACTAGGAGAGCTCCGAGAAAAAGGCAATTTCTGGCATATAGGTAATAGCCCTGTTTTAAGAGATTGGCTACTTATTCATACTCTCCTGACCCAGAGATTTGCAGGGATTTAATTCAGCTGGGTTTCAGTCTTTACTTCCATGGCCTTGAAGGTTGCTGGGACTGGGTTCTGCTGAACTGCCTAGGAAATCCTCTTTATAAAGAAAGCCTTAGCTCTAACCCAGAGTGCTTGGGTTTAGAGGAAGATGAATTAAACCTTTCCATATATATATTATCTGCTTCCTGCAGGTCAGCAGGGAGGCAGCCTGCCAGAAAGGTAGGTCACAAACCACTCTTTCCTACACAGAGAAACCATTTTTTATACAAGCACAAAGGAAATAGCATGATAGCAACCAGGAGCCTCACCTGATGGTCCTCTCTCTTACATATGAGGAAAATGGCTTCTACAAACCTCAGTAAGTCATGAAAAACTCAGAAAGTGACTACCTGCTGAGCTTATTTGAACCAGCATTATCCACTAGCTTGAACATTTCTTCAGCCTCTCTTACTTTACTTCCATGCCAAAACAGATCTAGGAGCTGTCACCATATGTTGATAATATTCATTTACTTATGCATTACTTCTTTTTACTGAACAGATGCTGCTGCAATTTGGAGAACTCGAGAGTTTTTGCTTTCTTTCTTTTCCTGATATATATTAAACTAAAACTAATAATCCAGAACTCAGCATCCTGGGTTTGGGCAAGGCTCTGTAACAAGAAAAAGCCAGAATCTGAATTTCACTTACTGAATTTCCCATGTGTCCAGAATAAATTCCTGTTGCCAATTTTTTCTTACAGCCGTGAAAGCAAATTACTTAAAAAGCTGGTTTTAATAAAAGATGATTGAAACCCCTCCTGCCTCTTTAACCACCACACACACATGTATTGTATTTTGGTTCATATATTTGAACAGTAGTATCAGCCCAAAAATTCATATTTTAAAGGAGGGTATTAACTATACAGAGGCAGATAATGCAGCAAAAGAAATGTTTGTTTAGTATCATCCTCCTTTACAAGGCCCCAGTAAAACCTTACTCAAACCTCACCTCCCAGGGGCAATAAAAATTAATTCAATCTGGAGCAGATACAGAGAAGGATTTCTAAGGTGAACAAGGAAGTGGAGAGCTGATGTTAGTAAAGAAGACTAAAAAGGAGGCTCGATCATACACCCAAAGAAGTCTGAGAGTGCATCTCAAAGTCCTCCATTAATAGATCAAAAGGTAACAGAAGGGAGGGAAAAAGAAGTATTCAAACGTAGAGTCAATGTCAATGGCAAAACAAATGGTTATATAGTGACCATAAACAAATTTCAACCAGAGGTGAGAAGAATATTTCTAAACAACAAAGAATTCAAATTTTGGAAGCCTCCTTCAGCAGAAACAGAGAGGGAAAATACTTTAATTAAGTGCAAGATGGAGCTCAGAGGACTTGTTTGGCAATAGCAGCAAACTGGATTAAATTGCACAGTCCCCTCTGTTCTATATCCCCTTTTTTCAAGATAGAAACAGAGAGTATTTTTAGATGTTTACACATGAAATATACAAGGATTAAGATAAGATTCCAATGTGTGCAACACTTTTTCTCACTCTTATGAGAGCAGCAATTCACACTGCCTTCAGAAGAAATCATGATGCTAACTACAAAACCTAGACAATTATTTCCAGATTAAGCCTCAGGTTAATTTCCAGATTAATGTGGCAAACTACATTTCTGAGGGACTATGTATTTTTAGCTCTTGGAAGGTGTTTTTGTACTATCATCTAAAAAATCATGGCTAAACACTTCAAATTGAAGTGACAAATGATTACTATGGGATTCAGCCTTGCAAGATGAATGTGTAGCTGGTCAATAATCCATTCTTTAATTTGATTTCATGTGTTTATTTTTAAATGCTACGCTGCTGTTTTGATTAAAATGTGTTCCAACACCAGTGACTCACTGATAATCCTCAGGTAACCAGGGGTTATTTTTATATCCAATTAGAAAAGGAGATTTAAATATTTTTTTTAAAAATATCCGGAGATAGGTATTCAGTGGAATGGTATATCTTTAACTTCAGTTTGGAATTGAGTGAAAGGCAAGAAAATACAGTAAAAATATACTTTCTGAAGTATTTAGAGGGGTGAGCCTTCTCTGAAAAAGGTAACTTGTAAATTTGTCCTATCATCATTTCAAAAAGTAAAATGAGAGTCAATGATTTTGTAAATATTCACAGATGGGGGTGGGGGGCAAAACAGAAAGTGAACTGTCTGGATCTGAGCCACAGGCATGTTTATATCAAGGCTTGAAGAAAATTCCCTTACAGAGGCTTCAGCAGCAGTATTTAACTTATTTCACTGTCTGAGTTTGGACTTTTGCTTTTCTTTTAGTGAAGCACAGATCTCAGTTCTGTAGTTTCATCTTATTTAAAAGGATATGTGGGAACAGTGAAAACAAGATTCCAGTGGTGCAGCAAGATGGACATTAGTGTAACAGGAATACTGACAGCTGCTACTTCTGCAAAAAAGTCCAGGCCACATTACTAAATTCCAAGAATGGATAGGTTTTCTCTTTTGAGGGATGGGGTCCCTAGAGGGTGAGGGGGAATAGAAATAGCTGAAAAAGTCCAGCTCCTGGTTGCCTACAAAGTTAATCTTTCTTTGGAAACATAAGCAAAAGACATTTTTTCAGGAAAAAGGGAGAGCCAGTTGAACGTTAATGGGTACAACCTGATTCCTGCAAACAGCTGGAAATCTCACCATCCAAATGTCTCCTTATCAAAGCTGCCCAAAATATGACCTCATGTTCTGAATACAGTTTGGATTTCTCCCTTGCTACCAATGCCAAGCTTCCAGTTTGAGAAGAGAGTTATTTAGTGGAGTGAGATGGGCAGAGTATACGTTCTAGGATTTGACTTTTTGGGACAAAGTTCTGTTCTCAAAGTGCCTGTAATTTAGAGGGCTGGGGTTTAGTATCCTTAGAAGTCCTTTTTGAAGCCTCTGCTCCTTATTAAACACTTTTTTGCTATCAGCAGCTTGTGTAGAAAGCTGACTTCTTCAGTGTTTTGTTGATTCACACCATTTGTCCCAAAATAGGGAAAAAAAAGTTTGTTAGCAATTATATTGTTTGAAACTGTTTTAAGAGTGAATTCCATGGTTACCTACACTTACAGGCTTGGAGGAAATTAAGAAAAAAAAAAAGACAATAAAAAAGTAAATGGACCTTTATGTTCCAAGTCTTTAAACTGCAAAAATGGTAATACACAGCATCTGGCACCTAACTTCATACCACACTTTTAGCATAATTTATGCAAGAATTGCATAAATATACTTGTGTTTATTATAGAGAAATTTATTATAGAGAAATTCTGAACACAAATTGAAAAGTCTGACGTTCAAAAGAGTCAATGAATTTTCATGTTGTCTGATCACCTCGTCTGAGGATCACTTTCTCAGATCATTCTCCAGCCTTCACTCTATCTCACAATTAGGCTGAAAATCTGATCTCCTCCATCTCCTGTGTCTAAGGTGGCATTCTATATTTTTCTGCATCTAATATTATTTTCAAATTTATTTTCTGCTTCTCATGCAATTTTAAATTCATTTATTACCTGTTTTGCAGGGAACTCGGCAAAGGCAGCAATTTTGTAACATTTTGTGATGCTGAGTATGAATACAGTGACTTTCCAAATCTTTGGCTGATGTCACTACAAGTATTATAAACAAAATCTCTTCCAGGTGTTTGGCATGCTGCACTTCTTGTGAAAGACAACAGATAAACAGATTACAGTGATAATGTATTTCTCATCAAAAGTTGTGAGATACCACATAAACTTTTCTTTGGTAACAGGGTTTTGTCTTTCACTTCTTTTAAGGCTTCAGTTAACCAATTATGTCTAGAGTGATGTGTGCTTCCTACTGAGAGTTTACTGGTCAAAATTCAGTTTGGGAGGACATTTTGACATTATCAATCGTTTCTTAAATAGCAAAATTCACATTTCTCAAGGGTGGTGGTTTCCTATATGATTACCCACAGGTTCTTCACAGGGTAGCTCCCTTGTTTGCATCCCTGTTGAGCTCTGGTTGTCCTCAGGGTAGTGCAAACCCAGCAGTGCCAGTTCTCAGTGCCTGGCCCAGAGGACCCAAAGCCAAATCTGCTATGGTCAGCACTACTAAACTTGCAGCTTTCCAACATGTAGCAGCACTCAAAGTGCTGAGTGAGAGCTGTGCCCTGGAGTGGTCTGGATAGTGGTGCTCTGCCAGGGCCAAAAGCTGTGAGGAACCATCCATCACTTTTACAGGTAGCTGTGATTCCCAGATCTATACCTTTTTCAGAAGCGATATCTCATATTGCCAGTAAATCAGGGGAATTATAGGATGACTAAACAGAGATTTACCATTCATTCTTGTCTTAGCCGACAAGAAATAACTTGTTTTAAAGATTCTCAAACCATTGTGCGACCAGAGGATGAGGCTGAAACAAGTTAACAGAGTTTTCAACAAGTTAAAAAATTTGTATAGAATACATTTTCACAAGACAGGGGGACAACACGGGAGCTAGACATAAAGTTCCTCAAATGCTGTTGCTTTCTGTGGGGATGTCTACTTAGCTTGTTTACATTAATTATTTCCCCTGAGTTTGTTCTTTTTTTTTTTCAATCTTTCCTCCTGAAATATTTCAATAAAAGTTAAATTAAAATAGGATTTGAGGGAATGCTATTAAGAATTGGAATTTGCATTGTCTCAGTGTAAGGATTTAGTTGCTGTCTTGGCTCCCTTCTCACTTCTGTTGGTCACAGAAACTTTAAACACCCACCCAGCAAGACATGTTACATTATTCATTCCTGAGTGGGAAAAACACAGTTTCATTCAAATAACACATGCCATCCAGCAGTCCAAACCAGCTAAACAGAAACCTCCCCAGTTACTTACAAAGGGATTAGGAATTTAAGAGCAAGACTATGATCCAGTGAATAAAAGGATAACAGTAAATAATCAAACCTAGACTCCCTCTCAGTCTCTGCTTCTGATTGACTCTGAGATTTCAGGCATCTCTTAACCTCTCTATCTCAGAATTCCTCCATCTCCATAAGGGAGAAACAGCAAATTCTTTGCAAAGTATGTGGAAACACGTGTAAGAAGCTCCATGGCACAGTCCCCATAGCAGTTACTGATTGAATATAATGCAAATAGAGCCTTGCTGTACTGTAACATTGTAACATTTAGATTCTTTCATGAATGCTACCAATAAAATCAAAGTTCACAAGCTATTTTGAATAAGAAAATGGAAATAATGAAGGAATTTGCATGCTGCTGGATTTCTTCCAACATATACAGATTGATGATATAAGATGATAAATTTTCAGATGCAGTAATTAGTTGTATTTCCAAACTGCCTCCTTTCAGCATCTTTCTCACCACATGTTCTTTACAGTGGAATTGTAAAGCAGATAATATTTAGTGCATAGAACCATGCAAATAAAACATCCTATCCTATTAATACCTAGGATACTTAGCTCACATTGCTCTGCATCTTCCAGGCTTAACACTATATATCACACTGGACAGAAACAGCTTTTAAATAAGATTAGAATAAAGTAAGTTGCCACAGAGATTTTTTTTTTAGAATAGAAGTTAGACATTAATACCCAAAAATAATACAGATGGATTGACAATGAAGACACTCCATTTATGGAATGGGAGTTCCAACCCACCACTACATCTCTTGTCATTTTTATTTTTTCTTTTAAGTTTGAGAAGGAATTTGAATTTGGGCCACATCCACTCCAGATCAGTGCTTGGGCCATGAAGCAGGTGATAGTTTGGAGGCTGGTTAGTCACTGGCTTAAGTAGAAATTCCAACCAGAACATAGTGGTAGACACTTGCAAAGAAAAAATTCTTAGATAATCAGTCCTTTTTGTTACTGTCAATAAAATTTTAAAACCCTTGCCTACCTCTAGCCATTCAATGTGGTTAATCTTCACAGCACCAAAGGAACAATGTATACATTGACAACCAGATGCTTGTGTTAATCTTTTCATACATGTACCTACTTGTAAAAAGAAGAAAATGTTCAGTTTATAGTACCAGTACTAACTTCCTGATGCCACACTCAGTGTATGGTCTCCTGATTTCCCTGTTTGCCTTGATTTGCCTTCAATTAGAGCAAGGAAAAATATTTGTAATTTTGTACCAGGTTTTTTTGTTGCTTTTTTGTTTGTTTGTTTTTTGTTTGTTTTGTGTTTTTTGGTTTTGTTTTTTTTTTTATGTGGAAAGTCAACACTATTTACTAAAATAATTTCACCATGAAATATTCTGTTTTGACATAGAACTGCTTTCATTTGTAAATGCATTGCATTTTTTGAACTGTCAGAAATTTATCCAAAGAAAATATTATTTTGGATTGCACAGAACACAAAATAAATTGCAAAAAGTAAGTCTATTTCACCAGCAAAACTGAAAAACCTTATTTTTGAACTCATGAGAAGCCATATTCCTCCACAATTCTTTTACAGATCCCCAAGATCATTTATTCATACAGTTTTATGTCCCTCATATTCATAATTTCCATTAGAAGATCTCATATCTGTCTTTTCCACATTCTGAGGGTTCTCAGCTATATCCTCTTTTACCCTAGAATATGACTTATTTAATCTACAATCATAAATGTAACTATCATCTTCATGCAGATTGTTCAAAGATCTCCCTTAATTATGTAGACTTATCTTATGCAATTTTAAATATAATCAGGTCTATCTGATTGTTCCCTATTGAAAAGAGAACCTTTTGGGGTGACTGAATTGCAGACACTTGAAGGGGCCCTACAAGAAAGGTGAAGTGAGACTGTTTTCAAGAGCATGGAGTGACAGGACAAAGGGTAATAGCTTTAAATTGACAGAGAGTAGGTTTAGATTATATATTAGATGGAAATTCCCTGCTGTGAAGGTGATGAAGCACAGTGGATGTGGGTGCCCCATCCTTGGAAGTACTGAAGGCCAGGCTGGATGAGTCTCTGAGAAACCTGATGTAGTGCAAGATGTCCCTGGCCACAGCAGGGGGATGGGAACTAGATGATTTCTCAGGTCCCTTCCAACCCAAGCCATTCTATGATTCTATGGTCTAATAATTGATTTTATATCAAGCTTTAACATGGCTGTAAAGTATCCATCAAAATTTTTCTACAAACCTTCATCACTGCATTATATCTCAACAGCCAGGAGAACTGCCATCCTGCTCTGCCTGCTGGGTATAAACAGAATATCATCTTCAAAACAAACCTCTTATAGTACTGATATCACCATCATTGTCACCTGTTGCATCTTCTCTCTCCATAACTTTTCTAAGAAGAAGCAACTCTTTCACCTACGAACTCACGAACTCACAAAAAAAAAAAGAAACAACGACAACAAAATACTATGTGCATTTCCTGTAACCTTTATTTTGTACTTAGATAGCAATCACACTTGATGATCATTTCTCCCGATTGTCTCATCTCTGAATCACTCTCACAGCTCTGCCATCTACTGCATTGTTCATCAGGTATTTACTCTCTCTCTCTACAGGCTCTTCACAACTTCGTTCCATGCTCACAATTATCTCATATTCAGTTCCAAGAAGTTACCTCCAATCAGCCTATTGGATAGCTTTCACTTTCAAACATACTTTTTTCCCCATTATGCTTTTCCCTCTTAGGAAAAATTCAGCAAATTATCCAAGAAAATTCTTCATTATTCTCCTCTAAATTGTTCCTAAAATCTTTCTTTGATGTGTCACTAGGCTGTTGATGCATTAAAACCACAATATATCATGCTGAATAACACTTATGTATGGTGATTAATTTTAGCTGTATTTGACATCCCCAGTATTGTGCAAAGACAATAGAGAGATAAAGACAAGATGTGTTTATAGTCACAATAGATAGGTCAACAAATCCACACCCATCTTTGTTTATTTCTTTATAATAAGTGGCAGAACATACAGGAGGCAGAAGTAATAGCCTTCTGCACCCAGACACAAAATTGCACACCATATTTGACAGAAGATTATTTATAACTGTACAGGCACATTTAGTTGGCTTCTTTTTCTAACCTCATAAAGCAACACCAGCATCACCAGGCTGAGTTTCAATTATCTGCATTCTCTGGGAGACTCCCAGGCTGAAAGTGGTGTCACAATTGGTTTACCTCACCTTAACACTGTGCCTATTCATGCTGTTAGAAAGAAGTCTTTGAGGAGAAAGTGTTAGAGCATGCAGCAAATTTTAAAGCTGTTCAGTAAAAGTGGGTTTATTTTCTCTGTGCTTCGTTTAGTTCAGGAGACCCGTGACAGTGGCCAAAAGAGGCAGCAAGATTCAGCTCCAGTACATGGATGTAAATAAGGTGAGATATCAACCTTGTAGTACCTTCCTTTCCTGTGAGCATTTTATATTCCTTATTGCTCCCTTTGAGTCTATATCAGAGCTAGCTTTCAGCAACAGAGCAATGGGGACAACTATAAAGCAAAAGAAATATAAAACAACTACAAAAACTCTTTCCTATTCACCTGAAAACCCGATGGCAGAAAAGTGATATTGCTTCGATAGACCGGGCCTCCCAAAGGGTTGCAGACAGCTGGCAAAACCTCTGGATAAGGGGGCTGCCAAAAGAAACAGAATAGCAGACAACAGTTTTCAAAATATCAACCAAATCGTGGAGGAATCAACAGAAATTGGAGAACGTACCAAGATTAACCAATCTCACTGAGAGTTGAGTGGATGACACTGCTTCCCTTCCCTCTGAGGACAAAAAAGGAAAAATGCTTTGCCAGCTGTATGGCAATATTGAGATGGGAAGCTAAAGCAATAACAGATCAAAATAATTTAGAATTGGTTGATGCAACAAGTTACTTAAAAGGATTATTCTAGCACTATCTGACAACACTTAGAATATTAGTAGCAAGGTTTATACATGTACACATCTGTAAATTAGATCCATCAACATAATCTCTATCATTTTCCATCAACATTCTTCTGAAATATAGCAAATTGCTTCCACAGTTCTTCATTAAAAAAAAAGGAAAAAAGACAAAGCAGTAGAAAAAAAATGGCATTTTCCCAAGCATCTAGTAAATCAACAGATGGCAACAATACAAGAATTTTTTTAAATATTTTTTTTAAATAACAAAACCAACCACACACACACACACACAAAAAAAAAAAAAAAAAAAAAAAAACTCTACACCACACATAGAAGTTAAACCCTCCTGCAGAAACTTACTTTGGAAAAATCCAGAAAAATACCACAGTAAAACATAAAGGCAACAAACTTTTGCAACAGGAAATGCAAAGACATATTCCTTCCATATACTGTTAATCCAGAAATCTGCCCTAAAATTCTTCATTTTTTTTGTCTTGGGAAATCAGTATATTTTAGCGTTCTCATACATACACAATCTTTTCATACCTAAATTCACAGCATTCATTTGCCAGCTCTACCTTGCCCTTGTTACAGCCAGTGTAAATATTTAACTGACATCAAAACAGTAATAATCTTGAATTTGGAAAGTCAAGGGCAGGTATTGTGAGAAATCCACAATACCTCAAAGGAGGAGTAAAGCAAGTCAGTTTAAATAAATTAGAAGCCAAGGAGAAATTGAATGCTGCTGCAATAGCAGAGGTTCCTTCATGCTCTCCTGAGGGCTCATGCCACAGTTCCTACCTGTGCAAATTGCAACATGCTCCTGCACTTACTTGAAACATCATCATCTCACATAAAGTCCACAAATCCATGACAATCAGTACTTGGGCCCATTTGCAGCTGGAGGATAATAATTACATCTTTCAGTCTGAGGCAGGAAGAAAATTACTACGCTATGCAATTCTCAAGTAAAACAAGTCCCATAGCCAGAATAATTCCTTTCTGGTTTCATACTCTGCAGGTAGTGTCAAAATATTCCTCAAGAAAAAGAAAGAAAAGGGATGATTTCTTCCACAGAAGAGGAAGGATCTCCCACATCACTGAAAATTATTTTTTCCAATTTTTTTATGAGAACTGGGTACATTTACCAGATTTCCACACCAAAAATTTAGCTCAGGCACCTGAAACCAATATTGGTATTGACATGGCATGGTATGAGAAAAGATATTATACAATACAATTTCCAAGAGCAGTGGTCACTTCTGATAGTGTTTACTCATGAGAGCAGGAAGAAAGATATAACATCCTAACAATGGAGAGGTTTTTGTGGTGGTATGGGAAAATATCTGTTTGTTTTGACTTACCCAAAGGTACATGTGTGTTTTGATGATTGAAGATTTAACTGCGTATGTTCAACTGTCACTGAAGGGTCTGTTCACTTCTTGCTTATGTTTTGTCCTCTTAGAAAGCAGTCTAAAGACAGCTTCATTTAGCTTCTACAGAGTCATCCACTGTGTGGAGCTCAGTGTATAGCTCTGAGGTGGAGGTGAGAGTCTCTCCTGAGACAACTGCTCTGGAAATAAAACTGAACATGATGAGATGAACAAGCCTGTAGAGGAAACTGTGAAAAGCAGTCAAGAAAATACAATTTCAGTAAGATGTGGCACAGTTAACAGAAATGATGGAGAACAAATGTATTTTTAATCTTCTAAAAGCATAATGTAGAGTCTGTCCATCTCCAGGAAGAATAGAGATGTACAACTACAGCTCATTTGAGGAAAGAGAGAACCCAAACGTATTTGTACAGGAGTTTCTACACTGTAAATAATATATCCGATACGTTTTCGGCATGTTTATATAGGAATATATTTAAATTTCTAGCCATTACATTTGATTGATTTTTTTTTCTAAATAGTAAGAAGTTTGTTGGTCATCAGTGGGTGGACATGTTTGTCACTGTGCCTAGCAGACTCATCACATACCTGTGGCTTGGCCTTTTTTATGCTGATTTCCCATGCTCTTTAGTGGCAAAAGAAGTGCTAGAGAATATCCAGCATGCTGCACTCCATGCATATGAACAAAAGACCTATTTAGTCATTTATTCATTTTAAAAAACAAATTAAACAAGACTCTGCAACACAATTGAATATATACTATAACAGTGCTTCTGATCCCAAAGCTAAGATCTTCTCTTACATAGAAGTCTTCACATAGTTTTCACAGTCTTTAAGGGGAAAAATCTTCCTCCTCCTCTTCCTCCTCCTCCTCTTTCCTCTTTATTGAATAATATCCAAATGATCTATATGATGACTCAGAGAACTCCAAGTTATATCTCTGGCTTGAGATTCTTTCCTTCTGCAAGAAAAGACCTGAAACAATCAAGGAGCTGGCGACAATATCTCTGTAAATATAAAGCCTCTCCAATGTAGGTTTTAAAGCCTCTCAATGTGTCCCAGTAAGTGATTAAACATGTTTGGCTGTGGCTCTCTGCAGTCACCAGTTAGATTAGAATTGCTAGATTAGAAGTTTTTACAAAGAATTGGTCAGCTTCATTTCGACTTGACTCTTAACAGGGGTACTTGAGAGTCAAAAGTACGGCAAATATATCAAAGCATATTTATATATATGTGTGTGTATATATATATATATATATATATATCAGCAAAATATCAAGATCTGGATTAAAAAGTAGGAAATAAAATGGCAGAAAGTAAAAACAAATACAGTTTTTGGGTTATACTTGGCCATGGCAAAACTTCACCTGGGTTCATGAGTCCTTTCTGGAAGATGCTGATAATCAGTAAATAAGGCTTATGGTCACTCATTGCTCAGTAACAGAACAGATCATTTAAAGAAGTACATTTTGTCAGTGCATGAAAAATCCAGTGCATGAAAAGAGGTGTGGAGGAGAAAAAAAGCACCTAAATAATGATTTCTGCACAGCATGAACACCCAAATGGTTTGACCTAGACTTGTAATTTTACTTCTGGCACTCATGGATTTTTCATGAGTGTTTCGCCTTTCATCCCCAAGTCTTTCTTTTATACTACCATTTTGTTTGGGAAAAATTATAGTAGAAAAGAACTAGAAAATATCAAAATTCAGAGAGATTGCAATTAGTCTGTGCACACTGGTGCAGGATTGCAAATGCCAAAGGAATTTGCCTTGAGAAGTATTTTCACAAAATATGTACATTCTCACAGTGTGATTCTGTGCCATTTTCCCTGTTGGAGATGGTATCAATCTTGCAGATTAACTGCTTGCTACTCATTCAGCTACATCCTCCAAGGGACTGTGGCTCTCTTCATAAATGATTCAGGCAGCAACAGTATGCAAACTTAACTCCTTGATGAGGAAGGAGCAGCTCCTTGATCTTTTACTTTAGATTAATGCATTTTACTCCCTGTTGCTCTGCAGGGTTGGCAGCTAGGAGATGGGTCTCCCAAGTGAGTTCTGTAGCTCATCTCATTGTTTTGATCATTTCCACAGGCTGAGAACCAAGTTTTAGCACAGACAAAGGACTGACCTTGTCAAAAAAAACCACCAGCAGTCAGTGATATAACCAAACAAAGTCTATTTGGATAATTTTTTCCTCATCTACTTTTAAAACTTGAGACTACAGAGAAAGCTGGACTGTTTTTATCCCTTTATGTGTCACATTCACATTGAACACCTGATAAAGAGAAATGGAGACATGATGCATAGGACAGCAGTATGGGAACACCGAAGTGACAAGGAAAAGAGCAGCAGGAAGCCTACGACCATAAGGGACCATAATCAAATAGTGGTAAGGATGATTTTTTACTTGGCTCTGAAGGAGAACAGAATGATCTGCTGACAGCAGAATGAAAGCCTAAGATTTACACCAGAACTAGGAAAAGGTACTGACTATTGGACTTCCTTGCAAGAATTGACAAGTCTGTTACTCAGACTGTTGCAGACAAGGAAGGTGCACAATATCTGCCAGGAGCAAAAGACGTGAGATATGTGTCTGTGGCAAGATCAAACGTTGATAGGAAGGGAAGGGTAAGAAAAACACAGGAAAACCTCCCCTAGTTGCCCTTCAGATTGGAACAAACAATCCTGCCAGAACAGCTCTGCCCACCAGGCTCAAAGCAAGATGATCTGTATCATAAGTATCTCTGCCACTAATGCAGAGAATGCATGGGATCAACAAGAAAGTGAGGATTAACAGATGAATTAATGAAATAAATTATTTGCATCCGAGGAAGATTTCTGATGTGCAATCCTTGGGAGGAATTAAAGGGAAACAGTCTTTTGACACAGGGATTTTCTTGCTGCTGTCATCCTAAAGATATCGTTAGCAGAAATGTTATGTTAGGGTTGATGACATATTTTTACATGTTTTTTTAGCGTTTAATAGTTCAGGCACACAGGAAGCTACTAATAAGAACAGAAATCTTTACTTATTTGACCAGCAGATAAATCCAATATCAAAATACAGCAGAGCTTTTTTGTCCATCACAGGATCTGAGTCAACATCCAGGCTGAAATAGGAAAAAAAAATCCCTATGCTATACTTGGGCTTAGCTTGAGATTGTTAAACTATCTTTCTTAGACTGGTGAAGTTTTCTAGCTCCAAAGCCTAGGACAAAGTCATTCTGGTTTTGAAAATTTTACTGGTATTATTCCTAAAATTAAAACTTAAATTGAAGCTTTTTATGAGGAAAGTATGCCAGCAAACAGCAAAGAGCAAACATGTTCCCAGCTTTATCTTGTGTAGTTACAAAAGAACCAAACAAACAACCTCCTCCCAAAAAAACAAACAAAAGAAACCAAAAAACAACAGTAAAATAATGAAATCCTGTATCAGAACTTACTAGAGCAGCTGAACAAAGAACAAATCACAGTATCCAAAAAGCAGTACAGTAAAGTGTTATAAGAAACAGAAATATGACAAAGGAGAGGATGTGATTGCTCATTAAATTGGAAGTGTGTAAAGCCTAATCTGATGTACTAGTATTATAAGCCAGATATCTTACACTTAACATTTCATACTACAAGTAAAATGCTCATTATGTTTCAAACATTTTAGTGACTGATATTGACTTTAAGTCTCCAGAATAGACAATTCAAAACTTGCCAAGATCATATTTTACAGTTTAATCATCCTTATTCTTAATGATTCACACTTTCTTTTCAGCTGGCTTGTTTCTAGTTTTGTCTTCCAGCTGCTGGTTCTTGTTAGGCAGCTCCCTGTTTGACTAAAGAGCTCTGTGATACCCAGTAACTTCTTCCCATGAAAACACTTACCCACATTGAACACACTTCATGTAAATCATCTTTTAGATAAAACAAACCATACTGAGCTCTCTTTTTCCATGTGAAATTACTCTCAGCCCTCATACTGTTTCTGTTGATTTCCTCTCAATTTTTCAGCTTCCTTCTTTAAACACTAGTTTATCTCATTTTAGACCCTTAGTCTAAATACATCTCCAAAATCCCTCTACGGAGGAGAGAAGGCAATTCCAGAGACCAAATTATTCTTATCTCTTAGACACCTCTCTCGGGTTCAGGAAATGATGATTCAGATGTAAGTTGTTCTCCACAGACTGCAGCAGGAATTTAGGCCACCCATCTGTGCTGCACACCCCAATTTCAGAAGGCTGAATTTCAGTTAATTCAAGTAGATATTCAAACTCTGGTATCAGTTGCTTACATCATGTCAGTCCCTCTCTGCTACACTGTAACAGAGAAGCTCATTTTGATTTCTTTCATAGTCCTTAGACCCCTCTATCCTTGCTAGCAATGCTCTTCCAGATTGCATTTTTTCCTTTTGTAATATACATTTGGACCTACCATGTCCTGGGAAAACAAAGATAACTATGCAAGCTGTATTACTATTCCCATTGTTGCTATCATCATTCAAATTGTTTCACATCTCAGCTGAACCTTTTGAAACTTCTTGTTTTGGAGGTTTAATTAAATTACACTAAGCTTTACAGATAAATGGCAACTTTGATACAAGCTGAAAACTCCTTTCATAGACAGAATAACTCAGCATATTCCTTCATAAATGAGACCTAAAACCTCAAATAGTTACATTGATTTCAGCCTTCAAAACAACCATAATTTTTGGAAACTCTAACTTCATTTGGTAATAACACCTTTTAGTGATACAACATGAGCTTGTCTCAATAGGTAATGGTTGAAAACATCTCAATTCTGAAATGTATGAAATTATAGAGAGAGAAATAACAGTTATTGAAGAAACACTTATCCCTAAAACTTTGAATTTCCAATATCCTAGCATAAATAGGTAACAAGATGCTATGAAAAACCTCTGCTGTGAAATGAATCAAAAAAAAACATACCACAAGAGCATAGAGATGTTCCAAAGGCACTAACTATGAAACAACCAGCTAACATAGATCTTTGAATTAGTCGGAAAGCATAAAGAATTTTTTTAAAATCAGGAAAAATATGCAAAAAACTAAGATTTTTATGGATTACATAATATAAATGAAATAAAGTGAAATAAAATCTTCATATTTATGATGGACTATATAAGAAAACTGAAAGATAAAAAAGGAGTAAAAAAATAAGAAAGATAAAAGAGGAAAATCAAGATATTAGACCGAATTAAGAATCCACACTAAAGCCATAAAGGAAAAGGAAATGGTAAGAAAAGCTACAAGTGGCATCATTATCAGACAGAAGTCATTTCTCAGTAGTGAGCTATGCTACTCCTCAGTAACACAGGGCTTTTCTTTGAGAAGACATCACACAGAAACATTTAGAAGAGACTCATGCTCCTCCTCTGGAACAGCTACTGATAGAAGTTCTAGAGACATGGGAGGTGGCACTGGGGAAAAATCCCAGCTTGTGCAAAATTGGAGCAAGGAGGAGCTGGGAACAGACAGGCAGATTATCCTGTGTGCTGTGACCAAAAGTTGCTGAGATGGTTGAAGTCAGATAGAGAAACAGTCATTTGCAAATCAAAAGTGGGCAGGGGTAGAGCTGTATGTAAATTCTGCTTCTTCCTGTTCCACTTTCTCCTAGCCAATTTGAATTTTATGTAATTAAAAATTAGTTATGTTTGAAGCTATTCAATCAGTTCATATGGGAGTGGGGGAAGCTGTGTTTTAAACCAGCTGGTCTTCGGGGAGATAAGCACTGATCTTCATGGAGAAAAATGAAGAAATGAAACAGGTAAGATGCCCAAATAACATGAGTTCTTTCTTGTGAGGAAAAGAAGAAAAAACAAACAAACAAAAAAACCAAACAAACAAACAAAAAAAACCAACAACATGCAAAACAGAAAGAATAGCAAGTTTTAAAAGATACATTATTTAATCTGGAACTATAAATGTAAATGTCTTCATCATGAGCAAGCTACTGAGCTCTGCAGCAACTCAGTCACACTAGTAAATATTCATAGCATTTTGATGAGTCGACAACCCATTAGCCTCTCATGGTCATCCTCCAGCATTAGAAAAAAGACACTTATTTTCATATGCCTTTCCAGCAAAATAGAAGTCTAAAAGTATTCTTCAATACTTGTTCTGCAAGATATTTAAATTCACCAAGGAATTTTAAATCTTGCAATTTTTTTTTCTATTTTGAATGGACAATTTGAAATTAATCAACATATTTTAAATTATTTCAAATCATTTGAATGAATCTATCACTGCCAATTTAGAAAAATGTTTTTGAAATGCAAATTAATTATCTTATAATTATTTTGGGCTGTTTTTTAAAAGAAAGTAGTAATTTCAAGTTAAAAATGTTAATTTGTCTAAAATTCAAATACAACAAATTAGAACAACTGAATATTAGGTAGCTATTTCTTCTGCTCTGGGTCATCAATCAGTCATAGTCTTCTCAGGGCACTGCAGTAACTCTGAGAGATCTGGGAAATGTGGAAATGGTTTCCCCAAGAAATCAGAACAATGCAGACTAGGGAATCAGAAGAGAACATGGACTCTCACTAGGGAGCACTAAAGATGGATGAGGTGAATGTTCCAAAGGGACAGAGAGTACAGGTTTACTGTTTTAACATTAAAACAAAGTAAGCTGAAATGTGTTTACTGCACTGTGGCAGTGCCGCACCTGGCAAGGTGCTTTTCTGGGACAGAGGACCTTGAACCACCTGGCTCAGTAAAATGAGAACAAGTCTTTTATTTGGCAAAAAATTATGTTAAACCCCTTCAGGAAACATTATTTCCTTCTCCTCTTTCATTTCCAAAGCCTTGCTGAAAAAAATAATTAAGAATGCCAGGCTTAAAACTGTTTAAAGGGTATTGTCCACTACACTAATTTTCATCAAGTTAGCAAAAGAGACATAAAGGTGCTGATTTTCTACTGAGGTTGTAATGAGATATTAAATGTAACAAGATGCATCACCACGTTCAGTGAAACCCTCCAACTCCCTTCCAATGCAGAAGTATTTGTCAAAGGAATTCAGCAGCATCCTTCAGCAGCCATCTCCCTCTTGCCCATAGCCAAGTCTCTTAAGCTAAGATCATGATGTTCCAGCAGCACTGAATAAAGATTTGCTAACATTTCTTTTGTCTTCTTTTAAAGTTGAAATCTTTGCTATCTGCTTTGCATTTCATTGTGTCTTATTGTGGCATGTGAGTGAAACTTGTCAGTTGTCAAGCTCACAGTGTCAGCAGCCTGGAAATGCTCATGCTGCTAACTAGCAATTACTCACACAGCAGTGTTAGATCTGAGCAAGCATGGGCGTCTTTGCAAAGCCTTCAGAACCTCAGTTTCAGCTCCCAGTACATGCTATTAATGACAAACTACAAATCAGGGAAAGAAATGCTTTTTCAAATGAGGCATTCAGCTTGGGAGATTTCCATTCACTTTGCTCCAGCTCCAATCAAGTAACTTGGGAATGTGCTGATTTACATGGGACCCTGCTGGCATTGCCGAGATGACAGATGGTACTTGGCCAATCAAATCAAATCAAATCAAATCAAATCAAATCAAATCAAATCAAATCAAATCAAATCAAATCAAAATGTGATTCTTTAAAGAAATGTGGCACATTGTTCCAGTGCTCATGCATGATGTTTATTTGCAAATGTATCAGAGATTTCTACCACTAATGACTAATTTTCAAGTTACTCGACTGTCTAACTCAGATTGTCATCTTTTTTCTTCCAAGTTGGGGATTTTATTTCTCACAAGTGAAGTGGGGTGGGGTTCCAAGTGTACTGACAAAAAGCCATACTAGCCTATCTTCTGTTGACAGGAAACTTGCAGATTTGCTGCCATGTACAGCATTCTTACATTTTCCTCACAAAATAGTTCAAGATTTTGTAAAAAATCTTGTCATATTGATCTGATTTTCCTTTTTCTTTTTTTTTCCAGCTGAATAATAGAAACAATGATTGGTAATAGTGCTACTATTGTTAATTTGATTAAAAATACTGGAGTTACATACTGGAGTTTTCAAAATACAAATCCACCTTCATGTAGATTTATCTTATTGTCTTAAGTTGCTATGGCAGCAGGCTAAATTAGTAGAAGTTAAATAAACTTTCCTTTTAGAGAAACATAAATTATTTTGGTTCATGCAACTTCAAAAGTAGATTAATATCTGTTATTTAGCTAAGCGATATTATTTCTCCTTTAAGAGTTGAGAAGTTTTTCCTCAGATGCATAACCCCTTGTTAGTTATTATTCACTATAATGTCTTAGAGATTATAGCTATCTCCCAGAAAAACTATTTAATAAAACAAAATTAAATAATTAAGTATCATATAATTTGTAAAGATTTTTTTTCTTCTTCTTTTCTCCCTTGATAACTGATAATGCAGTCAACCATGTTAAAATTCGTCACATATAATCAGATGATTTTAGTTATCTGTCAAGGCCAGGGTGGGTGGAGCTGTGCCAAGAGCAACCTGGTGTAGTGGAGGGTGACCCTGGCCGTGGCAGGAGGGTTGGAACTAGATGTTCTTTAGTGTTCTTTGCAACTCAGACCATTTTATGACTTTATGAGTATAAATATCAATTGTCTTCTAGTACTCAAACATCCACTTTGACTTAATGGTTTATATCAACTCCTTAGATTGTTTTTTTTAGTCCATGTTCTGTCATGACCAGTTGGGCATCATGCAACAGAAAATAAACCTTGAGATATTTCTTGCCTAGCTTCACATCCTAACACCCAAATCCTCTGTTCTCTGGAGAAAAAAAAAAATAAGATAGGTGAAGAACAGATGTTTGTACTTTCCTGATGTGTCACAAGCAAAAATTAGATAGACTTGAAAGTGTTGTGGAAAATCCATACTAGTATCTAAGCAAGATTCCTGTCTAAGGACATCCAGTGTTCAGCCAGGATAAACTCATTCCACACTGAACTGCTGCAAAAGTCCACTCAAAGCAGTAAGCTTCACTTGGCAGTGCCAGCTCTTCTTAATGACAATCACGTAAGACTTGGAAAGTCATCTGCACATTCTTGGCTAAGAGTCCCCTCCTCAACATTCACAATTTAGGAACATATGGGCTCCCTTGTCAGCTTACACTCATGCCCATCTGTTCAGATGGCATGGAGTCTGCCCACAAGTCAGTCAGATGGCTGCTCAAGGGTACACGTGGCGTGCGATTATGGGTTTAGATGAGCAGCCTGCACAATACTGAAACTGCATTATCTACTGCATGATGCCTCTCCTCTGTACCAGCAGTCATGCATTGGCATCACTTGCCTCCTTACACTTGAACAAAGATGTTTGAATGTATCTGAGAGAAAAGAAAAAGAAGCTGTCAGCTGACCACTCTCATTGATCGTTGGAAATAGGACTGCCTGGTAACAGAAAAGCACAAAAAGGAACTCTTTCTCAAGACACATAGTCTTGGCTAAAGACACAAACTTAATGGGCATACAAAGTAGGCCAGAAGAATATACAGAATTTACAGAACTACAACTGAATATTTCAGTGAAGATTAAGGAATACAATGTGGTACTTAAAATATACCTAGAACATCATTTCATTTTTGCTGTTGTTTCACTGTTGCTGGGAAAACATGAGGACCGTGTTTTCAAGGTGAGAGCAAAAAAGATCATCTAACAGGCACAGTCAGCTCCTAGACCCTCATGGCACAGCAGCATTCAAAATGTACTAACTTGCATTTCCTATAACAAGCTGGGAGCTGGTTTTAGATTTCGCAGTAGTTGCTCCCTAGAAATACGCCCCAGGCACGTTAATTAACAGGGTTACACAGTGAGTTTAACTTGGATGGCCCAGGGCATCTAGGAAGAAGCTTTACCTCTGCCCAGATATTGAACAAAAAGATAGTTTTCAACACCTGTGTGGCAGCATCCCACTGAAGCAGAGTCCTCTTGGCTTCAGTGAAAATACTTATCAAGTGAGTAAATTAAAATGGGTGAAGACAGCTGAAGAATTTTACTTTACATAGCAATGCAGCATCCTGGCAGATTGACCTGGAATGCTTTTAGAGAACAGAGTACCACATACCTACATCAGCACTGCATGTCTGTGACAGAAACTGTACATTTGCATCCAAGCAGGGGTTGGTCCCAGCATGAACTGGAGAAACTTTTCAACATTTACTGTAGTTGTTGCTCTTTCATTTACATCACATGAAGGAGCATTCAGCTGCTGGTTTTCTGAATCACATTATTTTTTTCTCTATGAATACACAAAAATTCATGACAAAAGTTTGATGTCCCACAGACTGGCATATTCGAGCATGTGTAGGCATGAAGGAGGAAGTTTGAGCTGTAGATGAAAAACTCCCCTGAAATTATCCCTGTTCTGAATATTGCTCATCAAAAAACTTCAGGGAATGGCTTCTAGCAATTAGTATACTCAAAAAATAAATATTAAAAAAGTATCTTCCACAATTCAGAGACCAGAAATTAACTAAAATGGTAGTTAATATTATTTGAAATGTCAAATCAGAAATCCTGTAAAAAGCTGTCCTTCAGTTCTATTTCAGTAGAGATTAAATTAGGAGACAGCTGAACAACTTAATGAAAGTAAACCCACAAATAAGAACAAATCCAAAGAAAATAATTCTTCAGTAAGCAGTGGAGATTTATACAGGTTTAATACAATTAATTCTACTCAAATAACACAAAGTATTTCACTCAAGTATTTGTTTTAATTCTTTAGGTAATTCACACTACCACTTGTATTTCCTTTTTATAAACTTTTGAATAGTAAAGCTTTTTTCTACAAGTTCAGTGGAATATGAATTTCAAAGTGTGTTCTACATCACAAATAAATGCTAGTTTTAAAATCTGCTCATTAATACCTTCAAGGAATTTTTTTAATGTATTGCAGATAAAAAATAGCTATATGCAACATGGTATTTATTAGTATCTCTGTTTCTGTTTTTCAGAGCTAATTTTCCTGTGTCTTCACTGTTTTTTTATCACAGCAAATAAGGCAATAAGAGACTGTGACAGAATACTTGCAACCAGAACTAGAGGTTAGCATGGTCTTTTCTTAGTAGCAAACTTGAAATAAATCCTATTGATTTCTATTGGTTTGATTCTGAGGTTTAGAAAGTTTTATCAGATAAAAGTGTAAGGAGAATGCTTCACTGAGAAAGTGTTCATTTTATGTTTTTTACCTTTCTAAGTATTCCACTTGAAGAGCAGAAGAAATTATAGCACTCTAAAAGGCATGAAAGACAAAGAGCAGTAAATTTTGCCTTGGATCTAAGGCAGCTGTAGAACAATGACAGATGAATTTGCTAATATCATTTATATTCTGGAAAAGGAAGAGGGGAAAAAACCCACAAAAAACTCCTTGACTTTTCATGAATAGACACAATATCAAATGCAGTGATTCTCATGCTACTACTGGGTCTTATCTTCTAGAGTCTATCATTACCAAACCTAAATGGATTGTCATGCAATTGACTATGATTCAGTACACACCCACAAGAAAAGCCATAATTTAAAATAAGGATACAGAAGCATACATAAGTAAAACTGACCTCAATAAAGTCAAACTTCTCCAAACAACAGACAAAACCACAAGGACAGATGGTCTACTGAATGCCCAATATTAATAAATTCTTAATGCACTTTTTCACATTATTATATTAGGAAAAAAAAATACACCAAAAGTACTTCCACATGCTAAATAAATCCCATTAGGTGAACTTTTTTGGAAATTCCAGAATGAATGCCACAGGTATAGCAGTGACATATTTTGAAACACTTTTTTCTTCTGCTTGTTAAATTAATTATTCTATTATAATCTTAGTCTTTCCTCTTGAAAACAAGCAAATACAGTAAAAAAGAGGATTACTTAGACTTTTTCCTGCCATTAAAAATTGAGATTTTGAACTAAATCCTAAAAGTTTCAGGACTATTCAACAGTGCATACTTTTGGCTTTTGATTTCCCAGTGTCAGGAGTCCACCAGCTCAGCACCTGTGAAGCCAGGTGAGCTTTAAGGTCCATACACATATAAGGAACTAAATACAGACCTGAACAGAGAATAGGGGAATTTTAGTAAAATTACAATGATGGAAACTCACCTTCAGTCACTGCTCTGGATCCAAAATTCAGATCATTTAAAGATGTCAGCTCTCCCAGATGCAATCTCTGAGAAAAACAAATGGGCAACAGACACAAAATAATCTTTTTGACCAAATTCAGATCAGTAGTGTTTACCCAATCTGAAAAGCAAAAAAGAACCTGTTCCCTCCTCTATCTATACAGAGGAAAAGCAATGCATGAAGAAATGCTACTTTTAGATAGCACTTGCATTGGATTATATCTAACAGGTCCATCTAAATACATACTGCCCAATAAGTGCAGAGATTAATATTGGGATGCAGTAGAGGGACTGAGAATTTGGGCATGCAGGTCTGTTTCCTAAGAAAAACTCTGAGTAAGTTTTGAAATAGCCTTTGAAAAAAAAATTTAAACTCGGTATGTCAAGCCAGTTGGAAACGGCAGCCAATGCCTATAGACGTGCACTAAGGATCAATTCTACATTCACAGGAACAGAAATTAGAACAAATTACTTTGTAAAACCACAAAATAAATTAGCTTCCTCCCAATTAGTATGTATCTACCATCTTTTTATGAATGCAATTCTGTATACCAAAAACTGACACTTTCACTGTGACACCACAGTCTTTCAGGACTCTATCTTTGCTTGAAACGTGAAAGAAAAGGGTAAAAATTTCAAACGTTGCTGATTGCACAATACCAACCTACAGAAGATCATGATTTCTGAGGTATTCATCTTGTCAGAGCATCCACCAAAAACACAAAAATTTGTCCTTCAGCACTCTTTGAATAATGGAGTCTGTCCTGTCACTAAATAGAAGCTTGGAGTGAGGTGGCAGAACTGGGAACATCAACCCACCCAGAGCCTGTGCAGCAGACACTGGAAAGCTGAAACACCTCAGTAATGGAGCGGCATTCTGGAACTGCTGCATAATGAGTCCTGGCAGAACAAAAGAAATCTTTCCCTTTCTGTACAATTAGGTTGCTGCAGACTGAAATTGATTATGTAGACCTGATCAGCAATATTACTCAGCCTGGAAACTGTGCAATCCACAGAATAACACTTTATGAATACAGTTTTGTGTCAAGGCTTGTGATTAATATTCTGTTAGGGACTGACTTGATTATTCCAATTATTAGAATTAACTAACAATGGACTTTAAAAAAATGTAACCATGTGGGAAATCCATTGCAGTGCCACAATAACTCTCGTTCTAAACACATTCAATATATGACACTAGTGTATTTAAAACTGGATTATTTATGCTCATGTACATTAGAAGAAAAGAGGCATTCTGCAAAAGCAGAGATGATAGACCAGGGAAAGCCTTTCTATGACACACGAAGTTTAAAACATTTGTCCTTGAATGCAATAGGGGATGGTGATGATGTAAGTTGAATGGATACTTGCGTGAATGCCCACATCAATAAAAAAGGTTTGTACACTGTTAAATATAGTCCTTGGAGATAAGCTAATTAGCAAA
This sequence comes from Cinclus cinclus, assembly GCF_963662255.1. NCBI lineage: Eukaryota > Metazoa > Chordata > Aves > Passeriformes > Cinclidae > Cinclus > Cinclus cinclus. Next base: position 49,299,371 of record NC_085048.1, on the reverse strand, counting down.
CTAGAGAGTTTTAAAACTCTCTAGTGAAATCTTTGAACTGAAAAAAATAGTTATCTACTAATGAAGTCCCCTGTGGGTTACAGTCTAGATTTGGCAGCATACGAACTGCTATAGCTGAATTTCAACTAAGCTGATAAAGAATTTCAGCAAGAGAAGTTGCATTTAAGGACAGAAAAAAATGATAGGTACATATATAAAATGCCCAGAGAACAACATCTCTCTTCACAATTATTACTGTTTAAGCTGTAAGGTGAAGAAGAGCAATCTAAACATCCTTTCTCTGAAAGGAAAGCAGCAAGTGAGATGCAAATTTATGGATAATTAGTTTCAAGCAATATCTGAAAAGTCTCTCACCCATACAAAATGTAAAAGAATTAATTGCTATGAAAGTCATAGAAATATATATTTTGAGTATATTGCACAGAAACAAATGTGACCTCTCCTTTTTGGGCCTAATGGTTTCTGTAAAAAGGCTTTTCTTCCTGTGTTGTTTAGTGTAAAGTATTCAGGCTTACAACTACGCTTAAATTAGAATCCTTAATCTAATAAAAAAATGCAAGCAGACTAAATATCCAGTGTGGAGCTCCATACAGATTTAATAATTGTACTAATCTTGACAAGAAGAGAAGAATTGTACCTGAAGCAGGGTTACTTATTCCTTATTAAGGACACATGATTTATCATACTGCAAACAAGAAGCTGGCCAGATTAGCCTCATTATTTAATAAACATGATGTATTCAGATGCTTTATGATTCCTTCTCTCTCTTTGACTACAAATTCTGGGAATTACAGAAAAATGGTTTTGTGAAACAATCAAAACAAATTAGGCTCTGAAGTTATCAGCTTCTTAAAACTGTTACAAGTGGGAAACACAGAGACACAAAACAGAGATCTGCATTGAAAACAGGAGAAGTTCTTTATTCTCCAGGAATAATATTGGGACTTTAAAAACTGCCATCAAAAAGGCCAGGGCAGTCAGGGGAAAAGGAAAAGGTATGAAGAAAGCAGCCTCCAAAAAAGTGACTCTGATAAATATCAGGGTCATTACATCGAGGCATATGTATAAGGAGAGAATTACATTCCTCCTTTCTTTACTACAAAGAGTTTTCCAAGCACACACACTTTTCTCTTCCAGGTTGAAGGTTGACACCCCTTGACCTGTGGCTTTGTAGTAAAGGGGTAAGAAAGCACTCCCAGACTACCTTGGAGAGAGCACTGGAGAGAAAATTACAGAGCAAGGAAAACCTGGCTTTTGCATTCTGTAATTTTACTAATTTCATTAAATTTCATTATTTGTATGGGATCTGGTCCAGCTGGATCCCTGAAAATCTATGGAATCTGATGGGTTTCATCTGAGAATACTCAAAGAGCTGGTTGATGTCAGTTTGAGGCCTCAATCAGAGACCTCAGAATGGTCTTGGGAGTCTGGAGATGCCTCAGTTGATTGGAATCTGGCAAATGTTGTCCCAGTTTTCAAGAAGGATGACCCTGAAAACTACAGGTCCAAGAATCTTAGTTTGGTGCATGGTAAAATTTTGGAGAAGATTATTCTGGGAGTTGTTGAAAAACACCTGAAGGACAACACAGTCATCAGTCACAACCAGAATGGTGTCATGAGGTGAAAGTTCTCCTTGTCAAACTTAGTTTCCTCAATTTCACCCTTTGTCCTCTAAGAAACTTGCCTGGGAAGTTAGGACAGAAGTTTTGGATTCTGTCTCTTCTGGACAACATGTCCACCATTCAGCTGGATAAACCATCATGTGATGGGTGAGCAACTGGATCAGGTACAAAGGGTTATAGGGAATGGGGTGACATCAAACTGGTGACCTGTCACCAGGGTTCCACAGGGCTCCATCATAGGGCAAAAACTCTTCAACGTCTTCATAAATGACTAGGACACAGGACTCAAAGCAATACTAAGTTTGCCCACAGCACTAAACTGGGAGGAGCTGTTAACTCCCTCAAAGGCAGAGAACAAGGCCCTGCAGAGAGACCTTGACAAAAAAGGGGCTTGGGTGATCACAAACTGTATGAAGCTCATGAAACGAAAGTTGAAGCCACATTCTGCTACCCAGGGGCAACTCTGGATGCATGGACAGACTTAGGAACAAGAAGCTGGAGAACAGCCCTATAGAAAGGGACCTGAGGTCCTGGTCAGTGGCAGGTTGAACATGAGCCAGCAGTGCCCTGGCAGCCAGGAGGGACAACCCTGTCCTGGGGGGCATCAGGGACAGCATCACGGCTGGGCAAGGGAGGGGATGGTCCTGCTCTGCTCTGCACTGTAAGAGAGGGTCCCTTCCCACTCAATATATTCTGTGATTCTATTCCTCATTTAAATCAAGCTTGAAGTTTCTGACTTGCCTTGGTTTTCATAGCAACACACTTTTTCTTTTTGAAGTAAGCTAGACTTGCCTTGCTGACATGTCTGTTCTTTTATTTGTCAGATGGGACTAGCTTCAAGGGAGTACTTCTGTTTATTCAATACATATCTTTCAGCAGTTTTCCTGGTATTTAGTGACTATAAGGGATACAGAAAGCACATTTTCTCTTGTGATAAAGTTATCTGAGAAGAGAGGAAAGCAGCTGACATTAACGTTCCCACAAAACAGAAGTAATATAAAATTTGGGATGTCACAGGGACACTACAAATGTCTTCATCCACGGAGAAAAGTGCAAGTTAAAGATGGACACTTTGAATCTCCTGTTGCTTGGTTAATTTTTCTTGTAATGTCTTTGGAGACTGTAAGATTCATTCTTATCCATCTTTTCTATGAGCCAATCATGCTTAACACTTCTCAGAAAACTCTAGATTATTGATTTGTTGTTTACTAAACACTTGCTTAGAACAGACACTTCTAGGTGTTTTCTGAATTATTTGCTGTAGTTGTAACTGATCCCATTGTTTCCTTCCAGGAGATTAAAAAAAAAAAACAAATCACTGTTTTGAAGCTGCAATATGTAGCTGCAAAAATGTTAACCTGTATTCAGAAAATGCATAGTAGCATTGGAGAGCTACCTATGGATCACTTGTTTGTGTTAATGCAATCAAGAAAAAAAAACAGGAAAACTGACTTTTGTGTATGCAAAAAAAAGAGTGCAAAACTTATCTTCTGTGCTGTACTAAAGAGGAAAACTTGGCCCCAAAATACTGAAAAGATCTCTTTATTCCTCATGGACCTGTTTTAAATTATTTCAGCACTGTTATTTCCCATATAAAGCAGCATAAAGAAACAACTGTCAGGTTGCAAATGCCTGAAGGCATGGAAAGAAGAGGTCAGGCAGTCAGAAGTCTTTTATGGTTTTTTTCTGCATTAAAAAAAAAAAACAACAAAAAAAGAGTATATTGCTCAGAACAAAGTCAACTTCATCCAGCATCCTGTCTGCCCATGGACAATAACAGGTGTGTCAGAAACAAGAGAGCAATAAACACAGTACTCTGAGCTTCCAGAAATCTATGGCTTAAGGTCTCACCAAGACAGCATTTGCTTCTTTGAGTTTAATACCTTGCGATGAATTTTTTTATTATTACTTGTGCTAGTTTTACCATTACTCCATGAATTTATTCATGACTTTTAACCTGTTTCAGTAAGGGTTTTCTTTAGTTGTAAAGCTACTGCCATTTTTTTCTTTTACAGGCAAAAAGAAGAGTAAATCCAAATTCTCAAGAGCCATAAGTGCATCCTGGACCCATTCAGTTCCATGTTGACATTTATATAATCTCCATTCTTTTCCATGTGTTGCCTGCCATTCCACAGCTGGGCACTAAGATGGCAGTCAATGGACCCACCCATAGTGATACCAGGATTGATTTTCTGACGAGTAAAAGCTATTTTGAAAACAATACTAGTTCTTCTAAGTAAGCTCAAGCTTACTAATGGTGGTATGTCATGGCCTTTGAGCAGTACCCCTGAGCAAAGAAATATTAAAAAGCAAATTATCTTTGCAAGTCTAATTTTTTTAGGAGAGGCTATAAAACATATTGATGAGTGGCTGGAAATACACACCTACTGTATTTTCATGCATTTGAATTGTACTTTTGGTAGCTTACACTCCTGAAAAAAGACCACGTGTTTGAAAAGCAATCATGGTTACCTCTTCATAGAATCTGCTGAAAATTCTAGGAGCAGGGTGCAGGAATCTTGCTAGCAATAATTTCTGAACTAGAAAGGCAGTGAAGTGAGGCAGTGAAAGGGACAAAAGCCTTTCTAGATCACTTATGTGTTCAAGATTTGAGGGCCAAATAAACTGATGAATTAATATAGAGAACTCAGGCACAATGGCTTCATAGCATTTAGCAAACAAGCAACACATTTGTTCCTTCCTGGTCTCTGGCACTTTACACCCATCCCCAGCTGGATGTTTTTACTAAGTTCAATGTCTGTTTTAAAAAGCACAATTGGCTATTTTATTAAAACATTCCCAGATTAGGAATGTCAAAAGCAAACATCTACAGAATGTCCAGGCCTCATTTTATTTTGAAATTTTGCACAGCACTAATGAGATAACATCTAGACTAAAGAGAATTCTGAACTATGCTTTGAACCATTTGACTACTTAACAAACAAACCTTGGTATTATCACTATTATCTCCTAATTAAAATATATCTCATTTCAGAGTTTTATTGCGTAACATAAAGATTCAGCTGTAAGTGCCTACAGAAGTTATTGTGCAGACTTGAACTAATTGCACTTCTGAAACCACAGTTCTTCTGTAAACTGACAGAAGACAAGCTGTGTATGAGATATCAATTACTCCTCTCTAAAAAAATTCTAGAGAAAGATCTTATAAGTTTTAAGCTCAGTTTTACAGAAAACATGTTTCAGCCTACATCTTTACAGATATAAAAAGTGTTATTTTTGCTTTTAACACATCACGATACCAGAAAAGGTTTCTTGTGCAATTGGAGTTAGTTTTTCTTCATTTGAGATTGCTTTATTATTATTTGTGTCAGAGGAATTTGATACCCATCACAATTTAAAACCAACCCAAATGAAAACTTTTCTAAATTTTATTGCCACAAAATCTCCTGGTACAATGCAAACCTTGTTTTCTGAAGGCATATCTACCCACAATCTGCCTACGCTGTGAGGGCAGAGGAATAAATTTTTGTGGTATGTTGAACATGCTTATAAATCGCATGGGGTGTGTTACAAGCATGGCAAAGACAAATTATACCTACCAACACTCCTCACACATAATACATATATCTGCCTTTCTGTTGGAATCTCTGGGGGGTGAGAGTCAAGGGAGCCACCAGCTAAAGAGTGAGGTGGAAAGTGGGTACCTGCTCATTACATGGGAAGACAAAGAGGGTGGTGAAAGGAGCAAGCTCTTCCTTATCGTCAGTGAAGCACAAACCACCTTGGGAGGAGGGAACCTGGAGAAAGATGGGAACACTTGATCGATGCTTCATCTGAACACTGCTGACTTTCACTTTTGTGTAACTCATTAAGGCTTGGACTGCTTCCATGAAAGTCATGAGGATAAATTCACAGCTATGAAATATTGCAGCATAAGTGTCTCTTTCAAAGAGGAGCTGGGTGCCACAGCACAATGTCAATGCTGTGCTCATAGTCACACTTTGGAATGACAGGACAGCACTGAACCAGAATCACTGCAACTGAGATGGATCTTCACCATGCAGGATGCAGATCATGGCAGTTACACGTCAGAGAGGAGCAGGGAACAGATCTACAAACTGGGTCACAGCAATTCTCAGTAGCAAACATTTACAATTCCATGTAGCCCTGCTGCCACTGTCAATTCCTCCCATTGTAACTGAGGTGTCCATGTGCCTTCAGGAGAGAACAAGGCTCTTGATAATGGGATAGGATCTTTCCACTTTTAAAAGAATGGCAGGATCCCAACACAGTCCCGGCTTAGAGAGAGACACCTTTCTCAGCCAAGATCACCAAGATGGCATGCTTCATCTGAATGCAAATTAACACAAAAATAAAAAAGCAGCATGGGGAGACAGAACAGACGTATGAGCAGCTTATATGCAATGCTCTCCCTAGCACTGGAAAGAAGGGCAAGTCCTTTTATTTACACAAATTTTAGGGTTGTCTGAGTTGCAGACAGCTCTGTCTACTCTACCTGTTTCCCTTTTTGCCCTCTCTAGAAGATCTGTGCATGCCCTCTGGCCCTCACTCTCCTCAGAGAAGCCTCCAGACCCACCTACAGCTAGCAAAGTCCCTGCAGTGCTCCCCCAGGTGAGGTGCTCAGGCAGGGGCAGACACCCTCTGACTCCAGACACTCCTTCCAAAACAGCTCCCTCAAAGGGCAGCTGGTCTTGAGAATGGCTTAATCTCTCTGTTAGGAGATTAGAACTGATTGTATCACAAACCTTTATTTATTAATGACTTTAATTTTCTTTGCAATAAAACGTACAAAGAAGCAAGGACAACAATATCTGCACCCAACGGTACTAACAGTGCCAGAAGAACAACTCTTTTCACACACAGGGGGACTTTTTACCTTAAGAGTCATTTTAATTTTGACAATATCTAAGGGTTTTTCCATTGCATTTAAATCCATCTTTGATAAAATAAAATCCTTATTGGGTTATTCCCTTCCTCTTTTCTAACTGGACTTAAAATATTGCCTTTCTCTTTTTCCTTTGACTTTCTATCCTACTGATGATGACTTTCTTTCTACACCTCTCTCAGTATATTCCATAATCAGTAAGGAATGTCTTGACAAACAGGTTCAGATTGTTAAATTTCTTCATTCTTCCAATCACTTCGGGAATTTCATTCCTAGATCGTAGTCTGGTCTGTTTTCAAGTCTTTTACAGACCAAAACAAAGCCATAAATATTTTTCAGAGGAAGATATATAGCAGCTGGCCCCACTGTTTTCTAAGTGAGGAATTTGAAGATAAAGATGTAGAACCTGAAATACTGAACAAATTCTTGAACAAATTCTTCTGGAATTTCACAAACACAATTAATTATATTCTAAGACGGCCTATGTCAATTCACAAGAGGGAGTTTATTTGAGGTTTTTTTGGTTCTTTTTTTTTTTTTTTATGGTTTAGCATTACAGGGGTTCCAATTTTCATATATTTAACTAGGAAACATATTCTTACAAGGTTTCCATGAAGGTCACCAATTTGTTTTGCGGTAGGGAAGTATTTTTGTTTCCTCATGTGTATGCTTTGACCCTTTATGATTTCAGATACTATTCTGTCTCTGAAAGGTTTGTTCTTTAAACATATTCCTGCCCATGATTTATATATTTATTTTCCTTTCTATCCTTTTTATCCATTTTTTTTACTTAGGTTTCACTTCTAGAGTTTTCTTGAACTTATTATTAGTATTTATAAAGGCTTAACGCTGGAAAATATGCATGATTACTGGATTATGCAAAGAGGAAAACAAGCAGTGCACTCAAATTCCTTGCCTAATTGCTATTAAGAAGGAACCAGACAAATTTTTCAAGTGTTGCTCACCACTTCATCACCTTGACAATTGTTGTGCTAGCTTCATTAAAGAGTGGACAAATGAAAAATACTAAAAGTTATGGCAGCAATTTGAATAAAATGAGCAGGTTTAGCTGCTGCTGCATGTACCAGGGATGCCACTGTACTTCAGCATCCTGCAACACCAGCACTATCTTAGAAGCAACAGCCTGTAGCCCCTTCCCTCAACCAAGATAAACTTGCAGACTACAGGATCTTCGGATGTTTCATTATAGGGAAGAGTAAATAAAGCTAATTAAAGGAAATGTCTTGTTCACATTACCCGGTCTTTTAGGAATAAAAAGGCCTAAAACTGTCACACTATATAAGTCACAAATTTTGCAACTCTTAATTTTAAAATTACTTGTGGTGTTCCTGTCAAAACACGTCCCCCTACAACTTAAATTATTGTTGTGAGCAGAAAAACATGATGTTTAACTCATAGAAAGAAACCAAATGGAAAAATTAGACTTCCTTTTAGCAGTAAATAACATTAAAAGAAGTGTCATAAAGCGCGTTTCAACAATCAGCCACAAGCTAAATAAGCAGGAAACAAAGTGCAATGAAGCTATCCAGTGGATTGATTAAAGAGGTTTGCACACCAGCAAAGCTTGGTCTGAACTTTGTCTAGAGTTAGAAGTAAAACCAAAACTAACCATCTCATCTTTAGCCTTCCTGAAATAACAAAATCATCAGTTATGTTCCCACGAGAACAAAGCAGAAAAGATTATGGGCAGCTATATTAAGATGGCAGCAGGAAATTGAGGAGCAAGATTTATCTGTGCAAGGGTAACAGTGGGAGTTTAAAGCACCAATTTTCATGGAAACAGAGATGCACATAGTTGGCAACAACAGGATAAGGCATTCCCTCTCTCTGTGGCATTGACGCAATGCATCCACCACTTCGTAACACCTCCAGAATAAAGGGTACCTTCCAGAGAGGACTGCTGCACCCAGTAGAGCCAAACTGGGCACATTCATACATTTTATTTATCTCACCACCTGCCTGGATGCAGCAGTTTATTCAATCAAATACTCATTTGGATATTTAACAAATACAGCATTTGCAATAAAAACATTTCTAAATCTGCTGAACCATAGTCTTGTAAGTCTGACTGAAGATGCAACTCCATCTCATACACAAAAACAGAGGTAGGTCTACATTTAGTCATGTAGAACAGGAGAGAGTTGTCTCTGTCCAATTTTTCTTGGGTGTTCTGGAGTCCATCCTTCCTTTTCCTAATACAGCATCAGAGGACAGAAAATACAGTGTGATTTTTTTATGTAATACATTAGCAACAAATTTTTCATTATTTTTCTGCTTCAGTCAAGTATTTTTATTCTGCATGGTACCCAGAGAAATCTCTGTTAAAAACAGTACACACTTAATGATTCTTGTCTCATCCATCTTTACAGTCTTCTGATCATTTCATGAGTTCCATTGACTTTTAATTAATGATTTGATAAGAATTGATAATCGTTTGCTTAAATTATAAGCAAACACCATTCATATGCTAAACTCACTGAACAGTATGGAGTAAAGCAGTTACCACCAACACACTGAGTACTCAGAGAGCTGTAGCTTCTGTTCAGAACCTGATGTTCAGCAATTGTCCAATGTTTCCAAAGTTTTTGCATGGTGGATTCAGAAGAAATTTCAACTGACACAAATCACAGAATCATTTAGGTTCAAAAATACTTGTAATTTCATCAGGTCCAGCTATTAATGCTGTTACTGTTATACCATGTTCCTAAATGCCACATCTACATCAAAATTTACTGCAAAAAATAAGCAGTCTTATCCTGGCAAGATATTCTTGTTTCTCTTTCTCCCCCAGCTCATACATCAACTCAATCACTCAAATAGTCTAATCTAACCCACTGAGGTAAATTAACACCAGAATATTCTGTCTTAAATTGCTTGAGAAGAAATGGAATAATGCATAATCTAAGCATGAAAGAAAGTTTATATTTCTTCTGGTGCTTCCAGCGAACAGCAAGAATTAAAAACTCTGGGGAGAAGCAGAGAGTTACTTGAGGAAAAAATCTAGGAAAGTGGTCAGTGACAGTCTCTTCTGAGGGCACTGATCATTTCCAGAGCCCACTTTGGCTGTACAAGTTGTGTTTGTTAATTTGATGAATCCCTAGAAATAGTGAAAGACTATCTAAGACTGCTGTGTGCAAAGGTCAATATGCAGTGGTTTTCAATATTGTTGTGTTTGTCTGCCAAAGCTTCTTGTGCAAATCAGTTACCTCTCTAAAGTGATGTTTGCCTGCACAAATGCCTGAAAATAGCCCAATCTATAGATACAAATAGACACAATTACAGAATTCAGTAGAGGAATAATTGTGCAGGTCTACTTCCAGCTGTCAACATTGTTGTGTCAATAATTGGCTTCTCCCTCCCCAAGGACTTCCACTGCATTTTCTGCTTTATTCCTTAAAACTCTACCACCAGAAACCCCATTTTCTCTGCATTACTTCTCTAATTTTGGTTCTTATGTGTAACAGGACTTGCAATAATTTACTAGAGAAGTAGTAATAGCAGAGCCTGATTATAGTTAAGAAATAATTGACAACATTTCAGAAAGTTTGACTCTGTGGTTCTACTTCAATGGACAAATTAGGTATGATGATCCAATCACATCCCATCAGAGTCTAAGTGGCGTTCAGATCTTTTTTTTAACAGGAAGCTTTTTTTGCCCTAATTAGAGCAGCAATGAAGGTCTCTTTCTCTTACTAGAGTTAAACATTTACACGTCAAGACCAATAAAAAGAGAAGATGCATTTGAGAACTTTAGACCTCCTGAAACAGCACATCTCATAGACCTTTCAGCTACTGGACTTCAACAGAGAGCACTTATCACCTCACAGAAACTGAAAACATCCAGGAAATAAGTAAAATTGCCTTGAATTGAAGGAGTTTTTTTTTTTAAAAAAAATCCATTTCCCAAAGAGATGGGGGAACATACCTTCATTGTACAGTTTTCTTCACTCTAGGAAGAAAATATTTGAATGAGAAAGATCTGGAAAAAGAAACAAACAATTTTTAGCTTAGAATGCTTGCAACACTGAAAAAGAATACAACATCTAAATCCCTGCTGCCTGTAGCAAGAATCAAGTGAGAAGCCTGCTTGTTCCTGCCAATTAAAAATTTGTGGTTTTCTTCTGTAACCCTAACAAATAACTCCCATATATGTTTTATGGTGCTTTGCTGTCTCTGGGTCTCTAAGGAAAAAGGAAGCTAAACACATCCACTCAGTACAACATTTGTTACAACTGTTCTGCATGTTTTAAATTTGTCTGAGTTCCTTAAGAGCATTTTAAGAGGGGAGAGGCGAAATTATGAGACTGGACAAAAACCCAAGACATCAATTTAAAAAGGTGTATTAAATGCACCTGAAATAACTACTGGGATGCATTGCCTAAGAAGGATGCATTAATTACTGACCATTCCTCCATGAGACCTTATATGAGAAGGAACATATGCTCCTCTGGTATCTGTTTAATGCAATGTCAGTAATATAGAATGATCATAAATATCCTAGGGTTTTTCTACATATGGATGGAACAAGAATACCAGGAATCTTCCTTGTTTTCTTCTGAAATTCCTCTGCTATTGTGTTTGTATGACCACTCTCCCCAGCTTAAAACTAAGTGAAAATGGAAAAAGAGAATGGCACCACTGAGCAACCCAAGCTGTAAGACTCATATTTCTGCAGTGCTTTTTAAATATTTTGAGGCATCTTGGAAATTTATAACTGAATAAAAAATCAGAAGAGAAACAGCATCCAGGTAAACCAGACAGAAAAGAAAAGCTAGTTGAACTACTATGTCGTGACATTTTCTGCAAAGAGAATTAAGGAGCAGCAATATGGGTTTTTTTACAACTGTTGCTAATATATTCAATAATTTTGGTTGGAGCTGCAAAAAACATAAGCAACAACCTTGTATGCATTAGGAAAAATATTCAGAAGAGAAGCTCACCTCCATTTAGCTCTCAATGATTAAAAATAGGACCCTAATATATGCATAAGTATCAATGCATTATTTAAATCGATTTTTTTTCTATAAAGGTTTTGAAAGTATACTCAAACTGCATCACCAGCATAAATTTCACTTTTATTGCATCTATCTAAAAATGTGACAAAACACTTCTTGTGGACAAATTAATAATGTACATTCCCAGACCAACAGCATTTATTCATTTATAGCACAAATTACAATCTGTCCAGGTCTCTCTCCTCCATATTGGCTGAGTTCTGTAGACAGCCTTGCATCATGGTACAGAAACATGTTCAATTTTTCATTTATGGATAACCAAAAACTTGTGAATTGATGAAATTAAGTATAACCATGAAAGGAAATACCCAAGAAATTCAACATTTTCATTGATACTAAACTCAATTCACAATTTTTTCCACCCACAGAATTCCTGAAAAAGAGTCTATCTCTTTGAGATCAGTGGCCTCTGGGTTTGTGCCAGAATGCAATCAAAATTCTCATTTGTTTCTAGCAATTAATTTAAAAATAAAGGTATGAATTCTAGCATTTAATAATTTTCTTCTGATTACTCATAAGTATATTATTCATTCTTAATCAGCTTCAGGAGTTGGAACATTTTCTGCACAATTGTCTCTTACTTCGATAAAAAAGAATCAATATGCATTTCCATTCTCTTTCTCCTATTTGCTGCTACAATTAGTCTGCCCCATCACCTGTTTTTATTAAGCTTTGCTTTATTTCTGAGGCTGAATTCACAAGCTTAGCAAATGATGAGGCTGCCTCTTGTTTCAGTTCTTTAATTTCCCTTCTAAATTATCTGGCAGACTGCTGGGGTGCTGGAGTGGTCTGCTGTCTCTTAGTCCTGGCTGTTATTTTGTTGTTTATTCTTCCATTTCTAAGAATTAAAAAGTTTTCTCATCTATCATGTTGGTTTATTATTTCTATTGATGCCTCAGCTTTTTTCTGGTGATTGTCACCTTCCAATAGAAAGCAGGGCCTGATTTTAAAGGTTTATACACAGGTCAGACACTTACATGTCTTTGGCCCTTGGAGTTTTACTGGATACATTCAGTGCTGCCTTGAGTCGCTGGTTTGTCCGCAGAAAGGAATACAATTCCCCCTCCTCCTGATCCCTGTTTATATCTCAGAGATTGAAGGCCACAGTTTTGCAGTGTTATCTGAAACAGACTTTATTCTGACCCCACTCTTTAGTGCCACTCTTTAGTGTAGCATCATAACTGCACAGCCTCAAGGTTGGAGAACATGTAGGAAATATTACAAGTTCAAACACAAAGCTCTGTCATGAATCTTCTACCCTGTTCCTCAGACAGCAGCAGGGAAACATTTTCAAGGCAACGGAAGAGTTTGCATGCTCCTCCCATACTGTCACATAGCTTCACAGATTTGCTGATGTCTGAGCAGTATTTGTCCTCTTCTTGGGGAGGAAGGTAGGAGACCACCAAAAACATTACCTGCAGGCTAATCTATTCACCCAAGCAAAATGAAATGCTGAATTTGCAGCCATCTGTGCCCATCATCTGCCTCAGTTACAAACAAATGGGAGGAAGAATCCCTAGAATTTCCTAAACATTAATATGTAGACTAGAAGCCAGTGTAAAGAGTAAATAACAAAATCCACAAATTTTCTTAACCAAGCTGCTCAACAAGGGAGAAAGAGAAGAAAGTCATCAGCTCTTACTTTAAAAAGTCACAGAATAATTTACCAGATTTGTTTTTCTATTATCATAATGGTTGTTTGCCATTTCTTTCTCTTGCTATGCTTTTCAGAGATAAGAAATTATTGGGCCAAAGTGCTTTAGCCAGAAATGTGTTGTGGTGCCTTTATCAATCTGCCCTTCCTTTGCTTCATTCTTCTGTTTATTCATTCAACTTTTCTCCCTGAAATCAAGTCAAGAAGTCTTGCCTCATATCTAATATTGTGTGTAGCTGTAATCACATCTTTCAGAGATGCTTCCTAATCTGCGTCCATTTTCTGTTTAATGGGATTTTCCTGATCCATGCTCATTTTGCTTGTAGAGGGTTTTTAAGATGTGACTTTTAAAAACGATTATTTGGAACATAGTTTCAGAAGGGCTGAAGGTCTGCTGGCCTAGGTTTCCCAACATAAAGGGTAACAAATGATCAAATGATAACATCCAAAATGTTTGGGGGATATTTTCTTTTCTTTTTCTAGAGCAGCACATGAAAATACAGTTAACTTAGTTTTTTTGTTTGTTTGGTTTTTTGTTTGGGTTTTTTTTTATGTGGTGAATGAAATAAAATCTGCATAAAAGAAAGGCATGAAGAGAGGAGTTTTCCCAGACTGTAGTTCACATCTCTTCCAGCCTACAGAAGAGGCAGACAGACCCATGTCTCTAAACACAGGCAAGGTCTCCCCATGCACTGTTCACTACAGCACCAAGACATTTAACCTACAACGTAAGTAAAACATTTGTAACATAAAGATCCCATTTTCCATTTAAGCTTGCTTACTTTGCTCGCTCCAACTTCAAATCTGACTGCAGTTTATATTCTTCTTTTAAAGTGGTACAAGGAGCATTTTTGGGTGCCATCATTTTCCCTTGCCCACAGTGGGGTACCTGCTATCCTTCCATCATATCAGAGGGGAGGATTTCTTTTCTTCCAGCTCTTCTCATCACGCTATGCTCAGACTCCTGCCTGCCTCTTCAAATGCTCAGACAATTGCCACACTGAGGAATGAAAACTAAATTTCTGACTAATAGGTACTGTAATTTCTGCTAATGTGTAATTAGCTCATGGCAGGAAGCCTTATTTACTTATTATACTAACAGGTATAAACCCTACAGGAAAGCAAAACTCTTACAAGGAGAAGAGCTGAAATTCTGTCTTCTGCAGAAAGGATTTGGAGGGCAGGAGAAGGAGCTATTTAGCCCCAGAGTTATTGAGCCTCTGGAGTTTTTTAGCCTCAGGTATCTCAACAGACTAGGAGAATATTCTTGTTCTTTGATCATGGGCCTGTGTAGTCATCCAGGATAAATTTCTGATTTTCCTTGTAGTCCTTAATTTCTGACCATCTGTGGTTCCTGTTTCCTCGAAGTCAGTCCAGACACTACCCCCTTGTACCTCCCATGATGAGAACCCTCTCTGGTAGACCTGAAATCCTCATATTAGCTAAAGGCAGACCCCAACCTATGATCAGAACAGATCTCATACAGAAAGTGTATTCAGAGCACCCCTAAGGCAAGCTGCTTGGAGTTCACACAGAGTTCACTATCCAAAGAGGAGGTTTATACTATCTTTTTAATGTTAGCTTAATATTTAAAACACCTACCAAGTAAATGGGAGATATAATCCCACAGCAACACTTCCCAAATGAGAAGGATACTGAAGAAAGAGGCTTTGAAACAATCATTGAGGGTCTAGGAATACAAGATTCACAGGACCAGATAATGAATAATTTAAATTGCGTGTAAATCTTCCCTAGGATTTACAAGTTGAAAAGAACAGCCCAGGTGTCATGGGCTCCCTTCCAGAATACTTCTTGATTTTATCCAGCACATAAGCAATTTAAAATGCATAAACTTTGCTAAGAAAGCAGATGAAAAGCTGCTAAACATAGAATTACCCTCATAACTTCTACAGCATTAGATAATGAAAGAAGTAGTAAAATTAACTGTTCTAAATGTGCATCCATTCTTAATTCTGAAGAGTTTCTCCTTCTAAGAAGAGAAAAACAGTATATTTATTCTGCTGAGAAAAATTCCTTAATAAATTAAACTAAGAGCAGGAGACAAAAGGCGGATACTTAGCCAAGCATTATTTTTCAGAAACTTTCTATAACTAAATATAAGAAAAATCTTCTAAAATATGACAGTAAGAAAATAGGAAAAAGAATATAATTCTTAGACATGCTGCTCAGCTACTACAAATCCTCACTGTAATGATTAATTTTCTAATATTTCAAGTAGAGTAGAATGAAAGAATAAAGGAATGCAAACGTCTTTTGAGTTCCCTGGTTTTATTCATGTAACTTCAATTTGATAAATAAATTAATAAACATTTGGTGCATAAGTTATTCTTTATTGGGTCAACAAAGAAAATGTAAGTGTCTGCAAAGAGCAATACAAACTGTTATTACAACAGTGACAGAAAACATTTTGTTAAAGGGACTCAATGTGACCAAGCTGAGACAGCCCTCTGGGAAACAGGATGGGCTCAGGCACATTCATAGTTGAAACATTAGGGAAACATCTGAGACTGCTTGACAAGAGCACCAGCAGCAAAGCTGTGCCCCTCCAAGTTATACTGGACCCTTCACTTATGCCATGTGTTCTCTCTTGTACACCAAAATTCTACTCTCAGCACCTAAGCTTCTCACAAAAAAAAAAAAAAAAACAAAAGACTAAAACAAATAAACGTGGCCCACAGATCTCATCAAAGAAATGAGTTTTGCTTCACACTTGGAAAAACAAAAAAAAGTATTTACCTACTATGTGCAAGGTAGAAAGCATCTTTGATATTTCCGCCTGTTGTGTTCTAAAAATGCATCTTTTAAATTGCTGAGGAATGCACGTTTTGAATTGTTAAGGACACAACTTTTAGACAGTAGTGATACTAAGCTCCTATTTAGAAGCCAGGATAACTAATTTAGAAGACATAGAAGTATATCACTAACACACAAAATAAACAACAGGCCATGAGACCTGTAAAAAAAATACATGCAAATTTTCCAAATCTAAGTAGTGTGCTAGAAAGACATGCAAATCTCACATTTCGTAATACCCAGGTCATACTGAAGATAAATAATAAAACCTAAAACCTAATGAAACCTAAACTTATATTTTCAAAATAATTTACATAGTACTCCCGTGATAAATGAAGATCAAGTAGAATAATTAATAATCCTTTCTGAGCAAAAAGAGATAGGACCAGCCACAAAGACATGCAGGAATAATGAAGAATTTAGCCTAGCTGGTTTTATTGGGAAATTACTTGGAGAAAATGTTGCCTTTAGTCACAGAAACACATGAATAATGATGAGAACTAAACCACAATAAATAACCACTCTCATTGGCATGAAGGAAGGCCCAGATATTACTAAATGTTACAGGGGGATTTCCTTAGTGTGAGTTTGTTTAGACAGCCTCAGCTCCTCATTGAGGCAGCTGAGAAGCCCAAAGAGCAGTAGAATGACAGTGGCTAAGGGAGACAGAGGGACAGAGGGACAGAGGGACAGAGGGACAGAGGGACAGAGGGAGGGACAGAGCTCATTGGCCCTTGGACCTGATGGGCCCTTCATTTCATTTCAAACACATGCAAGGTTTTCAAGGCACTGGGAAAGGAAGCCATCCATGTTTTCTTGAAGTGAACACACGAGGGTGTTTTGGAGAACTTACGGATAGCTAGGAGTCACAAGCCTAGAGAGATTGAGCACTGGGGTCGTCTCCTCAGCTGGTAACTTGCTCTGATAAATCGTTTCAGTCAAGATGCGAGAGCAGTCAATTAACTGATTTTTTTTAATGCCAAATTCCAGTAGAAGACAATAAAATTTCTTAACGATCCAGAGTGTATATGTGGAGGTGAAAGCCCTGTATGAGAAAAGAATGTCTCAAGAAACAGGCTAAGGAACATGCCTTGTGTGCTAAAATAATCCTAAGGCCTCATACTCGTATAAATTGGGTTCCTCAGAGGAAGAGGTGCTAAGTAAACATAAGATATATTTACACAGACAAGAAGTTAATTGCCAATGCACACTGGAGGAAATGAGATACAACAGCATTGTGTCCATGAAATACCATAAAGCAAATTATTGGAAAAGTAAAAAACTAACCACACATACAGGAGATGTAAGACATCTTTTCAAAGAAATGCTGCAATGCATAAAAAAAAACAGGGAAGGTAATGATCTTTAAGAACTTAGATGTTATATTAAGACTTCAGTGGACCACACATCCCCCAGCAATAGCTAGAAAGTCCAAACTTTTGTAAGTCAATAATTTTTTATAAGAAATTAATTAATATCCCCACAGTAGAAATCAAAACAAGAGCATATGCAAAAACAAAAAAATGTTTTCAGCAATATTCTATATTGCAAGGCTTCTAATCTGCCCTACATTCTGGCACCACAAATATTTACATAAAGCCCTTTGTTTTTTCCAAGACTGGTGGCACATATCCTTCCCTTAAATAAGTTTATTCTCATCATCAAATACTGGTGCTTACCTGTCCCAGGACTGATTTATTTTGTTGTTCAGACTCATAAGGCAAGACCTGATCAATGAAAATAAGGAAGCAGTAGCTAAGGGCACTACAAATCCCTCCAAAGTCATTCTGATACATCTTTCCCTTATAGGTATGGCAATCCATAATTCACCCCAGTGATTCACAATTATCTGGGTACAAAATGCTGCAGACTAATTTACTTTCCTTTTGCAAAGGTGGATCACAAGTTAGGTCTGCCTAACTTTGGGGGTCTGTGCTTAAGAAATCAAGGTTTGGTCAGCACCTTGGCCACAAGTCTGAGTGTTGCCCTATTAGACAATGCTCCAGATCAACAAATGTGATCTGCTTTAACAGGCTGCCATGAAAATCCAAGAGGCACATTTCTCGTAAAAGGAAATTGTGCCTGGCAAATCTGCTGGAGTTTTTCCTCTGCCTACAAGGTGTCTTATAGAAGATGAAGCCAGACAGAATCAAGCATTCTGATTAACCTGCAAAGCCCTTCGCAAAGCCCTGTACCCTATTATGTCTTCTTACACACTCTTTTGAAATCTATTTGATTGCTTCTGTATAAATTTATTAAAATCCAGCTTCTGTAATATACATTAAAGCAAAAGATCTACCAAAAAAATGGAAAAAATATTTCATGACAGCCATCTGTCCATTTAAAAAAAAAAAAACCTCAATAGCTAATATCTGAATAATAGTAACAAAGTTAAATGCTTCTCTTCTGTTCCAGCTTTAACTAAGGAACTACATCTTCAAGTAATGGCTCTTGTCCATACTACAAATGCCATTACCCCATCTTCCTGTGACATAAAATGTCCTGTTTGTGTCCTTTAGAGACCCCAAGTTGTTTTGCAGAAACTGCTGGTGTTCTTGGACAGTTTCAGGACACCTTCATCTATTACCTTGGAAGTTTTCTCACAGCCTAGAGTGCCCCTGGACTCTAATATTTTTTTTTTTTTTTTAGTATTGATCACAGACATAGAGAGTGTTCATCTGCAAGACTAAATTTAAAGATCCCAGGTTGACCTTTTAAAAGCAGCTTTAGCTGAAAATCTGAAATAAATTGTGTTGGTCTACAGAGAGATGGGGGGCAGGGGGGACAGGTGCCTAGCCATGGTTTTCTACTACTATTTTTCTTAAATTATTTATTCCTACCCTTGACACTGGCAGAAATACTATCTTTTGTTTTCAGATAAAATTTGAAAAGGAAAAAAACACATTTCAAATTATTTGCAGCAGTGAGTTCTCGCCAAGATAAATGGCAGAGGTTTTGAACCCATACAGCCCTTGAAACAGCACATCTTCCCTATTTCTAACCATTTGGAATTCCTACATGGGAAACAGAAAAAGCACAAAGGATCTCCGTATCCAGGATACATTAGTTTGTCAGAGGACCACTACAATAAATTAATGATGCTTTGGCTGTTTTTCTGGCAAATATCTCTGTATAGCAGCAGACATATCAATAGAAAAAAAAATGTGCTAAATTGTAGGATAATCCAGAAAGAGGAGAAGCATTAACAACTTTCTATTTGTGGTGCTTTAATCGATCCATTGTTTAGTTTATTGAACCATCAAATTAATTTAATTGAAGGTGACAAATATACTCTTCCAAGAATCAATTTGAACTGCCAAATATATCTAAAATTAACCTCCCCCACTTTTATTTCACCTAATCTTTCAGTAATTATTTAAAATAACAATGTGTGTTATACTAGATAATGCTTA
The DNA here is from genome assembly GCF_963662255.1 of Cinclus cinclus. Taxonomy (NCBI): domain Eukaryota; kingdom Metazoa; phylum Chordata; class Aves; order Passeriformes; family Cinclidae; genus Cinclus; species Cinclus cinclus. The sequence goes on along the minus strand of NC_085048.1, from coordinate 49,279,965 downwards.
TGCATAGTTCTTTTGTTTATTTTAACAGTACCACAAGAACAGAACTCTTTCTCTAACTGTAAAATCTTGATTATATCTGGATACTAATTTCTGCCAATAGGAGATGCATTTGCAAAACCCAAAGCTAATATTTTCCTACCAATTATTATAAAGTTGATTATGCCAGTCCTTATTTAATAAAAGCAAAGTCAGAGATGATATTAAATGAAATTTGGATTTACGGATAGCTCCATATAAAACTATTATAAACCAGAATAATTCTCACTATGAATTCCAGTTTGGTTTCTAAATGAGAATAGTCCTGACACAGATCTTGAAATTTTTCAATAAGAATAGTCCCTAATTCTATATTTTAATCAGCATATATAATGTGATCATGCCTCAGTAAGTCAAGAGCTTTGGCCAGGCCTCTAGCTATTACATCCAATTTATCATTAGCACTTTATTATCCATAATGGAAAGATATTACCTCTCTTGCAACCTGGAACTGCTATGTAATGTTTTGATCACCACTTGCAAGCAGGGTAGCCAAAATCTTAATGTACAACCCACTCCTAATAGAAGAGGTAGGTACATATTTGCAAATGGAAGCCTTCAGTCATAGGGATAAGAATAGCCCTCTTCTCTTAAAGATACTCAATGGATGGTAAAATATTTAAATCATAAATTAATGTTTCTTAGCATTTTTAATGGGCACCATTTAAAAGTGACCCAGGAGTCTTTGGCTTTGAACACTTCAAATATATATGTGTGTGTGTGTGTGTGTGTAGGTATGTATATTTTTTGGTGGTTTTTTGGATTTTTTTTTTTTAACGAAATTAGAGTACTCTCATTACTGAGCAGTTATCATTGAAGGTAATATGTATTTCCAAAACAACTGCTAAGGGGACAAGGTTTTTCACAGGTACTGGACATGTGTAAATATTATGAAGGACAAACTGGATAGAAGTTGTTCTATACTTTTTAAATGATGTCTCACTTCTTACCAATAGGCTTTATTTAGTGTGATGAATGTTATTGAGATTGCTATTTCAAATAGAAATAGCACAAGCTAATGATAAAACCACTAATGCCTCTAATGTTTCTAGGACCCTTGGGTGCTCAAATAACCACCTATCATTCACCTTTATTTGTGGTGAATTTAGAATGTACACAAGAAATTTCTTCTCAAAGCTGATTGTGGAAAAATACTTCTAAAGAAGCTGTAAGAACTGCAAGTTCTGTGATGGCAATCCTGCTCAAACTTCTCCATCTAGTGTGGTTGTGACTCATCAGAAGTTTGATCATTAGAATAATATGTTTAATTCCAGCTCCATATGGATACTGGTATGTTTTTTCCTTTGTTTCTTCTGTTGTAACTGGGTGAATAAGTGGCATATCTATAGGATGAATATTTGCAAGTTAAATACATCAGCAGAGTACCCTTGCAGCAAAAGCTGGCTGCACAGCAAGTTGCATTAACCAGCAGATTCAGGCAAGTGATTCTTCTACTCAATACATGTGAGACCACATCTGGATTTTCTCTCTGGCGTTCTCTTTGGAGTTCACCAATATAAGACAGACATCAGTATGCTGGAACAAGTCCAAGAGCCACCAAAGTGATCAGGGAGCTGGAGCATAGGAGGGCCAAGGGGAGGTTGAGAAAGATGGGCTTGTTCAGCATTGAGAGGAGAAGGTTTCGTGGGGGGATCTTACTGTTCTCTACAGTTACCTAATGGGAAAATGAAGACAAAATGAATTCGGGCTCTTCTGAAAGGTACACAGCAACAGGATGAGAGGAAACAGAGAAGCTGAAACAAGGAAATTCCCAATAGCTAGCAGAGTATTTCCATTTTTTGCCACTAACAAGGGTGTTTAAACACTGGAACACGCTGCTTAGAGAAATGAATATCCTATCCCTGGAGATATTCAGCACTTGACTGGACACAATCTGGAGCAATCTGTTTTGGCTGGCCCTGCTTTGCTCAGGGATTTGACAAGACAGTCCACAGAGTTTCCTTCCAACCTAGACTACTTTGTGGATCTATAAAGTGCATACAGCTGCATTCTGTGTGCACACACCAAAGACTTGATCTCATTCTCACAGTTGTGTAAAGGTGTTTAAATTCCTTCTGGACCGGAACTGGCACACAACTCATCATTTAGACAGAGAGTTATGGGTGCTCAGAATATGGGTAGATTTCCAATACATATATGGCCGTACCTGTCTGTACATACATATCTCTACATTCTTTATTAAGAGATAAAAATCATCACTTTTGCTTTCAAACATTATGTGCTTTGAAAAAGACATCATCCTTTTTCCAGTCGACTGGATTTGTACTCCTATGAAGTGCCTCCATAACTCCCTTTACTGCTTGGTATGGCAGGCTCTTGGTGCACACCTCTGCCCTTCACATGGTGTCTGCACGTGCTTCACTTTCATATTACTCTGTGTTTTAGAACCAGCTCAAACTCTCCTTCAGAGTAGGAATAGTCTTTCTTGGCTCAGATGAATGCTACCTATAACTTCAGCCACCTGACATCAAGCTGAAGTTCCTCTACAGTCAGCAAAGAGAAAACAGCTCCTCTGGATGGTGATTCATCCTCACTTTTCTTGGAAACAAGGCTGGTAAATTTCTGAACATATGCAAATCTCGGATATGTACTGTTAAGACACTATTTATGTCTTTAGCTGTCTTCATTTGTGAAGCTTTCAGTGAAGCACAGAGCAGAAAAACCCAGAGATTTCTGAAAAAATATCTAGGTTTTTTAGTTAGTGTGACCCACAGAAGAAGGCACTAAGGGCAAGAAAAAGGGAGCTTTATACACCTGGTTTCCTGTATAAAAGGTGGAGTGAACAAAACATATATATTAATTTGATGTCTGAAACAAGTTAAAATTTTGTAGAAGAAAGCACCTTACCCAAGTAAGCCCTTACAACAGGTACAGTATTTATGTAACACTCAAATTACAAAGCATTCTTCATTGCACCCAGAATTTAATTCAGAAATTAACTCTTTCTCTTTTCTCCTTTTCCAAACCCTGCACCAACACCAGTAGTTTTTACAAACGTGGCACGATTTTCCAGTCTTACAGATGAGTCTGCACAGCAGCATGAAGAACCTGTAATCTTCTCATACAGTGGTGAACCTCCCCTGGCTAAAGAAACCCACAGAGCTGTTGAAGAACCACAAGTCCCAAAAGCTGTAAATGGAGGCTTGCATGGCTGCAAGGCACAGCAACCAAGCTGTAAAAGTCAAACCTCTCCAATTGAAGAATGCCAAGAGACAATTTCACATCATATTTGTTCTTCGTTATCTCACAGGTCTTCTGTTCCTCCTTCTGGCATCATCTCAGAAGTTTCAAGTTGTGTCAATTAATTTTACATGAAGAGCAGAAGTGTGCCAGCCGCCTGCAGCTCCTGCTGAGCCCTGGCTGCTCAGCGAGGAGCCCACGGATGCAGGAGGTGCTGCAGCAGCATCAGCAGTGCTCCGGGCAGCTGGCAGGTGCCACACCACACGGCAGGCATGCGGGGGGGGCTCCGAAGAGAAACACTCCTATCAGTGTCAACCCAGTCACCAGGGTACCTGGGCATAACAAAAGAGACGTGGTAGAAACTCTCCTGACTAGACAATTGTAAAGGAATTTCTTCACAGGATGACAAGGACCCAGCCTCCTTTAGAGATAGAGGACAAAAGGACAATATGTCTCTCATCTTATTCTCCTCCTGTGAGAAAGAGAGACGATAAACTCATTTCCTCATGGGTTTCTCAACACATCTGTAAATAAAAGCACCTCTTGCACTTTTCATCAGACATCATTTGTGTGTCAAAATTTTTTAGTGTATGACTTGAAATCCTCTCCTTCACGGAGCAAACAAGCAAGAAATAGCTGTGTTTGATTTATTAAAGACGAGCTACCAGTGCTGTAAAAGACAGAACAGGAATGAACATGTGCATCCTAAGAGCAGGGAGGGAGGGATACCACCCTCACATTTATATACAAAGTTCAGTTAAAGCTCTCCTTGTTTATTAGCCTGTCAATATTCATACAGTCACAGTACATCTACACTGATGTTTCTTGAGAAGTCCATGTGTGTATCATTTGCTCATGATTGTACCAATTTAAACACCAAATGCTTCCCTGTCTGTATAAAGCATTATGACTTGGGAATAAAATTTTGGGGACAAATAGTACAGGAAAAGGAACACATAAATAATCTGTCTGTTTTTTAGTTACATGAAAGGCAGGGTGAGATCAACTAGAATTCAAGCACAGAAAGCAAAGGAAAAGTAAAACAGTGAGGAACAAAACCTCAGTGCCTGGTGCTGAATTATTTCCAAACTACAATAAGCTCATAATTCAACTCTGGATCTCTAGAAGTGCCAGGGGACACAGCAGCCAGAGCTGTGCTATGTCTGCACCAGAGTTGATGGAGGTGCTGCCTCCAAATTACTGAATGTAGTCCTCAGCTGACAGCAAAAACAACCACCACATATCCCAACCATTCCTCTGCAGAAGCCATTAACAGGTATGACACCAGTGTCAGGAGACATGGCACACTGCAGCTATTAAACAGGGAATGCCTACAAGCATGCCCCTGCTTCCCTTTTTAATTGTTATATGTCCATGTCTTAACCCCTAAGAGCTGATGCTACGCTGATGCTGCAAGGCAAGGCTGTATCTCAGATACAGAAATTCTGCCCACGGCAAGACATGTTGGAGCCCCATTGCTCTCCACCAGCTCCTATTTCACATCATTAGCTAAAATCCACAATTATCCTACTGGGCAAAGCAGTTCTCTTCAAAAGAAGACACAACTGTGAATGGTGACATGTAAACAACACAGACACCAGAAACAGTGAGACCTAACTCTTTGCATAAATAGATACTTAAAACACTATTGTTTTAAATTTGTTGAAAACTAAACAGAAGAAAAGAAAAATAAGAACTTGGGGCAAAATTGGTTTTTACACTGTTTATGTCTCAAAACCAAGGCTGTTCTTTCCTTTCATACAGCTCAGAGAAGCTCTCAGTTATTAACTCAACCAAAATGTAATAATCTTCAGAAGCCAAGTGCAAAGCAGCTCACTGTGGAAGACAGTTGTTAAAGAGCTTTGTTATCACTGCTGGTTTGTTTCTGTTTTCCATGTGGCACATTATGAAATGCATATTATCAGTGCCTGGGGTCCCCTGTGTCCTATTCTGCCCTGCTGCCTGTAGGAGCCGTGGGCTCTCACTGTCTGAGGCTGTGCAGAAGCAAGGCTTTGCTCATTTGGTGACTGCCAGCCTCATGTGCTTCCCCATGGAGAAGGGGGTGGGAGGGACACAGGCATGTCAGTCATAGCAGCACCTTCCAGCCTAAAAAGCATTTCAAAGCAAGCACTTGAGGGGAAACAATCAAGTGTGAGGAAGGCAGTGTGACTCTGTGGAACCCATCCCTCAGCAGATCTCTCCAGCTGCCCATGCTTGCCGTAGGCAGGGTGACTGGCAGACATAGTGATAACCTGCCCTCCTGCATCAACTTCCCATGCAGCTCAAGCTTCAGCCTCATAGAGCTTAGGGACAACTCTGGTAGAGCCAGACTATGCCACAGCTCTGAGTGGCTTTCCCTTTCAAAAAAGCACCACCATCAGACTGCCCCTTTGTTTCATGCCAAGTGGCACCATGCTGCAAAAAAAAACAGACTGCAACCCTTCCAAAAAGTACAGCAGTCCCTAGAACCCTGAGCCTTCCATCACAATTGTTTATGTCTGCTGTTCCCTCAAGTAGGCAAAAGGACTGATGTCCTTTGAAATCTGGCAACCAGCTTTATGGCTCCAGTACAATTCTTGTCTTAATAGAGTTTTGAGGTGGCTGTCAGCGTTTGCTGCAGACTCTGGGCCAGCCAGACCTGCCTCCCATGTTGCTGCTCACAGTCCAGCACTCAGATTTATACCTCATCCAGTTGTTCAGCAGGCAGGAAAATGAGCTAACAGCACAGCAGAGCACCAAAGGGCAGCAGGAAAAACCATACCCATTTCTCCCCTGTGGGCAGTCTGAGCCCACTGATGTGAACTCCGGTGACAGGGAGTGCTCTGCCCTTAAAGCTAGTAAAGGAGTAATCCTTGGCTCAAACCAGATAACTAGTTGTAGCAATAGAATACCTGCTGGAAAAAGGCACCTTCAATCCATTTCTCTCATGGAAGTGTCAGACTGGTAAGGCAAAAGCCTTGGAACAAGGGAAACAGAACCATTTACAAGCTCTCTCCTAGATGGTCTTCTGTGAAACTCTATGGAAATTTGAATACTGTTACCTGCCAGTAGCAAATTGGCTCTTCTTGCAGGCACTAAATGTGTTGTATAAGGTGGCTCTAGCCCAAGCCATGGAAACTTGCTGTGTCAGCACATCTGCATTTGTGTTTTGGCAGGAAAATGCAGGTTCTGGGGGTGATTAGCAATAATGGTGCTCAGCTTTCAACCATTTGAATGGAGAACAGACATTCAGCCTATATTAACAGCATAACTCAAGCACAATATGAATAAAATAATATTTCCCAAAGCTACCCCCTATTATTTCCTTTTTCTGTGGCAGAGTATAATGCATCCTGTCTGTCATAAAAGCTTTCACCAGAAGACCACTTCCTATCCAGATATTCTACTAGGCCTCCACCTTTAATATAATGTTTGAATGTGTCTCTCCAGTGCTCAGCTATGTGTCAATACCAAAGTTTTCTGCATAACATATCAAACCCCTGGCTTTCCCATTTCACAAAATGCTTCTCATTTTACACTGCCAAAAACATAACCTCTTCTGCCTCAAATGCTGCTTCTTTTGTCAAAATCTTACAATGTTGAAAAGGGATGGGCCAGGTCCAGCTGACACCCAAGGGAAAAGAGCTGAATTAATAGAATGAGAGAGCAGAGCCCATTGACAGGGGTCACCCAGCCCTTTGCCTCTACCAGGGCTTCCTCCAGTGCAGTGTCAGCTCTGCTGCCCAACTTTGGAGCCCTCTGAGTTCACAGCACAAAACTCACCTGACACAGTGAGGGGTCACTGCACCATGTGCTCCAACAGGCATCTTTCAGGATGATCTCTGTTTCATATTTTACTCAAGCAGGCTCTCTGCTATCAATTGTATTGCATGCATGACAGACAGTGAGACTGGAAATGTAGGGGGAGTAAAAGTTTTGCAACTATTAGAGAAAAAAATAGAATATAGACGAATGAAGTTTCACTACTGAATATTTAACTCAATATTAATCAGTGATACAATTTCACAGATACTGTTAAAGGAAGATCCAGGAAAAAAACTGAACTCAGAGATATGATCAAAGTCTCCATATTAAAAGGCCATATGCAGTTGTTAAATAGATTAGAGCATAAGTGGTAACTCTCAGGGACATCTCTATTCAATGCAAAAGCAAACATCCCACAATGAACTGTGAAACAGTTGGATAAGCAAGGCTGCTCACAAAAATAGGGGGGAATTTAGAAAAAAAAAATGCCATAGTAAATTTCTTTACATAAATTCCAATGACTTTCCACTCCTTTTCTTTCACCTTCTCTTGAAAGCCACACTTCACTATTTTAGATCTCTGAGCTTCTCTCTAACTAATCCAATAATCTCAAGGGGAATTTGGGCAGAACTTGAAGAATCTATACTTTCTAGGATAAAAAACTTAATTAAAAAATTTTCCATACCTCATAGCAATAATCCAGATGATGCCAAGGATGCAACTTTTTCAGAAATTATAGATTTCTAATGTTTGACATTTTCTCTCCTGTTGATCTTCCAAATTATCTTTTTTTAAAATATTTACCTCAAAACTTTTAAGCTTTCCTTATGAGTATTTAACTTACATTTGAGATAGTCTGATAAAGCTGAGCATTTTCTGTGCTGTTGTTCTTCACAATCTTCCATGTCTCAGTTCTTCTATTCAAGTCACTCTATCAACACAGAAGGTGACTGAGTGGCATTAGAGTTTATACCTCAAGGATACAACTGAGAGCCATTCCTACATTTTTGCTACTAGTCATTTTAAATAACTCAAGTAGCTCTCCAACAACCATCATTCCAGCAAAGATTTTTGTAGGCAGGAAAAACTGACATGTTTGCATCAACCTCTTGGGTTTGTTTTTATCTTCTCGGGAATTGTCCTCGGCTTTCTGTTTGCATTTCCCCACCTGTGAACAGCGTGCACCTTGTACAGCATTGATGACCTTAAATGACATTCTCAGAAAGTGGATTATGAGAGATGACAACAGGTAGACCATGAATATTTACTGAGAAAATAGTAGACTGCATTTTAGAAAGTGCATTTTGTTCCTCTATTGGTCTGCAGACAGAATTTCAGCATCCTTACCTTCAACATCAATGTGTCCTAACCTAAGGGGGAATATTTTCAGTATTTCAGTGTAATATACAAGTGGGGTCCACAAACCTAAAGGTATCCATAAAACTCCTCCCCGTCCACTGGCAACAATCAGCAGTCACACAACTCACCCCGTGCAAGGTGATGGTCGCTAAAGAAGAGCAGTCATAATAAATGCAGCCTTGTGATGGAACAGGGCTCTGAGAAGGAAGCAAAAATTTGAGGCTCCAGAAATGCAGGTTTTACAGCATTCAATCTAAACGACCTATAGGTCTTAGGGTTACACAGTTTCACAGAGGACCATCTAGTAGACTTGGCTTATAAAAGGCTCTGTCACAGTTTCCCAGGAGGCTTCAGGACCTTACCAGCCAGACACTTCCATGAGGAAAACACAGGTCAATGCTGACCTCACCTGAACAAAATCTCTGAGTAAACCCAGCTGTCCAAATGCATCAGTTATGTAGCCAAACCAGCTCATTATAATTTCTCAAAATGGAAATGGTTACAAAATAAAAGTTATTGTCAGCAACATCTCATCCAAAATTTTATACTTATTTCATATAATTAACTGTAAAAGAAATATTAAATTTATCCTTTTCAGTCAGTGACAGAATACATCATTGCTAATGGTAGAGCTCACCTAACAGTTCTTGTTACTGTTTGTCTTCAGTCTAGTTAGACCAGGATAGCAAAGACCTAAGTGTGCCAACAAAACCTTATTTCTACACAAATTCTGCCATGTTGACTTTTTTGGACACCTTTGAAAATGTGATCCTGACATAAAAAAGAAACCTAGATTTGAACCTTTTAAAATACATTGTCTTACAAGGCTCAAATTTTGCAGTAAACACTAAGTATAAAACAGTTTTACAATAAAAGCTATGTAATAACACTTTACCAGTCCAGACAAAAACTAAAAAGTGACACATGGACTAAGACCATGCTGAGAGCAAAGTAATTTCTTTCAGTGCTTGACTGAATTGACTTATAAGGCTCAAAAATTATGGGCACCATTGTAAGTTTTTCTGGGCGTCTTTGCACTAAGCTCTAAATAATGCTCTTTTCATATGTAATGTGACTTTTCTTTTTTTACAGGCTGTGGCCAAAAAACTTATGCTATTAAATTTGCTCAGATATAAATCTGAGTCTGAGAATAGATTTGATTGGAATACACAGGGTTTTTTTTAGAATCAGAGAATTAACTCTATGGACAAGTATGTCAGAAAAAGGGAAATATTGTTCAAAATTTCTTTAAAGATATAATAACCATAATCTCCACTCTTCCATTGAATTATAATCAGGAAAAAAAAAAAAAAGAAAAACCAAAAAGAACCCAGATTGCTGCTGCTATCTAATTGCTGGATTTTGCTTCCTGCTGGCTTCAGTAGGTTTTCAGTATGTTTTTTTGTTAATAGTTTAAGAAATGCAGGAGTTCTTTTTATGTCAGAATCCAAGGAAAAACTGCATGAGTTCTTTGAAAATAAATACATATGTTAGCAAGAAAGGTCTCAAGAAACAGCAGAGAAATGTTACATTAGTATTCTTTATTAGTCAGTATAAAAGAAAAAAGAAAAACAGAATGGATTAATGAGACTGTACTAAGCTATAAATACTAGGCATCGGCACATGTTTCACTTGGGGAATCGACCATTTTCCTTTGTTTACAATTCTACTTTCTCATTTACCTGAAATAATGTTGGCACCAAACCACCAATCCCAGCTGTTAACATCTGCCAGAAGGTTGTTTATAATCAATGCCCTATTTTATTATTTTTTGAGTTTTTTCTAAAATTCAAACTATTTCTGAATTAACTAAAGAATTAAAAACAGTTTATTTCTATGGCTTTCTCTGCTAAGACTTCTTTTTCTCAGATAAGATTCAAAATAATGGTTTGCAGATACTCCAGTAGTGGTTTACTTTTTAATGCATCATATCACACTGCAATATATGGGAATCACTCAAATCAAATTTACTCCTGAGAGATGCAATAACTTTCAATCAAACCACAGGTACTCAGCGTCCTTCAGAAGCAGGTCTATAATGTAGGATGAATGAATGAATGAGAGAGAGCACAATCAGCTGGACAAAAACAAATTACTATTACTGGATGTAAATAGCAACAGGCTTAGAAAAATTATTTTGGTTAGCTGAATAACTCCCAGGTTATGTGTGATCCCAGCAAAAGACATTTCCGAAAATGCAGTTCTCAGGAGAAATGATGTCTGTTTTCCATGTGCAGATTCAAATGACCCACATTCAAAATTGCCTGAGTAGCATCTTAATGTTATTATACAGTCATCAATAATAATAAATAACTAGGAAATAATCCTTAGCAAAACATATGTATATGTCCTGTTAAGCAGCTTCCAAGCTGCTTCTGTCTGTCTCTCACCCACTATGCCTAGATACATGTAAAGCTGATAAGTAGGAAAACTTAAGACATGTGAAAAGTCAGCATACATAACCACCTCAGGAGACAAACCCTTTGTATGCCCACACACATGGGCTAAAGTTCTTTACACCAAGCATTCAAAACACCTTTCAGGTGTTCAGGGTCCTTCTAAGAGCAGGATGCATTTTAGAACCATTCCCACCACTGACCCCAAGTTTCTCTTCAATAAAGGAACCCCTGGCTACCAAAAGCTTCTGATGATCCTACCTTAGAATCCAACCCACATAAACTGCCTTTTTAACTCTTAAATTGAAAGGGCCTCTTGGTTATTAAGAAGCTCACCATTTATAAGTTTGTCTCAGCTGGTCACACACATAAAACAAATTAAAGCAACTGCAAAAGTTTCAGCTGCAGGAGCTGTGGAGAAATAACACACTTTGAAATAGTTATTTTCTAAAGTTGACACAAGGTAATTGAGAGGATTCTGCTTTAAGGAAATGAAGGTGTTTCCAGAAAACTTTTCATCCCAAGTTAACATTTAATTGCTCATAAAAACACATGTTCAGTGATCCCACATTAGACACTTTATACCCAGACTGTGGTTTTGGATAGTGTTTTAACTGCTTGTGAAAATTGTCATTTTTTATAGGGTCTGGATCATTGAAAATCTTCATATTTGTCTTCTGAAAAGAAAAAAGACCACCATGTGTGCTTAAAGAAATTATCATCATATAAATCACAACATCTGCACAATGGAGAATTTCAGGGCAATACACAAGGTGTCCACAGTCTATTAGGGTCCATTATTTTAGTCCTGCTTTGTCACACTATTGCTCCTTTGGCTGATACAAGTGTTCTTGGCTTAAGCCTAGTGCCTGGTGGGATAAATGGTTTCCTAAATTCCTTTTTGTTATCTGTTGATATTCAATTTACATCATCTGTGCTGGGTTGGAAAAACAGTTCTGACTGGTTTTATGTGCCAGTTAAATTTTTATTGACTTGCATTACATATGTGACTACCATTTTTCTAAACTCCACAATTTTTTTTTTAGGTACTTTAGCCTTAAAATCAATTTTCTTTTCCCTGAAAAAGGAAAAAAGCATACACTCCATATAAAAAAAAAAGTTTGTAGGTTTAAATGTGAGCCAGAAAAATATGAAATTAAGAATTAGGCTACATGTAACCTAAAAATTCAACTCAGAATTTATATGCTTACTCTTTAGAAGGGCTGTAATCCATATTCCTGCTACAAACATTAGGATCCTTGCAGAAATTTGTATATATGAGTAATTCTATATGCAAGACTATGCCATAGAATTTTCTGAAAATACATATACATGTGTAAAGTTAATAGAGCTACTCGGGAATGCAATTTACTTCCACACACTATTGGTAGCTGGCTAGGAAGATAATGCTACATATTCCGGTCCCCATAATGACAATTTGCTCATCTAGCACATATTGTGTGCTTCAGCACAGTGTAGTTGGGTTACTTTTGACCAAAAAAAAAAATAAAAAGTGAATAATAATTAGCACAAAATTATCAAGTGTTCCCAGAATACACTAATTTCCATTGCTTGGAATTTGGTGCTTGACTATAAAATCCACGTGGATTTTGGTGGAGGTAGGGTTGATTTTCCTCATAGTAGCTGGTACGAGACTGTGTTTCAGGTTTGTGCTGGAAATAGTGTCAATAGAACAGGGATGGTTTTGCTATGGCTGAGCAGGGCTAGCACAGAGCCAAGACCTTTCCTGTTCCTCACCCCACCAGCGAGGGGCTGGGGTGCACAAGGAGCTGGGAGGGGACATCTGACCCCAACTGACCACAGGAACATCCCATTCCATACAACATTGTGCTCAACACATAAACCCAGGGAAAGGAGGCAAGAGCAGGCCTTTGAAATGACACCATTTGTCTTTCCCAAGTCACCGTTTTATGTGACAGAGCCCTTCCTTCCTGGGGATGGCTGAACACCTGCAGTGAGGTGTTAATTCCTTATCTTTTTTTGTTGGTGTGAGAAGCTTTTGCTTTACCTATTAAACTGCCTTTATCTCAACCCACAAGTTTCCTCATTTTTTCTCTTCCCAATCTCTCCCCCATCCACTGGGAGGAGGCAAGTGAGCAGCTGTTTGGGGCTGAGTTGCCAGCTGGTGTTAAACCAAAACAATATCATAAAACAGTTGTTGCCTCAACACAGACTTAGGTTTTTATCAAACCAGTTTCTCTGAAGGCAAACACAACTCACCTCCCTACAGTAAATCCTGGAGAATTCAGCATGATGCAGGGAAAATAAGCTTCTGGAAGACAGAAATGGTCTCTTACAGTACTGAAGACTTGCCTGTGCATGAAAGCTGCCTAGTAATGGAGTCTACAGCATAAACAATGAGCAATAAAGAGGAGCAGGGGATAGAAAATATGCCTATATATATTTCTCATGAAGAAAACAGCGTGAGAATTGTTTCCCATTGCACTTCTGGATATATATCCTCTGTATCTATATAGTATATAGACATAGATATACATATTTTCATACATATTGTCTCTCTAAGATATCATCTTAGATTAAATTCTGCATGTAGAGTCCAAGGCAATTCACTTTCTGCAAGGTTAACATTTTATACCTCAGTTCATGGTAACCATCTCTATATTTAATGAGCAACTCTCACAGAGTTAAAAATATCTCCTTTCATTGTTTATTAGCTCCATTTAGGTAAAAAACAGAGCACGCTCAATTTCCATTGCAGACAAAAGGTGTGATTATTCAGCACCTACTGAAGGGGGACATGAGGCCTGATTCTTCCTGAAGGCATGTATATATGTGTGTGTGCAGCATGCATCATGCATGCAAAACACATCTCTTACTGACTTTAAGAAAGGTTGCAGATACTCAGCATGAAGAAATTTGATCATGCTTACACATTATTTGGTGTAAGGAATCAGGATTGTGCCTGCAAGCCTAATAGGTTTTGTGCGTGACTCTGCTGATCTAAGAATGAATCCTTCAATGACTGAATTTTTTTCTTTATAAGTTATTTTGCCAACAGTTGAATATCATCTTATTTATGTCCCGTGAGAAGGCTGTACCAATTTAACTGAGTGTTGTTTTAAAGTTACAGTGATGAGAATATCCAGCAGCCTGAAAACCTGTCTTTGTTGTTACCCTTGCTTAATTTCAATTTACTGAGATTAGGTGAAATTAGACATGATAAAAATTAGAAGTGACTCTAAAGTAATATGACTTTTGTAATTAAAGTGATATTACTGTGCAGTGATCTAACTTTCTTTTAAACTCTAGAACTGCTTATCAATTTGCAAAATGCATTCCTTTAGCACTTTTGGTGCAGGCATAAAAAAATTCTGCAGTTTGCCAGGTTTTTCAGGTGAAACTGAGAAACATCTATAATGCACTAGTTTTGTAGCCTTAGCAAATAGTTGCTGCTGGTAAGATGTGCCTCTTCAAAAATTCATTTTCCAGTTTCATGTTTTTAGAAATGCTGTAAATTTTACTGCCTAGCCCACAGACCAAATCCTGCCTCAAGAGCAATAGGTACACACAGTCAGGCAACAGGAATCTGCTAGAGGTAAAAAAAAATGAGTCAGCTTTTCTGCAGCCAATCCATAATTCTGGATTCCAAGACTTACATTACGCTACATCATGCCGTATTTTCCCTGATTTAAGCCACTATCGTAAATATCGCCTACATGCGATATTTACAGTATATTTATCGCTCAGCCTTGAACACTCTTCTCAGTGAATTCTCCTGCTGAACAATATCCTTCTTTCCTAGTAATATTTCGTTACTCATACTGTAAGCATATCCAATTTCTGGGCATATAGAAATCACTTCTCACAAACCATTTCTTTCCCACTTTAAGAAATGTCCGAACCAAACCAAAAGTACAACTGACTAGAAAATAATTTCTGCAAGAGTCACAAAGAGTCTTGAAAACTCCAACCACCTGTAAAAAGTCATGCATTATTTACTCCACTGGACAGCATTCCTGCCAATGTTATATATGCCATAGTTACATGTCAACAGCTAGAATAGTAGAAGTTTTATTTTAACTATATAAATAGATAAATGTAGAAAAACATATTGAGGGCTAATTTTTTATGGAGCACCAGCGGGAGGTGGCAAAACCAGTGCAGACTGGTACAAGAAAAATATCACAAAACAGTGATCATACTAGTTAGTGGGAACTTGTTTGGAAAATGCAAAAACAGTCAGCACACATCAATGCTAATTTAAAATCCTTTAGTTCAAGAGATTGTGTACACTCATAATAAGAAGCTTTGCATAGGCATGATCTCTGGAAACATCTATCACCACTGTCAGGAAGAGACACACACAGAAGACACCACTAAAAGTCACTTTCAAGCTCAATAGCCCTCTTGCAAGGATGCAAGGCAAAGATGAATCAGAGTACAGATATCCCTACAGAGTATTGCACTCTGCTGCACAGACCTGGCTTGTGTAGCATTTGCTAAACCATCTCTGAGATACAGTTCTCTATCCCTTGGGAATGCAAGACATTAGTATCCCAAAAGGTTTTTGGAAGGATAATGCCGTAAAGATAATGCCATCACTTAGTTATCAGGAAGCAGAACACATAGATATCTTTCACTAGATGTGTGCCTAGAGGACAGCTGGAAGTCTAGATGAGGTTCTTTTCTTCTTTGCAACCCATATGTTGACCAACGTTCTTCCCCTCAGGGAGAATTTCACACTCCTTGAGAGCAACCTGTATGAAGACAGAGGCCTCAGTTCCAGAAGAACTCCCTGTGGAGTCACGTATCTTAGTCAGAGCCACTCTGCTCAGACAAGACACCGGTACAATCTCCAGGCAAGGGGAGCTGCCAGCACTGCCTGCAAGTCAAACCTCATGGCTGGCAGCACAGCGTGAGTAGGAGGTAAGTCAGAAAGAGACAAGTGAATACTCATAAGGCTGCTTAGGAAAGTCTTTCCCCCTCCCCACCTTACTTGACATATCAACTCTGAATCATGTTGTCATGACAGATCATATAGCTTGCTCAAGATGCTCTTTCCTTACATTCTATCTTTCATGCAGTAGGGCTGGAGGTGACCAAAATTCTGCACCAGACCCACTGTTTCACACATTTAGGGCTGTCTGTGAATACTTTGTGACCTCTTGTATACATGTTTTCCTTATTTCCTCTAGAAAAGCCTTTTAACTGTAAACACAGTTTGTAAATGTGTATTACACACACAGACATACTACAGAAAGAAAAAGAGAGCATGATAGCTCTCTAGCAACATTTAGAATTAAAATAAAACATAGAAATGTGAACTGCCATTTAAGCAACATTATCTTAATCCATTTAATAGCTAAGAAAATCTGACAACTATCTTAAGATCCAACTCTCTCAACTTGGTTATTATGTCCACTCGCCATTCCCATTTCCAAATTTACAAGGGAGATGTAGCCATCCCCTAGCCATCCTGACACAAGCCCCTGATGGATGCACTTTTAAAAAAAGTAAAATGTTTAAAATAAGTTCTGGGACTCCCACCAGCCCCAGCTCCATGTCCCTCCTCACTCTTTACCAGCTGCTGCATTTGTCTCCTGGCAGTGCAGCAAGCAAGGTGTTGCCTGCCCATACTGAGATGAAGAACAGAAAGGAGATGCAAACCACCAGCAGTCATGCCTCTGTGAAGTTCCCAGTTAGAGTCCCTGTGGATGGCCTGCAGCCCCTCAGAGATTTCATCTGGGTGTTCCTAGGAGCAAGGCATCACAAGAGAGGAGTCGAAATTTCCCAGCAGAAACTCTGGGAGCAAATCATAAGTCTAAGAATAAAGACTATTAAAAAGAAAGCAAAGGAATATTAATGAAATTTGAGGCATATTTCTGGTGCACCAATGAGTCACTGTTTTGCCATTGTAATTCATGATGAGAGAACCATTGTTTTTCCCAAGCATAAAAGATCTTCCACCAAAACTTAAAAGTAAGATTCACTCTTTAAGCAAGACTGAATCCTGTAGTCTAAAGAAGCAGTCATACAGATAGATGAGAGTAAAGACTAGAAGGTCATAGTATGAAGTAAGAACAACAAAGATCCAAGATGAACTATCTATGACAAATAGGTCATGGAATTCAGAAAGTGCCCAGAGAAGAGAATCAGCAAAAGATTTATTTAATTTGGTCTTCCACCTGAAGGCAGCCCTCTGCACTGCCCTCCCCACTGAAACTTTCCTACAGAACACTTACAAGCTGTGAACCTTCCTTAAAAAATGCCCCAAGACCTGAACAGAGTGTCATCCTTCAAGAAATGCATGAGGAGTGTCTCCACGCTTTTTCTAAAGCCCAGAGAGAATGAGGATGCAGCTCCTCTTCTCTCATCTGTGTGATAGAAACATCCTGTGTGTCCCTTGCAGAAAACTAAGGAAGGAAAATATCAAGCCTGTCAGGACATTAAATCACCTTGCTCAAATAACCACAGTGAATGAGATAACATCTGCTCACTACCCCATAGCGGGGAGCAGCTGATTCTTTCTGCCTTTTTTACCAAGCTCTGCCTGGCAGGGAATCTTGGACTGCACGTGCCAGGAGTATGGCTCTGTTCACCCCCCAATTAGACCCCTTCAGCCTCATATCTACTGAGGTCTCATAGCCTTCTCCTTTTGTATGCCCTGTATCATCTCCTACTAAAGTTCTGCTGTACATAAATATATGGCTATTGGTGAATTTGGAAAGTAATTATAAACCCGCAAAAGATTTTACTTAGGACATAATCATTAGCTCACTGAAAGTGTTAGAGGTGACCTCTGGCATAAAAGGTAATGTGGTAGTAAAGGGGTTAGTATCTAAAGATACATTCAAATCCAATGCATGGTAATAATTCAGAAATTGGCAATCATTTTCCAAACCTCTTGTGCAGAATACTGCTATTATTCCTGTGACTATCTCTTTCAAGAAGTGAGTTACAGAAGTATGATACCTCTTGAGAGTAGTTATAATAAGTCTTTACTGACATGTTTTTCAAACAGCAAGAAAAACTCTACTACAAAAAGGCTTCAAGTTAAAATGTTACCCAAATTCAGATTCAAACTTTTTATTTGTTAAAAAAGACGTACAGGTGTCTCCAGGTGCTTGATGCTACATGTTCTGAGCAGTGGAAGAAGTGATGCTACTCCAGGGGAAACATCTTTGACTCTGGAATTGTTGATCTTCAAATATAGTGTAGTATAAATACACAAAGTCATGTCAATCAGACAGGTACTATTCTAAGATACAAATTACAGTCTCACAATACACATGCAGAGTAGTGCTGTGTAGGCGTTGAAAAGAGAATCTGATCAGCAGCACTTGATTTGCAACAGATAAGTTCAATTCATTATGACCCCTGCTCAGGAACTGAGGTCAGCATCTTCACTGAACCCCTGAAAGGGAGCAAGGTTTTCCTGCTTTGTTTGCTCTGTGTTGTCAGAGTAAGCTCTTTTGTTGTTACAGTAAGCTTTTATGAGTTGTGCTTTATAACCAGCTCCTTCAGCCTTCAAAAACAAAGACAATTTCTATGCTGAAATGCATGATCACATTGCATAGCAAGGTAAAAAAAATCAAGGTTTAGTGCATTGGTTTCTAAATCTGTTCTAGTAAATAGCCTGGAGAACTTTGGTCTATTACAGGTCTGTTGGTTTTGCTAATGCAAAAGCCAAACTGTGGAAGCAAAATACACAGCAACTGAGATTCTGAAACTTCACATATGTTTATATATACCTGTCATCACTGAAAATTATCTCCAAAAATTGTAGGTACTCCTAACAGGAAGTACAAGAAGCTTTGTGAAAGAGGAGCTGAAAAACAAGCAGAAAATACTCCAATACAAAGGAAATTGAATAAAAGCTGGTTCCTGGCCGTGCATAAAATCTGTGGCCAAAGTAATAAAATACTTTCCCACTGATGACATGGAAACTAAGCCTTTTATTAATTTTTCTATGCCACTGACACCCCCCCATATGGAATTTTCCACTTCAAAACATTAGGGCTGAACAAAGAACTGATACAAATTGGTCCTAGAAAACAAAACGTCATTACACCTTTCCTGTAAACAGAGATGAAAGGCCAGATTCTGATCCCAGGCAGATGATGCTGGCTTGCATCAGCAGATTTCTGAAGAGCACAACAGCATCTGTAAGTGGTGAAGAGTGGCTTGTGACACAATGACCAAAAACACCCAAGTGCCCAAGTGAACCACCTACTAGGAAAGTTGTACTTACAGCTGCTCCTTGCTAGAAGATGTAACTTCCCTGTCCTTTGAAATTAAAAGAATCCAGGGACACAGAAAGGGACCTCTGCTACCTTAGATACTCAGACTGATGAATTTAGACAAGGGACAGACCTGAAAAACAACTTTCTATCAGATTAAGAAAGTCAGCTCATACATTAAGTCATTATTCATTTAATCCCTGACTAATGGCCAGGTGCCTCAGTGTACTGAATGAGATTTTGGGCTGCATCTAGTTTAATACTTGCCCATGCCAAGTTTCTTTCCAAGAACAGCTATAAGTCATCCCAAAGAAATTATGACTTGTCTCATATAAAACATAGAATCTTCCAAGTCTCTTGCTCAGTCCATCCTGTGCTTTTGGGTTCATATATTTGGGTAGAAAAATAATGGAGGAATAGGGAGCTGTAAATACTTTCAAACATTAGGTCATCAAAAGTCATTGGAGTAAAAACATATAATACATTTGATTCAATAAACACAAGTGCAAACCATTACTCCAAACAGCAACTACCAGGTGAATAATTATGAAATGCAGAATTTCTATCTAAATAGAAACGGTCTCAAACGGGACCCAAATTTAAAAGGTTCAGGAACTACCAAAGTCAACATTACCATTTTCCTGCCCTGCTTCATTTCAGGCCACCTATTTGTAAAATGGAGCTTCTTTCATGCAGGTCTCCCACATACCTCAAAGAGGTTACAGCTCAGTTAACACCTCATTGTGTCCTTTTGGCTGCCAAACCTCAAGAAAGAAGTTAACCAGAAAGCATCCAAAGAGAATAAAAAGGGGGTTGAAAAAACCCTACACAAACAAGTAAAAAAATCAAAAGAGAAAATAGATCACTGAGGAAAAATGTGAAAAGGTGAAATTGAATTTACTGAGTTGGGGAATAAAAAATACATGGCAACAATTTCCCAATATTTAAAAGATAAATATTCTTTGTATTCACTGGTGAGTGGAAAATCAGTAGCAGTTTTAAATTAAGAAAACAGAATGTAAGGTAAACACAAGGGGTAAAAAATGTCTACAGTTAGAAGGATAATTAGGCAATAGTATAGAGGAGCACTAAGGAAAGTGACCCACATGACTGGGATACTTTTAAGAACAGAGTATGCAAAGACTCTGCAGGGTATGCAAAGACGTACGAGAAAGTCTCTCAGTATAACTAAATCTGTCTCAATAGAAGAATGAATAGGACATCTCAAGGACCTTTCTAGCCATATTTGCCATGATTATATTTTACAGTTTGGGTAAAAAACTTTCACATTTGTAATGTAATAGGCACTTGGAAGATACGTAATTGTTGTACTTGGAGAAGGATCCCTATATATATATATATATATATGTGTGTGTGTGTGTGTGTGTGTGTGTGTGTGTGTGTATGTGTGTGTGTGTGTATACACACACACACTCTTGTTGTGGAAAAGTTAGCTGTTCTTTGAGAGAAATATGAGAGGCAAATAAATCTTCCCTCAAAGTGAGTGGAAGCAGTGGTTACTGCTACCCAGAATCCCAGCTTCACATAACACCAGTCAGAAACTAAGCTATGCAGAGGAAGAAAAACAAACATATTCACTGTGGGCATTCTGTAAATTCAGAGATCTGTCTGCTGTTTGCGGAAGCTGTCATTACACCACCAAAGTCTAAAATGCCAGATGCATAAACACAGGGGGTGGCAGGAGGTCTGACAAGCAGAGATGCACTTATGTGGTCTCGAAACAAAAATAAGAGGATTTTTAAAGAAAATGCAGTAAAAGGCTGTAAGAGACAGCCGGGGAGAGGGGGGGAAGGAATTCTCAAATTATTAGGGAAGGAAGCTGCTTTTTTTTTACTTAATTTACCATATTAGAAGGCTTTGAATTTTGTAAATTATGGTTCTGTCAAGAAAATTATCCAACTTTCCCTTCCCTTGCAAACAAAAACAATATTCTAAAGGCCAAATTCAGTCAGAGCAGTTCAGTCAAAAGAAGTCAGATAAAAACCATGACCATGTGCAGCTGAGTACACGAAGATGACATTGGCGCAAAGCTCTCCATTTGTCTTAAAAATCAGACAAATTATTTAAAAAAAATAGGAGCACTGTGTTTAGCCTCAATTCACTCAGGTTTTTAAGGGCATGAATAGTTTAAGTGAATGCAAGCATGCTTTTAAAATTAGGCCTACACTCATATTTTTTGTACTTGGTCATCATGTAATGAGTGAAAATGGAAAATATAGAAATGGAAATATAGCTTTTGCTTCACAAAGGTTCTGTTTATCTGTCAGCAATCTGCTTCTTTAAGCTCTCAGGCGATGTAATAGGCCCATATCACATTCATGGCTAAATCAGAATTTAAGCAGGTTTTTTTCATTACAATCAAATTCTATTTGTGTGTGCTATTCACTTCTGAAGGTTTAAGTCAATATATAAATCTGCAACAAATTCATTGCATTATTCTGAAATAAAAGAAAGACTGACAGCAGGGGAAAAAATAAGGTGCAGGAGGTAAACATTTGTACAGAGCAATGAACTCGTTACAATTTTTTTTATCTCATTTTCTGATATTTGAGTCACTTGAAACAAGTGATTTCCTTTTCTGAGACCCAGCTTCTTCTCCTGTTAATCCTCCTCAAAATATATAATTCTTTGTTGTGGCAGTTCAGCTCCCTGCCACGCAAATGAATATAAATATTATAAACTCATCATTAAGACTACACTGAAGAAGCAACAACAACAGTAAAAATGAGCTGTGGAGAGAAAAAACTCCATTAAAAAATAAAAATTGGGTAATTGGAAGTTCTGGTAGCACCCTTTTCTCTTTAGCACATAACTCATTTAACACATATAAGTCATTTATTCCAATGCATTCAGAACCACTTAGTTTAAATCAATAGGGCTATTCTCAATTTATATCAGTATTAGGAATATCAGAATTTAATTTTTATGTTTCCATTTACTCATGCATTTGTAATGATCTCTCTCGCACATAGTTAGGGTAATTAGGGAAAATAAAAGGTTTTGGAGATGAAAATTGAGTCCTGGGTGAGAAAGAAGGAATTTCTTTTCATTTTTGTGATTCCTAAAAATAATTGTTATTATGAGGCAGTACACCCACCTTCTTTTAAAGAAAGATAATTACCTTCAGAAGGAAGCTATGGTACTCCCATTATTTCCCACATTCCTTCATCATAATTCCAAAAAGACCATTTTTAAATTATCAAAAAGCAACAGCACACTGATCAGGGGGAATGGAATCAGAATCCATTGTTTTAAAGAAAAAGGATCATGGTTACAGCAGACTAGTTGTGTTCCAGATTACAACAATAATAACAGTCTGGACACCTTGTCAAGACAGCTCCAACAGTATCAACTACATAAAAAATCAAATAGTTATATAAATAAATAAATGTGGATTTTTTCTTAACACACTACATTTAAGGTTATGGTCAAAATAATAAATATATCACTGGCAAGTTTTTCAACATGCAGGTATTTTAGGATACAGTCCTCTGTATGATTTTTTTTCAAAGCTTCCTCACACAGTTATTCTGTAGAAAGGAATTAAACGGGTCTTGATTTGTATTATGCATCCTTTCTGATTACTTAGAAACCGCTTTGAATCAAACTTGGAAAGCAAATACAAGGAGATAGGAGTTTCATCAGAAGCCCAGACTCACCAGTATCTGGAGGTTAGTTATGGCAGTAGTCAATACACTGTGGAGAGGGAGAGGCCAAAACAAAATTTAGGATGGAAAACTGATTAGGAGGAGGTGGGTGAACTTTTGATAACACCAGGGACAAGGGAGCCATGAGAAAAAAACATGAGTTGTGCTTCTCAGGAGAAGCAAAGGAGTAGGAAATAAAGGATGCCCAGCATCTACTGCTGTGGTCTAACACAGTGGAAAAGCTAAGAAAAGAGCTAAAACCAGTTGGGTAACTTCCCAAACAGCAGAACTCAGGTGTCAGACCCACCAAGTAGCAGAGAGACAATAGTGAAGAGGATTGACCTATTCATTTTGAATAAGGGTGAGGGAACTTCTGGAGATTGAAAGAGAGGGAGAGCAGATAGACACAACACAAAGGAAGGCAAGGCAAGAGGATAGCAATGAGAGGTAAAGGGAAGCCTCGGGAAGAAAAGGAGCTAGAAGGAAAAGGAGCAGGGAGATGAAGGGGCAGAAAAAATATGGTCAGTTGCAGTCAAGCACAGCTGCGAATAAACCAAGTACTGCTGCAAGAAAAATCTGCTCAGCTCTCTCCTGGAAAATGGCATGTGCTCCTCTCCACCCACACGTGGAGCATGGTGAGAACAAAATGGAGTGTGTGGAATCACAAGGATGATGTGCTCTTCTACAGCCAGCAAAGAGCACACACAAATTCCTGCAGAATAAGTGCTTTCAAAGCAAACCTAGTAATTCATACATTTAAGCAGATTTTGGCTTTATTTTGCATTTCCATGGCACTCAGCATATTCAAATCACAGTTCAACCGTGCTCACTGTGCAGCAGCAGGTGTAGGGCAAGTAGAGGCTGCAATGGAGAGCACAGGGCACTGACTGGGCTGTGCTGCAACTCCAAACCAGAAACACATTATGTGGCCCCAGCTCAGCAATTTAAATGCAAGTCTGGCTATCACCTTTTTGATGGATGGATAATCCTTAAATTTTGCATAATCGATAAGTCCCTTTAATTTGATTTAAGCAACCCGAATCTTAAAAGAGTGTCTCTCTCTGAAAACACTTGCCACTTCCACCACAATATTTTGTACTCAGAAACAGCAACGATCATTTTTGTCAGAGGCAGGGGTTCTCTGCTTGTTCCAGTCTCATGCCACTACCTAACTTTTCTTATTGGACAAAGTTGTTTTCATAAAGCTAATATCCTGCATCATGTCATTCCATTCATTTCAGTGTCCTTTATCTTTTTTATTACCTACCTACCGATTTTTCTGCCAAGACCTTTTCATGATTGATCTGTTACAACTTTAATAGAAACTGTACACTTACAGAAGGCTTGAGGAGGGTCACATTTACTCCCAATGTAATTAAACTGACAGCAGTGGCTTTATCCCAAGAAAAATTTGGCTGTGTACATTCACAATAAATAATGAAATCCAAAATTACTCAATTGTTTCCATATCTCATTTCTCCTCTAAGGAGTTAAGGTCTATATTGAGACATGTATCTTGGTCTTGTACACATCCTTTACTATCAGGAGATAGCAACAGTAATTACATCAGTAATTACATCTGGGTTAGTTAATTGGATTTAAAATATTTTGGTCATGAATAGATCGGACCTGGTTTTGAATCACAGGTAGTTTGAATTGCTGGCATAGTAGATATGCCAGAAACCTTTGTTCCTTATATCACTCATCTGCATTTCATTCATTACTTATTGTTACAAAGGCAACAAAAGCCCTAAGAATCTCAAGTCATTTACAATTACAGTCTTTCCTTCTCTACCTACCCTATCACACATTTCACTCTTCTGTTTCTTATGTACTGTCTGTGCTCCCACCACCTCTCCTTTTTACCTTCAGTACATGACAGGTTGGTTTATGCCACCATTTCAGAACTAAGTAATAGACTTTCCTCTAACTCATGTCTTCTATTCACCTCCTCACCTTTTTATCATCTCCTGTCTGCTCTTCATAATCACTGTTCTCCTTTCTTTTGTGGAAACTTGCCATGACTGCCCAGCTTTGAATCTACAAACCGGTTTGCACCAGAAAGTCTAAAACATTGCCAATTTCTCTTCATCGTGTTATTAAATGCGAGGACTAGCCCCTGGGATTTTCCTGAGAGAAATTACTCTGTGACTTAGTTTTTTGACAAATGTGAGCTGTGAGAGGAAAAATTTGAAAGGACAAAGGAAACTTTATCCTTCACAGCACCAAGAAAACCAAATTAGTTGTAAACTCTGCCCAGTTGCCAATATTTAAGAATTCTTCATTTAAAAGTCAGATCTAGGTACAGATCTCCTAGGTTGTAGGAGACCATATGGATGAATTTTAGGCTGCACATAATTTCTTCTGTGGGCATCAGCTTACTAATTGAAGGAAGCTTACTAATTGAAGAAATTAACCAGGACAATAACCTGAGATGACCATGGGCCTAGCAAACACCAGCATCATGCTGGATTATAGTGCTGAAGTACTTCATCAACCTGATACCACATTATTTAAAGGACATACTCTTGTGGCCCTGAGTTAGTCAGACCTTAAATAGATATGCACCTTGTAATGGTGAGCAGTCAGCAGGCAGCTTTGCTCCCTTCAAACAGGTGCTCCTGTGACTTTATTCTTCCAGCAAAAAAGGTAGACCATCCTCTGCAAAGCTATTTGCTGAAAGATAACAGGAAATACGTAAAATTTCTCAGTTAAAACAGTTTCTATGCACGCAGAAGGGGGATAGAACATCATGGCCATCATAAACAATATTGTTCCAGTTTTCATCAAACAACAAAACCATCAAACTCTGCACAAAGTCTGGCTCACATACAGCAAGTCCAATCCTCAGGTAAACTGTGTGGTGAATCACTGAATGCAGACCAGAGGCTGAACTTCCTTGCATAAACCACCTGCCAACTAATTCCGAGGAACAACAGTGAAATACAACATATGTTTGTAAACAATTTGCCCAGTGGGAAAAAAATGTCATTAAGGGAATAAATAAGTACTCTGATGCAAATACTGTGACTCGTTATTTCTTTGCCTCATGACTTGATTTGGTCACACATGCTGAAA
This sequence comes from Cinclus cinclus, assembly GCF_963662255.1. Classification (NCBI taxonomy): domain Eukaryota; kingdom Metazoa; phylum Chordata; class Aves; order Passeriformes; family Cinclidae; genus Cinclus; species Cinclus cinclus. The sequence continues at coordinate 49,254,261 of NC_085048.1, read as the reverse complement.
ATACTTTGCTTTTAATATCTCCAGCCCCTGGAGAAAGTCACTTACTATTTTCCATTTCCTTCTCTTTCCCTCAATTGTAAATCCACATTAAAGGTTTCAGTTCTGCTTCGCTCTTTATCTTCCAGCAAGTTCTCTTGATTTTTTTTTTTTAATGGGAAGTTACGGGGGACGGGGAAATTACACCAGGACCCATATTCTGTGACCACAGGTTCTGTATGCTTGCAGGTATGTAGCATAGCAAGATGTCCACTTCTCCACTGCACCTGCCCAACAGCTGAAATTAATCCATCCTTTTATCCCTTAGAAAACAACCATGGAGCATTGCAATCTGCAATCTCCGGTCCCACACTGGGGACCTTTTCTTCCCGGTCTGGATTAGGGAGCGATACAATGTCCCCATCTCTTTAACTTGGGCCTGATTAACATGCTGTCAGCCACCCTGAAAAATCTGGGTTATTAACTCCTAGTGTGGGAGTGCAGCTAATTAATGAGAGTGTGTGCACCCTCACACAGGTGTGTCCTGGCACAGAGCTAGCCTGAACCCTCACCTGCCACCAAGGGATCCTCACCTGGCAGCAAAGGGATCCTCACCTGGCAGCCAAGGGATTCTCACTACAACCAAGGGATCCTCACTACAACCAAGGGATCCTCACTACAACCAAGGGATCCTCACCTGCAGCAAAGCAGGGATACAAAGGTTTTTCTGGGCTCCCCCGAGCCGCGCCCCGCCGCTTGTTGCCCCTTTGGAGCCAGGCACAGCAACAGTGTCACTCTTTTGGGGTAAACTTGAGGATTTCTCAGGTCTGCACTCACTGATGTAGAAACCGTGAAAGTGGCACCAGGAGCAATGACGAAAGGATAATTTAAAAATAATTAACAAGAATAATTTGCAGGGGGCCGAGGGACAAGAGCTTTTATTTCATCAGCTGGTGTAAGTGATTAAATAGGTACACAACACTGCTGTAGAAGTATCCCTTTTATAAATAGAGAGGAGGGAAGGGTACAGGGAATAATTACCAATTAGTTTCTTCCTTTTGTTCTTTTGTCAGACTGACTAACTTGCATGACGAAGTAGTTTACTCCAAAACAAGCAGTTAGCAAATCACCTACCCCCACTGTGAAGAGTAGCTCTGGCAGAGTGATGGTATCTGATTGAGAACGCAGCTGCACAGATAAAAGGAAAAGGAAGAAGCAGAACAATAGACTCTCTGCACTTCAATGCCCCTGGATGGGAGGTATGATGGGAGGAGGGGAGGAAGCCTTATTGCATCTCCCATCAGCTATCACAGTGCTCCTCTCATCTGAGAAAATTTATTGCTTTATAAAAAAGGAGAACCAAAACAGAGTTCCCTCGTGATATTCTGCGGTTTGTTTCGGTATCTGAAACTAAGGTCACATCTCTAAGAGATGCACACTCTAAGACATCTTCCTAGCTGCCGAATGTCCTCCCCGGGCAAAGGCAGCTTCCCTGCAGCTGGTCACGGCTGTTGCACTCTGCATAGTACCAAAAGGTATCCAGTTGAGAGTAAATCCCAGGTTAAGAGAAACAATCTCCATGATCTTGTACGTTCTTCTGAAAAGAAACCAGCATCTTTCATTTGTATGTACACTTTGGCTTTTGTTCCTTCTTTGTTGCAAGTCTTTGAACTCCACAGCAGTTCCTGCATGTGGATGGGACCCTGCTGTCAACCTTATCATGGACAGGACCTGTGCTTTCTGGTTTAGATTAAGAATCAACAGGGCAGCTTTTTTTTTTTCCCTTTTTAGGATAGTTTCAAATCCAAAATCTACTGCTTCCTCTTCAAGGTACATTGATCTCAGGGTGTTTTTTTTTTTTTTTCCCTGCATCTCCCTATTCTTGACATACCCTTGTTTTTGGCTTCTGCTAGAAATGTGATCAAAATTATACCAACAGCTAAACGATTCACGGGAATAAGAAATAGCATAAAACATACATACAACAAGCCTGAGAAGCAGCCTTCTGTTATTAAAATACCTCAAAAAGAAAGAATTGAAATCCCAGCTCAGCATCCAAGCTGCAGATTTTATGCCAGATTTCCAGACCAGTACAGCATGAATACATTTCTGGTAGGTATCCAAGCCTTTGAATATTTTCCTAGACCTTTCAAGTTCACCAAGCATTAATGACTGTACGAAAAATGCAAATCAAGCACCATATGTGAATTCAAAATCAAAGCCTTATAAAGAACAATATGGAAATGTATATTCGATATGCATTTCTGCTTGGAAGCTAAAAAAAAAAAAACAGCTTTCAGGATTTTGCCAGGTTCCCCCATTGTAATTCTACCCTCTCTTTTGAACAGCTCTCTATGTAAATGATGATAGGGCAGTTAAGCATAGTGATTGTTAAATGCTTCCTACTGTTCAGTGGGGTTTTTATTAGAGGATTTCAAATTCAACATCTTTATCTGTACTATCTTTCAGTCAGTACTAAGTGCCTGCTTCTCAACAGTCCCAACAAATATCTTTTCTGTAAGTTTGTTCATACTGCTGTCACAAGTATTATACAATATAAAAGTCAGGCTTCTAGCAGCAGGGAAGTGGATCTACTCACGTGCCAGATGCACATTGATTTACTGCACTCAGTCCTGTTGTCTTCAGGGAGTACAAACAAGTTACCAGGCACTGCACCAAGGGCCAAGGTCTTGCCTGCCCTAGGTTAGAGAGTCTCACAATCGAAGTGAGGTTTCCCCAGTGCCCCACAGCACAGCACATTCCAATGAAACAAATTACCATCCAGTGCTCAAGAGTGATCACATCTCTCCTGCAGATTGCACTTGACCCAAGCAAGGTTAATTGTCATGTTAGTCTCTATGCACATAGGCTTTGCAGTAACAAGCATTTCCAAGGGAAAATCTGAAGTTCACAAAGTCCTTATTTTCCACATTATCTGTGTTGTTTTCAAGATACTGAATTTCTTTCTCTATTTTTATTTCTCTGTAATCACCAAAGTCTTTTATACACAAAGGAAATTCTTGTACTATTTCAACATCACATTCTATGTCCTGCTTGCAAACATGCATAACTCCTCACATTACGACTCTGCCAGAATAAATTGGAGTCCACAGATGTCAGGAAAAAATGGGACATTGTCAAATATCAGCAAGCACTACAAAGCCATTTCCCAAAGCAATGCTCCAAAGTCATTCTTTTATTCATATGCATCTACAAAATTCCCTGAAGTGTATAGCACTTTGACAGAGGTTTGCACAGTGCTATCTCCCCTGGCACAAGACAGTCTTTCTCTGCCTCAGAACCTGGATTAGGCTACACTACATTTAGCTTCTTTACCTTCTTTCATCCCTTCAGCCTGAAAGTCCACATGCATACTGGAAAAATACCAAGAGCTGTTTACTCAAAACAAGTTTTTAAGATATTCCCTTTTCTCTGGGCCTGCTTGGTAAAATATACCAAAATATAGCTCAAAGAACCTAAAGATCTGGCTGCTGCAGATGGAATTTTTCAGATGTTAATGTAGCATTTGTAGGTAATGATGGAGTATCTATCTACAAATATTGAAACTCCATTAAATTAACTTTCAGATTCAGTGGCATCACACACTGAAAAGGGAGCTTCTGGCTACTGTAGATTTCTAAACACAAGTGGCCATTTTATAATCCATATTAAATCAACTATTTATAGGCTTGACCTCTCCACTAAAAATGGATTATCATGCCACTTTAAAAAAATTAATTGCTCCTGAATGTTGGAATAGTTGGTTTTGACATTTTGCTTTAGAAATTTGAAAGATTTGCTAAAATAACAACAGCAAGAAAACCATTTCATTCTTGGACAAATTAAATGTCTAAGGGAGGGAGGGTGTCAAAATAGATATTATAAAAAAGACTTTCTGTGCTTTTAATTCAATCACTGAAAAACTGTTCATGTCTAGCTTAACTCCTGAGTACAACAGATCATTTCTGTCTTCTACAAAAATCTCAGTGCTATCATAAGGGCTAAGTGTGAAAAAGCCACATAAGATGAAGTTCAGCTGCTAAGAAGAAAATCTGAGTTAGCTGGAAATTGATTTAGACTGGAATCCAGATTAAGGTTTCTCATTCTTTAAAGAGCTGAGGTTAAAGAACACTTTTTCCATAAGAAGAGAGAGGAAAACCTAGCAACTTTCACACGGGTGTTGCAAAACTTGATTGTGCGTAATAGAGGAATTGTCATTCTTTCTAAGACCTTCACAAGAGTCACCATTTACAGTAATAATTTCAGAAGCTCTGGAAGGAAAACTCATCAAGCACTATGCATGCATCTTGTAACTAAATCTCTGTGCACACAGGCATAAAACAACTGAAGGCAAAATCATTTGCTGCGTTGGACTGAGCACAGCCACTCTCAGTAGAGGAATAATCCTGAAGGAAAGGAAATCAAAGTCAAGTGCTATTGAATAAAAGCATTTAGAAACGAGATATTGATAGTATGGTAAGTGGCTTGAGCTCTGTCATGATAGGGCTTTTTTGTGAGAGCGAGGACTTTCAGGTATTGTGTAAAAATCTTTGCTCAAGGATCTTAGGAGATCTACAGCAAAATAAGAACTAGTGGAATAAAATCTGAGCTGGAAGTTACTGAGAAACTTTGGCTTTTACTGGTGAAACACTCAAAGGTCTCGGCTGTCCTCTTGACAAAGGGCAATATATATGAAAACATACACTGCAGCTGTGAACCCAGAATCCAAGGCAAATTTTCTCACAAAAAAAGAATCCTGGTGAAGGGTAGACAAGATGAAGTGCTGACACCTGGAGATATTTTCACTCATCTTACAAGCAGGACACATTGGGCAAAGCTTTCGGATAATGCTAACAAATGGAAATAAGTAAATCTCAAACTTTTATTCCGCAAGGGCTTCCTCCTAATTTTTTTCTGGCTCAGACACTCCAGCTTCACCAGGCCACTGCTGCAGTATATTTTTTCTGATATCATCTGGACTGACTGCTTCATTTCCATACAAAATGTCAAATGAAGTTTCTGAAGTGAGAACACTTTTTCCTCCAAGGAACAGTGCTGTATGTCCCATCTGTTTTCAAAGAGGCAAACAAATACTTATCAGATGATAACCTATCATGACTATCTAGATGACACATACTCAGTTCAATAAGCTAAAGTGAAACCCTCTGGTTTTTATTACTTTCTAGCACATCTGTTCCTCTAACAGAATTGCTATAACGCTGAATGCTTGATAAAACTGGAAAAGCTGGATATAAAGAGAAAAAAGTCACCACTGCCATGTGTTTTAAGGGTGTTCCTAATGGCTTTTTACACAAGGAGTGACCACCTCAGCGTACTTCACTTCTATTTGGTTCTTTGAAAGAGGACAGTGACAATTTTAATGGAATTACCTTTGTCTTCAGATCACATTGATACACAAAATCAGAATCATAGAATAGTTTGGGTTGGGAGAGGCTTTAAAGATCGTCTAGTTACAAACCCTGTGCCATGGGCAGGGACACCTCCCCCTAGACCATGTTGCTCAAAGCCGCTCTCAACCTGACCTTGAATACCTGTTTATCCAACTCCCCATGCTACTATGAGGATCCCCACACAGCTTTTTATAACAGTACTTAACAGCATTAAGTACAAGAGGAAAAACATATCTTACTCACAGCTGGTACAAGCTAAATCAAGATAAAAAAAACAAACATACTGTCATATTTTAGATACTCAGTGCGGGAGACAACACCCTAGAGAATTATGTTAAAGAGACTATACAGTTAGATGTTGTCAGACATGCAGTGGTCTTTCATTGATAACACATGGCATGATATATAATAAGAAATAGAAAAACAATTTGAAACTTTTTTGTTTTTCTTTAGACAGATAGCCTTGAGAAAATAGCCTATGGTGATATGGAAAGGACCATATTGACCCCTCTTCCCTTTTGGCAGTTGAGGTGGCCATAACTGTCTCTTTTTATTAATATTGTTTTTATCTAGAGCCATAATGACCATCCTACAGAGGTGAAATGAAAGACATTTGTTTTATGTTTAACACCTCAGTGGGGAAAAAATACAATGTGTTGCACTAATTTGCTAAATAACTTCTTTCTGTCCAGGAGAAACAGCCCTCGAGGGCCAGACACCTCACCTGGCCTGCTCAGAAGCTAATTACAAATCACTGTGCCTGAGAGGTGGGATCTCAGAGCATGCTGCAGTCTGCAGATCTCTGTGCTAGCATGATCAGCAGTGATGACATCAACTACAGAGAAATTCCTTGAGGACAACCTAAATCTTTCTTAAAACATTAATCAGAGTATGCATAAAAGGTAACAGAAACCATTGAACAGTACTGACGAGCCCAGGCAAGCTGACAGATACTGTGCCTGCCTGGGTAGCTCACTGTACTGAGATCAGAACTGAGATTTTATCATCTCCAAGCCACCAGCAGCAATGAATTGAACAGAGATTAAAACCCAGTTCCTTTCCAGTTGCTCCTCCCTAGAGGAACAGAGAAATTTACTGGATATTTTCAAACAGAGATTCCTATCCAGGACATTTAGAGAAAAGAGGGATATTTCTCCCCCTAGCCAGGAATCTATGGTAGAAGACATCACTTTCCTATGGGACCTGGGGATATGTCTGTGGCAGAGTTACCATCCAGTATAAAAGGAATATCCAATCTCCCTTTCTCACATGACTGCCAGCAGCAAAGATACAGCTCTTTGTTTCTCAGTGCAGGTTATAAAACCCATCTAAGAAGCTTACCATGCAATTGAACAGGTTTAGCAGCCCTCACTAAGTTTTATATTGCCATAATGATTCTGTTAATGCTAACTTAAAGATCGCTCATGTCTAGTCTGAAGGACAACTCTCCCAGTTTCACCGGGGAGAATAGTCTGAAATAGCAGCACTGAAAATTAAGCCATGGTTTCACAACTTTGTCACTGTCAGTGTGACTAGGACTGCTCTGAGTTTCTTCGTGCTTTTTCAGTGGGGTGTGGCACGTCAGTGCCCCTCTTGCAGATGGACTGGTCTATCTCAGAAGCACTGAAACCGGTGAGTTAGAGGAGGCTAAGAGTGGCTTAGGAAACAGCAGCTTCCCTAAGTCTGCTGAGTGTGATCAATGCAAGCAAAACACCTCCAAAATAGGCAGTTAAACATATTGCAGAATGCTTCTGGTATAATTAGATTTGTTATTCTTAATTTCTTTCTAGAAGCCCAACTCTGTTTATAAGAAAACCCTGTAAAAATTCAGTTGAGAAGCTGATGCATATGCAGATCTTACACTGGAATTTTATCCTTTTGCACCTGAAGGTCAGAGAACAGTGGCTTTTCCAACTTCATCCAGGATACAAATCCTAAGAAAAGTGATGTTGTTCTTGAGGTCTGGCTCTTTCAAATCGATATACTCAGACTTTGTCCTTTATGTTTTTCTCTCACTCCTAAATATTTTGGTTTATTTTATCTTCACTTTTAAATTATAAATTTCTCCCCTTTCAGGCTGGATACTAGGATGACATATGTAGGCCCTTTTTCACCAGAATAGCTTGCAGAATTTGTTCCTTCACCTTTTTATCACAGCAATAGTACCACTTTTGTGTTATTACTAAAAAATAGACAACTCCAAACAGTATTTTTGAGAATGATTTGTGCCTAACATAACCTCTCACTCATATCACCTTATATTAAAAAAAAACAGATATGCTTTTCTCTGTCCTTAGTCATTCACCCATCTCAGACTTTTCTTATATGGTAAATTCTTCCAATTACTGTGGGCAAAATTTCTGGCTGGAATAGAAATATTTTCCAATAATATATGTAATATTTTACCTATAATTTGCAATCCAAAATGTACAAGTAAGAAAACATATAGTGAAATACATCCAAGGTGAATACAATCCAAAATAGATTTAAAATAGCTTCAAAGAATTCACAACTAATAATATGCCCATCTGTACAGAAAATAGACATCAAAAGTCAAGGAGTCACATTCAAGAAGGTCACAGAGTCATGGAATCAAAGAAACCCAAAAATAATTCTTCTTCCAGAAAGCGCCAGGAACCAAAATATTTGAGTTTGCAGTCTTTGCTTTGAAACCCGTTGTCAATAACTCACAACTACTCAGTGAAACTGAAAACTTACTGTTAGCCTCACAAGAGGATGAATTAATGCATAACAAACTTGAAAATACTTTTCTTTACCTATTTGCTGCTAACACTATATAAGGAATTCCACTATGGAGCTTCCTCTCTTTCCTCTAAAGCTCAAAAAACATTATCACTTTCCCTAGCTAAATCAAACTCTGCACCTTACCCAGGGCCAGTTTGCAAAGTATGATGTTGTGAAACGAAGGATTTATTCTAATGATCTACAGCTTAAACTTTTAGAAACAAGTAATCAAAGTAAACTAAAATCTTATAAAATATTTTAGTCAAGCTAACATTCCACAGAAGTTTGAAACTCAATATTATCTACAATTTTTAAGCAACTTTATCGCCATAGTACTTATAATGAGAGTCTCTATTCTTACTGCTGCACTGGACATAGCAGGATTTGACTTGGTCACAATAGAGGAGGAAACAAAGTTGTTCAGAGCTAGATGTGTGGTAGGAACAAAACCAGCAAAGCAAAAGTTGGTTATGGTGATGGAAGGCCTAGCAGGGAGAGCTGTTTATTAAAACTCATAGAGGACATGACAGTACTGAAGGTGGCAAACAAAAAGTATCAGTGTGCCATTCACAAAGGCTGCAGTTTTGCAACTGAGATTTCAGACAGTAGTGACGAGAAATGAAAGTGAATATCAGGCACCCATGCTGGTAAATAATAATCATAATAATGATAACAATGGATAAAAACTGACACATCATGAGGAAAATTTATGAACAAGTTATTCCACTCAGATAGAAATTTGTATGGTGCTATGAACTGGCAACATGAGGTTTTAATTAAATTGTGGGTGTTTGATTCCAGTTGTTTCTTATAACACTATGAAACACTATTAAAAAAAAAGCAAAGCTTTTTTTCCTGATATGTATCTGTGCACACAAATATGCTGCTACAACAGCATGGAAAATTTACACCAAGGTGTTTCTCTTTGTTTCTTTAATAGACTGTAATTTTGCTTTAATAGACTGTGAATTTCTGCTGTATAGATTTTTTGTATGCATGAAAAATCATCTAGGCAGGGGCATAAGAAACAAATCTCAGGTGGATAGGGGAAGAAACAGGACAACTCAGTAAAATTAAGCAGCTCTTATTTGAGCATTCTCATCCCCACGATAACAACCAGTTACTGTCCCCATGCTCCATGTAGGGTGAGTAACACAGAACAAGGCTAAACGAGCTGCCTGTATGTGCAGAGGAATTGCCAGAGACTGAACCTAAAGGCAGGGCTGCTCTGGATCCTTGCCGAGCTTTTCAAAACCTGGGCTGTCTTGCCATCAACACACACATTTCCCAGCAAAACTGCACAAACTGCGCACCCGTGGATTTTGCTGCATTAGCCCACAGGGGTGTCCTCTGCAACTACTTGGCTCTGAATGGTGTTTCAACCAGTTGGGACCTGACATTGTCCACCCACATGCACAGGAAAAACAGGATCTTCCAAAAACCGTCTCTCCGTGTGTTTGCACAGCAGGGAGGGTGTATATGCCAAAATAAATATGATTGCTACCCTTAACATGGGGAAAGAAATTACTCAAAAGAGAGATCAATAGAAATTTGTTATAAATGTGTGATAGGATGATTTAAAATCGGAATAAGGATCTATAGGGAGCTAACTCGCTGAAAACAAATATATAATGGGAAATATCAAATTATCTTTTTTATGTGGGAGGAAGATTTGACATTGAGGGTTTTGTCTAAATATTTGTAAGCTGTGTAGTGACTAATATTAAAATACCAGAATGACAGCTAAAGTCTTATATTAGCACATCAGCTAACAGAGGCAGTATATAAGTAGGATTGCTGGGATGTTTGAGGATATTTAGAGGCTGACTGAGGTTGCAGCACAGCTTTAATTAATATTCTCAGCAAGACATTCTGGTATTCAAAAAATGTAAGTAATAACAAAATTTATGCCCAGACCAGTAGAAAACAGGGTTTGCCTTCCTTCACCTTTGAGGCCAGTCTGGTTAGGACATGGCCATGGTTTAGCTCCCTACCATTTAGTCATTTCAAATTGTATCTACTTTGCTTTCCAAATTATAGCTCTCTTTTTGGTGACCTTATCTGTCGAGGATTAAGGAAAAGTAGATATAGTCTCCTGTGGAAATTGCAAAAATCAGCTTCCCTTCTCCTTTCTCACGTTCTACATGTAAGCAATAATCACTCTCACAACATATTACAATTTAGAACAGTATTTTACAGAAACTTGATTAAAATTACACAAGTTGGGAGGAGAGGGAAAATGACAGCAAAATTAATTTGCAACTACCAAAGGAAAACTCATTAACCTTGGTGGGCTTGTTAGGAAGTCATTTTTTAATGCATCCAGGGACTTCTTTTTATAGCCAGTGTATCCAGAAGCTTGGTTTCCCTGGTCACTACAACTGACCACTACCAGGAGAGAGCAAGGGCTCCCATCCAGGGCATGCCCTGAATTCTGCATCTGAAAAATAAAAGAAAAGTGAGAGGAGATATGAAAGATTAGAAAAGAGAAGAATGGACAGAGGAAACTCTCTGGACAAACACTTCATCTTAATATGAAGTTAAGATGTGTCTGGGACTTGCAGACAGACAAGGAAACCTGGAAAATTCTTAAGTGTCGAGTGATAAAGATTTCCATGGGGTTTTTTTTATTTGAACAGCAAATCCTTATCCAAGGCTCTTCAGTGACATTTACCATATTAACACTTCAACACTTCAAAAAGTTTTTATGCATTTAAATTTTCTTCCTTAATTCTCCATTAGTCAAGGACTGCATCGAATAAAACAATTACTGCTGACAGTACACAGCAAGGAAAATGATGCCTAGGGAGGGATGGGGCAGGAAGAAGAGCATGGCACCTCAAAGATATTGAGGCTGAACCAGAAGCTCTCTTCCTGACAGCTTGCCCAGTGCTTTGGGAAACAGCACCTCCTGCTACCCCCTCCAAGCCATATTTGCAGCCTTGGATCAGGAATGGGTTACAAATGTAGGTGAGATGCCCAGGCCTGTGAGGAGGGTGGGGAATTGCTGCCTGAAGGAGAAGGGCAAAGCAGGAAGACAGAGTGAAGTTCATGAAGATTCCACCGATCACCAGGCTGCCTTCAGGAAAAGCAGCAGCCATGCTAGGTCTGTTCTCTTCCTTCCATGCTTCTCCCACTAAGACTGGGGAAAGGAAGAAAACACACATTTCTTACAAGAAAAATATCATGTGACAAAGAAGAAAAAAGCTACTCTGCAGAGTTTCCATTATTTTTATTTTTTCACAATTTCTTATTTTTTTCTTGGCCGGTAGATTGGTTTTGTATGTGTTTGTTCCACCAAAACCACTTCAATAATTTTGGATTACATTGGAAAGCTCTCACTCTTCAGAGATGTTAGATCAGAGCAAGGACCAGTGTTCTGCACTTAGTGAAGAAGTGCAGAACTTGCCTAATTCTCTTCTTTCATCCTTTTCAAACCACAGATTCCTTTTCCTTGTCCTTTGTGCACTGAGAAAACAACTTTCTAGAAGGTATTTTTGGTTTCAATTAAAAAAAAATACAAAACACCAAAAACCTCCAGGGCAGTCTAGGTAATTTTTTTTCTAGTTTATTTCACTTTAATAGGCTTAGGTTTCAGCCAAAGCTTACAAGTTGTGAGGCTCTAAACATAACTTTTTTTTTTAAGGGAAATGAAACACACATCAAAAATTCAGAAATCATGGATAAACATCTATTTTATTCATAAACCATAATGAAAACAATTAGAAAAAGCAATCAAAGATGCAATGAAGGCTGGTATATACACAACATATAATCCCTGGCTCAAGAAAACCCTAAACTTCAGAGCACAAGAACCTGGGAAGAACACTAGGGAAAATAATTTTTCTGTTGTCATAAACTTCCCCACACCCTCTTCAGGTCAGTTTTGTAGTCAGGATACCAAGCTAGGTGGATCTCTGCTCTGATCCAGTGCAAGCACTCTTACCTTCCTAAAACACATCAAACACCTGATAAAGTCTGACAGTACCAGAACTCACATGGGTTGTAATCAGTGATTAACAAAAAATTGGGTGTTACTGGGCAGGCCTGGTTTTGATTGGTATATTGTCTCCACCACAGCCAGTTTGTCCATATTATTCCAGTTACTGGCTTGCTAAAACCTTATGAAAAGCAGCACAAAGTGGGAGGGGATGCTAACCGCAGCAGCAGGGACACCGGTCACAGGGTCTCTTTGCACACAGGGGGGCACGGTGCTGGAGGCTCCAACCCTCTATTTACTAAACTCAGGCTCTGTGTCCCATCACAGAGGTTCAGCACTCCACCAGGGAGCCTTGTGTACACACAGCCTTGCTACCACAAACAAGCTGAAACCTCGGTTTGCCCAGTATTCTGCTGCCTTCTGCAAATAAATGCCCTGTAACCTGTCCGTCTCAAGCTTCCAACTTACTTGTCGTAAAGCAGACATTCTGCGTGCTTCATCTGCAGAATTACATCTTCAGTTTTGATAATAAAGCAGCTGCTGAATTCACATCAGCTTCTGGAAGACTAGCCAAACTCTAAAGAAATTGCTGCAGGTGTTAAAAATTCAGAAGTTCAAAAGAAGTGCAAAAAATAAAAGTATATGGAAAAGATGCTTTCAAGCTTTCATAGAAAATTTTAAAATATATTTTTTAAAAGAAAAAGAAAAGAAAATAAAAGGAAAATCTTTTCCAATAGGAAATATGCCTTTTGTCCTTATTGGACTGTCGCTGAAGCCCTTTGGCCAGTGTAAACAAAGTGATCCATGATCTCACACATTTCACAAGAAATGTGAGAAAAAGACTTGTCAAAACTTAGAGTTCCTTCTCTAACAGCTAGACACCAGCTTTGGTATTATATTCAGGTTTAATGGAAAGTTAAAAATGAGTGGATTCTCTTTTTTATCCCATGCCTCCATTTCTATCATGCACATCCTTCCCACTAGGACATCTGCTTCCATCTGATGATTTCCTGTTGTACCGGATCATGATCTGCCATGGCACAGAACACCAAGGGGTTCAGATCACTTTATGCCATGGCTCTACAGAGGAGCTGCAGTAATAAGAAGAGGGTGAAATATCTTGAAAAACATATGATATAAATGTGTTAAATAAAAACAGCCAAGGGTAAATTTCATCTTAAGAGCTCTTGTTTTACATTATACTGATATGCATGCTGTCTGGTTTCAGTGTACAATTTAATTCTGTGCTCAGCCTTGTGTTGTCCTCAAAGGCTTTCTTGGCAATCCATATCCAATACTCACTTTTCTGCCCACGTGCCTCCTGGACTTGCCCCACATGCACCATGCAAGCCCCTGTAGACAAATATTTTTGCCTCATAGGTGCACACAAACATTAGATACTCCTGAAAAAATGTAATTATATACATGTTTGTGTAGCTACATAGGTGCACACATGCACCTACACGTGCCAGTTTATTTGACATCAATATTCTAGTACACTTCTACCTCTAACAAGCTGATGCTCTGATATTGTTATCCTTATGACCGTCCTGGTATTTCTGACATGAGCAGCAGCAAGAGTCACTTTGACACTGCACTCATACTTGCCTGACATCCCAGTGTCGCTGCCCTCCACCTCTGGTGAATAGCATGCTCCCAGTTTAGCCCCATATATTCCAACTAGGCTCAGCAGATACGTGATTCACATGCAGATGCACGTGATTCACATGAACAACACCCATGCTAATTTCAAGGACAGAATGAAGAAATATGATAAAATCCAGGCAGTTTAGGCTGATTGAACATCAGCTGCTCCTCATTGCTGAAGGTAGGCAGACTGGCCTGTCTCATGTCCCTGTATAGACAACTTAGAGCAATTCACTTTTTAATTAGACTATTAGTTGCTTTACTGTTTTTAAGTCACCCAGTAGACATTGATCCTTTCTGAATACAGTGAATACATATCTGGTCAGCACAGTGAGGTCATGCCTGCATTTAGCATCCAGTTGCCAAGATAGACTAACCTCTCACACATCTTCAATTTATGCCTGGCTGTAGCCCCCACCCTGGCCACCCAGATCTACTACAATTCCTGTAATCATGAACACAGTTTGATGACTTCTCTAAGACACTTTAATGTCTGCAGGACTGTTTATCAGCTCTAATGAGTTCTACTAAGAGAATAGGCTCTTGTCCTTCAGAAGGTGCTGCAAGGTAGGACCAGGAGAAGGGCAACTTTGAAGTTAGAGCTCTTCAAACAAGACATCAAACTATATCAGAAAACTAATGATCCCAGGAAGAGATCTGACAGGCCATTAAGAAATGCCAATAAAATGTCCAGGGAAACAAACATTATTTTTGTTGATTTCATTAATCTTGGCCCAATTTTTTTTTGAGCCAGCACAATTCAAAATGGCAAGCACTTAATCCATATGACAGCATAATAAGAAAATTGCCACTCAGGCTTAGAAAATGAGACTTTTCCATTTTCTGACATTCATTTATCCAGGGGAAATCATGCAACATCTGAAATTACATAGGCCTTATCTTGAAAAAAAGTTATTGAATCATAGAAATTGTCAATACACTTTCAACCTTTGAAGAAACACTTTCTTTTCAAAAGGAGTCACATTGTCTTTTACAAGGATAATTTTTTAAGTGACCCATGAGCATATTCCAAAGAGTTCTTTTTTATTACTGTATCTAATATCCTCTAAAATTATCTCACTTTTCTGTTCACTCAAATAGTTGGCTCAAAGAGCAGCACAAGTGCTAGGACAGCAAAACTGATACAATGTGCAAGTTATCACCTACTTTTAACAGATCAAACCTGACAAACTATTCCTATTTATTAGCATGATAGCAGGTAACTTCTTTGAACAAGTTTATCATTTAGATGCTTTATTTTACCTCCTTGCATTACATAATATTTCTAAACTTTTATTTTAATTAACTTTCCTAAAGAAGAAAGAAATACCTAGACATTGCAGACAATTGTCCTTGGTCTGCTTTTGCTCAGTTTTACCTATTATTTCTATCTAAGTTTCTCCCTCTTACTTTTATGTTGTTCTTGTAAAGTATCAGTATAGCTACAGCTACATGGACAGAAATCTTTCACAGAGATTTGAGCAAGCAAAAAGTAATCCAAATCACGGAGAACTGCTTATACACTATAAAAAAAATCAGTATTAGGTGCCTCACAGCACTAGAGCTGATTGATTTATTCATCATGAACATGGTGAAGAAATCTCAGTTTTTTTCACAAACCATTTACAACTGCTTATGATTATTGTATATCTATCTCTCAGTTTTCTTGAAAAATTCAAATGCAGACTTCAACCTACTGGTCAGCCAGAAAAATACTTATGATTGTTTATTTTTCATTTAAAATTGTGATTGGTGACATGCATTACACATCATTTATACTCTGCAAGAAATAACAATGTGGGGCATGAGAGTAGTTATCTGTCTGTCAATGGAAACATTCTCAAGATCTTTTTACTTATGCAGCAGAAATACAGAGGGCTCTCTAAACTTTTCACACCCTTTATTAAAATGGAAAATAATATAAAGCTATTCTTTATGACTGTGAGGAAAACAATGAAAAAGGCATATTTTAATACATCAAAAGATAGCCATCAACATACAGCTCAGCATTTACAAGGAAAACACTTGAATCAAGTGGATGCAGTTCATTAAGCCACAAAAACCAATACTATGAAATGAGGTGGATCATTTGGAAGAACATCAATGTGAACAGAATAATTTCCAAAAGCATTTGCATGACGTAGAAGTCATCTTGGTAAACTACAGGGTTCAGCTGACAATCACAGCTACAATTCTACAACACAAACAATCCCCACTAGCTGTGAAATGGACCTAGCACTGCTGTGGCAGTGAACTAACTGCTCATGAGCTGTAGGCACCACAAGGCACTTGCTGCGCTTAATGAGGCAGCCAGTTTATATCTCTCCATGTTTCTCCACACTTGAGGATACCAGCTTGTCCCATCACTCCATTCCAACTGCAGGGATCAACACACCTGCCTGGATTTTTATGGGTTTTATACCAGTGAAATTTCTTTCCCTCAGTTTTTTCCCCCCTCTATAACAAAAGTCAAAACAAAGATGCAAAACCTTTGCTCAGGAAATTAGGCAGCAATGGCCTAAAAGGTTCTTGTTCTACATTCTTTTATAGGCAGATTCGACATCATGCTGAATAATGGAAAGAAGACATTGAGCAGCTCTTCACCCATCATTACATTAGCTCTTCAAGAAGTCTGTCCCTCTCCCACCTCCTTAAAGACAGATCTTCCTGTGCAGATATAAAAACCAAGATCAAAAATACACAAGCACATCTTAAGTGCTTGTAGGCACAAGGTTAAACAGGAAGTACTCCTTCAAAGTTATGACTGAGTTGTCAATACAAGAAATGGAACAAGCATTACAGTGTAACTGTCCTCTTTGACCTCCACATATATTAAATACTGCTGCTTTCTTCTTTGCCTACTGCAAAGGTAAGTGCAATACAACAATCTGCAGATTTTGAGTACCATAATTTTTGTGAGACATATTTCTCAGCGGCAGCAAGTACCAGTTCAGCTATTCACTTGATTCTTTCACACCTATAAGATAAACAAGTATTTGAAAGCCACACCATGCAGGTAGGCAGAAAGGACATTTTTAAATTATTTCAAATACAAGCTCATAGAACTGAGTATTCTTTAGAAGAGACGAATCTTGGGGCTTCTTGAGCAACGGACAAAATAAAGCACAGTAGTTCATGAAGTAATATCACCAACAATTCACCTTAAATTTAGACTTAGAATTACCTATTGCTATTGAACTAAGCATGAGCCACAAGCTATTGATGAATCAATTAAGACCCAACTGACTGAGTGCTCTAAACATTTTTAAAGTATATCTGAACAGCTTAGGTCATGTTTCAGCTCTGCACCTTACATAAATGTGTTCAAAGCACTCATCCAGCAAGTCCTAGGATATTGGAGAATGTTTAAGGAAACAATGGATTCAAAGAAAGATAATTGTTTACCACCAAAGTGCCTGATGCTCTACTTGTCTATCCTCTTGCTTTCCTATTCTGCTTTCCTTAGAACTGTTAATTCTCTCCATTCCATAGCTCTCTTCCTCCTTTTGCCTCTGAATTTAACTCTGTCCACCTCTTTTTCTCTGACCTTCCTCCTCACCACACATCCTTTTCTTCAGTTCTCTGCCCAGCTCCTGTTATTTTGATCCTCCTGTAAAACCAGGTCAGCCCTGCTATCCATGTCCACCAGGGCCTGGCATATATTTTGCAATTGCTGGCTACTCAGCACGTGTGCAGCCTGTCACCACAGTGGGTCCTGTGTCCTGGACGAGCTGACATGCTGCCAAGCCAGAGACAATTGACTCCTTGCTGATTATTGACTTGTAAGTCACCACAAGCTCCCTGATCCACAACCCCAGTGAGCTCTAAAGCAGCACAACTGAGAAACATTGATCTCACCTCCAACTGTGGCCAATACCAAATGCTTCAGAGAAACAAAACACACTGTATGGGTAAATATGCCAGAATTTGCTGTGATCAGATGGGCAAAAACCACAGCTAAAAGCAAGTTATATGACTCTTCTAAAAATAAGGTCTAAAAATGTATACTGCTTTGAAATGTACTTCAGCAATATCAGGTTTGGAAAGAGCTCCTTCCTTGTGGAGGAAATAGAAAAGAAAATCTTCACAACAGTGTTATTCATAGATATATTTGTGAAGACAAGAATTTTGTTCATTTCATTGAGTGGTGACTTACAGCAGTGAATCCCACCTGGATTTTCATTTGAGCTACAAATTTATCTTCCCTGTAGCATCAATTACTGGATATGCTTTTGCCATGCTTTTTCAACAACATAGTTTGTTTCCTTTCTAAACTATAAGAGGAGAAGAATATCCATTACTTGTTTTAGAGGTCTAAGCCATGAGAAGAAAAAATAGTCTTCTCTCATAAGGCTTATCTCCTGCTTCTTATCATCCCTGTTACCTTCTAAAATTCCTATTTTTAAAAGGGAGACAAACACAGTATGACCAACAATGAAAGGTAATGCATTGCTATCACTTGCATTCTCTGCACTATTCTTTTCACAAAAACATGCTTTGCATTTATTTTTCTTTATTTTCCCCACTTGTGATTTGTCCTTAGAAGTATCCAGGAAAAACAATTGATTGCATTTTGTTATGTTGAAAATCAGAATATCATTTGTCTTTTTTAATTTGCAACCCATGATGGCACTTCAGGTAAGTTGCTTTTTAACAATTTTATGAGACACTATGTCAAAGGTGTTTGAAAGTCCAAATAAATCCTTCATACTAACCCCCAAGGTTGAAGAGGAGTTAAATCTCCTTGACATTTTAAAAAATGAGGGCACTTCTTTAGGAATCTAATTTTCATAAGAAAATCTCTGATAATGCCTCAAATAATTTCTTAAAAGTACAAAAAAGAGTTATGTTTTCAAGTCCATTCCCATACATGAAATTCCTAAGTATAATTGGAGTGATATCAGTATGAACTTATACCAGTAGAGTACAACACTCGTAATTTTTCATTTTAGTATTTTTAACATAAAATTGACTCTTTGCATACCATCACTCTCAGGGAAATGTTTGTTGCATCTTCATCTAAAATAACAGAAAACAGCATTCCTCATTTTCTCTGGAAAAAGTTATTTTCTGTGCAGAACACCAATTATCACTTCTGCCTGGTGGCACAGGTCAGATAAAGGAAGAATTTGTAGTTTAGGCATAGCAGAATTCTTATATCACCAGTGGCTGTCTTCATTACTGCTTTTGGTCTCAGTTTTCAGCAATATTGTAGATTTTACAGCAAACTTCTTCTTTTCCTATCTCAGATTTGTTGTGTCTTATTAAGTGTTAAAATGAACAGAAGAGTATCTTCTGTTTGAAGGTCTATATTTCAACCTTATTTCTTTAGATGAGACTGATCAGATTCAGTGTGCTTGTATCTTGGTCTCTCAAACATTTCCAGAAAAACACTCCATAGATCTCTAAGAGTTGAGTTTTGGGTTTTCCTCTTATTTATACTCCTGTCGCTGAGACAAATGAACAAATGAGTCACAAAAACAAATTCATTAAATGAAATAAATAGACATATTGAATAGAAAAATCATCTATTAATAAGAAATCACTTACCAACAACACGATCATTTAAACCTTAGCAGACCCCCTGAGATGTAACTGTAACCAGAAGGAAAAATGGAACAAAATAAAAAACGAACTAGTCTCTAGTGTCTGCAGAAAATAGTGAAATTAAATTGCAGGGTGTGTTAGCACTGACAATCAAGTCACCCTGACAAAACAAGCCCT
The DNA here is from genome assembly GCF_963662255.1 of Cinclus cinclus. Classification (NCBI taxonomy): domain Eukaryota; kingdom Metazoa; phylum Chordata; class Aves; order Passeriformes; family Cinclidae; genus Cinclus; species Cinclus cinclus. Next base: position 49,234,818 of record NC_085048.1, on the reverse strand, counting down.
GTCTTCTTGTGATTGCTAGTCATCATAGTGACAAGCACTTTTGCAAAAAACTTTCCAAATTCTCTACTCAAGGTTTTAGTCCCCTTTCAGTAGATATGTGTCTGCATGTACTTTCATATCCCAAATCCAACTAAAACATCAAAAAGTTCTGCAATCAAGTACAAAAATAACCTCCCAGACTTAATTAGCTTGCTTGTACTTGGACTATTAGGAGAAAATCCAAAATTAATGTTATACAGTATCAATGATCTGGTGGATTTATTGGCAGTTGAGCTCACAGTGGTTTTAATTTTCCCTTTCAATACAATACCACCTCTCAAGCATTGCACCAGTTGTTTCTCATAATTACTGATAGAAAAACAACCATTTTTTTATCTCCCTACCTGCTATACACTTTCCCTTGGATGTCTCATCATCTTCTATGAGCAGACAAAACAGAAAACTCAGTGCTCTCCATATCATTTGACGCTGTTAAAAATTCAACACAACACTACCTGTCACTCCTGCTGATGCTGCTGCAGGCTGCATCACTGGGTCTTCATGTCTACCAGACATGCACTGAGTAACACAGTGACAGCAGACTTGTGAGCCCTCCTTTCTTATCCACTCCTCTGGGAGAGATCTGTATGTGTTGTGAGATATCTGTCCAACCAAGTGAAAATATCATATTTCAAAGTAGTTTTTCTAACCCATCTTCCCAGTTGAGGTGGTAGAGGCTTCATCCATGGAAACATTAAAAGTCAGCTTGAAGTAGGTTCTGAACAACCTGGTCTAGTTGAAGATGTCCCTCCTCATTGCAGTGGGCTTGGACTAGGTGACCTTGAAGGGTTCTTTCCAATCTAAACTGTTCTCTGATTCTAATTACAGCACACTGGAATTTATATCTCAAATCTTCCACTGAGGTCCAGTGTTTCAGTAAATCAAATAGATATTTCCATTAGGTGTCTCTTACATTTTGTCATGCTTCTCCCTTGCTTTCCTGTTCTACCAGCAGATCATGCTCCCAGATGCTCTAGAAGACTGAACTTCCTGCCTCGAAATAACTTCAAACACTGAGTTCCCTAACCAATACATAGAGATACATCCTTTTTTAATCTAAAACATTGCTCAGAATCCATCTTTACTGTTTCACCTAGAAAAATAAGTCATATAGTCAATTACAACTGGAGGTACAAATAGGCCATCTACCAACTTATAAGTTAAACAGTGTAAATTTGTCTCATCTCAAAACAGATTTTATTTTCTCCTTCGTCTCTCTCTCCAGGTCATGTCTTTCCTTAAATTGTGAGTGTTTATACAGCACTTAGCACGCTGGGGCTCCCAATCTTGGCTGGGGCTCCTGGGAAACAAACATTACAAGCATTAAATAAAATTGTTACACTATTTATGCTGATACAAATACTAGTGTCTTTAGAAATTTCATTACATAACATGACAAACGAAATCAGCTAAAACTGTGGTACACTGTAATATTAACTTTTGTGTTCTTAAAAGTTATGTTCACTAAAGAAAGTACCAAACTCCTAAATATTGTACCATATCTGTGGGCACACAAATATGTCAGCATAGATCACACATCTCTTGTCTTCCTAATTTTGCTTTTCTTGTAAGCAATCCTTATGACTATCTAAAGAAAGCCACATAAATCCAAAGAAAGAGGCACGAACTACCTGGCTGGGAAGAGAGAGATGCATAGTTCAAGACACAGTTCCCTTATTAATACATAGTCGCTGACACAAAGAGGTCCAAAAGCTCTTGTGATACAACAAGTCCTTTGGAGGACTGTGACTCGGGAGGAGTCTTGCCACAAACACCCCATCATCCCCCATGGCTATTTGCTGTGCTCACATCCCTGTAGAGCCCTGGTGCTGGAGGGATATGTCCCCTAGGGACAAGGCACCTCTGCCCAGGGCCAAACTCTTGCCCTTGGCTGTTCCTGTCACACAAAATCACTGCCTCACTCCTTTGGGCAGAGCTGTGCACGTGTATGTCATGTCATGCAACAGAGGGAGCAGGATCTGTACTTACTCCTCTCTCAGAAACCTCAGCACTGAGATTCTCCCTGTGCTTGTTCTCACTGTTCCACCATGGACTTTGCAAACAAATTGCTACACAAATCCAGACATGTTGGTCTTTGTTTTGCACTCAAACAGAAAAGACAGGAAAATCTAAGATCAACTCAACTCCTGGGGAACTCTCTCATGACCATCCACTGTTCATGGCACGCTCGTGAGAGATGTCTTTGAACACTGCCAGGCTGAGGAAGTAATCGACCTGCATCTTCCTCTTGTAGGAATAAAAGATGTTGTGTGGAACAACCACTCTATCTTCTTAGCTGCTATCTTTTTAAAATAAATATCCACACCTCCTTCACTTCCTCCTTCACTTGCTCTCATCCCTGACTAGTCCATGGGCACCCAGATGAGCTAAAATGAATTAGCAACCCTGCCAAAACCACCTGAACAACACAGACCACACATTCACTATGCTCATAGCTACTGAAATGCTTACACATGAGACTGTCACAGCAGAGGTAGTTTCAATCATGTGCATGTCCTTTAGCCCTCTCCAATCCTCAGGCGACTCCTTCAACCACTGATTAGTGCATGTGCATAGTGGATAGATAATGCAAAACAAAACAATGAGAAAGTTTCAGTTATTACCTAAAAACTAATGGAATATTTCAGACTTTCTGTTTCCTCTAAGTAACTTCTGAAGTAGCTTAGTTATTTCATTTAAAACAGCACAGAGATGTGGTTTGTTTTCAGATTTAACTAGGGATATTATTAGTAAGTCTTTTAAAGCTAATATTTATAAAAGGACAAAATCAGACATCATCGTTTGTCACTGAGGATCTACATGACTTTCGCTTTGTTATGCACAGCTGGGTTTAAAATAAAAGCCTAGCCACAGACACACAACCCTGTGATCATCTTCCTCAAACAAAGAAACTAAAAACTTCTCAAAGGAGATTAGAGACATTCCTTTCTTGAAAGCTGACACTGATGCTTTATAATATAGTCCAGTTACAGATAAGGAAGTTGGCTGAGGCATTGCAGCTGAAGAGGGGCATCTTCCTACTGCATCTGTAATAGTCAGCAGGTCTTGTCAGTACAGATAGAAATGTTTTAACTGCTGTATTTTACACAGCAGCCAATCCCGTACCCAAAATTAAAGCTGGGAAAAATAATCGTAATTGACAGCAAAGTTTCTTTGCATGTTTCCTGTTCAGTTGCCTAACTTCTATTATGGCATAAAACAGAAATTACTTGATTCCACCAATGCAATACACACACTTTACTGTAGCTCCTTTCTGCCTCAGGCATGACACAAGTTTTGCTGAATTATTCTCAGGAGGGCTATGGAACAGATTATCTGTATGATGAAAAAATAAAAAAGGGGGGGGGGGGGGGAAATGTGGGAAAAGCAGCCTAACCTTCCATTATCCATCTGCAGAGCCACTCAGCTCTCTGTTCTGAACTGGGTCCTCAGAGCAAATATTCAATGCTGCTGTTAGTAATGCCACTCTCATTCACTCAGTGCTGATGGGCACTGCAATCATTATAGAAAGATTGTTCTGTCTTCTTTATTTTAAGTATCAGCCTTCCAGCCTTTTCACATTTCCATGGAGGAGCCTTTCCAATTTGAGGTCAGATGAGATACTGCTGCTAAGACAGAAACACTCATAGTATACTAAGTATGGAGAAGGTATTAAAACATACCAAATACAGAAATGGACTACACTTGCTGACACACTGCACTTCAGAAAAATTTTTTTTTTCTTTTTTTTTAACTTGTTAACTTTGAATCAGTAAATACAAGATCTTTAAAAGTTTGCAATAAAAAAGCATATTTTCAGTTCTCTTACACATAATTGTTCATTAAGCATCATTGAAACCCTTCCAGGTGAAGAAGAGGTTAATTGTTCAGTGAAATGACAGAAGGTAAGCATAAAAAAATAAAGATCCATGATGCATATAAAAGAATTTGGAGACTTGTTTTCGAAATGGCTTACATTACTCATGAATGACAAAGCCTCATGAGAATTTTACAGGTCACCATAGGTGTCAATGAGGCTGCCATGCCCCAAGACACCAATAACTTTTGCATCTCTCCACCTGTACTGCTGCCTTTCCTTAGTGCCATGAGTCTAACAGAGGCACAGAAGAAAATTAAATTGTAACTCCTAAAACAGAACCTAGTTCAATCCAAGTGCCATTCCATTCTGGAAGTTAACTCCTGCTGGGAATCTCACCTACCTAATAATATTCTGGCTGTTAAAAATTTGGAGCACTAGGCAAAAGTGGGATTTATACCACTATTAAAATATTCCGTCCCCATGACAAATGCTACTGTCTATTTTAAGCAGATTTTGTGCAGGTCAGGTCATTATTGAGGTTCAGGATTGCATCAAACATGCCAACCACAGATTGTTAATGGTCTTGTCTTACCAAACATTCTAGAAGCTGCTCTGGGATAGTGCAAACAAATCCAGCAGGGAAGTATTTGTGGGTAGAGAGGCACAGGTCAAATGTAGACTGTGAATCAAGATTAAGCACATAAATATCACATGCCATTCATATGCTGTACGTGCAACAAAATGCTATTGAGACAGTAAGATCAGCAACTCAAACCATTCACACTTCACAACTCAGATACTACAAGAAGGAACTACAATCACCTTTGAATGGCAGAACATAAATTAGGAGACTCCATAAAGAAAAAGAACAACCTGTGCCTACGTTGGGACAACCTGTGCCTGTGTCTGGAGCACTCATGCAGAAAAGGCAACCAGAGAAAGCCAGAAACCTTTTCCCAGAGCTACACGTTTCTTCCAACAGAGACAGCTAAGGATGTTGGAAGACATCCCCCCTGGCATCTGTGTTCATGGGTCTCAGAAAGCAACCCTGACCCATGTGGTGGCCAAAGATGGGAAAAATCAGCCTCTACTGACTCTCATACAACCTTTACATGGAGTGATGGCTCAAGAGTTGGCCTCCTTACTGCACACTTTGAAAATACAGACTATGTCTCTCACATACATGTTTATATTTAATATAATCCTACCTGCCAGTCATAATTCTCACTCGTGCCTGATCAGTGTTGTCAGGCTGGAGGATATTGGCAAATTTTTCTACAGAAAATATTTATTACCAAATTTCAAACACTTGTTTTCATATGAACAGATGAAGCACTGTATTACAAAGCACATTTTTATGTGGGTATATGACTTATTGAATCATCATTATGTCAAAAGGTCTATATTTCATAAGACAGAGCATTGAAAGGCCATCACTTGGGTACTATTTTTCACTCATGCAATGGAAATAATACTAAAGGACGATTGTTGACCAAAGGTTTTACCATTTCTACACACAAAAACAAGAATTAAAACAAATTTAATGCTGTATTTCATCACCACTTTCTATTACTTTTATGACCACTGTTTTCAATTATTTTTTTTTTCTTTTACTGATCACCTTGGAAAAAGACAAGAGGGGAAACTGATTAAGACTCTGTCAGGACCTGCCACATTTAATAACAGGAGGTTTAGGTATCACCTCCTAAATCAAACAAAACCCAGCTGTCTGTGCTCTAGATTTCTTAATCTGAAAAGAGACCTTTACACAGAGAAACCCCTAGGATCACAGGGAGTTAACAGAGATTTAGGATATAACTGACTGTGATAGCAGGCACAACACAGGCAATGGAAACATGGACTTAAGAACAAAACAAAAGGAGAGGGTTTAAGAAAATGGGGAAGAAACCCTCTGTCACTGCTTCCCTGTAACATTCTTAAATACTATCTGTAGCAATGAGACACATAAAACAATGTAGACAGAATAACTAGGTTGGTGGTCGCTCTCTATCAGCACTTTCAAGAGGTACTTGTATATAATAGGTCATTTTTTACAAGGATGGTGCTGCACAGAGTATAAATGCAAGATGTCCAAGTTAGATTTGGAGATTAAATGCTAGGATCTCCATTAGTTTATGTTGTCCGTGATTTCCATACATTTCCCTGCTGGGGGCAGGTTACACCTTGACAATTTTAACTGCATCCATTTTGTTTTTAGGCAATCCAAAATCCTTGTTTAAAATTACAGTCTTGAAGCAGTGATAACCCTAAGGTAAAAAAGATCTAATCAGAAATGCCTATGAGAGCCTTCAGAAATACATCAACTCTCTGTGTGAGATTCCTCTCATCTCACTTCCATAATCTAAAATGTAGGCATATGGTTGACACTAATGGTCCCTCAGTAATTTAGAAAGGGGAGTGCAGGTCTGTTTCTAAGAGTGATTCATTTAATCAGAAAATAAATTGGATACACATTCTGATGGAAGTGCCTCATCTTTGTCCACCAACTACAAAAAAAAACCTCAGGACAACCTCCTCACAGTTAAAGAAGAAATACTCATCTCTAAACACTGAAATGGCTAATGGTGAGGGAGAAAAAAAACTTACACTCATTGTCTATGGAGTCTACAGACTTACAGGCAATTCTGAAATATGAAGTTGTCTGATTAAAAGATTTCCCAGCAGCCAGTTTCCAATATTTTTCTTATTCTGACAAGCTTGTGTAAATCAGAACTACTAAGAGGTGAATGTAGGCCAAATAGATGTAGCAATATGACATTCTATAGGCAGTTTTTCAAAAATAAAACCAAATGGTTTTATTCACAACTTATGCAAATTGGAAAGAGGTTTAAATTAGAAATAGAACCTGAAAAAGAAGACACTTATAGAACAGCATGGGCATTCATACAAGGAATCAAGAGTTATTGGCATAACTCCTTGGAAAAAAATAGGTTTGAAGAAAAGATGGGAGGAACTATAGATCAGCTTAAAGGGTATGAATGACAGTTTAACATATTTGCATTCTTTTTCTAAGTTTTAAGCTCACACAGAATAAAACTCCTCATAGATGCCTCAAAAGGCTTCTTCATTACAGGTAATCTGTACCTTCAAGGGATGCAGTTTTATGCATAGTCTTATACAGCACTTTGACTAAAGGATATACACTTTTTCCCCAAAATTTTCTTCCTGGGTGAGAAAACAGACCTGCAGGCCTTCACTTTCCCAGTTTGGAGTGGAATGTGAATTAACTTTTCGCAGTTTCATAGTTTAAAAATGCAAAAGGAGTCTGGTGTCCCATTTAACACAGATTGCAGTACTTCAGTCAGAAATATCTTCTGTACCTGCTTTTTGCTTCTTTACCACAGAAGGTAATGGCAATGAGACAGACAAAAACTTTGCTTGCTATGATTAAAGCTGAATTGGATTGTGTTCCACTGTTATGCTTTCCAGTCACTTAGTACACAGACTTTGGATTTTGGAAGAAAATGCCTGAAATTTTTTTCTTCTATTTTCATCTAAAAAGAACATAAATCCATAGAACTATTCATTAGAAAAGCTATTGCACAAGCAATTATTGTAAATCCATAGCTTTCAGATATACATGCAGAGAATATGCATTCTTTACACAAGAGGACAAAAAAACCAGTCTTCATGCAAGCCTGAAGTTTGAATAGACTGTTGCTTTTGGTACTGGACATCGCTGAGTGCCTCTAAAGGAAAAAAAAAAAACAACCTATGCAAAATTTTATTAAATAATATGTCACTAAATTGTATTTTTTCCCCAAACAGATTAATCTATGCCCTGAAACATAAAGAAGATAATCCTCACTATTTGTTTTCTAACATGATCTTAGTTCTTTTTGATGACTACCCACAGAAGCAATTAATCTTCTTGGATTACAAAAACTATTTCAATATTCAATATTCAGTGACAATCAGATGCTCATGTTTACATCTGGGATGTAAAGTGCCCTAAAGCTCTCAGGGAAGTGCACTATTACTCAGCATGACAGAATACATAATTTTCGTAATAAAAAAATATTTTGTGAATAAAAGCAGACCCACTCTTAAAAAATGTTTTTTGGAATATGAACTCTCTTATTTGGTCTAGAACTCTAGTCACACATGAGACTAAATTATCTTGAAATACGAATGAGAGCATAAACTAATTCTCACACAGTTAACATATACACAGACATTCTATTTATAGGCTAAAGTTGAAAAAAATATGTTACAGTGAAATAAAGCATATCTGTATTGAAAAAAATAATATATTACAGTGAAATAAAGCATATCTGTATTTATGGAAGAATCACCAAGACCACTAACACCACATGTAAATTGCACTGCAGGAGAACAGAACTTTTTCCCCCAGAGTGACTCTGAAAAGTGTACCTTCCCCGTATTTGATTAGATAAATTCCTTGCAGTTGTGCTCTTTTGGATGATCTTTTACATCTAATTGTAATCCTAACAGGCCTATGTCAGCACAGCCTTTGCAGCCATAAATCTTACTAATGACAACATCTTTGCAGCTTTTTTGTTTCATACCCCAAGCACAGCAAAATTGTCAGATCAGTTCATGAAGAAGTGACAGGCAATTGTTCTTCCCTGCATTCATGAGCAGATCATTAACACAAATTTAATGCCCATAACATTTTAGTGGCTTTGATTAGGTATAGAAATCTCACTACACTGTGTAAGGGACAAAAGTGTGCCATCACATTACAGAACACAAGTGAATGCTCACAAAAATCCAATTGTCATTTTTTTAAAGGGAAACTAGAAAAGAGCTATCAGGTTCATTAAAAGCAATCCTTTCCAGCTGGTCTTGAAGGATAAATACTTTTTTTTTTTTTAATACATGAATTATTTATTTTAGTCAAAAGAAAGCAGTACATTAATCCAGGTTCTCTGCCTTCTGCCCAGATTCAACTGACTGTAGGCTATAAAATTACTCAAGGGAAGTTAGTTTCATTTGGATTAGCACACATATTTAGTGTATAATAACTCACAATACAGAAATATCTCACACTGGGACTGAGAGAATGCCTTTTAATAAAAGAGATCTGGATTGCAATGAAGCCATGAGAATTTCTAGTCAATGGTGTATGAAATACAATTTAAAAATTGGTTATTCCATAACCTATGTTTCAATATCAGCTTAGGGAAAAAAATAGACTCCACTTTCTTGCAGTGCAAGTTCACTTCAAGTAGTAAAAAAAGAGCAACTGGAGCTGCAGGCGGTTCTATAGGGTCAGAAGCAAGGAAAGTCTCAATGAAGGAATAAATTTCAATACCTAAAGCATATGAAAACAAAGGGGTTTATGCACAAATTTACAGTTCAGGTTTTGGTAGTGTTTCCTCAGGTCCCTTACCAGTCAGTACCACTAACATTTTTTTAGTAAACACTTCACATTTACAGCCCACCACTTTCTCACATTCAGAAAAATGTTAAAAGGGAGGTACCACGTTCACATTTCTTGATATGAAGCTGTTTCAGGGGCTATAGGGCTGCTAAGGTCTACAGCCAATGACAGGATTAGAATGTTGCTATTGGCACCAAAAAAACAACCAACCAACCAACCAACCAAAAAAACCTAATGAATTTAAAAACATGTAAAAGGACAGGAAAGAACGGCTTTCCTGATAAAGAACTTTGCCTGAGATTTGGTATTGGAATTTATTCCTGCCTTGCAATTTAACCATCCTTAATCTTTTCCTATTTGTTCCATATGCTTCCCTATCTTCCCTACCACCAGAGAGTCAACTGAGAAAGTGCAGTTTTCAGAACAGGGATGTCACTCTAGTGCCCTAAATGAATTACAGATTTATAAGTATATAGGAATTCAGAATTATCAGCTTGTAGCACACCAACCACATATGCTGTCTGTTACATGATTCAGATTATTAAACACGTGAGTTTTTCTCATAAGCCTCTCAAGCTGAAAAGGCATTCATCTCAACTGTGCTGGCTGCCTCTGTGGCTGGGAGGTTAAACATATTTTTAGGTTCTGAAATACTGCTCCAGTGTAGTCAGTATTCTCTGCCCACACACATTTCCTGTGCCTTCAACAGGGCTTCTACGAGTGACTGTCGGAGTATGTCCTCACTCAAGAGCGAAGTGGTCTCTCAAAATTTCTTTGTAAATGAAATCCAAGAAGAAGAGCCTGCGGGGTTCCTAGGCATAACTGAAGCCTCCTCTCAAAGAGGCTCTTGAGGAGACAGCATTTACAGCATCTTGTTTGCATGAATAATGTAAACCATCAGGGTGATGTTTGTGCACAGTGAAAAGTAAGGGCATCGTGTTTACCCGGTATTCGAAATGTCCAGAGGGCTTTCAGATCAGAATTTTTTCAAAGTACAAACACTTTTTTTTTTTTTCCCTAGCTTCTGGCTCTGAAAACTTCAACTGAAAGTTGATCTGAAATGCTTACATTTATTGCATGTTGCAAAGGTTTTGTGAGCCAAAATGCACTCTAAATTACAGGTACGAAATGGTATTTGTCTTCAAGGTGTTCATTTCTACATTGGAAATCTGTCCTTATCTTGTCTGAAGCTCTGTCAACAATTGTTGATTCAGTATGAGCCGGTCTGAATCCATTTTGCCTTCCAACAAACATAGGTTCTGTGATTTGAGTAGACCTTAAGCTGTAATAAAACCTTTTTATCTTTGAGAGTGGTGACCACAACTGCTGAGTCAGAATGTCGTTTTTATTCTTGTTTCTCAGATGCAGCTGCAACTCCAGGAACTACCAAGAATTACTTATATAATGAAAATATTATTCCCAAAAATATCAAACAAATCTTTGAAAATACAGTGAAATGGTCTTGTCAGAAAATTTCACATGTGGCTTTCACATGTGGCTTCTGGTACTAGGAGGCAAATGCCAGTGTTAACTTCAACTCAGTTATTTGGGGAGCACCCCATAGCTGGCAGCTGTGAGATAACACACATTTTAGGTAGGCAGAGAAGTGTGGGGGAGCTGCCTTGAGTTCACCACAAAACCACAGCTTCCTTAGCCCAATTGGAGTCCCTCTTAAGTGCTTTCTATAGCTGTAAATCCACATGCTTCCTGAAAATCTGCTGTTACTTTGTGTAAATCCCTAGCACTTTTTAACCTACGTGACCCTTCTAATACAGAGACATGTAAAGTGATAGCCAGATTATTTTGATTTTTCCTCCATCAATGGCTACAATATTCCTTTGGAGTTACACTCTATTAAGAAACAGAGGCAGAGATCAATACTCGGATCTTCATGTGTTTCAACTTTATTTGCTTATTCCCCACTGTGCTTTCTGTGGAGGAATGATATCTAGTACTTTCTGCTTTACGGGATTTTGAACTGCACCAATATAATACAGTTCAGGAGAACCGTTCACCTTAATACTAAACTCATGCATGTAGGGTTGAAATTAAGATAAAACTTTGTTTTATTGCTGGAGAAAAAAACAAATTCAGAGTCTTTTTCTCTGCTCTAATCTTAGCATTTTCTGCTCTGTCTGCATGAGGTAAAAAATCTCATACCTTGCTATAAAACCTTCTTTAGAGCCTCTGTGGCAGCACTTTACAGCAGCCTTTGAGCTTGGAGGCAGTGGATGAGGGAGGTGGGAAGCACCTGCAGACCGCTCTGGATAGACAATCCTTTCCCAAATTCCTGTGCCACCCAGGGGCGTTGCCCCTCATCCTGCCCTTCCCTCCTCCCTAGCCTCTGACCTGCTGTCCCTTTGCTGAAAGTTATTGTCCTCAATCTTTTCCAGAAGAAGGGCTGGTACAGTAGGTTCAGACAAAATTATTATATCTTAAGTGTCTCACCTCCTCTGTGTACAGCCTTAGGAAAGCAGGGCCTTTCTTCCACCACATACTGATGAGAAATACAAGGCAGTAGCATTTCCCATTATCCATTACTTACCAGCTGGAGAACAGGTGGGAGAAGGCTGGCTGAAGTCATGTAGGTATTTCTTTAGATGATCAGATCTTCACAGACAGATGAGGAGAGAGGCCTGAATTTCTGGAACCAGGACTACCCATTAGCAGAATCATCAATTATGGAATTGCTGAGTCCAACCATTAAACCAGCACTGCCAAGTCCACCACTAAATCATGCGCTGGAACTCCATATCTACCTGTCTTTTAAACACTTCCAGGGATGAGGACTCAGCCACTTCACTGGCAGCCTGTCCCAGTGTTTGATAACCCTTTCCCAGAAGTACATCTCCATAATATACAATCTCAAACTACTCTGGCACAACTTGAGGCAATTTCCCCTTGTCCTGTCACTTGCTACCTGGGAGAAGGGACTGCCCCCCACCTCACTACAGCCTCCTTTCAGGTAGCTGTAGAGAGCATCAAGGTATCCTCTGAGCCTCTTTTTGTCCAGACTAAACACTCCCAGCTCCCTCAAGCTGCTCCTTGAAAGGCTTGTTAGCCAGACCTTCACCAGCTCTGTTGCCCTTCTCTGGATATGCTCCAGCAGCTCAGTGTCGTTCCTGTAGGAAGAAAGAAAACTGAAGACACAATTCGAGGTGAGGCCTCAGCAGCACCAAATACAGAGAGAAGATCACTGCCTTGGTCCTGCTGGCCACACTGTTGCTGATACAGGTCAGATGCCTTTGGCATTCTTGGCCACCTGGGCACTCGCCGGCTCACGTTCAGCTGGCTGTCAACCAGCACACCCAGGTCCTTATCCAAGAGGAAGATTTCCATCTTCTCTGTCACAAGCCTGTAGTGTTGCATGGAGTTGTTGTGACCTAAGTGCAAGATCTGGCACCTGGCCATGTTAAACTTCATACAGTTGGCTTTGTCCCATCTGTCCAGCCTGTCCAGATCCCATTGCAGAGCCTTCTTGCCCTCCAGCAGATCGTACTCCTGCCCAGCTTGGAACAGTAACACATGCCTGAGCTATGGGCTGCTGAAGGACAGTCAAACCCAGGCACAATGTGCCAATGCAACACCACATGGCTCCCACTGCACACATCTGCATAGTTATAACTCAGACACTTTCAAATTGTATTTTGAGTTTTCACAAGAACAGAAATCTGTATTTTTGGCAAAGGTGCCAGTGTCAAAATGACTGGTTGCTTATATTCCTAGCACTTCATGCATTCCTGTCTGTCTTGGGACTTTACAAAATGGCTCCTTGTCTTGCTCTTCAGTTTTTCTGTGAGCAAGAATTGCTCTACCCTCACCAGGGCTTTTACAAACCTTTGGTCATTTGCAGGGCAAATATCTGGTGAATCTCATCTGGAGGACCTGCATTTAGATTTTTTCTTCCAACATGCCCACCAAATTGTGTGGGACTTAGTAACACACCTACATACTTAGGAGGGGCTTTCATGCTTTAGAAACAGGCATGCATCCAAGAGTCTTGCTGGATCAGGATCAGAGTATTCGCCACCAGATGGCACCCACAGGTGGAAATTTTTTATTCCCTTTATTACATACTTTTATGATTTTTTTTGGTGCAGTAGTGACTAGACACAGGAGTATTAGATACTAGCCAAAACAGCTGTGATTGTTTCTCATTTGTTTAAGATAATACAACATTTTAAAACTAAATTATTTATCATTTTTATCTATCTGTGAAAGCAGGCATATCAGCAGCACAACACACAAGTCAGACATATGCTCCAGCACCACACTCCCCCTCTGTTCAGACCCATTAGCTTGCTGCATGTTCTCGTGCTTGAAGATCCAGTGCAGCCCTGCAGATTTCATTTTATTCACAAGCAACAGGACCGTGAACTGAGATGGAAAGACTGAATGGTATCAGAGGCACCAAGATGAGATGCCATAACTGCTTTCTGTGTATCGTGTCACTGAGAGACACAGGTTAATTGCTAGAATACAATGTCTGTATCATCTTCTTCTAAGAATTTAGCAACAAATCATTACAGTCTCTATGATGTCAGGCTGCTGCTGCCATGTCAGTAATAACAACTCTATTTTATAGCTCGCCTTTGCAAAGCCAAATGCCACTCCGCTATGATAACAGGTATTCCCAGCCATACAGGAAAGCTGAATCACATAGACACAGTTTTAAACCTGTTAATGTTTATAGGAGCTGTTGTCCAACACAATGGGAGGAGTGCATGCTCCTTGAGAGTCTTTTTGGCCTAACTAGCAGAGGCTGAATATGTGCCTCAAGGCATTCAAGCATGCTAGTCACAGAACCTCAACACTTTATGGAAATACCTCCTGGCTGTGTGCAACAAGTGTACTCACATGGATGTTGAGTCACAGCTTGATAGAGTAGGGACAGACAGGATTTAATAAGAAAAAAATAACCAAAACACAACACAAAACTAGTGCCATGTTTTCTTCTAGTAAAGTAGAAGGTATCCAGATCTCCAGAAATCTTCGTGACCATATACTCCCTACTCCTATGGCAAGTCCATACTCCCAGCATCACAACTCACTTATAATGTTTTTTTTACTTATTTTTTTTCCCTACCTGTAGTACCACCTTAATCTCTCATGAAGATCATTATTATTATTATTATTATTATTATTATTATTATTATCATCATTATTATTATGAAACTCCGATTAATTCATCTAAGTGCTCTCCAGTTTTCAGGTCTCTTCATTCAATCTGATTTTAAGCAGGTTCCACTATGAAAGAGAGGTTCTGATACAGAATACTGGCATACAGGTTTAACGGTTAAAAGCTCTTTGTATTGTTTTTAAACACTGACAGTGAAATTCAATACAGACAAATATAGAAGGATGCAAAGAGAGAAAAAAAATCCAAGTTTTACATCTGTAGGAGAGGGCTTAGAACTGGCTCCTGACCAGATTGTGATCTTCAGTTTATAATAAATCATTTAAAGAAAACATCAGCATGATATTGAGCAGAAGCCAAGGTAAATGTTCAGAATTATGAGAATTCTACCATGGTAGCTAGTATCATGCTATGTTTTGGTTTTGTGATGAAAACAGTGTTGATAACAGAGAATTTTTAGCTATTACTAAGCAATGCTTTCACAGAATCAAAGCTATTTCTGTTTCTCATGCTGCACCACCAGTCAGTTGGCAGGGGATGCACAAGAATTTGTGAGGGGACACAGCCAGGACAGCTGACCCCAAGAGACCAAAGGGATGTTCCATACCATGTGGCATCATACCCAGCATACAAAAATGGGGGAAGGAGAAGCAAGTGGGAGATGTTCTGAGTCACAGTGTTTGTCTTCCCAAGTCACCACTATGCCTGATGGAGCCCTGATTTCCTGGGGATGCCTGCACACCTGCCTGTCCATGGAAGGACTGACTGAATTCCTTGCTTCATTTTGCTTGTGTGCACAGCTTTTGCTTTACCTATTAAACTTAAACTGCCTTTATCTCCGCCATGAGTTTTCTCACTTTTACCTTTCTGATCCTTTTCTTCATTCTACTGCAGGAAAGAGAGCAAGCAACTATGTGGGTCTGAGATGCTTACAACAGTAAAACCTGGTATGTCACTACACATCGCTTCATGAATACTCTGTGCTGTTCTTGTGCCCCTCACCAGAGCAAAAAGGAGCTTAGAAAAAATAGCAGAGAAGCAAAACACCATTGAAGACAATTACAGAAGTTGTCTGAAGCCTTTTTTAGACTGATTCTCATTACAAAGGACAACTGAAATTACTACTTTTTATATCCAGAGTCCAGCTGAGGGTGCATTACAGAAGAGATCTATGAAACTGTGAAGATGTGAACAAGGAACAAACAAATGCTCAGAGCTCACCAGCTCAAACTGATGAAAGTGTTGCTGGTAAAAGTAAGCGTGATAGAAACATGTGCAGGAGAACACAAAAATCAGTAAATCCACATGAGATTAGAAGGAGACTGAACAAAGAAGAGAATATCAAAAACATGATATGGTTCAGGAGCTGCAATTATGTTACAGCATAATCTAGGGAAATATCACACTGTGTTTGCTCCTCCATTACACACTTCCCTGCACCTTGCTTCTCAAATTAATGCTGTTCTTGCATCCATTTCCATTTTTAAAAAGTTACAGAGAGCAGTTTCCTGGTTTGTCACCTGTGTAGTAAATGTCAGGGTGGTTTGTAATGGAAATATTAATTTGCAAGATGCTCAAAAATCCATATATATAATAAGCTTCTACTTAATAGAAGAACCTCAACCAAAAGACTTAATCAAGCTGTTCTTGTCTATGGGGAATCACTGATGAACACACTGGTTTGCAGATGGGTTAATTCCTCATCTATAGACCTTCAAAACACTAGACATGGAAGACAGTCCACATGAGAAGTATAACCCAGTGCTTGCCTTGTTACTTCCCAGGATAATTTTATTGTACAGCCTAAACTGCAGAAATAGAGTGAACTCCCATGGGGAAAAGGATAACCAGAATGGGGACAGTGTAAAAGGTTAAGCAAAAAAGAAAACACCAATAAAGCTAACAAAGATCTCCAGAGAATATTCCTCACAAGGAGGAATTGTTATCAACAGGGTTGGGTCAAGAAAACATCATGTTTAAAAGAAATACAGATTTTATTTGGGGAAGTGAAAGAAAACTGAAAAAGAAATTTTAGCTCCTAGTCCTTCAAAATTTATCTGAAAAAACCCCTCACAGATAAACAGGTGCAAATAAAATGTCTGCCTGGAGGCCTCTCAGTTCAATAATTCTCAGGAAACTGAACTGGCCTCTCTAATTTATTGGGCTATTAGCCTCAAGAAACTAGGTTTTAAAGAGCCCTAGCAAACAAAACCACTAAGAGAGGGTCTTCGCTTACATATCACTTTTATCCCCAAGGTCTCCTAGATTCTTAAGGTGCATTTACATCAGACTAAGAACAATAAGCTGCCTTCCTCTCACAAAACCCCAGATACAAAAAGTGCAGAGAGGAGCTGTTTGTGCACCAGAGAGGCTCTTACCTAGAAGGTAGACTCCTGGTGACAGGACAGAGAAGAAAACTCTTGTGACTGCTGCTTGGTAAACAGGCATCACCCTAAATCACATTAATTAGTTTAATTTAGAGTCTCACAGAACAGTACACAGTGGCAGGAATGCAATACTGCAGTGCACAGCAAATGGGAAATTGCTGGTGGGCACTTTTTCATTCCTGTTCATCACAGACCTGAGTGGATGAAAAGTGTTGGTATTTTCCTGACTGTAACAGAGTACCAAAGCTGATACCTTAAGGAATAAAAGTAGAAGCTATGGCACAGGAAGGACTGCGAATGAAGAAAATATAAAATATAAATGAGAAAAATGCTAAATTGGCTTAAAACAAGAGGACTTAGACCCTGTAACCCAGAGCAAGCCTGGAGACAGCCACAAGTTAGTGCAAAATAGTAATTTAGGTGGGTCTGCAAGTTTGGAGATTTCTTTATTTGTATTTTGACATCACTTCAAACTGTGTTACTCTAATTCCATAAGAACAGTATAAACACTCACACAGTGGATTTTTTTTTTATCCCATCTTTTTTGTGATTAAGCTGGAAAGCTGTCAAGGATGGACATCAGATGGGCACAATATATTTTCTAGGCGATTTCTGAGCTTTTCCTATATTGACAATGCTGGGGGAGCCACAGTTCAGACTGTTCCAAAACCACACAAATGCGCTCTCAGCATGGGATGAAGCATCCCTTTGGAGAGATAATTGAAAGAAGCAGTTCCACAATAGCTGCTCAAGGCCAGATCTCTATTGAAGGCCAAAACAACTGTTGACAAAGCAGCCAATATCTGAATCAGCTGCTTGACCAGCTTCTGGCACACCCTGCTCTCTGCCTTGCTTGGGCTGGAATACAGAAATTGCAGATCCCTCTATGGTGCTGTGGTTCCCAGTTGTCCTGGTTTAGGGCAAATTTGGGAGGAAACTTTCAAAGGAGTCCCTCTAGAAAGCAGATTCAAGCGACCCTCCCCCAGCTGATTTGGAAAAATATTTCCTTGGAGAAAGGTGGAAAAAATTCTTTATTTAATGAGTAAAGTATTCACAAGCATTAAAAAATATATATATATATTAAACAATGGAACTTCTTGCTGTTCTGAAGAGATGGCAAATTCAGAAAGTCCTTTCTGTGGAGTGTAGCTCAGTTCACTCAGTCTCTCTCAGTCTCTCCTTTGCAGGAAAATGTCATGTTCCAAGTCCCAGTGGGCCACAGGTGTGAGCTCACGGTGTTCTTGGTTTTCAGACCAGAGCAGGGCTGATCAGTTCTAGGAAATAGAGAAAACAAAAACAAAAAACAAACAAAAAAAAAAAAACCAACAAAAACAAACAAACAAACAAACAAAAAAAAAACCACAGGCTGGGGAACTGGGAACTTCTCTACCTCAGTCCAGGCGAAGGTTGTGGTGGAGCAAGTGCAGTTGCTGATAACAAACTGCTTCTCCCCTCTTCTCTCTCAGAACCTGTGTCTTAGAGCTGCAGAACTCAACATTCAGCTTGAACAGAACAGACGATTGTGGATATAAGCATCATAAAGTCACCCTAGGACACCTCTGCATTCTGGGCAAAGAAACCCTCCAGTTCTTGAAATGCAGCATCCTGGCAGTTGATTCCAGTGTTCTGAGAAGTGCTAGATCTAATAATTC
This sequence comes from Cinclus cinclus, assembly GCF_963662255.1. Classification (NCBI taxonomy): domain Eukaryota; kingdom Metazoa; phylum Chordata; class Aves; order Passeriformes; family Cinclidae; genus Cinclus; species Cinclus cinclus. The sequence goes on along the minus strand of NC_085048.1, from coordinate 49,216,415 downwards.
TTATTTATAGGTTAACGCTGGGACGATTTGAGAGATAATATCTATTGTTAGATCAAACTGCAGTAGCTGCAAATTGTTTAAAAAGGAGGTGTAAATCTACATGTGTTCAGAGATTTAGTTCCTCAGCTGGATGTTTGCAAAATCTGCAAATAGGGTGCTGTTTGTACTGATTTAAACTTCTTTTATTACATTAGAACTAGCTCTGTGGGAGAACAAGTGTCCTCTTCCTCTCAATGCAACTAACAAAGCAAAATGATCAGAGCATTTTCCCTGCAATATTCCTCATTAAAGGATGTTGACAGATAAGCACAAAATAATATGGTGGGGAAAGAAAGAATATTACTCCACAGATTATTTTTTTCCCCAGGATCAGAAATCAGATTCCTCAATTTACACTGATGTGTTATGCCATATCCGTCTAAAAATAAATAATATAAAATTATATCAGATTAATTCATCTTTACATTTTCTGTGCAAATTAAATCAGATCGGATCTGGAATTCACTGACACAAGCAGTGAACTCTAAAATGCTCTTTTCATCCAGACACTGTTCATAGAAGAACTGCACTCAAATTATTTTCACTCTTTGCACCAACTTAAATGTCAAAAGAAGGAAGATACAAAAGTGCACATGAGGGCATACAATTTTTTTCATTCCAATAATTTAAGATATTAGTGATATAAGTAGCATCTATTTTAAGAATGGAATATATGCATTCCCATCTATGCCTTTCCAAAACTGCTTTTCTTACTGCACCTAGCAGTCTTTGCAGTGCTCTCCACAAAGTATAAACATAATTAATTGATTTTGGTCTGTATTAAACTACTCCAGCAGGGGACATCACACATGCAGCTGTCAGCTGCAAAACTCAGTTCTGTCCCTCAGAGCTTTGTCTTCCACATTTACATTATGCTGCACCTGGAAGACATTTTTCACCATTACCAGACACACATAAACTGTAGCTTGAAAGTATAAATAAACATACAGAGGAGCTACTCATTAAAACTCAAGCATCTATTACAGACTGTCATCAGCACAAGACAGCACTAGACATACAGCAAAGGATGACTCTCTCTTCCATTTTATTAATTCTGTGAAAGTTTCCAAGTCTCCTGCCTAAAGATCAATTGTCTCAGATTTTCACTTCTCTAGCTCATTCAATTACAACCAATATTACTTACTTGATTACTGGACCTGTTCCTCATGAGAAAGTGGTGTTCATTTAATATATCAGGCAAAAACACTGCTCTGCATTCCATTCACTGGACTACATCAACACCATTTGCATATGTAAGTTAGCACTGTGGAGTGTCCAAGTTTTCCCATTTGTTCAGCAGCTGAAAATGTATGGCAGTAACTCAGTCAAAGTCTGCCTGCTGTCAGAACCAGATGACAATGAATGATTCGGTGACAGTGGATGACGTTCATTTCCTTTTCTTGCATGCTGATGATCATCGAACATAAAATTGCAAATTTTGGTTAATCTGGAACTTCTGAAAGTCTGATGAAGCCTGTTTTAAATGACTGTTCAAGAAACAAGAAGTTTCAAAGTGTTTGCAGCCAAATTACCTAATAACAGGGAAATGTACTCTGGGTAAATCAGCCTGAAAATAATAAAAAAATAATAACAATTTAAAAACTTCAGAGATGAGTAGAAATCTGAATTAGAACTTTTTTCTACCCTGTTTAGTTAATGTGTTTTGGCACTGATTCATAGCCTTATCTCCCCCATCAGCACTAATATTTTAACAAATGGAATTCATTTAATTATGGGTACAAACTGAGGAATGTTTATTATTTGGACCATAAGATTGGTTTAAGCATTTTAAATGGTTTTGTTCCCTGACATAGACTGCCTTAAATCTGAAAACATGTTTTTTCATCCATTTTGTTCTAAATTTGCAATGCCTTTCTCTCTATATTTTGCTATTTTAAGTATACTTATTATGAAACCATGTTATTTGTAAAAAAATACTAGCCTTATCTACTTTTATTTTACTTTAAAACACAAATGTACTTTTTATAGTGGTTATATTTTAAGGTTGCATATCTTACGTGAAACACGGTTGGAAGATGCACTGTCATAACTTGCTAGGACAAAATAACTTCATACTGCCTGTAAGTGGAGGGTTTCTTTCTTTTCTTTTTTGCATATTCCTGGGCTCAGAGGATCACAGAAGGACAGAATCATTGATTCATCACCCTGAAAAGTAGCAAGAACCAAAGGGAGAGTAAATTAAAATTGAGACAGAAAGTATCTCTTTAGGATATGGAAGTGCTTTTCGCTATTAAATCTCTAGGAGCTATAGATTTCCCAGGGGCTGGCTGCACACAAACAAGAGCCCAGGACACACATCTTGTTCACACTGCTCCTGTGCTTGGGCCTGTCTGTCAGCTTTGCTATGAAAACATTACCACAGCATAAATGTTTAATAGTGGAGAGAGACAATGTGATTGATATAACTAGAAAGCAAATCCAGTCATGTATTAACTGCATTATTGCACCTCTTCTGCAGCCTGACTCTGGGACTTAATGAAAGAAAAGGAGTACATTAAATTCATGCTGACAACAAAAAGCAAAGCAGGGATCTTTTAGCCATTCTAGGAACCATCTGTAAAAGTCAGTTGGCTTAGAGCAGCAGTAAGACAAAATCTTCTTGGGGAAACACGTGATGATGTAATGTGGTCATCCCAAAGGCATGACTATAAATAAAACTCTATAGCACACCACACCTTGCAAGACAGTATGATTTTATGTCCATGCATCTGGGATGAGGGCTTTACTCATGAGTCATGGAGCCACCAGTGGGTAATGTAAGTCTTTGCCAAATGAGCAGCATAGAACATAAAGACTTTTATATGACTCCGCACCATTCCATGCAGTTATCTGAGGATGGAATTTCTCATTTTTACTTACTTGTGGTCGCTGTTGGAAGAGCAATGGTTAGAAACACTGTTACACAAAGAACAGCAGCACCCATTTCCATCACCACTCCCTTCGGCAGCTATTTATATAATGGAAGTATTGTCGATTCGGTTGCACAGCTGTTATGTGACTTACAGCCATACACTTACAGGTGTGGTATTGCCATCACCAGAGATGTAATGGACATGCACTCAGGAGGAGTCAGGAAGACAGCAGTGCCTGTGCTGGCAGACTTAACACTCCTCTGCTCCCATAACTGCTGCATGTCTGCACACATATCAGAACAAAGTGGAAATCATTCCACTTCGTTCCTTTTGATGGGCTCTGTGCTTTGTGGGTTCTCTGTGTATCAACTTATCCAGCCAATACACCACACAGCTCCTCTAATTAAATTATCACTGTACACATCTAGACCCCATAGCTGCACAGTGACCTTAGTAGAAGGTAATTAATCTATCCCCATCCCCACTTTACACTGGGCAACATTATCCAACAACCAGTTCCTCAGAGACCTACTTGAAAGGAAATACACTATATATATACAGGATTTTATCTCATGTGTTAAAAGGGAGCCTTCAAAGGCTTCAAAGAAGTACTTGGGACATTTTCCAGTCTGGGGACTGCCATGGATAGTCTACAGCTGATCATTTGAAAGAAACAGAGCTAAACCTCTAGAATCCAAAACTAGTATGATTTTATTAAATTACTTCATTTATTTTCTTATGTTTGTATGTTGTATTCATCTCTTTTACATGTAATAGTGGTGGCCTTCTCTGGGAGCTAGAACTCAGGATGCATATTGCCATTTTTTCCATACATCCTTAAGTACACTTAATTTAGTAAAGAATTAATCAACACACAATAGCTTAACTGGCCATCCTGAATAGGGCAAGTCAGCAACTAGACAAAGTCTACTGGATCTTTCATTTTCAAAAATGGGGTTTGCTTGATTTTTAAGAGATTTGTATTCGTTCTTCTTCACAATCTGGTCAAATTATCCATCAAGAAAGAAAGACTACGTTAATTTCACAAACTTCCTTTTATAGTGTGCTCGTGGACTGCTGACATAATACTGTTGGGTTCTGCTACCAGTTTTAACATATCAGAATTCTGGGGACTTGTTTTGTGAAAAAAGCTATTAGGAAAAGATGTCGCAGCATGCACACTTTTGTTAATATATGCGTTGCTGTATGTATATATGTATAAAACATATTTTAGTACTTCAAGTAAAGAAATAAAGTGCAGAACAGTTTGAACAGCAAATGTTCTTCAACCTACAGAGAGCTGGGAGGATGTATTCATCAAATGGGTTGTATAATCTATGACAAGACTAGAGGGGGCTACAAAAGAGTACAAAAGAAAAAGAATAACAAGAAAACCAAGACCAAGTAGTTAATACTGAGCCAAAAACTCCTTTTCACATACCAAAAGCAGTAAAGACACAGGAAGATGATACGTATTTCCCATTGTCATACATCAACAGAGCTGTTTAATAGGCTCCAGTCGCCTGAGCAAAATTGCAGAAAACACAGGGGTTTGCAGGTAGCAATGAGGTCCAGTTCATAGATGGTAGACTTGCTATGGTGTAACTGAAGATTTAAATTGGTCCATCGAGTGCTCTATTGCTGGCAGTCACAAGGGAAAAGAAAATAATCCAATGTGAACTTCAAGTTTAGTTCACGTGGGCTGACAGACAGGAACAAAATTAAGTGTCTTTTTCATTGCTCACAGAGAACATCTGATACGGAAATAATTTGGAGATGATGGGTACGGAACTTCACAATGTCATTTCCAGAATCATTTTTCAGCACAGAGTTGCACTTTAAACTACTGTCAGATTATCCAAACATTTGGGAGCATCAGATGATACTACCACTATCTGATGCTAATACCTTTTAGCCAGAGATCATCAATTTATGTCACTGAAGAAGAGGAAAAGCAAACAAACAACAGAAATTATGATCCAAGTGCTCTCTCTTTTGACCCAGTAGTATGATCTAAGGATCAACATCTGACTTCACAAAATGAGATTACTGGAGTCCAGAACCATCCACCCTGCAACATATTGTTCATCAAATGCTCTGGGGGGGTGGGGGTTCTGCAAACTGTATGGTTCAACACTGAAATCAGTACTTTGCACATGACCTTGGACACTCTTGAATGTCTAACCTCCCTACATAACAACCTGAAAGCTTCAGCAATGGGAGACAGCTCAACCAGAGATGAAGAAGAAATATCTGGGGAAGATGCCTATTAATCACCAACCATGTGGTTTGCAGAGCTGCACGTGTTCTGGGCATGGGTGCTATGCAGCAGAGCCAAATGTAAAAACAGGGAGCCATTTCATGCAGTTCATTGTGGCCCTGGCAGCACCAAAGCTGATTTTACAAAAGGAGCCAGCGCATGGGTAAATTGAGCAAGGTGGTATTTTAGAAACATTGTTGGAGGGCAAAGGATGAGAGTCTCTCAAAGATACCCACGAGAGTCAGTCAGGCTCTCACATGTGTACAGACACCCTTTCTCAGCAGCTGGCAGCAGGTTCTGCTCTGGTGCTTTAAGGGAAGCTTATCTAGCTTTGCTCGCAATGAAGCGTGAGATTAGGTTAGACAAAATATTCACATGGCTGTCTCAAATACCTTTCTCTATTGCTTTTCTCTATTGCTAAATGACAGTGACTCTGTATGATGAAGGATTCTGGTCAAGTATCACAGTATTTCAGAAGCAAGGAATTGTAGGTGCCTGGAACTCACTGAGGTGCACAAGTAAGCTTGCATGCTTGTCCTGGAGATGAAAGCAAAGGGCCTGGTTTGAGTAGGATTTTTACCTTAGCATAACTTCAGTGCAAGTCAAAAAAAACAAGGAAACAAACGCCTTTTTAGATGTGCAGACAAGCCTACAGAAAGGCAAGAGGGATACAACACTGAAATCACAAACATGGCTAAGGACTCCTTCCACAGTGGATGGCATGCATGGCAGTTAGTCCTTCATTTGTTGATGTCTAAGAATATAAGGACAGGAGGTGAGAGCATTATGTGTGACAACACCCAGGAACTTGATGACCACTATATTTCTTTTTTTAAAATAGGCACTTAACATTTACTACATGACTGATTTACAAAGTCCTGTTGGGTATTAAAAAAACCCAAATACCCACAGCTCATTACCATGCTTTTATCAGCACAGAGCTCAGCATGGACCACCCCTGGCTTGTCACCAGAAGTCTGCAAATACTGTAAAATAGACCAAGCAAAATTAAGCACAACGCTTAAAGACTGTCTATTTCTCAAAAAAAAAAAAAAAAATAAATAAATAAAAAGTTAAGTGCTCTTATTGTTTGAGTGCTGTCCTGTCATGAGGCTGTTGGTGAAAACTAGACTCTGAGCCTTTCAGTGGGTCTGGCAATCCTCAGTCCAAGGCTGCTTTGGTGTTCAAGGTAAATGTCTTGATAGCTCACAGTGCAGACCTCTCCCTTTCCACTATGCTTGCATATTAGTTTAAACCGATAATTTATCTGAAAATATCCTGCTTACCTTGGTAAATGAGGTGAGGCTTGCTTATTATTTTCTTGTCATTCAGAAGTTTTGCACTTAAAAGAAGGAAGACTCGCAGAATAAAAGGGAGAATATGCGGAATCCAAAGTTGAAAACTTCTGTAAATATTTCCATAAATCTCATGTTTTAAACCAATGTGTTTTCTTTACCTATAAACAAAGTCAAGTCAAAATGCCACCAATCATGCTTGAGCAACCTAACATCCTATACATTCTGTGTTTTTGTTGTACAGAGTAAAGAACTGAAAAAAATTAGATGAGGAAGAGGAATCTATGCGCTGTTGTCAAGCTGAATGATGACACAGGTAGGACATAATTACATCCCAGCACTTCAAACTAACCTGTGAAAACTGGATCTTGTACTGAGACCAGGTTTAAGTGGAAGCTGGTTTGGGATCCATTATTTCTCTCTTGTGTCTTTTGAAGGGCATGGCACAGAAAAAGTTGTGGAGGAAAAAAGAAAGGCAAATAAGAAAATTAAGTTAATATTTTTTGAAACATTAAATAAAAGCTACTTCTAACAATTCCCCAAAGGGAAGGAGTAGAAGTCCTTTGATTTGAGCCAGTAAACCTCTTCAAGACTGATGTTCAAGAACTATAATCTTGCATTGGCAGAACAATGGGCTACATGACTCAAAGCTTTTCTGTTTGCTGTGGACTGTTCTTGTTTTCTCTCCTAGTATAAGTCTGCTGAAATTTCAGATTGACAGTGTTGGAACTGAGGAGAAGGGGACACTGTAATATGATTACCTAAGATTCTCCTAGACAGGAGTCACACCATGAGCTCACATCAGCTCGCCACAGCTCTCTCTCCATCGTGGAATGAATTAGATCAAAGTGTCATTCTCTCCCCATTCCAGCATATCCTTTATCATCTTCTGGCAACAGGGTCAAACCCTTCAGGAAAATGGTCCTGAGCTACCTCCATGTGGCTGTGATTGACATGGCTCTTCAACTGTCCCCATGACATTACATGAAACAACTTGAATTTGCAGTGGAATACCAAGGGTGAATTTCAATTTGACTGCCCCACTTCATCACCATAAATAGTAAAACTCTCTGCTTGGCCCTGTGATCCCTTAGAGATACAGATACACATATCACTCCCAGTATTTCAATTATACCTTTTTATGAGAGAGAAACTGTCTTCCTCTCTTGCTTGACGTGAGTATTGAGCATTTAGAGCAGATCTTTCACAAGATTCTTCACCAAAATTATCATCATCATTTTGTAATTAAAGATCTTTTGGAAACAAAATGCAGTGGGCACAGAATTGACTGGAAGAGAATCAAATAGAATTTTCCACTGACTTGCCATACATCCAGTATGGCAAATCATGCTGAAATGTAGAAAACCAAACAGCAACAGTACTACAATTAGATAAAAGTTTGCATTTCAAATGCTACCAACCAAGACAGAAGATAAAACCTGGTACATGTGACATCTTCTTGATTTTTTATTTAAAATTATCATGAGATCTTTAGCGGCTACCCAGTTGCAAGTCACAAACGGATAAAATGACTCATCTTATGGTTGTATCCAAAGGAGAACATTTCCTAACAAATCACAGAGCCAAAGTTGAAAACCCTGAGGCCATATCCATATCTACACTATCTATATATTCCACTAGTAAAGGAAATGCGCCAGGGCCTGTTTTCTGGCTCTGAGAACAGCTGACACATGTTACCACATATCTTCTACTGAGTTCTCTTAGCCTTCAAAACAGGGTCATCCAAGCTGCCACAGCAAGTCCAATTCTGCAGTATTTGCGAAGCCCCACACTGAGCCTGGAAAGTCTTTGAAGAAATGCTAGTTATTCTGGCTGAAAAGAGTGCCAGGGTCTATTTCAACCAGTGCCTGGGCACACTGTGACATCATTTTATTCAGCAGCACAGGTGCAGCCTAAGTCTCAATTATCAGACTTTTAAATCTGCAGAAGTAATAGCAAGGCAGGAAGTTAGATCTGGTACTTTTACATATGGGACTATCTTTAAACTGAATGTCTGACTCATTATGGAAAGGAAACTCACTGTGAAAGTCACAGTAGGATTAAGCAGCCTGACATTTGAGAGACATTCAGATCTAGGTTATCTGGGTCTGAGATTATGCTTAAAGTATATCTCTAACTGAAACTCTGCTGACATCAGTCTTGAGAAATGGTACTTTCCCACTGTAACCACAAAGGTAATATTAATGCTGAGAGACCATTCTACAGTGTCATTTCACTGCAATGAACCAATGCAGAATTTATTGTACCTGAAGAACTGCCTCAGAATTTTTGTTTTCTTTTTTTTAAAATGTGAAACTGACCTTAAGTAGCTCCTTGGTTATGAGTGATAATACCACCGAGCCCTTGTGTTATGGTCTGCAAGATTCCAGAGGCAGACTGAAGCATATAACTTCAGACAGAAGTATTGCAAGCTGCCTCTAATTAGGCAGACCAGTATACACAAAAAGATTTAATCAAATGCTGAGTAAAAGATCAAAGGGAATTAGAGATGTATAGCTCCTGAAAGAAGACCAGATTTCTGTCCTCTCTGCCTCCTATGATCCCCAGTTCCTTTTAAACCAGCAGGAATTCCAGAAGATTCATGCCACTGACAAGAGCTCTTTCTGTCTGTGCTCCTGTGTTTCAAAAAGAAGCTGCTCTCAAAGATCAAAATACACACAGTTCTTCAAACGCTGTTTATTCTCTATGTTTTTAAAGTTAAAACTACTCCGTGGGCAAAGCACTTTACTCAGGTAGCCAACAGAAAAGCAGCTCACACAAGGTAAGTAAGCAAGAGCAAAGTGAAAGGTCTCCACCTTGGCAGCTGTTAAGCATAATCCCAGTCAGGCTGTCTGGTTGCTTTTTGTCTCTCACAAGCCCTGTGGCTCCCCTTAATTTCTGGAATGTATCTGCTGCTCTAATTGCTCCCACAGCTGTTGCAGTTGTGGGCATTATCCCTGCAGCTCCTGCTACTTCTGCAGAAGGCTATGCATGAGCAAAACTGCAAGGCCCTGTTTCTCTTAGAGGGATGTAATCTCACTTCTCTTTTGTGCAATAGCAGTAGCATAATGCTTTAGAGAGGACTACCAATAAGGATAGGAGCTAAACCTGTCTTGTGTGAGGTGTTTTCCAAGTGATTAAAAAGCCCAGAGCCAAAATGTAGGCTGAAGAACAAGAGCATCATCACAGAAGTTGGAAACCTCAGGGAAAAAAGTCTCATAAATGGTCTTCTCATTCACTGGAATATCTGTATTAGGGACACATTGCCTGGCTCATTTTTCCTTTCTGCCTATTTGCTCTGCAAAGCCAAGACCTGAAATTTAAATGGCTACTTGACATGTCTGTTTTAAGCAATTTCACCTCAATGGACTTCCTTCAGCTTTGGTTGTTTATCAAAGTGCTGACCCTTGAACTTTATTTCCCTACTAATCTTATCTTTTACTGATCTCTAGGAAGTTGACATGTGGATCAGTGTCACCAGAGTGACTGAACAAGGTAAACTTAATAATGTAGTCTGTGTTTTTACATATTTACATAGAAGGGTGAAGCAAATGCAGGAGACTAATCTATGTTTGATCTTAAAGGACATGAGAACATCGCATCCTTATTTTGCTAGATGAAGTCCTTCTGCTTTCTCTAACATCCTTATTGCAAAATCCTAGAAGTGCTATAACACTATTTGTGAAAAAAAAAAAAAAACAAACAACAACAAAAAAAAAAAAAAAAAAAAAAAAAAAAAAAAACAAAAAACAACCTAGCTCATTTCAAGGCAATGGGTGCATTTGGGGCTAAATATAAGATTGCTAATAAATGGCTGAGAAGTTATGTACTGAAATAAAAGTTCCCGACATGTTAAAGTAAGTATCTTTAAACTTCTTTTTCTTTATCCTGAAATATTTCTGCTCTAAATGTACTTCCTCTACTTCTGCTTCACAAACATTGAAATAATCTCGTGTCTGCTCCTGATCACAGCTGATATAAGCAGTTGGAAGAGAGAAAATGTTAGGACTGTTAGTACAAAGGAATAAAGCAACATTATTCCTCCTTTCCGTCCCTGTTCCTATAGACCCAACTTCTGTTCTTTTCCCACTGACTGAAGGTTAAAAGGAGGAAAATTGACACCCATCACTAATAATAAAGTGTTAAGAAAACAGTGGAAGCTCTCTCTACATTTGTAAGAAATTCATATTAAGAAGTCAAGGTGGGAGGGCAAGGAGGCACTTTCCTCCAAGGCAAAACTAAAATGTCAGTATAGATTATCAGGCAAAGCTGCATTATTTTGTTCTCATTCCTATGCCAAAAAATCCAAGCACAGGCTTAATTATAGTAATCAAAACATGGATAGAGGATAGATTGCCAGTGTTATTTTCTTCAGGGGATTGGTATAAGCAGTATAAGCAATCTCCACTTACTGATAAATCTGCACCTACATTAGTATATTTTGTCAGTATGATTATAAAAGCAAACCTTTCCCTAGTGTTGGGTAAGACCTCTTTTGGAAATTACAAAACAGAGAAATCATTACTTATTTGCCAAAGAAAGGGCAGAGAAAATTCTTCAGCTGATCCCTGCTTTTAAGAAATGTTTAGCCTTTGTGCCATGTACATAAGTGGTATCTGCAATCATTATTTACTTACCTTAGCACACAGCCTCTGCCATTTTTCCTGTAGCCATATTCTCTAAATTCAAGGATAGTGCTATAATCATGCAGTCACCAAAGTGCAGATGGCACAGGTCAGGTTTTTGCATGCTGTGCTATAGCTTATCCTGGAGATATGTAACGTTACAGGTATCCCTAATTTGCATACACAAAAACAAGGTTAAAACTTATTAGCTGGCTGGGCAATGCCAAGGCAACTGAGCTGGCCCTGAGGGTGCTGTCTTCTCTGGGAGTGACACTGTAGGAACAAGGGTCTGCTGTGAAACACTCTCTCTCACAAAATCACACACCAGAATGTCTTTCTGCTTCATGTTCACTACATCCATTGACAACGGACATTTCCTGAAGCAGGCAGCATGGAGGGACTCAATACCATGTTTAAATCACCACCAGACACTTATTTTTCAAAATTATGTCATTCCCTGTATTTTCATTGAGAATTATTATCTAAACAGAAATAAAGGACTTGTATAATCAGTACTTGGTTATTTCCAAATAAGCATGTAACGATCGTTAAAATCCTTGCCATACATTGGTTTTGTTTAATTTCTTTCCTACAGAATTTCCCCATATATGCTAATATCTCTTTCTAATTGCTATCAGAAACAGTGCTTCTCCCCTCTACCTCCTCAGTTCTTCTCAATTTTTCTCACCATGTGAGAAAATGTTTCCCAAACCCAAAACCCATGAACTACTTCCTTATAAATCTTCCCTAATTTCAAAATGACAGCAATACAGTGTGACAGCATAGGAAAGCAAGCTAGAAACTGCGAGCATGCAAAATGTCAAGCTAAGGTTTTCATTCAACACTGAAGAAGAGCTTTGGGTTTCAGTTCTACTGTTCAAAAAGCTCCTGCCTTCAGCTTCCAATTTCCATTTGATTTCCAGTATTTTCTGGTGTTGGAAAAATACACAAGATCAGAGCCAAAACAAAGGAAGAGCTGGTCCTAATGGTATGCTCACCACTTCTGGAAACAGACATTCATAAGAATTTGGATCCACTTAGGTGGCTGGAAAATATTCATATTCAATAAATTTTTTTCCAAAGTGAACTTTCAATGGTTTTGACATGTAAGTTTTTACCAAAATACGTACCTGCATGTTTGACTGGAACCCTACTCAACTCCTAAGCAGCTTTTCTCATTGTTGCACAGTATTGTGGTAGTCACACCACTTTTGACTTCAGAGACACACAGTTCTCCTACACATCCATGACAATGACTGATGCAAGTATAAAAATAAATGCCCAATTCTACTATTTTAACATACATCCCATGTAATAAACTGGGCTTCAATCCCACAACTTTGCACACCTTAGAATACCAGTTTCCTTGAATTTTAGAGAAGAAATTAGGAACTTAAAATCTTTCCCAGCTTGTTTTCAGAACCATGTTGTTAACCCCATACTAACATGTGCTCTTTATAGTTTTAATAGGTAAAGAGATCATCATTTATCACTGTTTTTTGTGGCTACAGAATGTGACTACTAGTAGTTCTTCTGCAGCAATATTTTCTTTCATGATCTGCCTTCCTTTGGGAGATTTGTTTGGAATCTTTATTTTTAAACTAAAGCTCATGTATTTTAAACAACCTATTCCACTGCATTTCTTGTCATTTGGCTACTGCTGAGAGAAGGATGTGGAGACAGCCAGACCTCTAGTCAGACACAGAGCAACTGTTTTTACCTACATTTAGTGGTCCTATACCTCAGATGGGTGAGGAACAGTTCTCAGAGTGAAGGGCTTGGCAGCGCTCATATTTTAAACCAGTGCAATTAGGTCTGTCCCAGCCAAACTGTCATGGCACTGAGCTCTCAGTTTGACATAATACCACTGTTCTGAAAGTAAGATAAAAGAAAGCCACACAAACCAAGCAATTAGAGCTAAAATTTTCATATCTACATGAATCTCTAAGCAACATCTGTCAGGGATTTTTAGTGTCACAGTGAAGAATTTAAAACCTCACTCCTAGGATTTCTGACTCACCATTGTCCTGCTTTCTTCTATCCATTGCCCTGCCCTAATATTTTAGTTGTGCAATTACCAAGCCTTGCCTCATTAACCTAATCCACCTATCAGACCATTTTACCTTCTTAGTACAATATTTCATCATCCTAATCGTGTTGTCCTGTGCTATACTGCTTACCATCTTCCATCAGATTTGATGGTCCCTGCCTTTCATTTCTGTTATATCACACTATTTATGCATTGCACTTGTGTTTGCATTGTCATCTGTAGACTGTCGTCCATACACAGAATATTTAAATGAGAAAAAATTCAAGGACAAGTAGAGTTTACTCCACAGATTCAATCATTTTTTTTGCTGAGCTAACTGAATAGTTGTTAATAGATTGAAGCACCAATGCAATTCCCATACAAAGCCCAAAGGAAGACAAGTTCCTTTGCCTGGAAAGCTTTCTTTTAAATTGTTAATCAACAATACAGTTAGGCTTTATTAAGGATATATATAAAATAAAAGAAATGCACTTAAATCAGGCCATTTCTTAGGAGACTCTTACCCAATCTTGGTATTCATATTTCATTCTTCAGTTTTTGTTTTATATTTTTTTTATGATTAGCAAGAAGATGATTCTTTCTGGACACATCTAAGATATTTCCATACCACAATGAGATTACCTGGGTTTATATTATTTTCTAAACTAAGTTGTTGATGTTGTGGTACAAACCACCTAATCATAAAGAATTAATAGATGATGCCTTCTTCGGGGTATGGGAAGAAATCTCACCCTCCTTTGTGCTTGTAAGGTACTTGAACCACCCCAACATCTGCCAGAGGCATGGTAGAGAAGGAAAAAACCCCAGGAGATTTCTGGAGTTTATAAAGGATAACTGCCTGGACTGCGTGCACCTGTGCATGCTGGGGAGCAACTCACTGGAAAGCAGCTTGGCAGAGAAGGACCTTAAGGTCTTGGTGAACAAGCTGAGCAAGAGCTAGCAAAGTGCCCTTACAACAAAAAGGCCAACATCCTCACAAGGCTGCATGAGGAAGAGCACCCCCAGATGACTGAGGAAGGCCATTCTTCTCCTCTACTCAACACTGGTGAGACACATCTGGAGTCCTGGGCCCTCTTCTGGGCTTCCCAGCACAAGAAAGACATGGACATAGGGGAGTGAGTCCAGTGAAGGACAAAACAACAAAAGTGACTAAACTGCTGGAGAACTTGCAGTACAAGGAGAGACTGAGAGAACTGGGACTGTTTAGACTGGAGAAGAGAAGGCTCAGAAGGATCTTATGAATTAAGTCTATAAACACCTGATGGGGAGAAGTAAAAGAAACAGAGCCAGACTCTTTTTAATAGTGCTTCATAAAAAGCACTGACATGAGTCAGTGGGTACACAATGAAAAACAAGTCTATTTAAAAATAAGAAAAGCTTAATTGCAAGAGTGATTGAACCAGATTATCCAGAGAGGTCACAGAGTCACAATCCTTGGAAATATTCAAAATATGAGTATACACAGCCCTGACCTGCTCTAGGTGACTCCACCCTGAGCAGCAATTTTGGACTGAGCAGTCTCAAATGCCTTCTCAAAGTCAGCCTTCTTCCATTTCTGTGAACTATCTTCATTTGAATGCTCAGTGAGTAGACTCCAATCACCCAGCCTTAGGCACCCAGTTTGACCTTCCTTCAGCACTTTAGATGTGAAAGTCAAAGGTCTTTCTCTAATCAATAGAACAATGCTAATATATCCAGTGGCAAGTTTTACCTGCCTAAGCACAAGGGGCTTTTTAGTTAAAGCACAAGGCTGTTAGCAGAATTACACAGGCTGGAATTCATCCATTGATTTTTTTCTGCTGATTGAAGGCTACAACTCAAAAAAATCTACTAAACAAGGGATTTTAACTAAAGTTCAAGTGTTCTGTTTATCAGCGAGTTATTATTCAAATAACTGGAGATAGCACAGAAGTCTCATCCATGGCTGAGTTTATTGTAGCTTACCACCATTCAGCTGGTGCGCTATAATGTCTTACCCTTAAGTAAATTGTGCATGTGCTTGAATCAATTCTGGGTTTGGAGTTGTGATGCAGATGATATTTTCTGTTATCAGGAAGCAAGTCCAAGTCCCCATGCAAACACACATTCCTGCCTACATTTTTTTCCTGCCCCCACCATTCTACCTCTACAGCACACCTTAATAAAACAATAACCAACTCACTAACACAGCAGAAAATAAATTATTTTTCTCACTAGATTGGTTTTCTACTAGTTGAGCAAGTTTGCCCTGGCTTGGAGCAAGATCACAGGAAGCACATAGTCAGCTCAACAGAGAGGTCAGGGTTGCAAAGTAAGGAATTGTAGGTAAAACAAGAGGGAAATGGCACAGAGAGTGATGGGGTCAAACTGCCCTGGAGGCACCACTGAACCTCCAAACTGGCTCAGTCTGTATCACGTAGCTTTACCTTCAGCAAACCATAATAATTCATAAAACCCCCAGGCATAAACAGGTGACAGAAACGAGCGTCACAGATGAAGGAGAATATGGCATAGGAAAAGTGAAATCACAATGTGAATTTTCTTCTTTAAACACCCAGTGCAACACACTGTACACAGAGGTTTTCATTCAGGAGGATACAGGAGAGTAGATGATCAAGGCTAATATCACTGGCAGAGTAAGGCAGGTCCCCATGTCACCCTGGCAGGAGAAAAAGTTGAATGGGACCAAACAGAAGTAAGTTTTTTGATTTACACTAGTGTGTTGGCTTGATATACCACAAGAGAAAGAACCAAAGCAGGGAAGGAAGGTGTTGTTGCAATGTATGAAGCACGGTCCCCAGATGTGGTATATCTGGAACCATTTATTACAAGTGTACATAACTTATAAAATATTTTCACTACCAGGTTAGAATAGTGTGAGCCTGGATAGCCAATAGTACAAAAGTTCAGATGTTTGCTAACCAGTGATATACATGATCTATTCCCTAAGAGCAAAATCAGATTTTTTTCTCTAAGTGCATGTATAACAATTTCTTCTGCAAAACTACTGTGCTTCTGCTACTTGTTATATTTTAGAAACTTTGTTACATCTCTCTTTGACTGACTAGTCCTTTCTTTTCTAGCTAAAACCTCTGCTTTCTTTCCCTACATGTAGTAATTGCTTCATTTTAGGCTTGCACTCATTCCCATCAATATTGCTAGACTTTAAACAAAGTCCCACATAATCAAAACATCTGCTAAGAACAGAAAGCTACACCAGGTAGTGCATAGTATTAGTTCATATCCTCTAGGAATTCATGCATCGAAAAAAATTGCTCTTCCTAGTGGCGTCTTGGCAAAAATCATGCTTTTTTCCAAACTAAATACCATACCTTTTTTCCAAAGCTATGAAGTCCTAAATAAGTGTGTAAAAAAAATCCAGAAAAATACCATGTCTGTTTATTTAATTGCACACAGAAGTTTTTATATCTGAAATCTGAGAGTTGAATCACTGAGTTTAAAGAGCTAAAAATCCAAAATCTAGTAAATTGTGTTTTGTTTCACTACCCTGAATACAAAGAACCACATATTTTTTCATCTTTTGTCTATTGTCATTTAAAGCTTTTCCTCAGAAGAAGCTGACGTCTCTCCCTACTTTCCTCTTGATAATCGGCTGTTGTTCTAAGCATAAATTGTACTCTGAACACTTATTTTTTCAATGTGATGAAATAAACATTTTTTACTGTTGAATTTTATTACAAAAATAAAGACTTGCCATTAAATTATTCACTCGCTTAGGAAAATCATTGTCAAAATCACACAATGATTAATAAAATCACTATGTGTTAAGTAAAACTTTTGGAAAACTGAAGCTTCAAAAGTTATTAAAATTTAAGTTTTCATCTACATCAATGAAAGCAGCTTTCCCATTCAGCAAGGGTGTCACTGAAAAACTGACAGAATCTTGATGAGGTACCTTTTCTTGGATCTGTACCTGTGAAGAACCAGTGGGTATAGAATCAGTATCCCTGACCATGCACCTGTTTTGTTTAACTATTTGATTGCCTTTGGCATCACTGTGTTACATGCCAGTCAATGCTCTCCTAGGTAATAAACAGACATGATTTGAAGGATGGCACACACTGGGAACTTATCCACATAGACTCTTTGAACAGAATGAACATCTTATGGAGAAAAAGATTGATTATAAGGAGAATCATGTTGTGAGATACTGACAACAGTCCTCTGTGTGATTGAATACATTAGAAGTGGCCATAGGGTCCCTGGGAAACATTTTGAAAAACTACCAGCCTGCTCACTGACCATTGTTTTAAACCTACATTAAATCATCAACTTCACTTTAATGGCCCTTACAGATGAGCCAGTGTCTGTGCCCTGTGGCAGATAATACAGATATATAACACAGATAGTGCCCAGCTAATAACTATGAGGTTTTTGGCTTGATCTCCCTGTTGCTATAATATGTTTATTTCATGCATTTAGTCTAGTACATGTTGGGAAGAGGGGGTTCCAGCCTGCTTCTGAATTTAAAATTAGTTAGCAAACAAGAAAACAATTTCATTTTCCTGAATTTATGATTAGCAAACAAGAGAACAATCAGGGCAAAGACAGATAAGACAACTGCAAGTAAGAAAACACCAGATAGCTATAATTATATTTGTTTGCTTGATTAAATTGCAAGTAGGTATTTTTCTTTTACCCAGTAATTCTGTGAAATGAATGAATTGATAAAAATAAATAAATGATGGTATGGTAGAAAGGCATTATCTGCAGCATGAGCACAGGAGGAGTGAGATCAACTTATTCAGAGAGATGATATTAAACAAGTGCTATAAAAAACTTTCAATAGTTCTCCTAACTTTTTAACTCTTAGAAATTATGTGTTATCTGAAAAAAAAAACCAGAATTTAAAAAATATTTCATTATACAAGACCAGGTTGGATGAAACTCTGAGCAACCTGATCCAGTTGAAAGTGTCCCTATTGATTGCAGAAGAGAGTGGACTAGATGAGCTTTAAAGAGGCCTTCCAACCAAAACAATTCAATGATTCTAAGCACATCTTATATAGATATGCACAGGAAAAAAGGAGCAGGAGATATTACCTTGCATTTGGAATGCAAATTGGGTGACAATTAGATAAAAATAACTGTCCACCTAATTAAGGACAACAAACTTGAACAGGGAAAATTTTAAGAAATTCTGAAAACTGGTAGCTAAGATCCAATAAATCTAGAATTCCTTCAGGAAAACTATCTTAATGCAGAAAGTAGAATAAGCCGAAAAAGCATAGGTGGATAAATGATCAGTCCTTCAGTGATCTAAAGATTTAATTGCATGGAAACTGTAAATTAGGCAGAACTGATTACCCAGAGTTTGAAAGAGCTTGCACCGACAAAAGGAAAAGAATGCAGTGACCGTGGCTGAAAATTAGATATCACAAGCAAGAGAAAACATGCATATTGAAATGTAAAACCAAGGAAAGGTTTACTGCTCTGTATCTCTTAGGCACTTATAGGCCAATGCTGCCAAGAAAGAAAAAAATGCCACTCCCACATCAGGCAGTTAGTATAATAATGAAAGGAATAAGTGAGGCAATTAGTGAAAAAGGAATACGAAGTCAGATGCAGCAGGAGAAGAAGACCAGACTAGAAAATACTTTTATATATTGGCTGTTTTCCCATTAGTTTGGCCTAATGAGTTTCACTCTCCTGTAATAAATGAGTAACTGAACAACCTCAGAACCACTGACAATTGTCACTGAGAGTTCATGAAGAATGGAGAGATATTCCAGGAAATAATGCAAATGTAATGCTGGCATTCTTTCTTAAGAAAAAAACTGAAGAAAATAATCAGTGTGTAAGCCCCTAAAAATGACAGTGAAATAGGTAGCAATCAAGACCAAACCAAGGCAAGGAAATTTCATCTTCCCCTGTTGAAATACTTTGATTTCAGTACAGATTTGGGCACTGTCTCACATGACTTTCACAAGCATGTGCAGATCAGGAGGGGCACTAGCACACCACAGAGGTGTGTCTGCTGGATTGCCCAGGTGTCTGCCCCAGGTCTTATGTTTGCACAACTTATTGCTTGCACCATGGTTTGGATCAAGGAGAACATACTGGGCATGCTGCAGTAAGGGCTGCAAACACCAGGGGACAGGATTAGAATTCTAATCTAAAGCCTCTTAACTAATATAAAAAAATGGTAATGAAGAAAAAGCATGCACTGGAGTAAGGGCAAATAAATAAAGGTCTGTGCTTAAGTAGGAATAATCCACTACATAAATACAGAGTTACAATAACCTCTGCACTAGTCAACATGGAGAAAAAGATTTGGCATTAGGAATTACCATCTGAACTTGCATCAGCCATGTCACAAAGTTGCAAAGAAAGGCAAACAGCATGTAAAAACTAAAGGCAAATATGACCTAGAAGCATGACCACCCACTGTCAGAATAGATGAATGCTTCTTTTAAGATGGGGTAGCACAGAAAAACACAGGTAGAGCATAAGGGAGAACAATCTCATATCCTCCCACTGGAAGATTGCACATTAGTTAGACAAGCTCCTGTTGGGAGCTGTACAGCTGTGGCTGATCCTGCCTTTGGGCATGTGGCCTTTCAAGGTACTCAGCCCTACAAGTTACAGGTTCTGTCATCAGTGAAACCTTCCAGCACAGCCTAAAATTGCAGTGGCAGGACTGCCTTCACCAATACTCTGGTATTCAGAGAGCAGCAGTGATGCTGGGAGTTGTCCTCTAAACAGTGAAATGATCCTTCTTTATCTCTCTCTATGAAGTCTGGCTTTAGAAGGGAGCTCCACTCAAGTACTGAACCAGTACACTGAACAAGATATAGTGCTTTGACACTTTGAAACTGAGGGACAGGCATACATATCCTGACTTCCTTGAGAAAAAAAGCCCACAGATTTCCCATGCACTTTGTCTCAGGATTTAGGAGGGAGGAGACACTTAAGCAGAGCAACCTGCATCAATTTAAAGACAGCAACGAAACAACTGCACAGATGAGGTGCCAAGTAAAATCAGAACATGGAGGCTGTGTGTCCAGATTTGACTCCCATCCTCCAAAGAAAGTGATGAAAGAAATTGAAAATTCAATTCAACAACAGTGGCAGAATGAGTTGGGCAGAATGAGTTGCACAGATAAGAGGCTCTAGAGACTCTGAACAAAATAGATCACGATTATTGTGGCCAGTCCCAGGGGCTGCAAGTGAAGACTTTCCTTTCTCTCTCTTTTTCTCTGCCCTTCCCACTTCCCAATTTACTTCAATAGAACTTCCACTTCCTTCCCTGGGAGGAACTTTACCCAGACACTGAAATCCAGGCAAGTCTAAATAACTTTCTATTTTCCTTCTCCAACATAAGCTTCCCTCCTGCTCCCACTAATAGTTGCACATCTAGCTCCCTCCACTTTTTAGGGTGGGTGCCTCTTGCACATCTCCATAGGGGTATGGGTTGCCATGGCCCCTGTTGGAAGCAAGAGGCAGTGAAGGGAGTGATGGAGCAGGGCAATCTGCAGGAACCTCTCCCTCTCACCATCCCAGAAGTGCCAGCAGTGACAGCAGCTGAAGTCTTGTAAGGCAAGGAAAGAAACAAGGAGAGAAGTTGCTTCCTTCAGCACTCTGCTCCTGCAGGCAGCTGCCAAGGTTGGATTTAAAGAAAGCCACCCTGGCTTGTCCGTGGTGGCAATATACAGCAGTGCCTGCTGCCTAAATAATCCCCCATCTTCGAGCTTTGCATCCTTTCCTTTTTCTTGGGGAGCAGCTTATCCTTCTTGTCTTTAAACCTCTTGGTTTGGGTTTGTTCAATTTTTTAAATTATAGCAGAGTTTCAATCTGTACCAAAGGTGGCACAATGAATGTCCCGGTGCCATTGACATCTTCATCATACAAAGCAAAACAAACAGAAAGAATGTGAACAAAACCATCAAAAAATGTATGATGTGTCTTTGAAATCACTACTGGAGAAAACTAAATAAATTAAAATTTTCAAAATTCCTGCTCAATTAAATTGCATAAATAGTACCTGAAGCAACAGATACTGGAACAGAGCTGTTGCAGCTAAAACAAACAGCTTACACACATTTTATATCCAGAAATTAGAATTCTTTCCATCAGTGCATTCTTGAGTCTTATGCACTAATTTAGCTACAATGCAGCAGAACTCACACTGCAGTAATAGAATATTGATTGTACAATGTTCAGAGACAAAGAACTCGTGTTGCTGTACTTTATACACATGCATGTTGTTGCAGTAAGAAATCCACATCAATATTCCTTGCCAAATGTATCAAACCACCACTGGGTCTGCTGATGATTTAATTAAAAAATATAGAATTTTTGGTAGGACAGAGTCAGGTTCTCATTAAACTAAAATTCCAGTAATGGAAATGACCTTGAGTAAAGGAAAAGATTCAAACTCAGGAAAGTGTGATGCTCAGTTGGTTCTACTTCTTTGCTGTTTATTAATAGATAGCAATATACTTCAGAGTTGCCAGGGACTTGTCTGAAGATGAATAATATACCTGTAGTGCAAATTTCACATCCTAATTCAAAGTAACCTGCATTTTTGTAGGTCTTCATGGGTTTGAAGCCCAGTGTTAAATGAGTGATAATGAACCAGTGGTCACTGTGCAAGCATTATTCTTCAGAACAGCTTCCCAAAACACTTCTTCAAAACAAATCAGTCATAATCCAGGAGTAATTTGAGAGTAATGTGGGCTGCTTGCCCCACATTCTTTGCTTCTACCTCTCCTATAGGCCACACATCCCACTCCACAGCTGGCAGGCATCTCCAGCATCCACTGCTGCTGTTCAGTGTCTTGCTTCTGTTACACCACTGAATCTAATTACCCCCCAAAAGATTGTCTCTTAACTCCTCTGTAGGATTTCCTGACAGTGGCATGAATATAGCACCAATATTATATGTATTTTAAGGCAATTTCTATGTAATGGCAGTTATATAAAAGGTATGCACAGTCAAGCCTTTTTTTTTTTTTTTTGAGGTTTTGTTTCATTGGTGGTGGTGGAGGGTGGTTTGGGCATTTAATCAACTGTCACTGACAACTGCTACACAAAATACTGGACTAACATTCTGATCCCCTTAGGCAATTTCCATAATTCTGTTTTCTCATTTTGGTGGGAATAACATAACTTCATTTTGTTCATGGAGCAAATATCCTATTGATGATGTATTATGAAAATGCATATGCATTGAGCATACTCTGGGACTGCAAGTATCTTTTTAAAAAATCACTGGAAATAACTTTGAGACACTCAGAATACTTGTAGTAATTTTTTAACTATGTAATGCACAGAACTTTATAAGCAAACAAGTTCCGTATTCTCACATTTTTGACTACAGATGTATTTCAGTAGCCCACATAACAGCATTTACTGTTAAAATAATAGCATAGATATAGGGTGAGATCCTGCCCCCATCCATTTGCTTCTCCTCTCCCATTATGCTTTTACTGTCCTTTCATCCTGCATAGACAAATGTTGATTACTCCCCACCAATTACCATTTCCCACTACAATATACAGGGCAGAAATAAAAAAATATTACTACTGTGTTTTTGTCATCTTCTCTGAATTCCCATTAACTGTTAACAGCATTTGACTTCAGAGGCAAATCTCCTTTAGAGGAGGAGAGATGGGTACCATTAGAAGTTCAAACTTCCACAGTAACAAATATTTCCTTTAAAATGCTTATAGTTATTTAGAACTTTAACATGTCTTAATTTGACCTAAGAATAAAAACATAGTATCTATCTTTTTGATTAGTATTCCTTATGGCCTTCTATGTAATTACCTTAAAAGTGTTTACAGAAGATACTGCTTGAAAGCAGCTTTTGTATCCCTTTGTATTGCCCCTTCAGGGCATTAGTTTCATATACTATAAAGTGCAAGAAAGATGCCTTTATTACCACAATTCATTAGAATGTGCTAAACAGTGCCAAATGAAGAAGCATTTTTTACAATTATTGTTATTACCTAGTCTAATTCACATTTTGCTGACTAGGAAAAAAGTTATCTTTTAAAATATGCTATTGTGAAAAGGAGGTGTTATTATAAACCCTCATACAGAACAAGCCTGAAGGCTCTTTAAATTTGCTACTTTATGTTTGAAATCTATTAATCTGCACCAGCACCAGTTTAACTAATCTTGAATATTTTGCAAGAAAAGTGCACCAATCTTATCTAACGTCTAAGACACCAGCATGGAAAAAAAATAAGGAATTCTGCTGGAGGAGCTAATTTAAAAAAAAAATAATCTTCCCACAACTGGAAATATTTTTTTAGTGGATGGACAAAGTACACTATGAGTTTTCATTTTGCATTTCACATTTTAATAGTTGCCAGGATTCAAATAACAAATGGATTAAGTCCCTCCTAAACTGTGGAGCAGCTTCTGAGGGATGAAAAAGCTTCTTCTCTGTAGAAGAGCCTATCTAGAGTAGTTCCCTTAGGATGTTTGGCTAGTGGAAGAGAAAGTCTGCTGCAATACAGAGAGCTAAGGAAGCTTTATGTTTGATAGTGCTCTTTAACCCACTGAGTCAGATTCCCCAGCAGCTGGTTAAATGGGGACATACCTCCTTTCTTCTCTCTGAACGCTTGTACCTGAGAAAAATTTATTCTGGTAAACAGCAGAACAGGGAACTTTTTGTGTCCCCTTGGTGGGGGAACAATGATGGAAGAAGTTTCAGAACAAGAGATTTAGCCCCAGTTGCCCAGCACAGACAATATTTTGGGCCATTCCATCCACATGTTAACAGTCTGCTGAGCCTAGAATTTGTTGCCATATCTCTTCTCCAGCACAAAGAGATCCATCTGAAAGACTCTGCATTTGCTCAGGAAGAATACAGGGTTGAGAGATAAGCATCATAAGACTTCAATAAAAGCAACAGCACAAGATCACTGCCCTTGCATATTGCATGTGAAATCAATAAACCTTGTCCCAGTAATAATGACAAAAGCTGAAGAAGGCTCTGAGAAGGTTCAGAGTGAAGAAGTTTTACAAAAAAATATATGGGATAAATTATAAAAATAGGTTTCTGTGTCTCAGAAACAATATCTGCAGTAACTGGGGGTGGAAAAACCAAACAAATCAAACTTCAGGACTCCTTAGATTCAGTGAACAGCAACAGTTCACAAATTAAAATCGTGCATGCCCAATGAGTTGCTGTGACAAGATGCTTCTTGAGGACTTCCAAAGGAGAGAGACTTCATTCACACCAGGAAACACACCAGTTGTTTTTAGCTGTAATTTAAACAAAATAATTTAAAATATTAATCTGCAGTGCTAAAGATCAGCAGTGAGATATGATGGTATCATCAGAACTGCAGGTTCAGTGAGTAATAGCACTGACAATATTCTTCGACACATACACAGTTGTAAGGGTCTTTTATAGAAACCCTGAGATCAAAACTATGGAAATCATCGTGCTCAAGAGCACTGGCTTTCCCCTACAAGTTTTCTCCTGGAACTAAGGTATCTGAGAAGTTGCTGACATTTTCCAGTGTGGTTTCCCCTGAACCACTTAGATCTTCTGTGTATTGGATGGACATCTATATCATCTCCAGAAGGTTAGAGAAAAAAGAAACTCTGATACTAGAGCAGACCAAAAGTATTCAAAGAATCATAAAATTGTTTGCGTTGGAAGAGGCTTTAAAGATTATCAGTTCCAACACCCCTGCTTTGCATTTTCACTGGACCATGTTGAACCATTCAGCCTGGCCTAGGCCACAACAGGGTAACCTGCTCCATTGTCTCACAGGGAAAATTTTTTTCTTATGAGCAAATCAAAACCTACTGCCTTTCAGCTTAAAGCCATTCCCCCTTGTTCTATCACTACATTTACTATGTGAGGGAAGACAGAAAAAGACCAAAGAAACATGCATTCAGGGATGCCTGTTTTTGGTGAGTTATTGCTCTTATTTCAGTGACAGAGTTGCAGTTAGTTCATGAATAGAACAAAGTAATTGAGGCAAATCTAAGAGAAGAGCAAACTGGATTTAGACCCAATAGATGATGTGTGAATCACATTTTTGGTCTAAAAACACAGGAGAGATTGTCCAATAGCAAAAACCACATGACATAAACATCAAAGATCTTAAAAAGTATTTGTCAGCCTGTGGTGCAATTGACTAAGGACCATTTTAAAGTAAAATAGTGTGCCAATAAAAACTATTACCAGCTTCAGAGTTTTATGTTAAGGTACACATTGTGTGGTCAAAAGAAATGCAGATTTGATAATTTTTTTAAATGGTGTCAAGTGAGGGTGCATTTCTCTTTAGCACTGGCACCAGCTGCACAGTTAAAACAAGCACGTACACAAGGCAGGCAGACACAACACTGGCACTGCCTGTCTTGACTGCACAGTAGAAGAATTAACTTTTAAATAAAGACACTACTCTTCCCATCAACAGAGTAGCTGATTTTGAAGATGGGGCCAAAAAAAGATAAGGTGACAAAATTTAATTTAAAAGATTCAAAAAGATTCGTGAGAATGTATTTTCTCCTATCCTCTTTCCTTGAGTGGACATTTTGCCAGGTCCTTGATAACTTAATCTGAATATATCTCCTCTCTCCTCACGACCCAGAAGACAAAAGCTTCCTCACCCTCTGAAGAGATGCCCCAGTCCTTGCCCATCTCTTCTGCATCAACGTCTCTCTAGATGAAGTGCTCCTTTAAGGCAAACTCATGTAACAGAAATCAGATTACATACTTTGCAAGAGACAGGATTTTTTTACCTCAAAAGGGAAAAACATCTTTAATTGGTAAGGCCAGACCACAGCTTCTCAATCCTACTTCCAATTTAAAATACTGATGTGAAGCCTGGAAATCTACCTGTGCACAAGAAGGCATCAAAATACCTTCAAAATCACATAAATCAGGAGAATACCAGGCAAGTAGGAAATTAAATTTTAATGAATGTTATATCTGGGCACAGAGTTCAACAGCACTCTATATCTAAAGGTATCTAGAAGGAAACCTGGGACATGTTAAAAACAAACGTAGAGTCTGTCAATGTCAATGTAGCATTGGGAAAATAAAGGGAAGTTGGGTAAGTGGATGAACAGTCATCTGTTAAACAGCATGATGAGAGGAAACACAATGTTTTAACAACAAATGGCACCAAAAGGTTGCAAGTGAACCAGCCCAGACAACATAGGCAGAGCTCTGCCTGTGCTTAAAGCACTGTTCAGCCATTCAGGAAAGATTCAGAGCTGCCTATTGGCTTTTTGGATAAATGAAGATTTAATTCATCACGCTGCAGTAATTGATGCGATGCACTGACTTGTAGTCAATTCTAGGAAGCTTCTGGGTGTAGTTTGTAATGAAAACACTGAAAAATGGAATTTGGGAGTAGTCAAAGGGGGAATTCTTGAGCAGTCTACTCCTGTGTCTGAAGAGATTGGAGTAAATTCAGTCTCTTGAGATGTAATAGAAGTTCCATTAATTTCAAAAGCATCCAATTGTCTTATAATTGCAAAAGGTTAATTAGGGACAGAAGCAGGAATAGGGCTGAACAAAAAATTCAGAAGATTTTTTTCCTTTTTTAAAAAATTTGAATCACCAGCTCCTTTAGTCATGCAAAAATACCACTTACAACATAACACAATTCCCTATTAAGAAAAGCAGTCCTCCCTCTTTAAATATTTACAAAACATAGCATTCTAAAAATAATCAAGATTAACTTTTGAAGCAGAGTGGTAATATTAAATTAATTATATTACAATTCTTAATTATTTGAACAATTTTAGCAAAATTTTCAGTGTGATTCAACACCTGCTATTTTTGTGTGCCTTTTTCCATAGGTTTCATTAAACAAGGACTGTAAATAGGACATCGAACTGACATCTTTACTATACAATTCTTTTCATGTGTGCTTCAGAATTCTGAATGCGTATATTTTTTCTTATGGGTTTCAGTAGGTTTTTATCTCTTTTTATTAACAACTTATCTGAATGGCATATTCATATTTTAAAAAAGGCTTTTTTCTGTCTTTGCAGATTGTGTAAATTCAATGTATTCTGTACCAGCTCCCCAGTAAGATAAAACATATAATGACATTATCCAGTAACTTGAGTATTTTACTGACTTTATATTCTGGCAGTATGTTTCATGCCTCATTTGGTCAAAAACTCATTAAACTTGTGCAAACCATGTTTTAATGCAATAGGTTAAGACTTTTTTCCCCAACTAACTTGAGTCAGTTATTTTCTGTACTTTCATGCTCAAGTTATTAAATTGTAAACTTTCAGCTCCCCAGTTTGCTCTGATCTCCTTTACATACCATTTATTGATAGCTCTATATTCTGACAGAGAAAGAAGAGATGAAAGTCAAATTATCCCCTTGGGTTCATGGAATAAATGTTGCCATCATATAATCTGTATTCTTATGGGGCATTACATTTTATTGAGTTCTCAAACTGTAACAAGAGCATTCACTGAAACACAGAAATGTCAATAGGAAATAACACTGAAGAGCAAATAGCTGAGAAACTTCAAAGCCAGTTTAATGAGTTTTAGTCGCGATTTTGGATTTGATAGCTCAAATCAGTTGGAAGATCTGTAGGATCCAGTGTATTCTAAAATCAGACATAAAAGTAAATTGCTAAAATGCTTATTAATTATAGCTGGTGTATGTGCCTGCTATGTATAAGCACACACATGCAATAAGTTTTTGGGTTAACCAATGACTATCCAACTAATGGAAACTCAGGAGAGGATCCTTCAGCAATTCTGTGTTGCAAGCTTCAAGACACCTGAGATCAAAGTGTGTCATGACCCTAGCTCCAATATTCAAAGAACTGACTGAGTCTAGACTTGAAAGTAAATACAGTAAGGGGTAGAAAAGCAAAAGCACTGAGTTCTAAATAAGGTCATCCTACAAGAGTGCAGTTAGCAACACATTATTTGTGATTATAAAGCAAGAGCTGGCAGGACTGTAGTTTCTTCATGCGCATTATAAGGGATGGAAAACACCAATTCTAGTCCTACAATGTAGTTACTTGGGAACAAATGTGGAAGTTTTAGAAGAAAAATTGACATTTTCAAGGATCTGGCTATGTTAGAGGATCTAGAACACAAAGAATAAATGACTCTCTAATATTACAACTTTTTTCCCCAAAATTGCATCCCTAGATAGTTTCACAGGATTGGAGAACCACAGAATATTAGAAATTGGAAGGGACATCTGGAGGTCATCTAGTTCAACCTTTTCCTAAAGCAGGGTTTCCCAGAGCAACTGCCCAGATCCATCCCCAAAAGACTTTTGAATATTCCAAGGATGGAAGCTCCACAACCTCTTTGAGCAATCTGTGCCAGTACTTAGTTTTCTTGAGATAACTCAGCCTAGATTGGGGAGTTGCCCTACTGACCCAATAAGGAAAAAGCTTTTCCTAATATCCTCTTTGAACCTCTCTTGCTTGGTGCAGTCAATGTTCTTTGTCTGCCTAGTTCTGTCTCCTCAGTCATATCTCTATGGGTATTTGGGGGCTGTTGTTAGACCCCAATAAAGTTGTCCCTGAAGACAAATCAGATCTGATCCCTCAGCCTCTCCTCATAGGGCAATCCATTTCCAGGTGTTATTAAGTATACATTTGTCCTTCCTGAATTTCCCCCAGCTTGTTTCCCTATCTATGTGTATTTGTGCAAATACAGTTAAGGTGTCCCTCTGCATAAATTCTGGAGCAGGCACCAGGCTACCACAGCCACTGACATCTCTTTTGTGACAATTCCTTGGCAAGGGTGGAGCAAATAATCCACATTTTAATCCATCCCAGTGAGGTACTGGGAAATCTTCATGAGAAAAAGTATGCAATTATCTCCAGTGATTTTACCAGGGTTTGATATCATCACTTCTGATATAAGTCATGCATTCACTTCAGGTCCACATGTACACTGCTGTCAGCTATTAGTGAGATTATTGTAGCCCAAAGGTGCTGTCACAATTGCACAACAAAAGGAACAAAACTATAGGAGTAATTTATAGGCCAATAAATATCACATCAGAGGGAAAAGGAAAATGAGTTTGCAGTTACTTAGGATTGCCTACAAAAATTAGGGTTTGAATACTAATATAAGCATGCATAGGAATGACAAACAGAAGATAATTTCACTTTGCATCTTTGATATCACCTGCACTCATCTTGTTCATCATTCCAGGACAAAAGCCATGAGTATGTTAAAACAGCTTTATTTAAAAAAAAAAAAAAAACACCACAAACAAAACAAAAAACCTCCTGACAATTAAGTACTTTGTTAATATTCAGAGAAGGAATACATGTCTCCCAGGATAGAATCATTTAGTTTTGGATCTGATACAAATTTTTGAGAGATATATATATATCCACTAAGCCAAAAATCAAGTGATTCTGCTAGGCATTGTCTTTCCACCTCACTCCTGGTGAGCTCTTCTGTCTCCTTTGGCTTTGAATTCCAATGTTCTATTTCGCCCACATCATGGCATATGATTTATTTGGATCTACGTCACTGCTTATGTGGATCTATAGATAAACCTTATTGCAAATAAAATATCAACCTTTATAAACGAGTAAAAGCAGAAAGTCACAATAATAAATATAAACAATTTTTGTGTATCACAAAACAAATTACAATCTCTACATAAGGTTTACTTGGTACTTGTTGGGATGACCTACATAATTTAGCTTTGGCTTTTGCTTCTCTTGAGTAATGCTGGGATCTCATGCTCATGCTAATAAATTCTTCATATTACACCACCATGTCTCCCTTTACATAATTCATCATGCATGGTTTGGGGTTTTTTTTGTCCCGTGTTTCATATCCAGTCCAATGCACTTCTGTTTTCCTGAGGGAGATGGATTGGAGAAAAATACGCAAACAGAAAAGAGAGCGTTGGCTCAGCACAGAGCTTACTTATGCAGGCACACACAGCACATGTTCTCTTTAACTGAAGCTGTGCAATAGTTGAATAATTCTGACCCATCACATCTGGTTTAAAGCATTGGAACCACTTAAAAGTTATACATAAAACTGGAGAAGGAGAAAAGTAATCCAGGGTCTTCAAACTCTTTTTTTTTTTTCTTTAAGAAATAGGTATCCCTGCAAGTTGATTCTCCTTAACTTATTCAAATTCAAAAGTTACAGATGAAGGTCACATCTGAAACATCCTATCAGGATTTTTGAGTGAAGACTCATTAAAAAGAGATTGCCTCCCTAGAACACAACAATGTGAAAAGCCATGTTTATTTGCTTTCCACAGTGTCCCTCCTGTATACTCACTTTGCATCCTTATCATGCATAATATTTTTCAAGAGCCTTTAAGGTACTGTGAACAAACTGCAGCATTCTGAAACTAATTAATCTGTGGCACATTTGCAAGAAGGAACTGCATCTCATTACAGATATATATTGCTGTAGTGAAAGAACAGCTTAATCTTCCAAATATCTAGTCTTACAAGGTTTATTACATGGCTTCTGGGATGCTAATTCTTCACTTTCTTGACTATTTCTCTAATGATTGATAAACATTCTTACAAAGATGTTCAGGTGAGCTCATTACTCAGTTTTAAGCTATTTAAATTGTGATTAGTAATGCCTGTGAAGTGTAACAAAAGCTAACATGCAGGCATGAGGCCCAGGTTAGAATCAGAGGATATGGTGTTTCATGGTGTCCTGTCTCGCTGCCTTACAATTTACTGAGAGCTCAGTAGCTACAATGCAACTTTGCAGGTAAGCACAATAAAAATAATAAGAAAATGAGAGAGATAGGACTGTGGTAAAAATGTTCTGTGATTGTGGTAAACATTAAAACAGTATCACAAATTATTCTGATTTAAGATAAAGCAACCAGCCATTTGTGATTGTTGCACAGGTCAAGTATAAAAATCTGGGGTTACAGAGCAATAAAATGATGTTGAGTTGTACTCCATCAATCTCACTGAATATAAATTCTTCTCCTTCCTACATCTTTTCTTCTATGCACTAGTATTTTTCCAGTGGTACACAATAGTAGTTACAAAAGGTCTTTGCAGATGAAATGGAAATATTAATTCTAAAAATGAGAGCCCACAGCTCTGAAATCTCATTTTTAAAGAAGTGATGACTTCACTCTATTGGTGGGAAAACATAAAACTGCAATTCTTCAATGCAAGCACCACCTGGATAATACAGATTTTATATTTTTCTTCATCTCTTCATAATTTAAACAGTTTTATAGAAGTGACTCATGCTACCTATGGTACCATTTTCAGCAAAAATATCTAAAAATAATTCTCAGATGACTTAAGTGTTTGCTAAGTGGCTGAGATACACACAAATACCTGCAACTGTCTGCACCTATGACAATTAGTGAATGAAAAATATTTATTTTGCACTTGTCATAATTTTGTTGGGTTTTGTTGGTTTCCCCCCCACCCCTGTTTACCCTGTTTCAGTTACCGTATTAAAGGCCAGATTCAATACCATATGATAGAAAGTTTGCACATCATAAACATTCAGAGTGAGAAAATGCAAACAACCATTGCACCTAACAACTATCCGACTCATTTAGTAACTGATTATAGCTATCAAATACTTGCACAGAAATGGATGCACAAGTATATGCAGAAGACTAGTTTTAGACATAACATATTTGCAAGGAGTACAATACCCAGCTTAAATCCTTATACAAATATTTGCCCCAGATAGAGTTCCTCCAAGATAATTCTCCTTTTTGTTTTTCTTAAGTTATTTTTGTTTTCCTCTCAGCAGTAACAGTACTCACAGTGCATAGGAGGAAAAAAGCTAATTTAGAAGAATGAATCACCAAACCCTTTCACAGCCTGTCAATATAATATCAATACTTCTAATTGCTATTGTTTGTGTCATTAACAACCCATTCAAATAAAGCTGTTTAACGAAGATATGTTATCAGGTGTGGTATGTTACCATGACAGATTCATTGTGGATTCCAGGAGAGATACAGACTTCAGAGG
The DNA here is from genome assembly GCF_963662255.1 of Cinclus cinclus. Classification (NCBI taxonomy): domain Eukaryota; kingdom Metazoa; phylum Chordata; class Aves; order Passeriformes; family Cinclidae; genus Cinclus; species Cinclus cinclus. The sequence continues at coordinate 49,184,346 of NC_085048.1, read as the reverse complement.
AAAATCTCCTCTTACTTATCAAGCAGAGCTGTTGAAACCTTGACACTTCCAATTTGCAGAGATCTATGCAAGCCTTTCCCTTGGCATGGATCCAAGCCTCTTGAATTTCGCTGTGAGCCTTAGGTTCGAATTAGTCTAAACCCCATAATAATGCTCAGCCAAAAATGTTTATTTATGCCAAATTCGCAGAGCCTTGAATGGTTTCCATTTCTTGTTAAATCAGTGCTGTACAGCTGGCTTAAAAATTGGTTGAGCTTTGGCAGTAAACTCGCAAATTAAATCTGACTCAGCTCTGTACCCACAGTAAATCATGCCTGGTAAGTGCAAACCCAGGTGGGGAGGGCAATCGGGGCTCCCACTGCAGGGGGACCTGGAGGAGCAGCCCAGGGGCAGATATGGAGAGCACACAGTCCCTTCAGCTGCAGCAAGTGTCCTCTTCCAGCCTGATCCCTACTGAAATCACTTACGGGATGCTAAGAGGCATCCGTATAAGTGGATATAAGCATACCCTGCTTTCTGCCATAGACATTCCTCTTCCATAGGCACAGTCACATTTCCCTTCCTTACGTTTCGTCTAGCTGTTCTGTCCTCATTATTATAGCAATTAATATATCCCCATCATTTACCACTAACTACATTTCAAGGACAAAAACCTCCAGATACCATTTTTGTTCTGGATTAGAGCTGCCTGAGGCAGATCGTAGCTGTGCCAGTTCCCTGGGATTGAGTGCTCTGACCAACAAATGAGGAGTGCCCAGCCTGGGACAATGGTGGTGGCACTTCCCACCTCCAGCTTTCTGCTCCCCTTCTCTTCCTTCGCTGTTGACAGAAAGCCTCACATGGGGACATTGTGCTGCACAAGGAGGTGAGCTGGCACTCGTCCCCCATTGCCTCAGTACAATAGGACGCAAGCCAAGGGAGCCAAGCAACAGCTGAGCCATCCAACAGGAGAGGTGCAAGAAGCTCCAGAAAAAGAGTGGGCTGAGCAGACAGTCGGGAGTAACTGTGGCTTCCCCCTGTTGTAAATCTGCATGATTTCTGAAGGCAGCAAGTCAAGTGCCAGGAGCATTAAGTCACCTCTGCTAGACCTGGGGGTTTTTCCACAAAATCTAAAATGGGATTTGGTAAAACACAAGCACAATTTTGAGACATGAAGATTTACTAATTTTTCAATAATAGTCTCCAATATAAAACAAAGTATTAAGAAAAAATATGTTTTCAAATCTTTACTTGTCAAGGTAAGAGTGGAATCCAAAAATCACTTCAAAAGCAACCTAGCTATAATTTTATTCACATTTTATTACAAAAAAGTATGTTGATATAAATATGTCCCCTATTTTACCCAAACAATTCTGTATTCATTCATTTTTCTGCATTCAGAACACCAAAAAGAAAAAGGATATTTAGATCTATCATAAAGTAGTCTGTTTCAGAAAGTGCCAGCTGACACCTAAATCCAGCGTCTGTGACAACCAGTTTGCACGCCTATGCACCCCCATATCAAAGCTGTAAAGTCGTTTGACTTAAATAAGCAGCAAAGTAATACAAAATAAAAATAAACATAAACCAGAGAACTTCAAACTTCGAGTTTTATTTTCAAGATTGCCTGGGCAAACAGCTCCTCTCTCCAGATGTGCTTACAGTAAGCAGCGCACCTGCTCTTGGTTTCAGAGCAATGCGATGCAGATGAACATCAGCAAGTGCTCTGAAAACAGAGGATCTTAATTTATCTTTGTTATTAAAAAAAAAAAAAGAAAAAACTAACAACAACAAACCTTTTCCTGACAATGGATGCCTTTTCTAGGAATCTTCATTAGCAAACCAGTGAGAAAATGGCCCTAGGAGGAGACATGCTTCCCACCCTAGAGGGGTGAGCTTTACTTCTCAGGGCAGATTCCCAGAGCAGGGTTGGCAGTAGAACCTGCTTCATAGGGCCTCCACATGGCAGTAGTGTTTGAGTGGCTGGCCAAGCACCCATGTCATTCACAGGACAATGTTCTGAAAGGCTCACTCTTAGAGAGCTGAGTTAGTGGGGCAAAAAACAAGACACCTGGTCTTTTCAGTTCCTCATACCCAAATATTCATCTTTATGCTTTCATCACCCTGTTCTGGTCCTCCCTATCCTCCCATCCAGCTCGGCTGCCTTTCTGCCTCAGGCAGATGTCAGAGAACAACGTTTATTGTAGGAGACTTCAACCTGTGTATGGCTGCTAAGTGCCACCTGGGTCAATAAAGGTGTTGCTGATGATGCTAAGAGTCATGAGAATGATAGACTTTATAACAGAAAATTTAGACTAAATTTAGCCCCAGCTTCTCACATTTGCAGAAGTTAAAGCAAAACACTGATTTGTGACACTGTGATGAAAATAAATGTAGATGTAGTGATGGACCGTGAAACCAGTGCACTTCCCTGGCTATTAGAAATACATGTCCTCCTTTGTAATGCGTCCCCTCACATTCCCTCAGACATGGCACCAAAGAGCAGGCATGGTACCACAGAGAGAGCCCAGCAGGGCATCATGAATGACCTGGGAATGTGCACCAAGCAGGAAAAGTGTGATGGTTTCTAAAGGGATGCAGTGTGCCTCAGTCTGCCCACCATTTGCTGCTTACAAGAAAATACTCCATAATCAATTGCTTTTATAAAAGATAATCCAGATAATCCTAATGGGAAAGTAGTGTGTTTAATATGTTCTTGGTATGCTGGAATGGTCTCCATTAATCCTTCACATAGTGTGAAGATTTCAGCCAATGGTCATTCATTGTATTAATTCATTCTGGATTTTTTTGTCATTTCTTTATCTCTACTGTTTAACACACCACCAAGAATAAAAATTCATTTTTACCGCAGGATCTATTTCCTGCTTTATGCTGAATTTAAACCTTTCTCACATTTATTTTATAATTCTTTTATTTCATTTATAGAATAAATTCCAATTGAATTCCAAGTGAATTTATGATCATTTAAGGATGCAATTATGATAATATAAGAAAATATTACTGTTTTCACTGAGTTGTAACATTTCCAAAATAGCTATTTTATGAGAGATAAACACCTCCAAATTTCTGAAAGCCATTTAATGTTCAGTGACAAAATTAAATAAGAGCAGAGAGATAGAAATTGATGCATTTAGGCCAGGAGTAGAAAAAAATCTAGAATAATTGGGATAATCCTTGTGACAGAGAGAAATTTATATTCTACAGTGTTGTATAAGCTCTATATAAGGATAAGCTATGCCTGTCATCTGACAGAGACACTACTAGGTTTCCCTGTCATTAAACCAGAAACAAATTGCTGGAAATCCAGCCAAAGAATTTCCTTCAGGGTTTGAGTATGTAGCTTTGGAAAAAGCACAATTATTCTGCAAATTATTCTCTGCAAGGCTGGTCGTGCAAGAAGGTTTTGCAGAATGACTTGGTTTACTGTGCACTTATATCAGTTTGTACATGTTGACAGTCCCTTAAAAACAGGGTAGAAAAAAAAGGGGGAAGAGAGACATATATCTGGCAAACTGGGAGGTTTTGAAGTGAGGAGAATAAAACTGGCATTAAGAATGATGAGCAACATGATCTGAGGCAGGAGAGGTTATGACCATCTGTGCATATGTGCAAAGCAAGGCGCCATTATATTCATGCTGCAAATGGAAAAATCATGGAAAGGGAAGACTGTAATGTCCCCTAGCAACTTATGGAAGAAATGAGCTAGTGCATTTCTCTTTGCAAAGTCAACACTACCAATATGTTCCCAGCAGGAAAAACGAAAGGGACCAGTTGAGCAAGACTTGGGTTATAAGTAGAAATTGGAAACCCTAACTCAAAAAACTTGAGGGGAGCAGCAAGACCTTGCCACTCACACAGATGATGCCTTTTTGCAGAGGGACAAGGGGCAGTCCCTGAGTTCTGAGCATGGCTGGGGTGGGGAGCCCTAGGCACACAGGTGTTGGGCCAAGAAATGGGATGAAGCTCCACCACTCAAAGAGAGAAGAGTAAGGAGGACATATGAGTCCCAGGAAACTCTTGGAAGCAGTCAAAGAGGAGTTTCCTTTCTTCCAAATGGGCAAGTGAAACCATGCTACAGAAAGCAAAGGATTTAGTATTTTTCATTCTTCAGCAAGTGTGGTTTGCTTTCCCTCCAGCACTGGGTATTTAAGCTATCCCAACAAAAACACCCTTTCTTCTTTTCCCTTTCTTCCTGTTGTTTTTCTTACTCTGCTCACAGAAAGGTAAATCAGTATGCAGGGTAAAAGGCAGAGGAGAAAGAGGCAGTAATTGCAGACTTATAAGAAAAGACTTTGGCATCTTGGGTAACAAGATGCAAACAAGAATTCAGAAGCACAGGAAGAAACTAGAAACCTGCTTTGCCCAAGATATGTCAAGGGGGAAAACTTTTTTCCATAACCTGAATAAGCATATGGACAAAAAGACTTTTCTTTACATCTTCTCACAGATGCACTATGAGTGTACAGTGGAGAACCATCAGCATTAAACCATAAGATATGAAGGTCACTTATCTAAACTTCCATCCAGCCCTAAGCAATTTAGATACTAATATACATTCATTATTTTGAAAACTCAGATGACTCATAAAATGGGAGCTAAAGTCTTCCATTTCCCACATTATTGTGGCATTTTATTAGTTAAGACTATAATATGGAGCAAATTCTCCCCATCATCAACATATTTGTTTTTCACACGGTTTAAGAAATGAGGAGTTTGCAACAAAAGCACCATTTCAATATTGTTAATTTATTTTTTATAACCTGCCATATTTTTATGTTGCCTCATCATTAGACTTCTCAATTTCCATCAGTATATTGACAAAGAACCCTGCAAATACAGCTGCTTTCTAAAATATCATAACTGTTACTTCATGCTTTTTAGTAACACCAAGGATCAGGCTTGCATCAGAGCTGAAGGGGCAGGACTAACTTATCTTCTATGACCAGGTGACATCAAAGGAGGCTGTAGTGAGGTGGGGGTCACTCTCTTCTCCCAGGAAACTAGTGACAGAACGAGAAGAAATGGATTTAAATTGTGCCAGGGTATCAGACTGGATATCAGGAACAACTTCTTCAGGGAAAGAGTTATCAAACATTGGAATATAGAGGCTGTCCAGGGAAGTGGTGCAGTTACCATCCCTAGAGGTATTTAAAAAATGTGTTGATGTGCCACTTAGGGACACAGTTTAATGGTGGACTTGGCAGAGCTGAGTTAATAGCTGCACTCAATGATCCAAAAGGTCTTTTGCAACCTAAATTATTCCATGATTCTATGACTTGTCTCCGGATTAAGATACCTACATGTAGTATTTTATCCAAGTTCATGCGTTGACATTCAGTTAGGTATCTTACTCTGGAGATGAATCCTACTCTAAACCCTTAGTAGTAGCATCACATGGGGGGCTCTGTTAGTATGTCAACTGTGTGCATGGCAACTACAGTGGTTTTTTTTTGTTGTTGTTTTGTTGGGTTTTTTTGGGGGGGGGTTGGTGGTTTTTTTTTTTTAGAACACAGCTCTACAGAAGTTCCTATGACAGTTCACACTGTCTGCACACAAGTATATATGCACCCTAGACACTCTAGAAAGTAGCAGTTCTTTTCTCAGTAGTGATGGAACTTAACGAGTTCATATAGTTGTTGTTCTAATTTCCACTCATGAGGGCAAATATTAGTGGTAGATAATTTTTCCTATAGTGTTGTAACTTTTTTCTCTTCATTTGCCACATTCTGTCCAGGCTGCTCTATTTTTGCCATGGATGTCTCTTGCAAAAAGCCACTGATACTACTAAAATCAAGGTTATAACAGGTTGATTTATCATTGTTAGAGGTAGTTTATTTCATCTTGATTAAAATGACTGTTATTTTTTTTTAAGAAATAATTTTTCACTCTTCTAATTATGAGCTATTTACTCATTCAATATTTTATAGTCTAGCAAGATAATCTTGCAAAAATTTTTGCAATATAAAATCCTGCAATCTGCTCCCACATCAAAGCCCATGGTTTTCATACAGTTTGTTCTTTTTCTGTGGGGCCATTACCTCTGTGATTAGTAACCTCTGTGATTCTTTTAATGTGACCAAACAAAGCAGGTGACCTTCCCACTCAGTGGCCACTCAAGGTGCTTTTGACTGAAAATCCACCAGTGCACCTCTATCTTCCAACACCAAACACTCAGTTTTCACAGGAAATTTCAGTCAAATCAATCTGAGTTTCACTGAGAGCCTGCTCTCAAGCTTTTATACCCTCAGGGCATTCCTGTAGTTCCATTTCCCTATATACAACAAAACCTCACCTGCATGGAGATCTTTGTGGCTAATTCACTTCCTTAATATTCCACTTCAACATGAAATATACAAAGTAGGGATATATGAAGTATACCAGAGTTCTCCATGGAGATTGGATTAAACAAAAAACCAAAATAAATAATTCAGCAACACTATGAGATCATATTTTACCTCCTCATCCAATGCACTTAATGGCCAAATGATGCTTGTCTTGCTTTGAATGCAAAGTCCTCTGATTGAAGAGGGTCTTTGTGAATAAGTTAGGCTATGTCTTGGCAACAAAGAAAGAAAGAAATTTCTTCCATACTACTGAGATTACAGTTGCATAAACCAAACATTCAGCCCTCTTGGTGAGCAAACTCACTATCAAAACCTAATCCCCAGGGCTTTTCACCAAACTGACCTGCTCTCCCTGTGCTACAGGAAAGCTTCCCTCTGCCCCCTCCCTACCTTGGCACCCTATCCAAGATGAAAGTGATGGGACCACCAACACAACCACAGCAAACACTGCAGTAGTTAAAGCTCACCATTCCCTCCCACCTCCCCCCATATTCCAGCAGAGCACTACCAAAGTCCATAAACTTACGTCTGATGCTGACAGTTTTATTGGGCCAGAACTACAGTGCTGATCCATGCTGGATTCAGCTGCAAGCCTGGATGGTCTTTCTGGCTTGACTCTCACCCTGAGCAAGGATGCCTCTGGGAAATTTCAGCTCCAGTTCACAGTCATGCCAAGGAAACGGGCTGCACATCTCAGCTGAAATTATTTTGCCTCAATCAATCACCTCCTGACTACACTGCACTTTGGTGACGTTCTTCGTTTTCAGATTTGACCTCCTCCTCAAAAGTAGTCTTCTTCCAGTGTATAACTTTGTACTTGCTGACAAGACAACAGTTAAAGCTGGCTCAGTACTGTCATTAAACTGTCATCTAGCACAGCCATACTTGAGCACATACTCTTTGCATCTACAATGCTTTGGCTTATTTGTACCAACCAGAGGCTCCCAAAATGCTTTATTCTTCATGTGGCAATCTCCTTGCCCTCTCTTCTCAACCCACAAACACACTCCAAACAGCTTGGGAGTTCTGAATTTCCTGTTAAACTTTTTTTTTTTTTTTTTGGTAGGCAAAACCTACACAAGCCTATCACAAGTAATTTGCAATCTAAGAAATTATAAGTAATATAAGCACTCTGATGGAGTAGACCTGCAAATCAAAGTATTTCTTTGAGTCACATCTGCCCACACTGGCAGGTGACAGGAACATTGCACTTCACTTGGCACATGTAATTACAGTGACTAAATCAGTTTCTTAGTGCAGAGGTGGTCTCTCAAGTCCAGAAACTGTGGAACAACATTTACACACAGATACACACATATACAAAGAAAAAAAATAATGCCAAAACCAAAAGAAACACTGAAGTGATGAATAATGGAAAAAACAAAAACAAAAGGAAAATATGCTGGTTGTCATTCCTTGATGTCTTCAGGGAATTGTGCATTAATCAAAGATCTGGCTTTGGTTAAAGACAGGGAAGAAACACATAAGCAACCATAAGACATGAAACTCAGTGCCTTACTGGTCTACTTCTGGCCTTCAAGTATAAGATTACCTGTACATCTAAAGCCATGTACAAGACCAAATTGATATTGAGGGTTTGCTGTATGTAAAGTTTCAAAAAAGAAAAAAAAAGAAAAGCTAAAAGAGTGAACTTTTAACCTCCCCCTCTGCTCTGAAATAGTAGCAGTCTCAGTTAACTCCATTACTTAGTCTGCCAGTAGAAATGGAGGCACAGAGCAGACAGGTTTCCTGTCTGCCAGCCCAGCACAATTTTGTCCTTTCCATAACATGTAGGGGTAGTAATGCAAAGGTTAGCAGGCCAAAGTGTGCACATGCAGGAAAAATCAAGATCTGGTCCTTTTGCCAGGTGTCCTGTCACAGCAGGGGGAACAGATGGGAAGATCAGCAAAATTTGGATGTACAAAAAAAGTTGCTCCATTGGGCAGCATGCTATCTCTGAAAATATGACCTGCCAAAGAGAGCTTCCCCCTAAAATCACTGGCTTAACATTGCCTTACATTAAAAGGAAATGTTTATAAAAGAATTTGAGGTAAGCAATAGGTCTGATACTTCTGGTTTTGTTCTTGAAAAGGCAAATTTACAACTGAATTAGTCATCAGAAAGTCAATTCCCAGCTGTGACAAACAAGCAAAGAGCTATTCAAGTCACAGTAACACCAATAGTATTAATGATCTTGGTAATGAAAAGTTGATGAGTTTTAACAAGTGTTATCTGACACAAGATAAATACTATTAAATATTAAAATTCTCTTTAATTACATGTGGAGTTTAGAAGCTCACAAAAACCAAGCTCATTGGTATGCCACCGACCCCTTCACCTGTCCCTGGGCAGGATAATGCCATTGCTCAGTCACTGCCAGCACCACCTGAGCCCTGGCTTTCCACAGCATGTGGAGACACAGCTCTCCTCTTCTGCATCTTTCCATAAGGAAGCCAAAGGCCCAAGGCAATTACAAAACCAGTGCGGGTTTAGTTCTGTACAAGTGGGTGGCAGAGCTCCCAGGCAGAGAAAAATGTTATCACATTTAAATGGATTTAACTGTGTGTTTGTTTTTTGCATGCAAGGACCTTACAGAGGTGTCTGTCATGTTTTTCTCCAACAGTAGTAGTCACAAAGGCATTTCGTAACTTTTGAAAGAGATTTTAAAAGGCACTGTCCAACAGTCAATTCCTCACTAGGTTTGTAATTTAGAATTCAGCTGGTTTTGTTTCAGTGGCTGTGATAAACACTTTGCTGAAATACTTACAAATACCTGTCCTGCTTTTCACTAAGATGGCAAGTGTCTGTTTAAGAAAAAAATATCTTTCCCAACACTTCTTTACACCTGTATTTTTACACCAAAATTTACACAGCAGATAAAAGACGAGTCTTTTTCATCTTAAAAGGCATCATGCTTTCTTAATATTCGCAGTGCTTCAATTAAGTTGTTTTGGTGAATGAAATTGAACCTGCCCTCATGAATAACAGAACCACTTCCTACTACTTCTGCTCTATGGCAGGAGCACAAGAGAGAAATACAATTTTATAAAATTGCACCTCTGGCTATACACTCCCTTCCACAAAGCTCTTTAAATATCCTCATATTTAACCTAAAAAAGCTGAATCATGTTCATTCACACTAGTTTGGAGGGTAGGCGTGGGGTCCAGGGCATCTCTTGCAGGGAATGGAATAATGGAATGGAATAATGAACCTCCAGACATGGACAGATTAAAATCTGAGATGAATGATTTTTGTGCAGTATTTTCAGGTTTTACTAAATTTGACCATTGGTCTGTTTATGTCTTAAAGACACATATGCTGATATAATTTTTCAAAAATTATTATATATATTAATTAAATTTCGATAGTATACATACAGTTATAATTAACATACTAAAGAATCCCAGTTTCATTTAACAGAGAATTAAAGTAAAAATACTCCTAAGCCAAGGTCCTCTGGACATTTGCTATCCAATCTTACTTCTTTGTTTTCTGAGAAAGAAGAAATGAGCTCCTAACAGGTATGTATATGAGACACATATAAAAATATTTGGGATGAGTTTCTATGCATATCGTTCCAAATTTCCTGTATCCGCTCACATAGGAAATTTTGTTTCTTATTCTTTTTGCATTTATTTAATATTTATTAAAAGAATAGTTCATATTTCATTGAAAAAAATTCTAGCCATGGTAGAAAACAAATTGGGAGCAAGTACTAGAAAAAGGAAAATGAGAAGGGAGAGAGTGGGGTGGAGAATGAATTAATGAAGTAGCTTTACTTCACTTACCAGTTGTTTGAAAACAGAAGTAAATCCACTTCTCCCTGGCTTGCTGAGTGAAACTTCAGCGGTAAGTCCTGTCCTGCCCTGCCCATTTTCACTGTATGCCACCAGCATTGGAATGCATTTGTGGGGATTACTGGTGCTTTGAGTGCTTTGAGTGGCTATTTGGGTGTGACACGGGTATGCATCTATGCTGACAAGCATTAAGCGTGCAAATTCCAGTAGGAAACAAGACCCTGTTGTACCTCCCAGACTGGGATTTTTACCTTTGGTGCTGTCACTTGCTGTGGAGTCACTTCTGGCTGCTTTTAACTGCAGTACTATACAATAGATTCCACTCCTAATTGGAAAAAGTTGCAAGACCTTATCCCTTAAAATGCAGTGGTTTTCCTTTGATATTGCTACCAGGAGCTAAGGATCCTCAGTCCTTCCAGGAGTTGCTCAGATCACCACAGGATCCAGTCTGCTTCATCCTGTTAACATTCCCAGTGTATTATATTATTATCACCATAGAAACAGATATAAAGTGCGTTTGACTTCAGGAATAAGCACAATTAATATTTTATCACTCAAATTTTAAATGCTTTTAATCTTTTATAATCAGAAGCAGATACTCTCAAATTTGGAAATTATACAGCATTTTTTTAAGTTTTAAAGCTGCCTCCATTTAAATCACTGGAGGTGCTAAACACATGCCTTTGACTTTTAATGTGAATGAGGTAAATTCTTAAATATATGGTCTAACCAAAGGTTTTTTTTTCTGAATGATGGGATATGATACCCCCATGAGAACATGGTAAGAGTTTCATGTCTTTACAGTACCAAAGAGCCTTGATGTATTTATTATATACTTTGTACTGCCCTAAGCATCTGAGAGGCCAAAAGAGAATGCTGAAAGGAGGGGGATCAGCAAAAAACTACAGCATAAAAAGGATGTGAGGTTTTTCAGGGTATCAAAAGGAGATGAAAAGTTTAACATATTTAACTGGAATTTCTATGGAATTATAATTTAAACCACTGAACTGAACGCTGTAATCCATTAAACCTCTGGGACCAACCAAATTGCAGCAGCATGTTAAAAACACAGCACGTAACCGTGTGTCAAAACTGGCCAACCACAGAGACAACCTTGTCTGCAGATACCCACCTGAGTCTATCTGAGGAAGCAACTCCTTGCATTACCAGAACTGTCTTTGCACAATGCCTCCGAGTGGAAACAGGCATTAAACATTTCTGGTCACCCTGCAGCTCAAAGGGCAGCTCAGTGGCACCGTGGGAGGGAGACAAGACACCAAATTGCACAAGAAGCTTCAGCATCTGGTTCTGAGCTCACTGCCTTCCTTGGAGAAAATCACAGAGTAAAAGCAAAAGCACTCTGTGGCATGTTACTGTGCACCAGATCTCTGGGTGCCTCCAGACACCTGCCAGCTTAAATCACCAACACAAATATGTCTGTACACATGAGACACACAACACGCGAGATGTCCTACGCAGCAGGTAGGCTGACATCCTTGATGCAGTAGAGCCACGGAAAACATGTTAGTGTCCCAACATCTCATTGAGTTTAGGAGGCTCTTGCTTTGCCCAGAAGGCACAGTCAGAGGATCGGCAAAGCACTGTTTGTGTCTATTGCCACCTCCATGCCTGCTTTTCTCCAGAAGCAAAACTCCTGCTGGTTGCAATGTTGCAGTATCAGAGGGAAGGTGTTCTTCCATATTACCTGGGGATCTTGCCATCCTTAGCAAGCAAAATACCGCAGACCATGCAAAGACTCCTGAGACAAAAATATTTTCTCTCTCAGGAAATGGAATTGTAAAAAGAAAGAATTAATGGTTCGTTTGGTAAAAGTTTGCAATGTGCTTGATCACACAGCAGTCAGAAACTGCTTTAACTTTCTCTCTGCTTTCAGTACAAAGTGCAACACAAGGCCTCTAAAGGCAACAAAAGCCAGTGGACAGAGGAATACATCATAAATGGGTGCATTGTAATTCACACAGACTTTGTTATGGTTTACTTTTCTTTCAACCCTGCTTTTAAAATGATCCCTTAAAATCACATGTAGATTTGTAACTACAAGTAAACTACACAAATATCTGTGAGCTCTGTGCAAAACACAGTGAGTAAAATCAACCAAAACGTAGTACTTAGAATTATAAACTGCAGAAATATTAAAATCTTATGTAGTAACTACTTCACAGTATGCCATCTGGGAAATAAACACAAATGACTGGGAGTATTTATTTTTCCCATTCTAAAATAGCCCCTCATGCTTTTTCATTCAGTTGGTTTGGTTTTGGGGTTTTTGTTTAAAAACCAACAGAAACAAACTGCTGAAAAAAACACTGCAAGAAGACGTAAAAATTTTAACATATTCCCAAACACAAAAACGTGCATCTATCCATCTATCTGATATACATTGCAGTATTATCATCTTTATACCACTATAGAAAGCAAAGTCACAAGAAGCAATAAATACCTACTTATTTAAAATGGAATTAAATTCAACTAAGAACTTGTTGGCATATTTATAGTTGTACTGCGCATTCTTCCATTTATTTACAAGTTTACATCAAAATACAGCCATTACCATAATTGTAAAGCATTTCAGGGAAAATGGGGGATATTTTCTTTTAAAGGCAGTTGGGCAGCAGACACAGAAATGTGTCAAGAAACTGTCCAAAGGTGCATGGTGAACCATTATCAGATGAAAAAACCAAAATCAGAGACCTGACTAGGAGAGAAAATCAAGCATAGATCTTGAGTTTAAAAAAATGCATAACTGCTGTAGAAAGACATTGGGAAAGATCCCCCAGTGTCTCCCATGGATCATGGAGGTAGTTGAGTTTTTGTCGTCAAATTCAGAGATACAAGAAATCTCTGCTCTGCTGCAGCTGAACAGTTCTGAACTTGTATCAGATGTGGGTAGGAAAAGGTCTTTTCCTTGGGCTAAAATAGATTATTAGGATTTTCATTCAGTGTGAATGCCCCCATACTACTCACTGCTAGTGCCCTCACTCCAAATAAATAAATAAATAAATAAACAAAATTAACACAAAAAGATCTCATTTTTCTCTCAGTATAAACTAGGAAAAGAGAAGAAATCTCAAAAATTTTTGCATAAAGTAAAATATCAAGGGTGTTACATCTGCAAGCTATAAACTCCCCAAAAGGTTTTTTTCTTCTCCAGACCATGCTATTTCTGTATGCTATTACTTCTATATCTTTCTGTCAGAGAAACATAGAAGCAGTAGGACTGGGAGATGCAGCCAAGCACAGCCACCTGCAGATACTAGGAAAACCACAAAATATTTGCTGAAGCAACAGATGCCAATGTTTAGCTTGCTACAGCTATTGAGGAGAAACACGAGAGGAAAAAAACATGAGGAACGCTTCTGTGCTCAATTTACTGAAGGATAGAGAGATTAAATTTTTTAAATGGCTAAATAAAAATGTAAATCTGTGTTCATATGTCTTTTTCTGGGATGTATAAAATGTGCAGAATAAGCAGGAGCATATAGATTTTTGTTTTCCTTTGGCTCAAGCCACAGTAATATTTCTGGTCTCAGAAATCTTCACTCTCATTGAGAATTAGGTGTTCCTGACAGAAGTTTCACATTTTAGAAGTTCTCAGCCTGAGGGTCAGAGCTGCGTAGGAGTCAATAATGTGGAGTGAAACAATGTAAATAATGAAATCAATGGGAAAATTCCCAGAGAACCTAGTTCCTTGTGGACTGCGGCATACGACAGTAAGAATACATCCAACAGAACTGAAATCCTGGGAGGAAAATGAATTTAGGAAAATATGTTTCTATATTTCTTAGAGTAAAAAGAGCTGTGGAAGGAATTCAACCATTTGTCACTACAATGCACCTCATGAAGATACAATGACCAAGCTCTCCGAGAGCCCAGGATAGCAGCGAGGCATGATTTGTGCAGGAGAGCAAACTGTTACTGGGGAGAGAAGCTATACTCCCTGATTTTTGGGCACATTGACAATAAACCTACATTTTTTGACAATGAAGACTTTTAAATTTCATTTTCAAGGTAAAAAGGAAAAAAAAAACATGTTGGGCATGAGAAATACACTAGCAGGAATGAACAGATGGTACTGTAAATAGGAATAGGTCAGAGCTTTCCTCTTCTTGCTGATTTCTTCTCAAATGTTTCATTAGATCAATGCCTAGAAAAGCTGAGCAAATTGTAAAGGTTGAATAAAAAGCAACATGGAGTAATTTGAGATAAGCTGGGTTATATGTAACCATAGGAAAAAAAAAAAACCAAACAACAAAATGTACCAGGAGTATAAAGATATTTCTGCCTATCTGCTTACCTTCTTTTTCATCATTTGCCTTTTCCTGTTTTTTAATTAAGTGTAATTAATTTGGGTTCTGGGGATTCCTTCAACTCCACTGCTTGGCCACAGCTTTTAGGGGATCCAAAATTGCTGTATATTTTTCTGGACAAGAGCTATGATCTGAGGATTCGTTAGCATTCAGCTTTATTAGACAAAGTAAAGCACAGACTGACTTAGTGACTTGCACAGGGCAACAGTGGAACTCTGGAGCAAAACTGAGAAAGAAACCCATGTCTTCCCTGTTAGGATTCAGCACCAAAACACATAGATTACTCTTTTGTCACTGCCTCAGTGTTATCATAGAAACAGAACAGGAATTAAATTCTGACAAATAATCAATTATGTAAGCAAGGTGATCTGTCCTGGGAAAGGAATGTTTTAATCATCATTTTCCCTTCAGTCTTCCTCCAAAGCATGATGCTTATGGTATTGCAAATCAGGAGCTCAGATCTGGCAGAATAAAGCAGAAAAGGATACAAGTTCTTTAGTGTTATGACTTTAGTGAACTTCACTGAGGTTACAAAAATGCAGTAATTGTCCTCTGCATAACTAAAAGGCTAAGGCTTATTGGAAATTCACAGGACAATTTCAGACTTCTAACTGCTTATTGCTTCTCCGTTCCTGGTATCCTGTTAAGGACAGGAGAAACACTGCTGGTCACTCTTCTGAAATTATAATGAAAAAGTTAATTCTCTTGGAACTAATCAGATATTACACATAGTTCTGCAATTATTCTATTGAACAAAGGTCTCTCTAAAGAAAAATTAATCTAACACCTCTAAATGATGCAGTCACATGTATTTTCAATTGTCACAAATAAGAGATCTAGTCACTCTCTTAGCATCAATTTTTGCTGCATGGTTTCATGAAAATAGTCCTCTTCAAAATTCATAAGATCTCTGTGTTCATTTAATTTCAGCTGTTCTGAAAAAAAGATATTAGGACTTTGCCAAAGATACGAACCTCATTGTTTGTAATGAGGACTGCCCAATAGTTAGATGAGTTCAAAGGATGTCTGCCTTTTGTAATTAAAGACTGAATAGTATTATATCTTCTTTTGAATGCTGGAACTATAAAACCATCTGCCCGTACAGTTGTTCTAAATTTCTCATTATTTTAGGCTGCATAGCATGTGTTTGCTATTTTAAATTACAGTGCTGCAATTCACATCTACTGGCACAAGAGATGGAAACTGAAAAATCTTAATGCCTGCTAAAGGCTGATGTGCTCGAGGGAGAGCAAGAAGCATAACAAGCTGGCATTAATGCCCTTGTCAGTGATTTTTTATTTTTTTTTTAACAGCAGGTGGGTTGAAACTTGTGCTTGCTGATGATAGATATATTAAATCATATGTCTGGAAGCCTTGCTTCAACACCTCTCAGTTGTAAGGCTCTGCTGGCCCATCTTGTGGTTTCAACACACTGAGTAGAGCACTTGCACTGTGTTGTAATACACCCAAAGATGAAGGAACTGCAGCCAGGAATTCTTCTGGTGATGGACACCTTGTATTTTTCAGACTGACCAAAATAATGCAACAACACATACACACAGGAAAAAGCTGACATCTTGTGATGTTTCTGTTGATATATCCTGAAGGAAACCCCACTATATTAGTGAACTAGTGTAAAATGGTCTAGGAAGGAAAGGAAATCCATAGTTTAAGACAAACTCCTTGCTGGGAATCTTAGAAGTCCAGACCAGATGTAGTGCCTTTCTCTGAGATTTTGCACACGGGTGGTGGGCCATTGTGTTTTTCTTCCTCACCTCCATCCTACTGAGATCCAATGAAACAACTGCCTACAGCCTTGCCAGTTGTTGCTAAGATTTTTCCATAAATCAAGTGAATTAAAATTTCCTGCAGAAAAAAAAATAAAATTGTGGCCTGTTTCAAATTTCTGTTATCCCTTCTCACAAATAGTGCTGTATGTCCACACAGGGCATTTAGCTTAAAACGTAATAGCCATTACATCTTTTAAGGTGGAGCCTAAATTTTTCTATGTGTATTTCCTAATTCTAATTGGAGAATGTTTATATAGCCTCTTTAAATAACTGTTTCCTAACTAACTTAAAAATTATACTTCTGACAAGCAACTAATAAGCCACTGCAATTAGCAATATAAACTTTCTCCTAACAAACATAAACTAAGAGTGACAGAGATATGGTAACTGATTTAATTATGTCATAGGATATGATATTTAAATGAAGCTTTATTTAAATGAAGTTAACACTGTCTGTAAAGTGTTTTCAGCTCCTAAAGGCTGGAAAAAAATGGTGGAGGATTCAATAAACTACTTACTACTTCTGTTACTGCAGAGAAATCTCAACAATAAAACAAAAAAAGAATAACCAACATCTATGCAGGAGGACTCCTGGCTTCACCCATTGTTGTTCTCAGTGCCTGGGAGACAAATGGCAAAAAATGTGGACCCCAGATCTCACAGCCATTCATAACCTGACCCACTGATGTGGTTTAGAAAGGTATTCTCCAATTTAGAGCTGTGACTAAAACTCCACGCTGTTCAGTCCACCCTCCATCCTCCAATGCCGCAGGACAGAGAGGAGAATTGGAGGCACAGAAGGTAAAGATCACAGGTTGAGATAAGAACAATTTACTGGAAACTGTGATGAGATTCGAAATCAAACAGTAACAGCAAGAGTGTTAATAACAAAAGTGTACAAAAGAGAGACTGATTCACATGCAAAATGCTCACCAGGGAGCCCAAGACCAAATAACCCAACAGCAGCCACCCCGACCAAGAGAGTGCCCTCCTTCCCCTGCCCTGGCGATGTGAGGTGATTTGGAATAACCTCTGGCTCTGAACCATGACACCTCCTGGCTACTTCAAAAATTAACCCTGTCTTGGCCAGAGCCAGGACAGAGCCTGGACTAGATTGGGCTATCCACAATTTCTCTGGGCAGCCTTTTGCAGTGCTCACCACCCTCACATTTCTTTCTAATATTTTGTCTAAATCTGTCCTCTTTCAGGTTGGAGCCATTGCCCCTTGTCTTATCACTACATGTCCTTGTGAAAAGTCCTTCTCCAGCTACCCTTTAGGTACTGGAAGGCTGCTCTAAGGTATCCCAAGTCTTCTTCATGGTAAACAACCCCAACTCTCTCAGCCTGTCCTTGTAAGAGAAGTGCTCCAGCCCTCCAATCATTTTTGGGGTCCTTCTGTGGACCTGCTCCAGGAGGTCCACATCCTCTTGTGCTAGGAACCCCAGAGCTGGACACAGCACTCCAAGTGGGGTAGGAATGGAGTAGATGAAGCATTTGGGTGAGATTTTACACTCTAATTTCAGACATGGCTTTTCAAGTGCTCAAATGGTAGGTACACTGTCAGCTCACCTCTAGTTATCTTCTTCCCTCAGCTCACCTCTAGTCATCTTCTTCCCTCACCTCAGCTCTGCTTTGAAAATGCAGACAGAGGGAAAAATTCCTTGACTTAACTGTAGTCTTACAGTGTTCAAACAGACTGTCATTTTTCTTATGGTAGACAAGTAAAAATGACAAGCTTTATGCTTGTTGTAAAAAATAGTATGCCATAAAATGTTATTAAATGCATCTCCACCCAAATACCATTTCATCTAAATCTCCCTCTTCTGAAAAGAAACTGAGCTAGTTTACTGGAAAGTGATAAAATAACATGTTCTTTGCTCAGTAAAAATTATAGGTAATCTCTGCAATTTCTTGTTAAGACTCATCTCCCTGTACTATGCTTGTAATTTGTCATTTTTACCCTGTAACTATCCCAGCTATCTGCTAAAGATGCAGAAAAATTCCCTTTACACAGACAGAAAAGAGCTGCTTTTCACAGCCCCGGTCCTGCTTCGTTCTCAGCACGGGAGAAGAAGGGGAATATCATCCTGGTGATGGAATTCAGGAGGTCTGTAGCCAACTTCTGCATCAGCTTTTCAACAAGGAGGCAGGTGTAGGACTGAATGAAATAAACCTTTGCCTACCTCTGGTCCTTTAGGCAAAGGGGACCTGCTCCTGTTGCAACTTCCCATCTGCTCCTGTGCCCTGCCAGCACACAGCTAACCCACAGTACTGCCTGCGAGCCATCGGGCAAACCATGGGGTGCTTTATCCTGCAGTCAGGTACATGATAAGGTGGAGATGGAGAAAGGAAGAAGTTGACTGACACCAGAGTGCAGCTGTGATAAAATGTACTGACCAGTGTGCTCACTAGCACACTTTTGCTGACCTGTGGGTGGTCAGGAATTAGGATGTGGCCTTCTGCCTCATTTCATGGTCTGTCTAGTAAAGGAGGTTCTGTTCTTCCTGCTTGGAAAGCAGGGTTATGTCACATAGTTAGAAGCACATGTTTTTCAGGGCACAAAAAGGCATAGTGTCTCTTCAACCTGCAAAAATAAAACAGAATTACTTTATGGTCTCTATTATTAAGTCTTTCTTATAACAAAACCTTGTGAATCAGGAAGAAGGAACTCTGTATGGAAGGTGCCCATACTGGATACAAGCACAGCACCTACAAGGCCCTCCAGATCATGTCCTTTCATGGACTGGAGTCAACCTAATGTGCAGGAAAGCTCCTCTGAATGAAAATCGTTCATAAATTGATCCTAAATTCATGTTAAAATGTAGATCAAAAATCCAGAAGGAAGTACATAATCTCACTAAAACTCCTTAATAAATGCTATGTATTTCAATATCTGTCTCCTTCCAAGAAAGATACAAAGTCAATCTGCCATCTCCTATCATTCTCTAGCACTTTAACCTTTATATTTGACAGATTGAAATGGTTGAAAAATTAATCTGGCAACAGATTTTACTTTCACAATAATAAAATTGCATTCCAAACAAGTTAGGAAAACAGGAATCATATGTGGGGGTGGAGGGGGGTGTCTATATATCAGTATTTTCTGACTTGGGTGTTATGTTACTACTGGGGGGTTTTGTACAGTGGCAACACAGTGAACAAAGTCCATGAAGTACAGGTGAAAAAATCTGTACCTGGAACTAGAATTGTGGTGTCAGACAAAAGATGCTGACTAACAAAAAATTAACTGTCACATGAGATTCAGAGAACACTATTGCTTATATCTTCTCTAGAAATATATTTATGCAGACCTCTATCTCACCTGTGTGAAAGGCAGAAAACAATTCCACTCTATTTCTAGACCAACAAGTGCCTGATCCTCTAATTTTTGGTGCCATCTTCCTTCCATTGGGCTCTGCTTCTTTGAAGTACCTCTTTTTTAACCTTATAGACAAACATATTTTCCCTGGTTAAGGAGCTCATGTGAAAAATGAAAGAATGCCCATTGGTTTTAAGCTGTTCAAATGAAGTATCCATGGCTTTATTTTCTGGCTGTTCTATATGTGCTGACACAAAGTCAGCTCTTGTAGAATATAATTTACTCATGAGCACAGTCTCATTTGCCCTAAATAGTGCTCTGCTTTTAATTACATTGCCACAGAACAGTTGAACAACTCTCAGGAGTCAGAAAATATAAAAAAAATTATTACTCAGACAGGACTTCTGTTTACTGCAAGGTTGTATTTAAACTATATATTTCTGCATATCAATACATATGTAGTTAAAGACACAGATAATAGCTCTGGTAGGTGTGCAGCTTCTTGCCTGGTGTTGCACCTCTATGACTTCTTCCTGGAAAGCAAAGATCCAGGTCTATAGTACAGTGGAACAAAAATTCCCCAAAATCTAGACCTTGCTCTTTCCCATAAATTTCACTCCCAAAGCCTATTCATTTGAGCCATATAAGCCCCACTGCTATAAAAGGTGGTCAAATCATTTGCTTTGCTTTGTGTCAGTTTATTTTCTCCCAGATCTCCATTTGGATATGTGAATTTTGTACTTCCATGGTCCATCCTGGATCTATCTGTATAACATAGCATAGATGTTTTCCCTGTGCTCCATGGTAGTCCTGTTTCCCTAATGCACATATGGTAGAGATATGATTTCCTGGGAAATCAAAACACAGAAAAGACGGGTGAAGTGTGTGTACAAATATATCCACACAGCTCCTACCTGTATCAATGAGCTGGAAAGAGCTCCAGGTACATGGGTTTGCTCTTTCCACAAGTTTCAAGGATATTTATAACAAGGAAAAATAAACAACAATTTAGTAGGTAAAGCTTTTATAACTTCTGTGGGACTGTGATGTTGTTAGGCTACATTAAGCCTGACAGTGAAAAATCTGGTCGTTGTAATTGCAGATATGTAAACTGTAAAAGATGCAACTTAAATGTCTCAACTAAAAGATATGAACTAAGTCTTACCAGAATACTTGGATAACAAAAATCTTCCTGTTCATTCTGAACAGTAATGTAAAACAGAGTAAATTAAAACAAATGCAAGATTGAGCTGTTGGGGTCTTAAACACGCATCAAAAGCCTTTATATATATATATAAAGTTTATTTTTTTCACACAAGTTTATAATGAAAGAGGAAAAACAGACTGACTTATCAGTTACAAATTTAAAACCTGACACTGAAATTTCCTTTAGGTTTTGTTGCTGGTGCATCTGCTCAGCAGTCAAATCAACTCTGCAAAGCTGTTGTCTGGTTAGAACCTGCCAAGATGAAATTAAGATACTTTTTATAAATATGGTACCTAGAAACTTCACACAAGGCCTCACTTTTACTCCTAAAACTTTCTGAGTTTTAACAGACTTATTTTTAAATCGTGTTTTTAAATACATTGCTTCATAACCAGCGCATTCATTATATATAAAAGAATAGATAATAAACTATTAAAAAGATTTTGTTAAAAAGCACAACAGTGCTAAACTTTGCAAACATGATGTTCACACTGGATTCCAATTCAGTCCTCAAAAGTTTAGCTGTCTGGTTCTTCCAGTCACTGTTGAAAAACAGAAGAAATTTAATTGTTCCAGTATTCCACTTTTAGCCTTCAAATAGTATTTTCTTATGCCACTGACACTCAGACACCTGAGATTACTTATTACGCTATAGGAGTGCTATCTACTTTTAAATGCAATTTTCAGCCCATACATCTTTATTTGTTCACTTGTTTCCACTAAATGACTGTCAAATATTCTTGCAACTAAGAGCTTCCTGCAGTTTGAGTATCTTGTGCTAGGAAAAGAATGTGCCCATCTGAAAATTGCACCTTGTGTTTCATATAAAGCTATTGTAATTACACATAAGCAAAGACATATTTTACTAGTATCTGTTCTACATTTTCATACCCTGTGAAAGACAAGCCTATAGCACCTGCCCAATGGAAAGCTAGGGAAATAAAACTCATACTGATAAATTCCTGCCTCAGAAGACTAATGTTTACCATGGCAAAGTGATGAATAAGCATGCTAAGCTTGTCCTGCAATAAAAGGTAGCTTCTAAATCACGAAAGACATGTGAAAATCACCTTTGTGAAAGGAAATAAAATATCTAAGTCCAGGTACTAAATAATAAAACCATCGGGGATTCAAATGACTCTCTTAATAAGTAACAGAGTCTGAAATTTTGATCTCTTGGTCATCTATTAAAATCCAGCTATATTCAATAATAAAAGATTATTGCTGTTTAATTACAGCTTCCTGAACAAGAAAAGAGTGTGTCTAAAGCTAAAGAAAGGCCAAGGACAGAGGGAGTCCATCAATTGCAAATCCACTGATTTTAAAGAAGACACTTGTGTTAATGCCAGCCACAACAGATTACTATTTTTCCCTGCCCTAATGGAAAAACTATTCCCATACTATATTTGAGTAAGCTGGGAAGATTTTCTCTTGAAGCATGTTAAGCTTTTTCTGTTCTTCATAGTGATGCATCCACAAGGAAGGAGCTTCCCCACACACACAAAAAAAAAATAACTTCTGTCTGCCTGAGCCACTGCTCAGGGGGGGCTTTACATGGAGATGACTTTTATGAGAGAGGATTAATTTTTTGAGGGTAATTTAACAAGCAGTGGCTTGAGGGAAAAAGAAAACCTCCAAGGTACTGGAGGGCTGGCTCCATTCTTGCTTACATCAGTTTAAAAACAGCCGAACAGCACAGGCTATCGGTGCCCAGCATCAACATTCCAGAGTGCATGGACATTGCCATGGATGTGGATACTCTTGTTACCTGTTCATAGGGTTAAAAATTCCTTGCAAAGCTGAAAGGCAAAGGATGGTCAGGACTATACGATGCATCTTCTGTAAGGGATGGATGTAAATCATTGGGGATAGAAAAAGATCACTTACCTGCATTACAGTCAGGAAAACTGATAATGAACAGAAGCTCAGTGCATGCCATCACTGCTTTTGAACCAACACTGCAACGGTAACCTTTCAGAGTGCAATTCAGTTTCTTTTCATTAATGCAGTGACTGGAAACTGCATGTATGTCCTAATGTTTTACTCAGTGCTTGTGAGAGGACTGTAGGAGAGAAAATCCTGTTTTCACTAACAGTCCAGGTTTTATGAGCAAGGATACAGACAAGAGTGGTCTTTCTCTTGATATTATACACCAGTTAAATCACTTGTCTGCTTCCCCATCCAATTCAAAAAATAAAATCTCCAGAGCTTTCCTCCACCTCTGGGAGAAACTACTGGTGCTTGTCTGCTGCTCCTGGGCAATGATTCTATGATTACTCTGTAAGCTTCAGGAATTTTCTCTGTTGCAGATGGAGAGAGATCATCTCTTCCAGGAAAGATTCAGAACAAAAGTTCAAAGCAGCTATACTTTAATAAATCTGAAAGGGCTTCTCTTTTCCCACTGACTACACAGGAGTCCATGGAAATTACACTTACCATAGTGGGGGTAGCCTTCCTCCAGAGTACACCCTTTCCCCTTATCTCGTCTATCTTTACAAGGAACCATAAAAGGAAAGAAAAAACCTGATTTCAATTTGTGTTGTTGTGTAGGTGTTCTCTGTAATATTTATTAGTAACAAATTATGTTTAATATATCTTTTTAACATATTCTTACTGGACTAGTCAGTGTTTTAAGCTCCTAATTCACAGTCAAGAAGAATGAAAAATTACAACAGAAGAAACAAAGCATCAGCTTATTCTAATATTCATATTAAAAACTATGTTATCACCTTAGGAGACAAATTTTTCTAAGACATCAAGAACATTTATGGAATCAAGGCTTCTATACCAATAATTTATATTTAATATAAAAGTGACTAGAAGTTATTTTTTGATTATGGAATACTGTGGATGCTTTCTGATAGCTAGATGTGACTGCATCCAACACTCACTGAAGTTTCTCAGTAACCTTTTAATGCATTTTAGTCTAACGAGGAAAATAAATAAGGCAAAAGAAAGAGGGGAGAGAAAGAGGGTATATGACTACCCATATACATGAGCACAAGGAAGAAGCTGGAGACTTAGTGGGATCACAGGACTTGGTTAAAGAATATTCAAAAGATGGTGAAGCATAAACTTTCTTCTTCTGGTTTTGTTTCTTCATTTATCAACATTATTTCAGTCCTATATTCCACTACATTCTGAAAATTCATCACTGCCCAAGCAGAGCCACACCCCTCTGACTCAGTACTTGAGACTAAGTGAAACTGAAACACATTTTAACAGTCTACAGAGCATTAGAGGTCAGCCTCAAGATCCTTTTTGATTGCTATTATGAACCTGAGTAAAATTGACTGCAGGATTTGATTTGTGTTTACAAACACCTGAGTTCTGTACCTAAGGAGAAAAAAAAAAAAAACAGCAAGCATTTTTGCTTGTCCATTCATTGGTTCATTGGAGTTTCATGCACTTCAATGCACACAGCAGAGTTTTCAGTCATAGAATCATAGAATTAATGGCTTGTGTTGTAAGAGAACTTAAAAGATCACCTAGTGATCTTTTAGATGGGCAGGCACACCTTGCAGTAGCTCAGGGTGTTCAAAGCTCCATCCACCTGGCACAACAGCAGCTGGAGAGAAGTGCGAGCATGTGTGAGAGGAAGAGCCCAGCAGACACCAAACTGAATGAAGAAGGAGGTACTGCAAGCTCTGGAGCAGAGATTCCCCTGCAGCCCCTGGTGCAGACCATGGTGAGGCAGCTGTGCCCCTGCAGCCCAGGGAGGTCCATGGGGAGCAGAGATCCACCCCCAGCCCATGGAGGAGTCCACCCTGGAACAGGTGAATGCCCCAAGGAGGCTGCAACCCCACGGGAAGCATGGGGAGAGTCTTGGTGGGAGCTATGGGCCTGTGGAGAGAAGTGCCTGTCCTGGACAAGGTTTCTGGCAGGACTTGTGACTCCATGGGGGACCATGGCCAGAGAAGGCTGTATCTGAAGGACCGCACCCCAAGGAAGGGACACACACACTGGAGCAGTTTGTGAGGAACTGCAGCCTGTGGGAAGGACTCACATTGGAGAAATTCATGGAAGACTGTCTCCTATGAGAGGGACACCACACTGAACCAGGTGAAGTGTGTGGGGAGTCCTCCCACTGAGGACAAAGAGGTGTGAGGAACATGTGATGGACTGACTGTAACCTGACTTCTCCATTCTCCCACACAACTGTAGGGGAGTGAGCTGAGAATTCAGGAGAAAAGTTTGGCCTGAGAAGAAAGGTGGGGTGTAGGGACGGTGTTTTTAAGATTTGGTTTTATTTCTCATTATGCTACTCTGATCTGACTGGAAATAATTTCAACTGATTTCCCCAAGTCAGGTCTCTTTAGTCTGTAATGATAACTGATGAGTGATCTCCCCCTGTTCTTAACTCAGAAACCTTTCATTATATTCTTTCTCCCCTGTCCATGCAAAGAGAAGAGCAATAGAGCAGCTTTGGTGGATACCTAGCTTCCAGACAGGGTCACTCCAACAAAATGTATGATTTTATTATTATTTTAAAAGCATATGGCTGAAATTTTTTAATTTCAAAGCTGGTTACTTCCCAGATTCCCAAATGCTTAGACTGTCTTTGCTCTATTTCTCCATCTCAATGACAGGCAGCTCAGATTAAATCTCCACAGCTAAAAATTGAAGGAGCAAAGGATAAGGAGCACTAGACAGGCCTGACACAGGACACAACTCAGCAACTTCTATTTATGTATCCACTTTCCATAACCACCCATCCTGTTTTGGGAAGGACAGTAGAGTAACTCACTTTATGTTAATGCATTAACCTAAAGCAACCCATTCACGTTTCCTTGTTCTTAGTACTATGTCTGCTTTACTTAGGTGTTGAGGCATTCATCTCAGTAATTAATGCACTGCATTAACCAATCACAAGCCACAGACCAGTGTGGTACGAACACTGCTGTCCCAGTGGCTTAACTTCCAACAATACTTATAAACAGATTCAGCTGCAGGGAACAACTCTGCTCCTGTGCAGAATCTGTTAGTCAAGGGTTCAGAGCACACAGCCGATACTCCATCACACAGACTATTTCTGCATCCCAATCAGAAATACAACTGACTGAAATAGAATGGAATTAGGCAGTGTCTAACAGGAGTAACAGTCACAAAACTGGCTCTAAGAAAGACCAAACCTGTAACTTTGAAAGGCTTACACCATTTCTGCATCTTCTCTGATTACTGTGTACCATCATGGTCAAATCTGGATGATCACAAGTCAGTAGGGCTAAGAAATGCTGGTGTTCAGAGGACATGAGGGAGAGCTGGCTTAAGGTCTCCTTCTTGCCTCTGGCTAGTGAAAGCAACAGCTATAAAGGCATCCTGTCCAACTATGGGTTGTGACTCGAGATGACAATAAATAATGTCTTGTGACAGCATCTGGTTTCCTGACATGGTGCCTCATGGATAGACTTTTGTTTTCAAATGCCTGCTTTATATTTATTCCCTCTTTTCCTTCCACACAAATACATCCCTAAGAACTTGTCTCTGCTGTCATTTTTCCAGCAGTCCATTTACCACATGGTCTATATTCCATGGACATATCACCATATTTGTGTTGACAATCTTGAATTATGGTCTGTCAGGCCACTAGTTTCCCCTCACAGAAGAAAATTACTGGATCAATGACCCTTGCAGAATATACCAGTAGAGCCATCTGGGCTGGGGGGAGATGTTTTCTTCTGTGCAGGTTACAAAAGGATGGGATAGTGTCCATTGTCCTTCAGGACAACTGGCTCTAGGGACAAATTGTAGGTAAGCCTGTAGCCTGAGTGTTGCATTATTGCCTGATGGGTAATGGACTTACATGAAGCTATTACATGACACCAAAGGATGGCTACGTGTGGCACAAACACATCAGTGATGGAGCGAACAGCCAAAGGTGCAAAAAGGCCTTGATGGTAAAGGTGTGGTTGCTGAAGTGCCTTGTGGAGCCCCCTCTACAGCCCCAGCTGGACTCTTAATAGGACAGGACTGGAGAGAGGACAAGTCAGCACTGGCCTTCCCCATTGCAACCATCCTTCTCAAGAACAGAACAAAATAGCATAGCGCTGGTCATTCTGAGGAAAACACTTAACTATTAATTTTTCTGTGCACTTGAGTTTTGCACTATCAAATGTCACTGTAAACAGAAAGAGAGGAGGAAATGTGAGGCAACACAAGACAGAAAATCTTTCTCTGAAGAGATATGGTGAGATTGTAGTAAAAGACATCACAACACCAAGCCACTTCTGATAAAGACTTTTAAAGTACACTCTGTCTGTTTCTTTTTCGAAAACTGTCTGTTCCAGCTCTCAGAGGCATAGGATAGGTCATGACAGCCCAAACCATTAGAGAAACATGATTTTACCCTGCTGCTAGCTAGGATGGATTTATTCTTTCTTCCACTGTGACTAGAGAGAAGAATACATTACTTGCAGATGATTCAATGTGGTGTGGTAAACTTTGTTGTCCATCAGGAAACACTCCTCACTGGTAAAGAAAAAAAATAATCTAATTCTAAAGATCTGTTTTTCAGGGCAGTTTGCAAATCAATGTCTTCCTTATATAGGTCAACAATAAGGTGCACGCCCATGAAAATTATTTGCCTCTACACTAATCCATGAGGGAGAAAGGTGGAACAAGGTAAAACTGTATTGAATGGGTGATTCTAGGAGCATGACAACCTTACCCAGATGCCTCATGCTGTTCTGTTTGGAATTTGTCCTCTATGTTCATGTACATTTGTTAACAATTAACTAATTTTGCTGTCTCTCATCTGTTGATTTGAATATATAAGGGGAAAGAAGGGCCAAATTATTTTCATTTAAGCAAAATAGCTAGTGTCAATGATGAGTCAAAAATAAGGAACAGACCCTGCATAGTTTTCAAATATAGCCAGTCACTGGTTAACCTGAGAAAATAGCAGATATTACCTCTTGTGGTAGATATAGTATCTAAATACATTGCTGTTCATTCACTGTTAGACTGTTATTTTCTGTGTTTGCAACTGTGCCAAAGGCAGATTCCCACCCGGCTGGCAGGGACATTAAACGGGTAGCTCATATAAAAGTGAACTAGACAACCATGCAGAGGCATGAAACTACAAAAATCTTAGAGAACCTTGTACTACTTGTCCCCCGCTTTGTAGACTTGACTCACAAGCATTTACCTTTTTCTCAAGACATGCATGGAAACCTTCATGCCACAGATACCAGTCTGAAAGTCAGAAATACACAATTCAGCCTTCCACATCTTTTTTGAGGGAGAAGGATTTCCTTAAAAAAAACTCATTTGTTTCTGACTGAATAATTATCTTCCCTTTATGATTATCTTCTCTAAGAAAAATATTTTCCTGAGTCTCATCTTAAATTGAAATTTTCCTGTCGGAATGCTACTTCAGTCTTGTCATTCTTGTGGTTCGGGATCTCACACTGCCTGGTGCTTTTGAGAGACATAATGCACTCAGAGATATCCTCTATTTGGCTAAGCATTATACACTGCAAGCTCAGGGTTGCAGCAATGAACCAGAGCATCAGATGACCTTGAAGCACTACAGCTGTCAATAAAGCAGAAGGCTCAGGGACAATTGGACATATGTGGGGGAGAAAGGAGACCTGTGGTTCAGGAACACAGCCAAAAAAGTGAAATGAACCAGAACTGGTCCAGGATACATTGTCCGTGGTATACTACAAGTCCTTGGATAAGTAACTGAGCATTGAAAATGAGGAAGAATTTAATTTCTAAGGAAAACTAAGCTAAACTTTGCACCCCAAAACATTTCACCAAAGGATATCAAAGTAAACTCCATATATTAGGTCTCACTGTGAAATAGATTAGCTCTTACTTTACAGCTGAGGAAACTAAGGTTCACCCTCACACAGACAAAAAAAATGGCAGAACTATTTTTCTTATCAAGGTTTTCAGTAAGATATTGGTCTAGACAAACAGCAAGAGCAAAGGTCAGATTAACAGCGATTTTTTTTTTCTGCATCATTTAGCCCAAGCGGTAAATCAAACAAAGATGTTTCAGCAGGATAGAGGATCAGATTTGAACTGAGGTTGAAACCCCTGGATTTATTTTAGGGAAGACAAATAATACACAACTGTGTAAGATCTGAGCAGTCACGTGTACATCGTGTGCACATGCACCGTCTGCCAGTTTGTAGATGACAGCCATTACTTGGGGAGAGATTTTGCAAGGAAAAAATTCATACAGCCCATCAGGTGGCAGCTGGACACTTCTGACGCAATACCAGCATGTGTCAAGGTGAGTCAGAACACACGTGGCACAGACAGAAAAGCAAATAAAATATTAACACTTTGTCACCAAAAGGGTTCTGTGGTTTGGAGTAAGGAAATCCACCAAGGGCTGATGGAACTGGCCACACTTTCAAGCAAAAGTCTGTGAAAGAAAAATGTGACTTCATTACAAGCACTGGGGAGAAGTGCACCACTATATTCCAGATGGTGAAGCCAATAAGCAGTGGAATATTTTTAACAGGAAAGATTGATTTAAAAAAAAATCTAAATATTGCTTATAACCCCAAATCCATAACAGATTTACAGAAAGAGAAAGAATCTTTAAAATATACTCAAACATTAAATATATTCATAGTAATGTCACAGTCAAACAAGGCACAGTCAGTAAACCACATCTGTACTTCTTCTATTAAAATGTGCTGTTGAGCAGAATTAACTCATCTGCTTAGGGAAATACACTGGGAAGAGAGGCACAAGGACACCACTTCAACTGTAACATGACGGCAATTTACATAATCCGTGTGTCATCACATGTGTTCAGGGTGAAAAAAGCTCAGGAACATTGTTTTTTATGAAATAGGGAGCCATTGAATAGGGAATTTAAATTTTGTCCAAATTAAGTGCGGCTGGTATAAAGAAATAAATGAATAATTCACAGTGTCCTTTGTTCTTAAGATTTCTTATTTATACTTTTAGTCAAGTATTATAGCATATTTTTACTCCTTAGAAGGTTTATCAGGTTAGAAATCTCTGCTCTCACCACTTTTCCTTGAGGCTACACACTAACAGCACCAGATCTATTTTGCTGTTAAATGGCCACAAATACAAGCTCCAACGGCCATATCTTGTTTTCTGCCAACACATCTCCCCTCTGGTACAGGAAAACAAAACTATGTTGGAAAGGACAGGAAGTCTGTTTTCCAAGGACCTTCTTAAAAAAATTTTGCCTTCTTGTCCTGATTTAATTTTGTCAGAATCTACCAAACCCATACCTATAAATGTGATATACAAACTTAATGACAGTGAAAGAAAGAGCTGCTAGGAGTTCCTTTAGTTGCTACAGTCACGGTGCTGCACAAGATATTTTGGTATTACTGGAAATAATTAAGTTCAAAGGAAACCACAGCAGCAAACCACTTTCCATCACTCACAATCCACTGAGATTTATCCCTTAAATATGACCAATCTCGTGGCCTTTTACCTTTCCTGGGGATTGTGGGTGTGAAATAAGAGGCAGGAAGTAAAAGAACTGCACTCACTCTAGGTAACAGCAGTCTCTTCAATTTTGAGGGAGAAGTCAAGAGAATATGTACCTGTCATGATGTTTAATCTCTTAAAGATCCAGATGGAATTTCATGGGATTGAAATTTGTCTCCAAACAACTTCATCCTCAATTGCTATGCAAATAATGTTATGAGATGTTGAAGCTTAAATGCTAAAATACCTTAAGATCTAGCTTCCATTTCTTAGTTCCATGGATAAAATTGTCTTGAAGGATGTGAATATTGATAAATTTCTGGAAAGAGGAATAAAGTTTGTAGCTCTTTCTCTTTCCATTACTTTTATGTTTACGTCTACCTTCCTCTCCCTTGCACATTGAAAAGCAAACCATTTCTGCTTGCTTTGAGGGAGTGCAAAAGTCTCTAACTGAAACGATTATAGAAGTTTAAAAAGCCAGAACCAAAGTGAGATATTCTCAAAGATGCTCAGTATGTGTGAGGCTGAGTATGATATACTTCATGTTACTACTGAATACAATACTGTAAGCTGTCACAGTTCAAATTCTAGATTCAGGTTTCTTGCAATGTTGAAGATGATGATTTTAAATTTTCATGTTTTAAAAGAGTCAAATATTTTCTTCAGACAGCATTTCTTGCAGCTCATTTTCTATACCTTCTGAAATCTTGGGGAGGAGAGAAAGAGGAAAGCTTTTCTGCCCTTAGCTGGAAGCTTACCTGAGTGCTTCCAGCAAAGCCTCCCAATAAACACTGAAAGCTGCATGCACTACAGAGATTTCATTTGGAGAAATGAATGATCCTCTCCCTCAGGTAGGGATGGAAGATATTTCCAATGATGCTGTTAGAAAAGAGATCTCTTGTAGTATTGACAACTATGCCAGAAAAGAGTTGAAAAAGTTTATGAAGGTTTGTGAGCCTACAGCTTCATGTTCCTGATAAATACATTCATTTCTACAGAATTCATAAAGTTTAGTTGTTAGCCACAATCATTTCACCTGTTAGGTTAGAGGAAATGTTTGAGAAAGGATGTGAAAAATTTTAATTTTCTTTCTTCCTTTTTTCATCCTCAAATAGGAGACCAATCTCCAATATACATCTCACTGGGAAGAAGATAATCTGTTGTCTTCCATCTCTCAGACTAGTGCCCTAACTCTTAGGCTGTAGGCTTCTCCGGGAGTGGAGAATTCTTACTTCAGGGTTGTTAAGCAATGCTCAGTGGAAAACTTTTCTCCTCTTTCCCTTCAAAGTCCTGCGTTCATCTCTGAGTCATAGCACTATTTCTAAAGGAATGGTGCTGGGGTATGTACATGTTCCACTGCAAAAGAAGATAATTTGAATCCCCCTACTACAAAACATGTCAAACACAGCTCTCCAACTCACAAGCAAGTGCTCTAACCACAGGACTCCTAAATAAGTGGTCAACACTTCTCTCTTCTCAGTTCTGAAAGAAAAGCATCAGGCAGTCCTGTATTCTCAAAACACCGGACTGAACAAAGTTTTTGTGGCTGTGAATCATGCTTTCCTCCCAGACTGAATTCAGAACTGCAGCCAACTGCCAAAATCAGAGAGATAGAGAGCAATTTCATACACATCTGGTCCTCAAATGGTCGAAGCCTCCTTCCAAAGAGCACGCTCGACATTATGAATCCTTGTGTGACCTGGGAACCTTAAGTCTGTGCCACGTTGCTTAATCTATGAAGAGCTGGATGTCTAAATTGGGTTTGTGAGTCACATTCCCAAAGGCAACCATGTAAAAGTATCTCTGAAAGCTGCTTAAAAATATTGTATTTCAAAAAGAAGCTGTCGAGTGCTTTTTACAGTAATCTTAACTAGAAGGTAACACTGAGAACCCCTTGCAAGGGAGTGGCATTGTTACAAACTCACTATTCAAAAAGATGTATCAGTCAGTATCTCTGCCTCAGCTGAATGGGCCTAAAAGTGGGACAACTGTTAAGTCTCTTCTTATCTGTTGCATGTATCTTTCAGACCAAGCAGGCTAATTCCTTATCACTAGACAGGATCTAAGGCTGGAACTGTGACAAATTAGGTATAAGTTGATTAAAAAGAAAAAAAAAAAAAAAAGAAAATACTATGATAAGAGGTTTGGTTTTGGGTTTTTTTGGGTTTTTTTGTTTTTTTCTTTTGTTTTTGTTTTTGTTTTTTTTTTTCCTCCGGGCTTTTCAGTCAATATGCAACAAATTTCCCTATTCAGAAAATTTATTACAGAAAGGAGTCTTGTTCCGTATTATGCAAATCTCCCTCTCACCACTTCTCATGTATCAGTTCTACCTTCCTATAAATGCTTGACCTATGCATGATTGATGGAAAATTATTCCTGATTCTGCAGCTGAATCCACAGGAGCATATTTCTCTCCATGGGAGGGATGCAGTCCAGTGTTTTGTTGGTATAAGCAAACTGGGTAGGACCCAGCCTTACCCAGCATAGCAAAACAACTGCCCAGAGACTTATTTTTTCCCATTTTAGCTGATGTCATCCAGGAAGTAATGCAGATAGCTTAGCAAAAAAAAACAACCCAAAGTAGCAGGCAGTTCAATATCCACTAGGTGGATATGCTGACAGAGTTGTATTCAAAGAGGATCTTTCAGTACAAGTCCTGGTGCAGGCAGGTGGGCTTTCCACTTCTGCCTCCAGGGTAATGGAAACACTGAGCTTCACTTGTTTGTATTTTATTTGGATTTTTGGACACAGTTTAAGTGCCTATGATTTAACTTTATAGCTGAACTGCCTGTTGGACACATCCAGTTAAAAATGAGCATTGTACATTTTAGTACTTGGAATCAAAGGTATTTTACTCTGAGCTACTCCTTATATTTTCGTGGTCCTTGGAATACCTTGTGCCTGACACAAATTAGTGACAAAAAGCCCAAGGAACTAGTATATCACTGTTGGGTTGAAGCAGGTTTTTTCTTTCAGTCACCATTGCCCCCACCTAGTGAACAGCTCTTTATGCCAGTTACTTTACATGCTTCAATAGTCCCACTCAGTAGTTCCCACATGACCTTACTGGTAACTGTAACATTAAGTGCTAACAATAGGAACACTCTGCATACAATATTTTGTGTCCTGCTCAGAGGAGGAACGATCATCTTATTACAAAGGCTTGAGAATTTAACAATTTCCATCTTTACATAGCTTCCCTCATGCTCAGGATGTCCCAAAGACAGTGATGGGCGTGGCAGTGAAGCCCCTGGCATGAATCCACACATGGGCCCTAGTAGTTAGGTTGAACACCAAAAGGAAAAAGGCTGATGAGTTCTGAGAGCCTCATTTTAAGAGACACAGGAGCAGAACCCCATGTGATGGCATTTTCTATTCCTGCATCCATTCATGAAGTGCTATAGAAATATGGCAACCTAAGGAATGACTTCAGCATACTGAAGGAAGGCATTTCTTCCAGCAATAATTTCTGCCTCCAAATATTATCACATAAGTAGTGATGAGTTTTGAGGGCAATCTGTTGAAAATATTGCACACCCACATACACAGTGATTGAAGCAGAATATGTTCGCTGGAGCTGAGAGTGGTATTTCACCATTTAGGAAGCTTTTTCATTAGTCAACTCTCTTTCAACAGCTAAATCCCATATTCACTACCTTAAATGTTGCATTAAAAAAAAAAAAAATCACCATGGATTCTTATCTCCTTTTCCAAGCAGTCTGATTTCTTCAATCCTAAACAATTTTGTCTTGGCACAGCTATTGGGTTACGTTAAACATTTCTGGGAAATGTGTGTCAAAGTCAGAGTGCTTATTGTTAAGTTTGAGCAATAGTTTCACTTCTAAATGTGGGAAAATGCAACTCAGGAAAAAAAAATAGGATTTAAAGAAAATCTGAACAAAAACTAAATTAAATTACTGATCTCACTGAACATTAAGTTGGGCCCCTGATCCTTCAGTTTCATGTATAATCCTGAAATTTCACAGAAGCATTTGCTTATATACTTAGGGGAGTTTTGCAGGACTCACTCCAACATTTCTATATAACTGTCTTCCCTGAACCTGTTTTTAATTAATCTGTTACATACTCGAACTTCTAAAGAAAGGGATTTGGAAAAGCACTGGGCAGCAGCCTTGCTTTATTCCTATTAAGTCAATGGTAAAACTCCCCTTAATTCCACTGGGAGCTGAATTAGATCCATGCCAAGCCCATTTTCAAAATCATGTCTGTAAGGCTTACACAATGACTTCTCCCAGCCCTTGCTTAAAGCACAGACTTCCCTCTACCGTTGTTTTTTTCTTTTTTTTCCCCCTTGCAAAATAAAGCCATGCAAATAGGCAAACAAACCAACCTCAGCATCCTAACTTCTGGGAACAAATATGTCACTGTTTTCTTTCTGACTGTGTATTTAACATTTGGGGAGAAATGTTGAAGATAACAGTGCTGAACTGCTGTGAAACTCTAGGTAGATTCTGAGTATGTTCCAAAAAAGTTGGAGATAAACCCCCGGGTGTTGGCTGGGTTCCCTTTTTCTGTTAAAGTGACACAACATTTTATTCTTCTCACATGCCCGCTGCTTATTGCATTGCTCTGTAACACGGGCAAAATTAAAAAAAAAATCCGTACCTTGCTTTTTTGTTTGCTTTTTGGAAACCCTCCCTCTCACTGAATGCTTGGGGAGCTTGATGCAGCAGTTTGATCCACTATTAAACACGGTACTTCCTTGTGCCAACACACGACGGTATTTTCATTTGTACTAGCGTAGATGAAAAGTGTGATTTTCACATTATCACAGATACATACCCTACTTCCTTGGAAAAGGTGCCCGTTTTACCTACGGGGAAAAAAACCCCTATACATATATATATATATATATAAACATACATATATATGTATATATATATAAAATTAAGCCTTGTTTTTCTTACAAAGAGTGGATTAGAGCTCGTCCTGGCCGGTGGGTCGGGAGTTGTTCCCGCCGTGCCCCGCTCCCCTCGCACCGCCGCCCGCCCGGCGCGCGACCCGGCGGCCGCGTGCGCGCCTGTGCGCGCGTGCCCGGGAGCGCGCAGGGCCCAGCCGCGCGCCCGCGGGAGGGTTCACGCGCGCGCGTGTGCGCGCACCAGCGTGCACGTGGGTGCGCGAGGGAGCGCTGCCGGCATCTGCCGGTACCGCGCGCGCGCCCGCCCGGACCGGGCCGCCGGCGCCTCCGCCCACGGGGCCGAAGCGGGCGGACCCCGCCGCCGTGCCCCTCCGGCGCCCGGGATAGCGCATCCCGGGACCCGCGGTCCGGCAGCGCCCGCGCCCCGCCCCCCCCGCCATTGGGCCGGCGGCGGCCCCGCCCCGCCCCGCCCCCGGCCGCCCGGCAGTTCCGCGCGGGCGGAGCGGGGAGCGGCACCCGCGGCGGCGGCCCGGCGGCAGCATGGGCTGGAGCTGACAGCGCCCGCCCCGCAGACGCTGCCGAGCGCTGCCGGCGGGGGAGCAGAAGGAGCGCGGCCGCGGGGAAGGGAAAAGTTGCCGCGTCCGCCCGAGGAAACTTTGTGCAGCCGAGGCGGGGAGGGGGCGGCGGAGCCGAGCCGTCCGGTGCGGTCCGGTCCGGTCCGGTGCGGTGCGGTCCCTGCGCGGCGGCGGCGCGGCGCGGCGCTGAGGCTGAGGCGGCGCGGGGGTCATGCCCGCCGCTAGCTTGCTGCCGCTCTTCGGTAGCGCGGCGGGGCCGGGGACGCTGGGCGGCCCCGCGGGCAGCGGCGCGGGCGGCGGGGGC
Organism: Cinclus cinclus; assembly: GCF_963662255.1. Taxonomy (NCBI): domain Eukaryota; kingdom Metazoa; phylum Chordata; class Aves; order Passeriformes; family Cinclidae; genus Cinclus; species Cinclus cinclus. Next base: position 49,148,367 of record NC_085048.1, on the reverse strand, counting down.
AGGAAGGCAGCGGGCCCCGGCGCGTTCCGGCTGACGGAGAAGTTCGTGCTGCTGCTGGTGTTCAGCGCCTTCATCACCCTCTGCTTCGGGGCCATCTTTTTCCTACCCGACTCCTCCAAGCTGCTCAGCGGCGTCTTCTTCCACTCGGCCGCCCTGCAGCCGCCGCCGCCCGGCGGGCAGCCCCGCGCCCCTCCGCAGCCCGGAGGCGGTCCGGCGGCGGCGGCGGCGGCCGCGGGCGGAGCGGGCAGCCTGGAGCGGATCCGCGCGGACCACGAGCGGGCTCTGCGGGAGGCCAAGGAGACGCTGCAAAAGCTGCCCGAGGAGATCCGCAGGGACATCCGCCAGGACAAGGAGAAACTTCTGCAGGACACCCGCGGCAGGAAGGAGGCGGGCGCCCCCGGGCTGCCCCAGCGCCTCTTCCGCCAGCCCGTCGGCGCCGTGGGGCAGGAGCCCGCCGACCCCGACGTCCGCCAGAGGAGGGAGAAAATCAAAGAGGTGGGTGGTGGCGGCTGTCGGTCCCGCTCCGGGGGATGCGCCTCCACGCTGCCGCGCCGGGCAACAGGTCGCTGCCGGGTCCTCACACTGCCCCGGCGGTGTTGGGGGACCCCTGACCCGTCCTGGTGCCTCCTCCCTGCGGGAAGGGGGTCTTTCTGGCCGGCTGTCGCTCGGTAGCCGCAGCGCAGATCGGCGGCGTCGCTCGCGGTTGCATCCTCGCATCCCGCGGTGCGTTCCCGCTTGCGGGCCCGCGCTGCCCGCTCCGTGCCGGCTGCGCCTCCCTCCCGATGTTGCCAGGTTGCCCCAGCTGTTGCACCGAAACCCAGGGAGCAAGCAAAGCCCGGCGAGGGTTGGGTCGCTTCGCGGGGCACCGGGGACTGGGGGCAACGACTCCGGGGAGGAAGAGCGGCGCGGGTCCGCCTGCGCTCCCGTGGGACGTCCCGGGCTCGGCCGGTGAGCGTCGGGTGCCTCCGCAGAGTGCGGGAGCCAGCGGGACACGGCGACCTGCCCGTGCCGCCCTCTTGGCTGAGGAGCTGCCCGGGGCTGTCCGTGCCGGGTGAGTGCGGAGTAAAGGTGCGGTGCAGCGCTCCAGAGGGTGTCGCGGTTTGTGTCGGGTTCGTGCGGTTCACTATTCAGCGATACCGGCTTTCTGAAGAGTTGGGGGCATTTGGCGAAATACAGTCAATTTAGATTTAGTGGTAAAGAGTCAGAGCTGTGTGTGCTTTGACAAATTCGTCCAACCGCCTATTTTCAGTCCTGCTGTTCGGTTGGTTCAGGTACCGGTTTAAATCCTTCCCTACAGAAATTCTCCAAACTGTGTCCAGGTAATGCTGTCATGGGCACAGCTTGACAGGGTTTTCTGGTAGAAGAAAAATTTTCTTGATAGTACAGTTCAGCTTCCCATCAGTGCTGGTTGGCTTATTTATCGAACTGACAATTTCAGCTGCCTGCAGAGATTAAGGTTTATGAATTAATTAGTAGTATATTTTTCATGTTCTGTGGCAGTGGAAATGAGATAGGCGTGAGACTTACTACAGAGTGTTTTAGTATTTGGGGAATCTGGTTAGCCTTATTTAAAATGATTTGTTTTTATTGTGTGTTTGTACAGAGTGCTCTGAAAAGTGAGCTGTGATATCACATGGAGCATCTGATAATAAGCTCTCACAATTATCAAGTTGTATTCTGTGCTCTGGAGTCCTCATGTCACTTCACCTGGTTCAGCAAATTGTGTAGTGTAGTTGTAAGTCATAAGCAGTATGTGCCAATGCAAAGGTATTTTGAAGGGAGAAACTCTTAGGAGCACATGGTACAGACCACATCCTGAAGTGTGCAGAGATTATGTTGTCTTCTGGTTTAGTTGTGTAGCCTCCCTGAGGCATATGGAAAGTTACAAATACCAGCAAACTCCTTTTCCAGCTACGTCAAATTGCCATGTAGAAGTATTTAGAAGTAATGAGGCTCCAGACCTGATGTAAGATTCTGTGGTACAGAAGACTGCAACAAGTAAATAAACAGGAGGAGGAAGATAACAAATATGTTTCTCTCTTGCTGGTCCCACTGTGTGCCAGCTAGTCTGAGTTACCTTTTATTAAATGTGGATATGTATGTGTATGTGTACATATGGCCAACATCACTTCAATTTCTTCTTTGCTTTCCTTTCCATCCTCTTTCACCTCCACTTCCACACAGCATCAGTTTCACAGTAGCCTCCCCAAACCAGAGTTTTGGCTGTTTAAGCATAGGAGATGACAGAGAGACTGCACTTAGTTTCCAGATCTTTGTTTTCCTTCATATCTTAGTTTAAGTCCTCAATATTATGTGATGTTTCTGGGATTTTCTTTTCCTTTTAAATCACTATGTGACCTTAACATCTTGGTTTCTTACTTTATTTAGCATTTTTGCAGTACTTTGCCTGGTTTGTTTTTTGTCTTTTTCGATGAATGCATTTTTCTATTGACAGTAAAACAGTGTTTCTGTTCTGTGCTAACTTGCTTCACATTGTTTCATGTGTTGGCCTTTTTTGTTGCCTTTCTTTTTGTCTTTTTGCAAGCTTCAGTTCCCTTTTTAAATACTGTTACCTTAGTGTCAAGATGGATTTCTAATCTGCAGTCTTTTTTAGCTAAGTTTTAAAACTTCAAATAGTTTCAAATTGTTTCTTTTTAAAATATGAACTTTTGTACTTTAACTGCATAGAAACCAGAATTATCCGTTAAAGTTCTTCCCTTTTGTGCCCAGTGGTTGCATGCTGGAGATGCAAACATAAAGAATCTTTCTGCTTTCATACTCTTTTGAGCCTGGAATTTGTGTCTGCATTGTCCGCTTTATGTCATATATCTAGAACTCAACATTTGAAACTATTCTTGTGGGTGTTCTTTACAGAAAGAAGCAAGCTACTTTAAAGGAAAAGAATGCCAAAAATAAGCTTGTTCTTCCCTGCATTTCTGTTGTGGAAGGTCTCTGTCCCGTCAACATGCTAACATAAAGCTGAGAGGGAAGATACCTTAGAGGTGTTTAATCCATTTACTGTTTTAAATTTTAAATTGACATGCGTGTTTTGAAGTCCAAGCAGTACAATATCATTTGCAATCACAAAGCAATGAAATGCCATGAACAGCATTTCTTAGCCAAATTTTGTTCTAGAAATTTTAAACATTTTTTCTACAGCTTGCTCTTTTATATTAAAAACAAAACAAAAAACCCCACAAAACCATGGTGAATCCTAAATCAAGAGGGAAATAGAAAGGTTCTTGAAACTTTCCTAGTATTTAAACCAATATAATATTACCAAAAAGAAAAATAAATGCTTATTGAGCAAGGAAAATACTAGTGGAAGTGTGAAGAGGTAGAGATCCTGTTGCTATCACTGTCTTTTACTCTATCACAAGGATATGGTTGCTCTCAAGGTCTGTCTATGGGAACTGCCCTGCTGTGTTATACCTCTGGGTCCTGGCTGTGTGCAGGTGTGTCTGTGCAGGGAAGAGACCAGAGATACTACTGGGTGCTGTGATAGTCCTCTGTTTCTATTCTGTTGATGTGCTGCAGGCACGCTCAGAAGAAAAAGCAGTACTGCCAGCTGTGGGGCTTTCCCCAGTACTTCCTGTTGTTCAACTGCTGTCAGTTGCTTGTGGCTGCTGATTTTTTTTACTGGATGGCCTAATGTTGCCTGCCCTGAGCATTGTCCTCATGCAGGATGCCTCAGGGAGGCTCAAGCCAAGAAGCACACTTTGGGCATACCAGCCCACTTGCATTTGCCAGAACTCAGGTTATTCAGTCAGTTCCTCCGGTGCTCCCATGACTTGGGCAAGGTCTGGGTGTCCCTGGTATGCCTCACATTGGTCTCTGTTTCCATGTGCTGACAGAAAGCCCCATACTGTGGATGAGGAGGTTGTGGTTTGTCTTCTTGCTATGCCCCTCATTGCTTTGAAAGGTGGCCCCTCTTTGAAGCAAGTACCTCCTGTGGTATCTGTTCCCTGCCTGGAAAAAAGGAGTGCAAGGCAGTGATGATTCCTTTCCACTCAATTGTAATGCCTTCCAGCTCTTGTCACAGTTGGTTATGGCTGGACATTGTTATTCCTGATGTCAAGGGAAGATTTGCAGGTGCGCAGGTAGTTGATACACACAAAAGAAGTGATTAGAGGATGATAATAGTGGAGAGAGGTTATGAAGGTAGGAGATGCATTATTTTAATTAGGAAAACCTGATTTTGAGTCTTCTCCAAGTTGCATTTCTCTCTTTTCCAAGAAAGAAAAGGTGTTGGGATTATTTTGGTTCTAAGAAAACAGCAAAACCTAAACTCCTTTTATTTCAGAGCTAAGGAATAGAAACAATGAATGAGCTAGCTCAGGTACTATAAGCTATATAATCACATTAGTGCAGTGCTCTGCCCAGACTAATTAATCCTGCTGAACAGCAAGCACTTGGTGTTGGTGGAGCACCATACTAATGCAGCTGTGCTGTTCTTGTACAAGGTAACTAGCTTGGAAACTGTTCATGTTATTGATCAGAGCTGTTTGGACATGTTTTCAGGATAAAAGCCTCCCTGGTAAACTGGAATCAATGTCTGGAGAGCATGGTCATGCAGTGCTTCAAATGCTTGCACAGCTCTCAGCTGTTGCAGTCATGTAGTACAAGTCCTGCAGACAGGAATTTGAATACCAGTTCTTTAAGCTCAACAGGGCAGTGGTTGTGAGTCAACAGAGCAGATTCTGCAGCTTCCCTCCCTGTCTTTCTGTGAAGAACTGGATTGAAGTGGCATTGGTAGTGTGAATTCTGAAGCTTCCTTAGTTTCCATTTTCTATGGGGGCTTTTGTGCAATTTAGATGGAAGTCTCAGTAATGTTACAGAGATGTTCCGCAGTGTCTTGAGAAAAGAAAGCTCGTGAGCATGGAAATAAAGCACTAATCAGAGATCTAATATGTGCTTGACATTAAATATTTGGATGTAATCAGATCTCTTTATTAACAAGGAGTGATGGCAAAATTATAGATGGTCACTCACTGCTGTAGAAAGGCAGTTGCCCCCTTGTGTCTTCCTGCATGTTTCTACCAGTTGCTTTCCTACTGCCTGGTATCCTGGTGCTGCTGCTCAGGAAGGTGCAGTGCCAGGCTGGATGGAGTTTTGTTTCCTTATGAGACTATTTATACAACAAGGTGACGTCACTATTACTTCTTGCTATTGGGAGAGGAGGAGAAGTCTCTCTATACCACTTCTGACTGCCTTCTCCCACTGTCTACTTTCTGTGACTTCCACTGCATCCCTCCATAAGATGCTTCAGCTCAGTAAATAATCTGAAAACTGTCAGAGCAAACCAAAAAAACAAACAAACAAAAACAAACAAACAAACCCCACCAACCCCTCCCCCCCCCCAAAAAAAAAAAAAAAAAAAAACAATTAAAAACCACCAAAAAACCCCTGTCTGGATTTCTGCTAGACTTTCTGTCAGGTTCGTGAGTCAAAGGCATTATTGAAAGGGTTGACTTGATGCTAGTTTTGGCTGTGGTGAAGAAGCAAGTGGATGAAGGATACGAAAACTCTTTGAATAGCAGTGTCTTAGTAGCTGGTGTCTGATCTTCTTGCCTAAGTTCTCCATTAAAACCGAATCTCTGTAATGAGACTTTTTCAGAGCAAAGGTTCTGTCTCCTGTAATAACCTTCTTTAGCAGAATGAAGCATTTCTCTTCAGGAGGTTTACCTTCCAGAACCTCATAACAGAAAAGGAAAAAGGAAATACAGAAACTGGAATTACTGAAGCCCCAGTTGCTGTAGACCAAAATTCAGAGTGCTTTTACTGAGAGGAAGGTTGTGAAGACCTTCACAGGAGAGGGAACAGTTAAAATGCAGCAGTTGAAGTATTGCTGGTTTGGGTTTCAAACAGAAAAAAACACATTCCCTGATGATACATTTCTTTAAGAACATGATTCAGTGAAAGGAAAAGAGTTGACATGTAATGAGTAAGCAATGTGGTGATTCCTGCCAACATGCTGATGATGCAATCAATGCATTTCAAAAGTTTTCCTGAAATATCTTGTGACCTTAATGCTGATATCTTACAGTTGTCATTAAGTTTGTTGAAATTTAAAATTAATCTTGCTGTTTTCTTTCCTCACCCAAAGCTTTGTTTATTTATTTGTAATCTTCACTGTTTTTGTATTTGCTATTTCTTTTTCAGTTTTTGGTAGTGCTTTCCTTGCTGATAAATACTGTTTATTGTGGTTATTATTTTTTTAAATGGTTTTATAAAATTCACTGAGGAGGTGAATAAAGTGCCTAAAGATGGGAATCACATATGATGATGGTAAGCTAGAGGTGGCTGGGATTGCCTTATTATATAAAAAATGTCACAAAACAATAAGTTAAAGCCCTTACTTAGGGTTAATGTTGCTACAGGGTGCAGAGAAGCTTCAGCTGTGTTACTGAGTATATGATTTAGTGACTCTATTAAGCATCATCTTGTATCTGGCACTTGGCAGAACCTATGGAGAGCCAGCTCAACTTTCCAACCAAACATGAAGCTGTCCTTGCTTTTGTTGGATTTGTGGCCTGGTGGGGTAGGGAGCTGAAATGGTTTAGTGGAGGTCCGAGCAGTGGATGCAGTGGATCCCCACTAAGCCACTGCATTTGAAAGGAGAGGAAAGTGGAGGAGAATGGTCTCTGAGGTATCTTCGCATCCCCAAAATATGAACTAGGGTATATATTTGCCAAATTAATGTTCCTCCTGCTAAGACCCCCTGGGGTCTTAGGGACCTTCCTTTTTAGGGAAGGACGTTGTTTCAGGTGCTGCTTTGTTTGGGCTTGTTTTGTGTTGTTTTGTTTGGGACTTTCTATGAGAATCTTATAACTTCCCTTCAGTCAAATGATCTTGGATTTGAACTTTGATCATGAGTTGGAGGGGTGTTTCACTGTGTGACAGCGAGCATATCTGATTGGAATAGGGTGTGTTCCCAATTGCTAGTTTGTGTTTTTACAGCCTTGCACCTGTTTTCTCTGTGCTAAGCGGAATATTTGATTTTCCTATCCTCAGACTTGGTCTATATTCTCAACAGGTAAATTTATTGAAACTAACTGAATGTCCTTTATAACTGGATCCTCAGAATTGTGGTGAAAATGGCAAGACTTTAAATGTTTAGTAGAAAACATCTGGTTTTCACAAAAAACAAACAAACAAAAAACCCCACAAACAACAACAACAAAAAACAAACAGAAACAAGCACGTGATTAATTCTTTATCTTTTTGTAAAGGCAAAATGTACATTCTAGACACACAGGACTCTTTTCATGAGAAATAAATAAGCTGCTATAAAGACATGAAGTAAAGCTTAAAATGAAATATCTCCTGTACTTCAGCAAAAGTTACATTCTCATGGTGATGATTTTGTCTTTAATGCTAGTGTAGCAGCCTATGGCAGCCAATTAATATAAAGAAACAGAGTAAATCATGTTAGTGAGTATAGTTGCTTAAGGCTGTAGTTCTGTGCTGCAGGCAAGCTGAAGCAGAAAATATTCCACCTGTTTATTAAAATCTACTGTTAAGACCAAAAAAAATGTCTTATCTCATCCAGGGAGCAAATAAGAGTGGTAGACAGCCAAGCTTTGATTCCTTCTTTGAATGTTAATGAAAGTATAGAATTTATGAAAAGGAAGTCATGGAGAGACAGAAGATGACTCTTCTTGTGGAAAATAACTAATGTCCTTGCAGAAAGATCTGTGTGCCTGTTGGATGGACAGACCTTTTCTTAAAGTTGTCTGAAACATACTGCTCTAAGGATTGCTGAAAGTGTTAACTTCCCCTTTGGTTAGGTTGTTTTTTTTTTTTTTTTTTCTAGCTTAGGGAGCCAGCATAAGAGGAAATTTCTGCGGTTTTCATCTTAAAGATAATATCTTGACAAATGTTTCCTTTATTTACAAATAACAAATTTGTCTTCCTAACTCATTTGGCACAGTAAGAGTAATACTTCAGGAAAGTGGCTTTGATTCAGTGTTTGCTCTGTCTTAACAGTGCAGCACTTACTCGGGCAATAAATTGCCACCTGGGGTGGTACAGTGATGATGAGACACTCTGGTTGTGTCTCTTTTTTGGTAATAAACTCAAATATTCATGTGTGTCTCTGTGTAAAGCATGTTTTACACATTCAGTTTTGAAGGATTTTGTGGTCTCTTTCTAAGTTATTTATAGAACTGTCATTTTTACAAGTGAGGAAAATAATTGGAGTGGCAGGAGGAGGGGGGGTGAGGGACTGTAAACTAAGCAATATGGGCAACATACAAGATGCTGAATATACTGGTTCCTTTTGTGTGAAAATCTATCTGCAACATTTTTCAGGTTTTTTTCCTTTTCTTTTTTCACTGAGTTGTTTGGGTTTTTTTAAGCATGTGATATGAAGAGTGTGAGCACACGCTTCTGAGAGGCATCTTCTGTTTTTCTGTTTTCCATGACACTTTTTAATCTCATCTGCAAGTCTGTTATGAAAACATAATTGGTGAGTAATGAAGCGCACGCTTCCCCGAACCAGATGAAACGAAACCTTTTGCAGACCTGTGGTTAAGCCGCAGTTATATCGCTGTGCTTGGCAGCCCTGCCTGCAGAGTCCAGAAGCTTTGCTGTTGAGGGGAAGCGGTTGGGTTTTCTAGGGCTGAGAGCAGTCCATGGAGTGGCACAGGGCTGCACGGTGTGCCGGCTTTCAGAGCAGAACCTAGATACCTGGTTCCTGTCTGGCTGTTCCCCACTAAACCAGGGGCTGTTGCTCTGTGCTGGGTGAAGGCTGTCTTCGCTCCCGCCTGTGCTGCAGGTCTCCAGCATGGGCATGTCAGTTCATTAGGGTCAGTTTAAACCTGAGTTTTGGAGCGTGATTCTTGACTGCACATGAGCAGCTTTGCTTTACCACTAAACTGCTGCTAAATGCATTGTTTTATTGCAGGGAGAGGTTAAACCTCAGACTCCCTGCGTTCTGTGTTTAGGTCACTAGCTTTGTAATCTTCTGAAGCAATGCTTGAAGGCTATGCTCCAGTGCTGGTATGAAGGAAGGCATGTAGGGTAGTAAAACTCCTAGTTTGTCTTTCTTGCATCTTGAAATCTTCAGTTTAAACTTTGTTGTAACCAAGAAAGGCTTGCATGAAATAATATGACAATTTGCTATAACTCTCCACGGTAAGCTGGCTGGATTTTATAGCTGGTGTTTATGAAGATACAGGTATTGCTCATTTTGATGCCTCTGATTTTAAAAGCTTTTCAAACAGATTGGATGAGCACATAACCTGCTGTTACATTCTTATAACTGTTAAAGTTATAAGAATGTTATATTCACAGTCCTTGTGGGAACACTGAGATGTGCAGTTACTTAGGCAAGGGTAACTACAAGTATAAAATCTATTTTCATTTGTCTTCCCACTCCTTCTTGGAAGCTGTGTGTAGTTTGATTTTAAACTTGTTTTAGGAATACAGTAAGTAAGTGGACTTTGACTTACATGAAACTTGGGCCTTTTCTTTTAAGGGCAAATCCCTAATCCAGTAAGAAAATAGGTGAGAATCAGAAGAGATGGTAGGCAATATTGTGCAAAGGACCAAAATGATTCTGTGCAATGAATGAGCAATGACTGGAACATCTGGCTGTTATAAGCCTTCGTGTGCATCTCAAAAATACTTCTAGAAGAATCAACTTCTTTCTCTGATACAAGGTAGAAACAGAAGTTGTAGTTTTACTGGAAAAGTATGCAGCTTTGCACTTCTCATGTGAAGACATACAATGCTGGCATTTAGGGTAGAGGCAGTACTATGTATTTTTCATATAAATAAAGTAGAAAGAAAAAATATCTGATACTTTCTTCCCAGAATTTTACATCATCTCACTTGTATAGGGGTGACTGCATTGCCTGGCAGTCCCTCTTTTTCAATTACTTATTATAAACCCTCTTTTTCAATTGCTTATTTAATCTGCTTTTAAAACAGTATCTGCTTTTAAAACATTGCAATAAAATTGTATTGGATCAGTGTGACTTATTTCTTTAATTAATATTCAGACCACCATGAGACTATTTTTTAAAAGTATCTGCGTACTTTTATTTCACTTAGTTCTCTGCTTAATATAAATCTCTGCCTTTTGAAATTTCTTTTGTTCAAGGACTGTCTTCTTCCAAGGAAATAGGAAGTAGCTAGTGTAAAAGCATATCAAGCTAAAAAAAGCCATTTTGCTTTCAAAGTGTAGTGCTTAAGGAGATAGTAATTTTACTATTCAGTGATAGACACATGCAGATGCAGACTTAGTCTTTAACTCCACTGTCACTTTTCTCACTGCCTTTGAGCACTGACATCTGTTGTGCAGTGAACACTGATACTGCTGATAAAGCTTTGCCCATACTGATGTCTGTGGGGAGATCTGTTGCTCGCTACTGTGGTTGTAGCTCTCCACCCATCTGTGATTTTAAGAACTGCACTTTAAATTCTGTGTTGGACCTATGTAGTAATACTAAATTCTGTAAAGTTTAAAGAAGAGAAATAGACGTTAATCATTTGCAGTGATGGATTTCTGTTCCCCACCCCTATCCTGCAACAGAAAACCTAATTATCATTTAGAGAGTAGAAGAGTTATACAGGTTACTTATTTAAAACGTTATACTACTTCAAAACTGCATGCTGCTTTCGTTGTTTTGGTGAGATCATCTGAAGAATCACCATGGGAAAAAACTGTGTAGTAAAGACAAACTCCAGATTGACTGATATTTTTATGTTTTATTCTGTAAATCTCTAGAGTAAGCTGAACCTGAACTGACTGAAATAGAAAGGTGTGTGATCTTGTCAAGGGCTGAAGTGACATCACAGATCAAGAAAGGCACTTCAAAGAAATTACCTTTCTGAAGAAAAACCTGTATGTCTCTTAATGCAGTTTCTTTAAAAAGATAAATATATTAATGTTTTGAGAGAGATGTATTCATTTCTCTCTCCACATGTATCTTTTACATAAGAGAGAAATATGTTGTGCAACTGGTCTGTTGTCTGTAGCTGAGAATGCAGTTTGTGAGGGTCAAGTTCTGTGTGATCTGAAAAAACACCTTGAAAAAAGTTTAAGGCGTACGGTTTGTTTTGTTTTACAAATCATCATCTAAATTGCGAATACATATTATACATAATTATACATATGCTACAAGCAAAATCCAGAATATTAGGATGAAGCAAAAAAATCCTTGTGTTTCAATAATCAGCTTTGCTCAAGTTAATTTTTTATTATATAGAAATATTGCAGAAAATAGATGTTCTCTGAGAAAGTTTTCAGACTTCATGGAAATAGTTTTCATGTGCAGCCTTATCATCTGTAGGCATTATGGAGACTCAGTTGCTCTGTGGTTAGGCACACTGTAGTTCTATTTGTTCTTTTCCCCAACCTTCTGTTTACCATAGAATTTTGTTGTTGAGGACAGAGATTCAGACTTGCCACTGGACCTCTGGGGGCCTGATCTCTTTCACAGAGCAGAGCTGACTTCAAAATAAAATTGAGTTGCTCAGTCTTGTGCACTCAAGTGTGGAAAGTTTCTGCAGAGAAAGATTCTGCAGCCTCTCTAGACAAACATATCCCAGTGTCTGAAGACCCTTATTGTAGGATTTTTGAATTATTATTGTGTCTAGATACAACTTCTCTTGCTGCAATTGATGACACTACCTTTACTCCTTTCATTGTGCTCCACTGAGATGATCTTGGCTACCTTTTTTCTGTGGGTGTCCCCTAAGTGATTAAGAAGCCTCTCTTTTCTAGTGCAAACATACCCAGCTTCATCTACCTCTTCTCATAGGTCATTGTATTCTCCATCATTAAGAAAACCCTTCAAACTGTTGCAGGGAGGCTGAAAGCCAGGAACAGGGCTTCCATTTGAGGCATCAGGAACGTCACATAGAAAGTTTTGATTGCATCCCATCACTAGCATGCACTCATGCTGACACAGCCAACTATACAGTTCACCTTCATCATTGCAAGGATGCCTTGCTTATTTGTGTTCAAACAGTTGCTCACCAGGACCCCCAGGATATCTGTTCCAAAGCTGGTTTTTAGCCTGTAAGTTCCCGTTATATACTTAGGTATAGGAGTTTTGCATTTGGTTTTATTTGGTTTCAAGAGTTGGCTGTCAGCCCATGGGGTCATTCAGGTGGGAGGTCTTTTGTCCACCTCCCTAACTGCTGGAGTTTGGGTTACACGTGAAGTTGGTATGTTTGCTCTTTTCATCAGTTTAACCCCAGAGACAGGTCACTCGTAGCTAGCTGCTAATTGGACTTTGACCTGTTTACTGCTGTCTTGACAGTGTCAAACTAGCCACTTTTTCATGAGTCTTGTCCATTCCTTTTTGACTGCTTAGTGCTAAGGCAGGACTGTGTCAAAAAACCTGCTAAAGTCAGGGAAATTGTGTCTGCTGCACTGCCCTCATCCACAGAGCCACTGGCTTCATCAGAATTAACTGGGTCGATTTGGCACGTTTTTGCCTTTGGGAAATTTTCTTTGCCATTTGCAAGGGTGTCTTTGTCCTTCATATTCCTGGAAGTAGATTCAAGGAGGTTCTGCTCCATTTTCTTCCCAAGGTTTGGAATAAAACTGGCTTGTTATTCCTTGGAATTTTTTTGTTTTGTTTTGTTTTTTTTTTTTTTTTTTTTGTTTCTGAGTTACCAGTGCCTGTTTGGTTTGGTCCTTCATTTGTTTTGTGATGTCAAAACACCTCCTGTCCTCTGGCAACTTCCAGATGAGTTTTGGCTTCCTCTTCACTGGTGCCCAGCCAGTATTTCTGAGTTGCTGTCAGACATAGACATCTTCCTGCATCTCTTCCTCCCACCTCTTCTCTGAGGCTTGTGCTCCACCTAGCTCCTTAAGCAGCCACCTTCGTCTTCTATGTGGCACATTGAAGATCAGTGAGGTCTCCTGGGCACCTTACTCCTACAGGGGGTCTCCCATTGGATCCTGCACATAGGTCACTGAAGAAACTGAGCTCAAATTCCTCTGCAGATGAGGGTCTTACATTGCTTTCTGCAGTTCTTTTAGGATGGCAGTCTCTGCTGTCTAGCATTTAAATAGACTTGGGGTTTAGACATTTCTCATTCATGCATCAGTTGCTTTGAAGCAAGCTTTTATCATGGGAGTTGGGGTGGGGAGGAAAATGCCAATGCAGCCTTTCCTGGTTATTTTGCTGCCTCTCTGTTTCCTTGGGGAAGCAAAAAAATTATCACATTTTTACTAGACACAGAGATTTGGGTAATACAGGGAATTACCATTGGAATTTTTGAAATATAAGCTACTGGTAGAAAACAAAGCTCTTAGTTGCAGCTTTTGCCCCTTTTGTGGCTGTAGATGGATGACTAGCACACTGACATGGTCTATGTACTCTTTTGAAGCATCTTTCCCCTGCATACCTCTGATCAAAATATCAGTCACCTGATGTTTATACATTGCAAATATGAAACTAAGAACATGAAAACTAACATAGTGCATTTCAAAGTTGGTGGGTTTGGGGTTCATATTGAAATTTACGTGGATGTCATTAAAGTATGTTTAAAGCACAGTTCTGTCTGATTTCTTTTTAAGGGTATAACTGCTAGCATATAAACATGTATTTTTCATTTAAATTTCCATCTTTTGTGTGACTTATTATGGGGTTTACAAGAGGAACTGTAAATATTTTTACAGTGGGATTGTATTGTTGAACTACACACTGATTCAGAAGAGTCCAACTCATAAGCATTTGATTTTCTGTCACTTTTGACATCATAAAGAGGTCTGGCTTTACAGAAGCTTGGTTTTGAAAATGAAGTCTTTCTTTACACTGCCTCATGTTCAGTGTCCAGATCCACTAGTCACTTCTGAAAGGGTTGGTTTCCAGCATTATAGAAATACATGAACATCCCTTCAATTTGACATACCTACTCTGATTTTGTGATATGAGAAGCAAAGCTCTTTCTGTCTATAGCAGGGACTATATAACCTCCCTTTTGTCCCAGATTTATGGTCCTTTGTTATGGGAACAGTGACCACACAGTTTTTATTTGGTCCTGTAAGTGTGGAAAGGTAGCTGTTTAAAACGTAGGAGTGCTTTTAGTAGGAGCTGAATAAGTTTGAGGAATGGGCTTTGAAGTTTGCAAAAAAGAATTAATCTTCTTTTAACTTTCGTTACGCTTCTTTTTTTTTAAATTTTCTACTGTACCTAAGTATGGAGGTTTCATTTCATCAAGAAGATAAGTTATTTTGGGTATTGTTCAGCAATCCAAAGCATGACCAGGGGCTGCACATGTCCACTTTTACATTTTTGATAAGTGACTTGAATTAGAAATTCAACATTTTCCTATGTAAGGTTGACCCTGTAATCTAAGCTAGTGAAGCCACAACATTTTGATGTCTTGCATGTAAAAAGAAACTTTAAGGTGAACCTGGTGGGCACTGAGAGAACATATTTTTTGTCAGCTGTAGTCTTGATCGTATGAACCTAGGAGGACACAAATATCAATGGAAATATTTTGGACACACAGTAGTGCACTGCAAGGTATTATATGTGTTCATTTCAGAGTACCTCTGCAGCAGCTTCATAGTGTGCTAATTGCCTGTTACTGAGTTCTCTGATGGGGCGATTTTGCTGAGTCTTTCCATACCTTTTGTTTGAGCATAGTGTTTTTTGTGATGCCGGTTGTATTCTTTTATTTTCACGAGGAGTTGTTCTCACTTCAGATTCCTGCCACTGTTCGCAAAATGTGTATTTTTTTCTAAGGAAGGCGTAGGACCAGTGACTGATGCCAAAGACAAGTCTCAAAAACAGCTTGAAAAGTCCCCTGTGTTCATGTGAGCGCTGCAGTGTAAATAAATGCAGACGTGATCAGCTGCCTCAATGCCAAACACATTCAAGTGTCTGTTTTACCAGCCCTACCTTATGTCCACATACAGAAACATTCCTTGAGAACTTTGTGGCTGATTTTACTGCAGCATCACCAGAAATTATTCTCTTGTGCTTGGTAACTTGATTGCCCTTAATCCTGTCTTATGTGGGGAACTTTTGCAGGCTGTGAATGTGCTATTATCTGGAAGATATTAACTTATTCATAATTTCTCTTGGATATTCCTGCTATGCTGTAGTATCTGGTTTCAAATATGCTGTTTCTAGGAAGCATCCTGGGTGGCATTGTACATGCTGTAATCAAAACAAGAGAGGATTTGTTGCATGTTATGTTTTCTTCTCCCTACGCCCTCAGTCCCACTCAAATTTCAACTTCAGCCTTTTCCTTGGACTTGACTAAATTCCCCAAAGATGTTACATGGAAGGAGGAGAGAAACTTTTCTGGTGGAATAAGGGAAACTTGCTCATCTTGTGTTTGAAAACTAGTAACTGGGAACATCATGAATGTGGCACTTTTTACCAAAGAAACCAGCATTTAAGAGCATTTGGGGTAGATGAAGATTTATATGTGTATGGATATATAAATCTGCATATGTGTTAATGAAAAATGACTAAAGAAAAAGCTCATACCCTGATACATGGAATTATTGCCAAAGAAGTAAACTCAAATTGTAATTTTTACGTAGCATGCTTTTCTGTAGTGTGAGTATTTCACAGCTGTTCCTGGTTGTATGTGAGACTGAAGCCTGGGAAAGGCCCTTGTTTTGGCTGGTGAGTAGAGAAGAAGTGTTTGACAGCTCAGATGATGAAAGGTAGTTCTTGAAACTTAATATACAACTGTACATAAAGGTAGACTGATGACTGTTGTATGAACTCTGGTTAAATGTTGTATTATTCATATATTTTGCCTTTTGGCCTTTGGACTGCTGGGGATAAAGGATATTTTTTGTCTTCAGCAGGGCTATTACTAACTAAATATAGACCTCTTTGGACAAGAGCTGTATTTGCTTGTAAGACAGAATGTGCTGAAAAACAAATTTTATTCATTACTTTACCGTTTACTGAAAATCCTTATCAGCACTTCTCAATCAGCTTATTATACAAGGTACTTAGTAACAATTAATTTCTACAGTTAATTCACGTAGTTAATATCTCTCTTTGGGACATCACTCAGTTTCATCATGCTCTCCAGCTTTTGTGAGATGGTTACTATTACTATTACTGAAGTAGCAATGACCTCAGTAGTACCTCTAGGTGAATTTAGAAATAATTGGGAGTTTTATAATGAAATTTAATTTCTTTTAGCATCTCTCTCTCTAAACCCACTTGCTTCTGTTTCTAAAGAAAAGTAGTGAAAATATGTATTGTGAGGAAAAAAATTATTTTTGCATTTTCATGACCTTTTAAGATCTGTACAGTCAACCACTTTTCCCAAATCAGCACAAACTCATGTTCTTTTTATTCTCTCTTGGACTTCGGCAGTACACTTAAAATTCTAATCAGCTGTGGTTCTGCCAGATCAGAGCTGGAAGCAAATTCACCAAAAACTCACTGCTTTTTTGGCACACACTTTGCCACTGAAAAATCGTCTCTCCTTGAAGTCACAGTGTGTGTGCTAGTGTTTTTTGTTGGATAACACTATGTAGAATAACATGTGCACATGGTGCCAAGCCTTTTGTAGCACAGGGAGCAAATGTTTCTGAAAGTGAATGAAGATCACAGAATATTTGTGCTTTACCTTGAAATTTGGGCAGGGGTTAAACATATATTCCTTTATTTACTTTGTAATGTGGACTAAAGGCAAGCTAAAACTGTAGTCCACTTTGATCTGTAAAAAAACATACCTTCCATGAACAAATGATTACAATAGTTTGCTTCCAAGAAGAGTGTTAGTGTACAGAGATGGAATCACTGAAAGATCCCTCAGTCTGGGGTGAGGTATTGAACTCTCCCACTGTCTACCTTGTAAGGTAACTGTGACATGATGGCATAGAACCAGCATTTCCCAGTGATTTCTTAAAGCATTCTAATGTCCCTTCATTAGTATTGGGAATGAAGACTGAGAATTAGAGGGAGCACTGCAGTGAAAGTGGCTTTATGGATGTATCTGTCACTTTCAAACATAGCAAATGATGCTCCACACAGACTGCTATTCCTCCAAAAGAAACAGTAAACAATCTCTCTTTAAATCAATGAAAAAGGCACCATACTGCAAATATTAAACAAGTTTTTCAGGGCATGTGTTTTGGAAGACTGTAATTTTTGAATTTATTTAATACTGTCAGAAAACTTCAAATACAGACATATTTCTGATGTGCTGCCTCTCTTGCAGACCCTTCATTTTACATTCTGCTTGACAGTGCCTTGGGTTTAGTCTGCAATCTGATTACAGCACTCACTTGAACAGGCAGGCATTATTGACTTTTGATGCTGACTTTATAACTTCCTCAAAAAACGTAAAATACTTGCTCAGTATTTAAACTTGATAGTTTCTTTCTTTGGCATCTGGTTATTGCCTATTATTAGCAAGTAGCAGAGGCATCATAAGTAAGGTAGGCACGAAGTCAGGGGAGAGAAATGGAAAGTCTGAGCTGCTGCATAATTTAATTACAGCAGTGCATTGTGGAACCAACTCTCTGGCCTTCCATCTTTGGCCAGAGGTCCTGATATGACCAGTTCCAGTAGCACCACGCACCAGAGCAAAGGTGTTGTACACTTCTCTCCTGTGCTGTACAGCCCAAAAGGCTTTCCTGCCACATCTCACGGCTCTTGAATGGGACATGAAAAGCTCCAGGCTTCAGCACTCCAGCTGTGAGCCCTGACTGGTGTGACACTTCTGGAGGAGTTCACTTTTATGCAGCTGGAGCAATGGTTAGTGACCTATTTCAGAGTCAGAGGCAGATGAACAGACTGCCTAGTAGCTCTTGTCAAAGCTTCTACACTAGTATGTGTAAAAGGACTAAGCTCAAAGTGGATTTTTTCTCAAAAAAATGACAGCCTTAAAAGAATATAGTCTATTAATGGGTACAAGTAGAATACAAGGAAATGAGTCTCCCTGTTCATCAGGGTAAGGCAGTGATAGAGTTGGATTGTTTGTTTTTATGACTGACAGATGGGACAATAAGATTTCCACTTCAATATTTACATCAGCACTTCATTGCCTTCCTTAGCTACTGCAGGTAAATTTTTAACTCTCAGTTAACCATGTCAGCTAAAAGTTTGCAAATATGCTGAACTGACTGTGGTGGGCACCTGACTTCCCTGGGCAGAAGACAGGTGCCTACCAAAGCTGCTCCATCTCTCCCCTCCTCAGCTAAAGAGGTGAGAGAGAATAGAATGAAAGGTTCATGGGTAGAGATTGGGAAAGGGACACCAGTCTGTGTCATGAGCAGAACAGATTCAACATGGAGAGATCAAATCTGATTAGGGTAATGAAAAGTAAACCCAAATCTTAGAATACCTTTCCTCCACCCTTCTTTTCTTCCTGGGATTAGCTTTGTTGCTCATTTTCTCTGCCTCCTCCCCTTCCAGCAGTGGAGGGGACAGTGAATGGGGTCTGTGGCTAGTTCATCACATATTGTCTCTGCTTCTCCTCCTCAGGGGCAGACTACTCAAACTCTTCCTCAGCTTGGGGTTCCTCCAGCAGAAGACCCCAGTCTTTCCCAAACTTGTCCAGTATGAGTCCTTCCCACAGGCTGCAGTTCTTCATGAACCACTCTAATATGGGTCCCTTCCAGGGGTGCAGAACAGATTGTTCTAGTTTATATACAGAGAATCATGTTCCATGGTATGGAATACCCACTTGGGTCTGCTGTCCTGGCTATGCTCTCTCACAGCTTCTTGTGCACCTGCTGTCAGAATTCGGGAAACTTGAAAAGCTCTTGATTTAGATAAGCACCACTTAGCAACAATGAAAACATTGGTGTGTTATCAGCATTAGTCTCTTACTGAATCCTAAACTCAGCACTGTACCAGCTACTGAGAAGAAAATAACTCCATCCCAGCCAAGATCAGGACACCAATACATACAGGTTTGCTATTCTGTGTGCTTGGCAGCCCTAATTCACTGGATGCTGGGAATGATGAATTGTTATGATTAACAGGAAACAACTAGGATACATTGTGTCCTACTCTAAACAAATTATGTCAGAACCTTCCAATGTGTCCTGGTTTTAAAACAAACTTAAACAAACTAAAAACATTGCTAATTACAGATCCAAGCCACAATGTTCAGATGAGATTTCTGTGTGTGGTCAGTCATCTCTTTTGCCTGTGGAGAAAATATGATTCAGCATTTTGTTAAAGTGAGCAGACAAAACTGTCTTACAGGTGTGTCAGGAGGGGTTTTTTTTTTTCCTGCTAGATTTCTTTCAAGTGGTCATTACAGGATGGAAACCTTGGAATGAAAAACCTGAGTAGTTTTACTGTGTGAGTCCCGAACACAGCAGCAGAAGAGCACTGGAAGAACTGAAAAGTGTCAAATTCTTTGATGTCAAACATTTCACATTTTTGTTAAAATTTAGTATCAGACCAACAACTGTTTCCTCTTTCATTATTGAACAGAAATATTGTGAAATAATAAGTTCTAGGAATGAAACACATTGTAGTTTTGAGAAGACTGTAAGAAGCTGTCTAAATAGCTCATGTTCAACTTCTGTGTTCAAAAAGGAACTTAGTGTAGTTCTGGTGAAATGTTATATCCTTAGAAAGACTGAAACCTCTGTTGTCCTAAGCTGTTATCTCTAAGGCATGTTAATTTAACATGGTAAATGTTATATTTGAATCCTTAGAAATTTAAAGTTCTGGATTTCTGTAATTTGATTCTGAAATCAGTAAATGTATGGAGACTGAGATCATAGGCAGGTAACCTGCCCATTGCTCCGAGTCAAAAATTGCTGCTCATGAACATGGTGTGGAAAGTGGATACTACGATAACACATGGCTATTATATATAAGGTTTTTATGGATGGATCTAAATAAGTGTTTCAAAGAAGATCAGAATTGCTTACCCATTTTAGAATGTGGGCACTAAGATTTAGAGCACATTAACTTCTAACTCAAAAATAGTAGATAATTAGAAGGAAGTATATCACACATTTCAGTCCAGTCTATTCTCCACTACAACAATCTATACCAAGATGCATAATAAAAGTACACTTTGTTCCCAAATTTTAAGATTAAATAGAGTCCATGTTTTTTAGGAAAGTACTATAATTGGGAAAAAGAGGTAAGACACCAGTTGGTTTTTTTTGTTGTTGTTGTTGTTGTTTTTTGTGTGTGTGTACTTAGTAGTGTTATTTGCATCTATTCTGAGAAATATTCCTGTTTGTTGAATATAAGGCACATCAAATGAAACTACTGGGTGATAAAATCCGAACAAAAATGTTCTTTGCATGTTATGTTGCAGAGCTGCATAGATCTTTCTGCAGGATGTTATGAATATAAAAAATTAAAACAAGTTCAGAAAACAGTTAAGTAATTTCATGGAAGAAAACTCTACTGGGTATTATTAATCATGCAGGCATCACATCTGGCTCCAAAAGTCTCCCACACTCAAGCTCTGAACACTCCTATTATTCACAGGAAGTGTTTATTGCTTGTACTATTCATACGCTTTTGTTAGGGATAGGAAACTGTAGTAGATATGCCTTTTAGACTCTGATCTAGCACTTATTTTTGGTGTTGGGTATCATTTGAGAACGGGAATGGTTGTTGCCTGCTTTGTACTGAGAGAAATCTGTTTTTGAGACGGGAAAAACAACCGAAGAAAATGTCCTGATTAAAGTTATTTGCATCATTTCAGAATGGCACAAATAGAATTCATAACTTTCATGAACAGAGTTGCATTAGTATTACCCAAATGCTCAGTTAATGAGCTATAATCTTGGGGAAAGATTCTGCTCCATCCAGTATATATATTAAGATGTCAGGAGGTCCTCTGTAGCTGTTTCCCACCTGCAGGAGGGAGAGCACCCAGGTTTCCCCTCACTGCATTGATAATGTGCCCTCAAACACCTGATCTGCCTCTCCTTGCATTCCCTTCTGTTCTTTGCTTTCCAAGTTCTTTCCATTTATCATCCTCCTCGTTTCCCAATTAATCAGCCTGGTTTCGCTTTTCTCGCTGGCCTCAATCCTGTTAAAAGCTAACAGTGTGTTATCTCCAGCACCCGCCTGCCCTTTGTCCTGTCGCTGTCTTGTCAGCAGTGCCATAGAACAGGGTGAGCCACCTGCCTGCGGGCTGCTCCCCCTCTGCTCTCTGCACATCTCACACTTGCAGGTGGTGTTATCTCGGCAGAGGCACCTCCAGCCTGGCAGTGCCTTTCTCGTGCTGCCACACAGGCAGTCTGGCAGTCTGTAATTCTTTGCACCTGCACTCCCAAAAAGGCTGCAGAATAATGCAGTTCACACATACCTCAGTGTTTATGTAACTGTAGATGTAGCCGGGTGTTTCCTGAAGTCTTTCTATAGGGATAACCGCAGCTGTTTGCATTGGAGATTAGGGGACTTGGTAGCTGGAAAAAGATAAACTTGGAAAAGGGGTTGAGCCCGGAACTGGACAGAGAACATTCCTGGTGGCAAGATTTGAGATTTAGGGAAGAAATGTGAGACTAAAGAACAATGTATTTATTTTCGAAAAATGTTTCGCCCAAAAGTAGAATCCTCAGAATTTATAAGAGTTGCTCGTGGGCAGGTGGTAAGCCAGAAATGAAAACTGACAGGACCTGTCAAGTAGGCTGCTGGGGAGGCTTAGACTTCGCCTGCTCTGCTCCTCAGCCAGCCATCAGCCTGCCTGGAAGGAGCTTGTCAAATTCATCTTTCTATCCACAGCAAGTGAAGTTGATGTAGATTTTGCTTGTATGTGTTTGGTTGGTTGATTGTTTTCCATGCATTGAGAGAGAGCTGTTTATAAACACAGGCAGTGGATTTTCAATAGCAAACTTCATTCCTGGCTTTGCTCTACCAGACGCTTTCTAGCTTGGTGACCTGACATAGTATTTTTAAAAAGTGTTATAATGATTTAGATGTTTTCTTTTCACTTTTGCCATACAATTGTGCTTACATATGAAGTATATCTTAGAAAACAGCTGCAGCAAACTCCCTAGATTATTTTCATAGGATGATTTGGGTTAGAAGAGACCTTCAAGATCACCTAGTTCCAAGCCTCTGAAGTTTCAGCTTTGGGCTGAATTGACCAAAACATCTTGAGGGAGAGCAAGGACTTTGTCTCATCTGTACTGTAGTTTACTTTAGGTACTTTGAATGATCTGAAGGAATCTTGAAATGCAAATGCGGAATCAACAGAGGTTCTGGGAGACTTGTGTGATTTTACATACCTGCCTGAAAAAAGAAAGAGAATTAAAAAAAAGAAGTGGCTGGAAAGCAAGTCACATCCACAGTTTTTCCTTTCTCTCAGTAGCTGGCTTTCCTGTTCCTTCTTAGGAAGGGTCAGAAGTTGCAGGTAGTTGTTGAATGCATTCTATTATGAAGAAGCATCACACTTTCTATATGCTTTTATGATAGCTAATATATATGCTGAGAAACTGTAAATTTAGATGGCAGTGAAAATTTTTGCCCATTGTTATTTAGCCTGGAGAAAAGGAAGCTCAGAGGGGATGTTGTCACTGTCTACAGTTGCCTGAAAGGAGGCTGTAGCAAGATGAGGTTACTCTTCCCCAGGTAACAAGCAATAGGACAAAGGGCAATGGCCTCAAGTTGCACCAGTGGAGGTTTAGGTTGGGTATTAGGAAAAGCTTCGTTACAAAAAGGTTGTCAAGCACTGAGACAGGCTTCCCAGGGAAGCCCCATCCCTGGAGATACTTAAAAGATATGTAGTTGTGATGCTTAGGGATATATTTTGGTGGCCTTAGCAGATCTGGGTTGGACTTGGTGGCCTTAGAGGTCTTTTCCAGCCTTAACAATCCTGTGACTCTAAGTCTCTACTGGGTGTGTGGTTTGGAAGGTATCTCTTAACACTACAGTGGTTGGAAGTCATCATGCCATTATCTGCATTATAGATAGTGCAAACTAAAATTATGTTCCATTTGTGCTATGAAAACTGCATTTGACGCACTTTTTGTTAACAGCTTAGGAAATGCAGTATGAAGTTTGGGCCTCTCTGACCATCTGCTCTCTCAAATCCTTCAGTATCCGGTTGGGTTGTCATTGTATCTCCTGGCAATTATTCTTGAGTGTTTGCCTTTCCAATAACAAACCTAATTGTTGGTGTGCTTCATTTCTTCCTTTTGTCTTTTACAAAGTCATTCAGGAACAATCCTTACTTTTCCCGTCTGTATCTTGATTTTTATCTTGTTCCCCATTTTTCAGCCTTTCCATCGAGGAAAATACCTTCATGCCTCTTAATTGAATCCTTTCTTTTCCTTCTGTATCCTCTACTGCCTGGAGGTGTTTGGAACAGACCACTAGTATCCTTCATGGCTGTTTTTATCTCGTAATGGTTTTATGGTTTTGCATTCATTTTCTTGTACAACTGAGAATCTGATTTCTTTTGACTGTCATGAAAACGTGATCACAGGCATTCTCCATAAGACTGTGACAGTTCTTGCCAAATTCACATGAAGCTGATGAACTATTAACCATCCTATGATTTGCTATATAATTTATATCTGCTTATTGCTGAGGAAGATTTGGATATATAAGAAAAATACTGTGTAAAGCACTAATATGCTGTGTATAGCACTGGAACAGATACTACCTAAGGGTTAAATTGATTTTAGTACATAAAAGCAGATTTGTTTACTAGATTTTTATGTTTTTTCTGAAGCAGTACCCTTCCACAAAAGGATCCATGGCATTGTAGTGCTTTTCAGTATAAAGGCATTATTTCCAAGGTGTCATTATTACTCCAGCCTGACAGTAGGAAATATAGATACCAGTAGGTACATTGCACCTGTTGGGTATGGGGAAAGTGTCTTATTGCTATTTTTGCAGATGTGTTTACGTGAACCGGAAAGTTAGTTTGCCAATCCAGACACTGTTTTGTATCATGTATATACAGTGGTAGTAGAATTAAGCAAAAGGTCTATGGTCTGAGTGTCTTATATTTGGAGAACTTAAGCAGCACTGATTGTGTCAGGATCCACAGGCCACCTAATCAAATACATTTTTCAAGAGGAAAAAAAATGCCACATAAAGAATGGTAATGTGTAGGCAGCTTACAGTATCCATTTTGAATACTGTGATAAAACTGCTGAAGAAAAATAGCTGATAAACATTTCCTGTTTTGGTGCTTATTTCATTGTTTGCACAGCTAGATGTGATGATTAATTTACAGCAAGAAATTTTCACCTTAGAAAAGTTGCTACCATGCAACCCATGTTTCCTGGAGATAGTTTGAGGGCTGCAGAAATAAATATTTATTGAAATAATACTTTTTCTGAAATCAAATGCGGCCCTAGAAAAGCTGTTTGATCAATTCTGACCAAGATACATAGACGTAAATGTGAAATGGGCAGAAAACATGAATTTGTAGATGACACTGGATCTTCATGTTTTTCCAGGGTCTGACTGTCTTAACTGTTCTTTGTGGATCTTTCTATACTAATGCCATAAGTAGATAGCTCTTACTTTCTGTCAGAAATGAGCTGGCAGTGTTTTGCATAGCTGACGTATTTTTTTCAATATAGAAAATACCTTGAAATATTTCTTAAGGCTGGGAAAAGGCTTTAACAATTAATGATTTTCATCTGGACTATTTTAAACAGCCAGAGTCTTGGGCTGAAATTTGACTTGTGTCCTTGTTGATCAGGAAAAGCAAGTCAATTTACTCACCCTGTAAAATGTGCATAAATGTGCAATCCATACTGAACTTGGTGGGATTGCGGGATAACTTGGAGGTATGAAAAGGTCCTTGATCCAAGGTCAGAGAGGGCTGCTTAGGTCTGTGCCTCTGCAGTGCTGGAACCCCCCAGAGCAGACCTGGCACAGCCACCATGGGCAGCCCACTCCTCTGCCTCCCTGGCTCCTTGTCCTTATGCACCACCTGCTAAATTTCATGAAGTTCTTGTTGGCCTGTTCTCCAGCTTGTTTTGACCTCTGCCGACAGCAGCCCTGCTCCCAGATTGAATTTCCTTCTTCCCCTGCAAAGTGGTTGTTTGCAAGCTTGGTAAGGTTGCAGTGCATGATATTCTTCAGGTGTCACCTGCTTTTGACCCATGTGTAACTGGCTTTCAGCTGGAGGGAAACAGTTCTAGCCTTTTGCCCTAATTCCAGGGTATTAAGCTGAAGAGACTTCTCTGATGGCAGTGATAATGATGCAGACTTAGCCCTTGATCCACACTGCAACTGCATATCTGATTAATCTATGGAAATACTCCTCAGTAAACAGGCTCTCTGACTTTGGAAGGCGCAGTTTCACTGTGGCCACAATAATGAGCTTTAGCAGTGAAATACTTCAGCTTCTCTAACTGGATGCTGGAGGGAGGGGAGGGGAGGTGGGGAAGGGGAGGGGAGGGGAGGGGAAAGGAAGAGCTGCCTTTTTCAAAGCTGATGGCATGAGGATGGGTGAAGTATTTATTTTCAGTACCTAGCATTTTTGAAAACTCAAAAGTGCCCTGCACTTCATGAATTCAGGGGCAGCATCAAGCTCTCTAAGTTTCTCATTAACTGGGAAAATCTAGTAGCTTTTGTAGCTTGTGTTTTTACTTACCATTATTAGCCATTTAACTTAAGTTGGTAATGGCCCCAAAGATGCTAATTATGTGTGACTCACTGTTCCATTTTTCTTATTAAGAAAAAAACGTCAATTAAAAAACCCCAACTTTTAAAAGTACTCGTTTCAATTAAATACAAGTAAATAAAAGAAAATGCAATTAAAGAAGCATTGTTCTTAGAAAATACATCTGAAAATTTGCTTTTCTATGCTAGCTGGCATTCATCTCGTCACTAAAACTTCTTACCATCAAGGATAATGTCTTGTCACTTCCAATTTTCTGGTAGGGAAGCAGGATTGTGGGATGAATGTAGATTTTGCAAAGGGAAGAAACTTCAGGAAGGTTGTTGCTGGTTTTTCAGTTGTTCCTGTCTTAAAAACATGCTGGATAGACCTGGATATATTCACAGTTTCCATTTAAGGATGTGGCCAAAACTTTGTTACTGACTTGAGCAACAGAATAAAACTTAGAGGCGTATAAGGGGAGATTGAGGTTCAAAATGTGTGATGGTGTTTTACTCCATTTTTGTTAATAATGGATGTTAATCATGCTCTGAAACAGCCACTTAAATCACCTTGATGTTAATCGCTTCCTGTGACTGTGTTGTATTGCATAACACTGCTTATTATTGTACTGCTTATTTTTTAAATTTGTGTTGCCCCTGCTGAGATTGGGAACTTCACTAGCAGCGTGGCTGTGGAGTGCCAGGTACCTAAAAACAAGTAGGACATACAGTCCATGCTATGAATAATTTATAATCTAATTAGAAGCAAACCTTACCAAATAATTTCTTAACGAATAGTAGGAAAAAGAGAACAAAAGCGTGATTGTATCATGCAGGTGCAGGAGCTGAACTGTTCATGCTGTTCAGCTTGGGAGTTCTTCGAACTGTAGCAAGTCATAGGTAGACTAAGAAAAAAAAATTACACTGAGTGGGATGAGTCTATGTATGCCACTTTTCTTCATAATAGTAGTATTTCCACAGATTGCTTTCTTTTTTTACTTCCCTTTTAAGACATTATTCAAATTGCACATGAACTTCAGAGGCTGCTACTAACTCTGCAATTTTTTATACAGCTCTTCAATGCTTTTCTGTTTTAAGTGAAAATGTTTGAGCTTTCTTTCTGGTTATTGTCAATAATGAACAATGACCTGAGTTCTTCCACATTACCTTAGGATGTGATATGTTTCTCTTTTAGCCGGTGTTTCATTAACACAAAACATCTGTGTGATCAGGTTCTTAAAAAAAAATAGCTAGCAGTGACTCTCCTTAGACAAAAAAACAGAACAATAGAGCATCACTGATTTATCCACCACAGAGATTTAAGAAAAAAATACGCGAACTGCTGAAATAATAGGTTGTCTTAAGAAACATCATCTATCTCTTGTGCTAGTGATAAGGAAATACTTTTTCTGTGTATCTGTTAAAGAGCCCATTTGACTTTTTATGGTTAAGTGTTGAAGAAGACAGACTTGGGAAATGCAGTTGTTTTGAGTGACAGGCTGTATGCTTCTTTTTTTTTTTTTTCTGAAAAGCAGATCTTGGTAACAGTTGCTAAGTTGTAAGGTAGAGGCTGTATGGCTTGTTCTTTAGTCTGCTCTCTGGTTTGGAACTGGATGACCTGGACAGTTCAAGATTTCCGTCTTGTTTATGTATACAGACGTGAATGGCAAGTGGCATAAGTTGAAAAAGAACATTTTCAGTTATTAACTTAAATTGTGCTTAATTACATAATACTGCACCTCAGTACTATATTTTCTTTTCTTTTTTCCACTTAGTCCTGTAGTTAGTGGGAATGTGTGATTGGTTCACCCACTAGCAACTGGGAGCTGGAGGAAGGAGGAGTTCAACAATATCTTAATTGATGTTTTCAAGGCAGATATTTTCAGAAAAAAATATTTAAATGCCTACAGAACATACTCGAATCCTAGCTTACCTGGGAGGAGAAACAAAAAAAAAAAATTAAAAAGATTATTCAAACCCTTCTGTTTGATAAGGAAATAGCATTTTCTTGCATATTTTTTTTCGTTTTCTATGCTTTTGGTGAAAGACAGCTGGAGTTGAATGAATGAATCTAAAACTGAGCTAAAACTGATCTACCCTGGCTGGTTCAAGGTAGGATAAATGCTGTTATGTTATTTGGGTAACTATACAGGCAAGATTTTTGAACCACACTTTTTTCTATTTCCCTGAAATAGATGCTTTCATTTGGCTGAAATTAGACTTTTGGTTACAGAAAGCGCAAGGACAGTGCTCTTGCTGGGAAGGGCCATACATTTTTCTTGCCTTCTTAGTTTTTGATTAGTCAAGGAAAGGGTCTCAAACAGGATATTTCTATGCTGCACCAAGTAGTTTGTTTTTCTTGTAGCTGTACTGGTCAGATGGCCAGGTGAGAAGCAGGTTGTAGATACTGGCTAATATAATATACGGACTGAATGATATTAATACATGAAGAATGCAGGTAAACTCTTCCTTCCTGAAGATCTTACTTCAGGTTTCTCTGCCTTATCACTCTTGTGTCTTCTACTAAAATGAACAATTCAACAATTAATGCACTGTAGCCCAGCTCTCAGCAACTAATAGTAAAACATTCTGGTATCTCCTGCTTTTCCAGTAAATTCATAGTTTTAGCAGTACATTACTCTTAACAAAGAGAGGTATGCTTGACAAATGAGTGCAACGTGGCTTGTTATCATAGACTAGTTTCATATGTCATACAGTCTTTTTCAAATGATTTTTTTATGCAGATATCAAAGCATAAGGGCTGCTATTCTTATTAGTTATTTCTATTTTACATGAAATAGTCTCTCTTTTCTTGTGTACTTGTGCATTAAATAAAATATGCAGTAATAGAATAAGTGTAGAAAATACCTTACCTGCAAATTTCCTGTTCTCTTTAGTTACCTTTTAATTAGAATTCTTGTTACAGAATTAATAGGATAATGGATTCCTTTTAAAATGACTAACAGAATGAAGCACTGTGCAGAGTCTGTCCCTGGTTAATAAATGATGCCTAGAATGGCATATGATGAATATTAGTTGGATAGTCTAATACAGTCCTAAGGAGGCTTACAAGCTACTGTGAGGAATAGAAGATATAAGAATAGAAGCTTATCTGTAACTTAACACATGAGGGAATAATACTTAGCATTTCTGTCAGGCTTTCCGTTTGAGGAGTTTGAAGTTCTTTGCAATACAAATGATGAATTAATTCTCAGAATAGGCCATACGATTTTTATTTTCTCTTGCTTCATTTTTTCTATGCAAATGCTAGATTTTTTTTTTAAATTTTAATTTGTCTTTGTGGGCGAGAAATGAATTATTTGTAAGGTACTTAAATGCTGAGGAGTAGTAGGATTTTCTTGCATACCCCTTTAATGCAGATCATTAAATACAGAACCATATAAAGTATTCCATGATATGATATGCATACTTAATATTATTGGAAATTCCTGTAAATCAGTTTGGCTACCCTAGTTCTATTGTCATGGAAAGAGGTACAGGTATTTCTCCCACTCTGGCAGTGCCCTACACTGTGGGCAGCACTACTGGATGAACCTGTGACTTGTTGGGGCTCCTTCATTCCCATCACAATGCACAACAAAGCTGTGAGCGCCTAAATATTCCACAAACCCTTGTCTGCTGCTTAGTGGAAAGCAGCAACTGGTAATCCTTGTTACTGGCCCATTAACTAATACTAAAGTCTCCTTCATGGCTTTTCTTGGCTAGGTCTAATTCCCATCAGGAGAAGCACTCACGGCAGCTCCTCCAGCCTGCCAGAGCTTCAGAGCATCTACCTGCTAAATTAGAAATGGTGACACCTTGGCAGTGACTGCTACACAAACATTGACACTGTGTGGTTTGCTTTTAACTTGGGATGATGCCATTAGGAAATGAGGTTATAAACACCAAAAATCTGTCAAACTCTGATTTGCAATAATCTTCCTGCTGACAGATAAGAAGTGATTATTTATATGAAGGTTCATAGTGGCAGGATTTATTTTACATGTCTTGGAGGAGAAAAACAGATTGCTGTTGCCAATAGAGAAAGGGAGTCTGTCGTTTGTATCTTCTGTCAGATTCAACAGAAAAATATCAACAGTATCAACTGAGATGAACCTTTATAGATTTGAGATTATTTCTTCAGCTCTGTTTCAGAAGAAAGAAATAGTAACAGAAAATAAAGAACTTAAAATTCAGACAGGTATAATTGCTATTTTTTGTTTCAAAATAAACCCAAGACACAATTCTGCCTACAGAAAACAATGATCTGGATGTATACCAGTTTTCACTAGTTTTCTAGTGAATTTTGGTGTTTGGTTAAAAAGTTAACTTCTAGTTTTTGTTTTATGAAAAGTTGCTTATAGTGAATTCTGTCAGCAGTCCAGCATAACAGTAGACAGAGTAACTGAAAGAGCCTAAATCAGACATGTATCCCTGTTAGTCAGATCTGCATGTCTACTTAGATAAGGTCATGAACTAATCAGCAAAGCAGTAACCACAACACATCTTTACCTAGAATTTCCACTGTAGGGCAAGTCTGAACACACTGTGATTACTGATAAAAATTACTGAAAAAAAAAAAAAGTCCAGGTAGTTATTAGTGAGGAAAACATTTCCAGATGGAAAAGACAATGGACTGTGTTAGCATTGCATGCAGAGCTGCAAGAAAATATTGAAATAAAAGGTTTAAAGCACTACCAAAGCAATAATGGTGAATATTGACAAAGGTAACAAAGATCATGCTCAGAAACAAGGGAAAGTGACAAATGAATCTGCAATGTAGTTGTGCTTACCAACCCTAGAAAAAGTGTCATGTATTGAGATAAAGAGAAAATTCACCTATTACTTTGTGTTTTCTAGACGCATATTATTCAAGAGAAGCTCAATAAATTCAGTTAATAACTTGTGTTTCTTTAAAGTACAGTGTTATACTAAATACAATTGTGAAGATGATGAAACACAAATGTAATACTTTTAATAACTAAAGATACAAAGGCTGTGCATTTCCAAAAGTTGCTCACTGTGGTAATCAGTGTATTTAATAAGGGCATATTAAACAAAGCTTTCATATGTACAGCATAGCTTTTGGAAAGCGATAGGGAATCCACTGAGAGTGGATCATACAGTTTTTCACAGAGAAATCCTAATTGTATTTCTAATAATAATTTCAAAGGTAGTATTGCATTTGCTTGTAATAAATTCTTAAGAATTTTTTCAGCTGCAATTGCTGCAATTTGGTTGTTACTCAGTGGCCATGAAAACAGTTGAGAACAGGTCTTTCAATGGGCTTTGGGCAAGGTGACTTAGTGAGTCCCTTCCAACCTCAACCCTTCTGTGATTCTGATTGACTTGAGTCTTAGCTTGTTGGTTAACAGTAATGGGAACAGAAAGAATAGAAGGCTTTCTAAAACTTGAGTTTTTGCTAATGTAGATGTAATAGTTCATCAGAGCAAAGAAACCAGGAGGTTGTATTGTGGTCACAAACTTCCTGCACTGTGGTGAGCTCTCCAGGGCCAGCAGCTGAGCATCCATACAGGCCCAGGTGAGCTGCAGGAGGGAACAGGAAGAATGAAAGCCACAGAACTGGTGGGTCAAGATAAATACCATTTATTATGTGGAAGAAGGAAGGGACAGGGACAAATGATGCAAAGGGAATCGCTCATATCCTCCTGCAATCAGACTGATGCCCAGTTGCTGAGCAGCAGGCACCTTGGAAGACTGCTCTTTCTTCCTTTGCCCCACTTTTGTTGCTGAACATGATGTTAACATGGTAGGAAATAACCCTCTGACAACTGGAGTCAGCTCTCCCAACTGTCCTCCCTTCAACCTTATAGCGACCTCCTCCATTTTCTCCCTCAGGGGAAGTGGAAAAGGGGCAGGAGCTGGAGAAAGAGAAAGCCTTGCTGTTTTACAAGTGCTGTTCAGCAGCAGCCAAAACACTGTTGTTATCAGAGTTATTTCAGACACCAGTTCAAAATGCCATACGGGCCGCAGTGGTGGATGCTAACTCCATCCCAACCAGACCCAGAGCAGTCCTCAGCCATGCAAGTTGATTTGTACAGGAGGAAAGTTCAAGTGGAATGCCTGTTGAGGTTTCTTACTAATTCTAGGGACTTCCTTACTCTTGCTGATACTGTGGAAAAATGATGTTTTAGTTCCAGCAGCAAGGAGAGAAGATGCAGGGAGACTATTCTAAGTAAACACATAGTTCTGGTGTGGAGTTTAAAAGGTGAGAATAACTTAAATCTGTCAGAGCAGTGTAAATTGAAAAAGAGAAGATTAAGCTAGGGGTGAAAGTTAATAGAGACTAGATAAACTGCTATATTTTCTTCAGAGCTTTGTTGTTTGATTTGGGAGGGAGTTTGGGGGTTTTTTTCCTCTTCATTTCTTGAACTTTCAGTGCCTTAGTCTTCTGCTTTCCTCCTCTGTCTTGACAAGATTTAAATGGCTCTGTTGAAGGTCAGGGTGGTACTATTTCATGTAATTAATCAGTTTTCTCCCTTAATATCCCAGCTCTAAAAGGTGCTTTAATTCTTTTCCTGACATCCTCTTTGGCATCTCCGCCACTTACATGTAACTGCTAAAAATAAACCTTATTAAATTATTATTTTCGCTCCACCTGGTACTGCAATAGTTTCCATCTCAACACCATTATTACTGTGCTGATTCAGCATTGCTGTTGTTTTCTGTCAGTGTTTCAATAGAACTGTGTTCTGCAAATTTCAAGTGAGCTTTATGTCCTCTCTAGGTGTTAGAGTGCTTCAAAGGATGACAGTAACTAAAATATCAACAAATGGGAGTGTGTTATCATCATCTTTTAGATGGCCAATATTATGGCTGTAGGAAAGGTTTTTCTTTCTGCTTTCACAGAACAAGGTGCTGCCAATCTCTTGCAGAGTTTGAGATTCATTGAACCTTTCTGGGCTCCCCAGTTCAAGAAAGACAAAGAGTTACTGGAGAGTGTCTAGCAAAGGGCTGTGAAGATGATGAGGAGGCTGAAGCATCTCTCTAGTATGAGGAAAGGCTAAGAGACTGTTGAACCTGAAGAAGAGACAACTGGGATGGGATTTTATCAATGCATACAAATATCTTAAGGTCAGGGTGAGGTCAGACTTTTCAGTGGTGCTCAGCAACAAGATAAGTGGTGATGGGCACAAACTGAAATACAGGAAGTTTCACCTAAATTGTGAGGAGAAAGCATCTCTACTGTGAGAGTGTCAGAGCACTGGAACAAGCTGCTGGTTGTGGATTCTCCTTCTCTAGAGATACTCAAAACCTGCCTGGACAAAATCTTGTGCAACCTGCTTTGGCATGGGGACTAGAAGTGGTTGATTTCCAAATTATCTCTCCTTTCCAATCCCAGCTGTTCTGTGATTTTTTTTTTTAACATGTGGTAAAATTAGAAGGACTGAGGGATGCTTCTATGCAAATATAACTCTGCCTACTAACATCCTGGAAGATTAATACGGAATTATTTAAAATAATTTTATTAGTTATACTGTAGAGGAGTTTGAGAGTATCAGGAATCATCTGATCAAAAGCTGTTGGAGTCAACCTCATTGGGAATTTCTCTTTTTAACAGAATCAGTAATGTTGTGTTAATATACCAGATGTTCTCAGTAACTGTGATCTTTAGAAATTTCAAGTGATCAATAGCCCTTGTACAAGTAGTCATAGATGTGATCAAAGGGCTCTTTGTGAATTACCAAAAAAAACTCAGGAGACAATGATTTGGTGATATGCTATGCAAACAAAAAGGTGAAAATTCCAAAGAGAGATGGATTTCTCAAAAAAAAAAAAAAAATACAAAACCTGTTAAAATTAATTCCCAAAGTACCAGTGCTAGGAATTTCACGGAAGCAAATAATTACCTGGGTGATCTGTGTCTATTACAATTGCTCCCCAGTATTTTAGAACCTTTCCATTCTTACATAGAAAATGAAGTTATTTACAAATAGGAAGTTAATGTAGTGGGAAACAATATGGTTTTGTAATTTCAATGGGGGGGAAAGAATGTCAAGTATTTCTGATGTATTGAATCCTAGAAAATTAGACTTCTTGATAGGTTAGATGCCCAAAGTCTCCTTTGTAACAAGGCAGTGTTGATGAAGGCAGGCTTCTTCAGCTGATGTATCTGCAGCCTCTTTGCCCAGTAACACTAAGTGCTAATAACCTTTTTTTTTTTTTTAAAGAGCCGTTCACAGTTGTGTCCAATTGGAATGACTCATTTCTTTTGAAACACTAGAGGGCTCAGTGACTACTTTTGGAGCTGCCTTTTGCTTGCAAGTTTGTCCATAAATCTCCAAATGTCTAAGTAAGGATGTCCTAAAGGTGTGTTATTTTAGGTGTAAATTTACTAACCTCAGTGGTTTTGTCTAAATCGAGGCTTTCTGGAAGAGTTCTAAAGAATGCTTTGATTAGCCAAAAGAGATTAATTTTATCTCCTGCTCAGTAAATTCTGGTAGGCTTTTCCCTACCATTTCCTTAAGTTTAGGCCGAGCAGTTCTTTTTGGTTTATTAACCAAATAATAATTGTTTGGGAGTTTTGTTGGGTTTTTTGAGGGTTTTTTTTGTCTGCTTGGCTTGTTGAATCCACACATTGTAATTTCCTAGGAAGCAATTAGATAAATGTACCTGAGTAGTTAGCAGAAAGGGAGGAAACTTTTGTAAATAAACCAACCCAAGAACCCATCTGGTGTTCATTGACCCACAATAATAAATATTCTTAAAAGGTAGCATCTACTGTCTGTCTGGGTTATCTTCCTGTCTTAATAGCTAGAGGTTGATGAGCAATAGAGTGATCAGAGTGGTTTCTGCTACCAAATCATACATACATTTATGATACAATATGACTGAGGTGTCAATCTATGGGGAAAAACTAAAGGCAAGTGTTTACATCTGGAACATCTTGTAGCATCACACACTTCGTGACTGTTGTGGCTGGACTGCTCTGCTCTGAAGATCTTCCTGCCTTTCCCTCTTGGTCACTGATACTCATGACAATCTGACTTGGGGAATCAGACAAGACAAAACTGATCCTCAAAACAACAGAATCACTTGAAAAAGTTTGTGTTTCCTGAACTGACTTGGTTTGGGAATCAATGACCACTGCATTTCTTATGCAAGAGAAGGAGCATAATGTGCTAGGTGGAAAAGAATGGAAAAAGGGAAGGACAATGCCAGTAGTGACTTGAGCAATTATAATGTTGCTATAATACTACATCTTTAGGCCCTTTGATTCAGGCTACCTAATTACAGTTTAGTTTATTAAAAAAAAAGAAAAAAATCCCCCTCTCTTGTGTGGTGTGCGCTGATCAAGATTAAGCAAATGAAAAGATTCTTATGTGATTGCATGAGAAAATAAGCTTTGACAAAGCATAGGATTTAGCCTCCTGAAATCTCTGAGAATTTGTACGTTAACATCTAAAGCTGAGCTTGCAGATCTGGGATATGATGTCAGGGCAGAATAAGTCTTTCTTGTACAATAGACAAAATCACCAGAAAATTTCAATTGGTAAATTAGAAAATATGATGTGGACATATAATTGGTTTCACATAGTCATGATCCTTGTAGTCAGGGATTGGGAAAGCCCCATAGTCAGATAGTCTGCCAGTTGGCTGCCTATTACCAGTTCTACTTTGAGACAAAAAGCCCCATCCTGGGAGAGTTCCTAAGCCATTCTGCAATGAGGTCAAGCAATGGACACAGCTCCTGCCACCCAGCATATCGCTGCCATCCATGACCTGGGACCATTGCCACAGGACCTCTGACTCGCTTCATTTCAGCTGAGGTCTGGCACCAGGCGAATCTTCTGGTTGAAAATGTTCACATATTAACTGCCGTCGCCAATTTTTGTATTTTTAAAGCTGGACCTGTAGTGTAGATTAACATCCATGAGTTTTCTTGCTGGATAGATGTGCACTTTTTTTCTCCCATTAATAGTGGAGAAATGTTTATTCCCACAAGTATAGCGGTATTCTATAAAGTCTCTTGTAATTTATTTTAGTATGGCTTAATACAGAGTTTTAATTGATATAATTTCTCTGAGGTTTGAGCAAAGGAAAGAGGAAGGGAGAAAGTGCAGGATTACTATTATCAGCATGTCCCAAGGCTGCTGCTTTTAAATTTAGGATTGTAACTGTTATTTAACAGAATTATCCTTGACACACGTGGCCTCAAGTAGAGGTCTGAAAGCAAGGACAGAGCAGCGCTGTCATCTGACAGCCTGAAGCAGTATCTTTGAAAAGGTCTGAAATTGTCACTTTTTCTCTAGAAGATGACCCCTGGCATTTCCAGCACTACTCTGCCTTGTGGAAGAGGGGAGGAGGGACAGCAAGGAGGCAAAATCTTTCTTTCTATACATAAAGTCATGCTGCTTCTGGTGTCCTTTAAAGAAGACTCTTCTTGAGCAGGTGTTAATAGTGGTGGTTGGTAAGGGGAGGTGTTGGACCTGCTGGAGTGGCAGTGGTTTGTCACCAGGCCTGCAGGGCTGTGTGCGTTCTCACCGCGTGTTTGGGGAGGGACAGATGGGCTCCTGGACATGCACCTGGACCACCCTGAAAAAGGACAGTTCAAACTAGATATGTCTGGTGATGGTGGTGCAGAGTGTGAGCTATTCTTGAGTCAACCCACCGCCCCCGCTTCTGGTGTGAATGCCCCCTGCTCCCCACATCGCTGCTGCACTGGGCTCTGCAGCACTGTTTCCCAAAGCAGTACTTATCTGTGGTGCATCTCTTCTCATGCAAAATATGATTTGGTGGTAATATGTTTAGCTGTAAAGGTTTTTTTTCTTTGTGCAAAATGACATGTGAAAGCATGTACAGATGCATTTATAGTCATAAAAGATTGTATTGTAAAAACCTCAAAACATTTTCTAGGTGTTTTGTCTGCCCACTTTACTATCCTTCTACTGTTACTGACTGTGCTAAGTTTGCACCAGCTAGTTTTATGCAAGCAGGACTATCAGAATCTGAAAACCACTGTAAGCTTTATTTTCACCTTAAAGCATCTAAAGGTTCTAGGGGGAAAACTTTTAAAAATGTTACTTCCCTCAGTTTCTGAGGTATATGCTTAAGGGAAATAAAATCTCAATTGAATTTATGTATGACACAGTGAATTCCCTTCCTAAAAATTAATTATTTTTGAATGTGTCTTGACCATAAGCTTGCAGGTAGCAGAAGTGGAGAGGACAGTCATGTAATTCTTACAGCAGCCATCCCACTGCCACCTGGAAAACAGTGCCACTGTTATTCTTTATTGAATATTTCACAGATCTAGTGCATACAGCAGGAATTTGGTTAAGAATTGAGGTAAATGTTTTTAATGTTGAGAATGTTCTCAAGTTGATGTTTGCTGTGGCTTCTTGCTAAATCAACATTATAATCCTGCTTTCGTTTCCCTGCAGATGATGAAGCATGCCTGGGATAATTATAAGCGTTACGCATGGGGATTAAATGAACTGAAACCCATATCTAAGCAAGGACATTCAAGCAATTTGTTTGGTGAGTAGAGTGTATTTTTGTGCTTAGTGACGTTAGCATAAAACAGTAAATCAGCTGAAAAGCTTATAAGTGATAAACATGTTTTCTTTCTTCTCTCTATCATGCAGTGTGATGTTTCTTGCTTCTGTTATGTATAAAAAGTAACAGTAAATGGAGGTGCTTCCTGTGACTTTTATAGATGAGTGTCTGAATGAGAATAAATGGAGCATGGCATTGCTGCATGATAAAAACATAGTTTTGCTCCAATAAATACTGTCTTGTTTGAAACATTTACTATGGAAATCATTGATGCCACATTCAATAAACAGGGATCTAAGGGTGACAGGGTGGAGAAGAGGAGAAATCCTTTACAAGGAGCAAACAATACTCTCTACAGTCAAAAAGGTAGCTGAAGCTGTGTGCAGTTCTTAGGAATTTATTTCCATTCCTTGTAAAAACTTGTTGATTTGTATCAGACTCCCTTATCAGGCTTTCTTTTTCATTAATACAGCTGTTGTTTGTACCTCTTAATACTGCACAGGAGATATTAAATAAAGCTCAAGTTGTTATCAGTGTAGAACAAATACGGGACTGAAAAGTTCTAGTAGGAGAGGCGCACTATAAAAACCCATGTAGAAATGGTGTCTAAGTCAAACCTGTGGCTGGGTAAATAGTAGCTGAAGAGAAAGAGCATTCTGAGGAAGCATAAGAAAACAGTCACTATCTTCAGTTTTGCAGAAAAATGAAGAATTAAACTGCTTGACACCAATTTTTCTATTCAAAAAGCTTCTTTTCCGAACAGAAAGCTGAAAAAATGACTAATTTCTATAGCTGAGACAAAATCAATGCATTATTTTGATTTTAAGACAAAGTTACTTTGTTGAATGTTGGCAAAAGATAACTGGAAGTGGAAACATTTCCTAAAACAACCTAAATAGAGCCCTTACCAAATCCCCAACTATATTTGGAGATTGCTTAGAGATAGCAGTTGTGATTAGAAAAATAATTTGGAAAATACAACATCTACATTGATCTTGCTGCACTGCTTGGCTACCCCACGGTAACATTAAAAATATTAATAAGTAATTATTTTCTAATTACTTATTGGACTTCTTTTTGAGTTCTTGAAAGCAGAGTAGTTTCAATTAACTTCAAGTATGAGTTGTTGTGTTTCTATTTCCTTCTCTAAAAATCACAATTATTTATTATCTTCAGGAGAATGATAGTTGTGCAATTTAATGTATTTGAGGAACTAGTTAATGGAATTCTGTTTGCTTGCAGTACAACAAAATGGCATGAA
This sequence comes from Cinclus cinclus, assembly GCF_963662255.1. NCBI lineage: Eukaryota > Metazoa > Chordata > Aves > Passeriformes > Cinclidae > Cinclus > Cinclus cinclus. The sequence continues at coordinate 49,110,072 of NC_085048.1, read as the reverse complement.
TCTTGAAAATTAAAACGCTTAATGTAGTTTCATTTGAAATCAGAAGTGGTATAAAAATTTCTATGGTTTGAGTTAATAATAATAATATTGTATGGATTCGCAATGCAGAATGAGCTGTAGATGTATTGACTTGTAAAAATCTTGAGCAGGAGTTCTGTGGATGTTGCATAAGTTTAAGTCACTTCAGGCACAATTTTCTGTGAAACAGGACAAGTGTTGAATTGAAAAATGATACTGCATTTAACAGAGTAAGAGCCAGATTCAGTCTAAATGCAGATCAGTTTCTCATCATGGTCATCTGGTATAAGATCTTATTGCTGAGCACTTTTCCTTAGAAACATCTTCAATCTTATTGATCTTGGTGCAAATCAAAATAAACATTAGGTCTCTTTCTGCTGAATTGCTTTACAGAATACCAAAGAGCAGCATATCTGCAAGTAGGTCTGCCTCATAAGTTACCTTTGCCAAAATCCATAATTGTGTTTTGTTCTTTACAAACAAAACCGTGTTTCTGTAAGTGTCCTCAGATGATTAGATCTGATTTGTGCCTTTTTGTTTGAATTCAACAAATGTTTTATGCTTTTTCAAAAAACAATAAAAGGCTGACCTGTTTGTGCGTTGGATTTCTTTCCTTCATGAAATGATGGACAACTTTCCATATCTTTCTTGTTTCTTATTTAAAAAAAAAAAAATTATAAAAATTGCAAATGGTTGACTAATTTAAGGTAATTCTGAATTGTATTAGTGGAGAATAGGTTACCTTCAGTTCTATGTCCTGTGAATTTCCTCCCAACCTTCAGAAATCAAGTAACACCTTCAGTTCACAGTTATCCACAACTATCTCCAGTTCGCCAAGAACTTTTTCTTCTTGCTGCCAGGTCTCAGTTGTTTTAAAAAGACGAGTTTCAAATTGTCTTAGTATTGGTAAATACAGAAATTTTCATTAGGCACTGTTTGATTTTAAACACTTCTCCTCCTTTGAATTAATTGCTGCATTTACATTTCTTTGCTTATACTGGGTGTGGCTGTTCTGGGATACAGACTTTTACTCTCACTGTGAGGAGCAGCAGAGTCCAGTGCTGTGTGGTGCTTTATGTTGTATAAGTTACAGTACAGGTCTCCTGACACAGAAGAGGAGAGTTGTTTTCAGATGATCCTACTTCTAAGCTTATTTTTGAAAGTATAAATTCATGGCTCCTTTCTATCTCCATTTTGCAGGTAGAATGTTGTGTCTTGAAGGCAAGTCATACCTGTCATGCTATGTTTCTCAGAAAGACAAAAATAAGATGGCTTTTGAGAGGTATAATTACACATAGATGTGGCTTAGGAAATATCATCATGAAATACAGACACTATACCTAGGCTAGGAGAAGAGGAAAACAGCCAGTAGGGTGTTGATGGGAGAAAGGGTAGAAACAGTTGGTGGTTCTAATTTTGGGGGCATGAAAATAACCTTACTTTAGCACCTTGTGCAAATTACTAGTAGTAGAGTTATTCTGTAGCTGAGGACTTCTTGCTGAACTTGGAAATTACTTTTTTTTTTTTTTGTCCTAAACTCAGGCCATGAAAACAAAGTGTGTAGTCAAGGAACTGCCTTGATCTTGCTGGTATTCTGCAGGCAGTGTGTGTGGAAGAGTGTGTGTAATAAGTTGAGAAAGTCTTTAAACTGGCAGACTGTAGATATATTCATGTTATGAGCAGAAGTTGCTTTCTCTCACATGTGCACACCAAGAATAACATACCTTTAGAGAAACACTGAAACCTACATGAACTGAAACATTTCTCCCTGCAGCCAGTGCCACATACATGCCTCTGACCATTAGCGATATCTTTTCAGCACATCCACGCAATGGTTTTATTTCCTTTGTATTTGCCATGTTGTAGCAATTAGTTGAAAAGACAGAAGTATTCTTATTGTTTTAATTCCATGAAGTGTACAACTGTTTCAAGATTAATCAAATAAATTGGAATAACTCAGCATCTGCACTGTATCTATCCATTAACAAAACAGGGCATATCTCCTGATATGACTTCTTCCGTGAGTACTTACTCTTCTCTGACTATTTGTAGTAGAGGGTAGACCCTTTAACCTTTATGTTTCAGGTTAGTGATAATGATGTTAGCTAAAGCAAAGTTTTACTCATCTATCTTCCTACTGTGAAAGTGGCAAAATCACAATTTTGCCTTTTTTTCATAGCATTCCACCACCAACCCCTCAAACTAGGAGCTTTTCCTCTTGAAGCCTTCTGAGCTAGTTTTAAAACTAATGAATGTTGCTGCACTAGCAGAGAACTCTTTCTAGAAGTGTTTTAGTGTTTTCTGCACTTAAGTGACTGTAACTAGAGGGCTTTTTTAATTACCTGGAGATGTGTTTCATGTGCAGTGTTGCCAGTTTGATATTGTAACTTGTGGGCATTGTATAATTAATCTCTGCAAGTGAAAAAGGATCTTTTCTGGAGGCAAAAAGGGAGGCATTTAATAAATACTCACAATCGGCAAACCTCAAAGTACTATAATTTAGTAAGATCATGCTCCTCCCACTTTGAACTGCTTTTTGTAGTTTCTTTTATGGAGTGTTGAGGTGTGTGAGTATTTTTAAAGCCTGCCAAAATTTATATCCAAAACTGTCTTGACAGTTCATAGCAATGTGTCTTTTCAAACTCTAAGTTTATAAATATAGCCTAGGCAATTAGTTGTACATGTGTTTAAACAGTATATATTAATTAAATGAAAAGGATTCAAAATCTTCCCCCTACCCCAATCTTGTTTGTCTTCACTGTTCCTGCTATCTTCCTTGGAATTTTGTGTTTTGATATGTAGTTTTAATTTTGGAAGTAAGCATGATATCTATCTCAACTAAATTAACTTGTGTAAAGAATAACATTAGCAGATATGTGGATGAATTAATCAACAAAGGATTTCTGAAAGGAGGTCATGTTGCATGACAAAGACAAGTGTATTGTCTTTTTAGATTTCCAAAAAACATTTTTCAGGCTTATTACTGGCCTCTCACTGGAATTGTTGCTGCTGAGTCCACACTCTCAAATTACTCATCCCAATGCTGAAAATTCAAATGACCAGAGTGAAATTTGGTGGTGCAAATAAGTTACTTGGGGTCTCTCTGACAATGGAAAGCTGCAAACAGTTCCTCAAACCCAGAAGGATTTCCCAACAGGTGATAATTGCACTTAGAAATAGAAAATGTTCCTAATTTAAACTGGCACTTAGTGAAATGGGAGATATAACTCTGAGTTAATACACAGAACTGGCAGACTTGAGCTCATAGCAAGTAGTAAAACTTGACAACTTTCCAGAACAATATGTGGAGGTCCATAAAAAGTGGCATAGCGGCATAGATGGGATGAACAAGGATTTATTGTTCCTTGTGGGGAGTGATATCCTCTGCAAGGAAGGGTGGAGACAGCAAATTACTAGGCAGCATGTTCAAACAAAAGAAGGTGGTTCATAACAAAACATGTAGCTGAGCTGCACGGTGCCAGAAGTGTGGTGAATGCCAAAGGCTTCTGCAGGAAGCACAAAGATAAGCAATGAAGGAAAAATTATTTGAGCTTTATCAAATTCAAAGACCAGAGCTGACTCTAAAATGCACAGATGTATAAAATACTGGAGATTTAGAAGAGCATTCTGGAAATGCCACTATAATGTTTCATGTTACACATATGAAAAGTTAGATTTGTTAAAAATTGAATTAATTTTTCTTCCTGCACTCTTACCAGGTGCTAATAGTCAGTAAAATTAAAAGTGTTAATATTGCTGAGGGTTTGCCAATACTAGAGTCAAGAGTTTCATGTTTTGGCATAGCACACTTTAATAATTAATCACTCTTGACACTTTAAATTGCTAATGATGTTGCATAGGAACCTTTTCAGTGAACTTTAAATAAAGGAAAACACTGTTCTAAGATATGAGTCAGCTTTTGAAGCAGTGCTCCAAGAAACCTACAGCTCAAATCAAAATGTTACTTTAGTCAAACCTGTATGTATTCTTGAATGCCAAGCTCGGTGTGCAGGGGATGGGAGGAAATTGTAAACTGTTAAGTGCACCAACATGCATTGATTCTGAAGTATTCTATTGCGGACTCTTCTGGCCATATCTAAAAGCCTGGGCTAGACAAGTGAGAACTTATTTTGGCCCATGTTCTGAAGGGCTTGGTCATAAGCCAGCTGTGGTTCTTAAACCATATGACCATATAAGCTCAGTCACAGAGCTGTGCTGATAAGGTTGTCATCCAAATCCAGAACAGTTCTACCTGCAGTAGCATTCTGGAAACTCATACAAAGTTATTCATCCTCTGATCACTTTTATTCTGCTCTTGCTGCCCAATCCTGAGATGCTAGTTTATTCTCTAATGAAATACCTTCTCTTTTTTTTTTTTTTTTTTTTTTATGCACATACACGGGCACTGTTAGATATTAAAAAACATGCAGTTTAAATGGGCCAACTGTGCATTACCCAGAGGAAATATAGGCTACCTGTGCTTTACATCATTGTATTCTGAAATGCTGGGTAATAAGGCATTGTGGTTAATAGTGCACACATCTTGATAGCAATATGTTCTTTGTTGTTTTCTTCCAGATCATTGCTTAAGATTTTGAGTGTTAAACTGGAAAGGAAGTTCTGTAGATGTTTCTCGATAGTCTACTGGAAATTTTGTGTTGACAGATTTCTTTTGCATTCCTTGCAGTTAATGGTAGGCTATTTTATGTGTTCTCTATTAATCCCTTAGAGTAAATGATGCTGTTAGTAAAGAGAAGAGATAAAAGTAAAGGGTTAACAATAGAAGTAAAATGGAGCATATATGAATACTTGGTCTGAAGGTTTTGGTAGAGACTAATAATTCTTCATTTTGGTAGGCTTGTACATCTGGTTATCTCTTTTATCATCAAAATTACTCCCTCTGATCTTATGTGTTATGAGTTTCAAGTTCATTTTCTCTACCTCAAGTATATATATATATTTCTCTAAATTATGTGCAAAATATATCTGTATTTATCTGAGGTCTATGAATTTTATCCAAGTATTGTGATATCTTCTGCCTAGGGCAACTACGAAACTACCATGGTGGCTGCAACTTTGCTGGCACATGGTGCTCACTGTTAGTCAAATTTATAGCAGTACTGTAGGTGTGTAGGAAAACAGTCCTCTTGTCCAAATATTCTGTGCCATGAGTGTGTGCTGTAATTGCCTAGCAATAATCTTTGCTTCCTGTAGACCATGACTGCTGTGTAATTCCTTGGGAATGTTGTGTAGGAACAAACAACAGTGATAACTATTTAATAATTTATGTGCTGTGCTTGAGAAGCATAGCTTATATAGGCTTGTAAAATATTTGGTCTCATCCCATAATAAGAAACTTTCATTTAATTTCTTTGTGCTCCTTCCCCTCGCCCCACCACTGGTTTATCTGGCTGGTTATTAATGAACTGTTCAGGACTACAATTTCCATACTACTCTCAAGTTTAAGTTACCCTGTTGGCACACTTAGCATAAACTGTAGTTGTTCACAAGTCATAATTCTGGTGTCTCAGCTGACTCTGTTCTTTTATCTTTCATCAAGAACTCGGAAGTACAGCTGTTTGAGACAAACTTGACTAATTGTCACATTAATTGTTTTATTCCATATTCTGGAGCTTTCAGAATAATAGCAGAAGTTATTTCAAATAAAATAAGATCTACTTTAGATCCTAGAATTTTTTTCTGTCTGTGCTTTAAGCAGACCACATAGGCCAGATTCAGGAAAAAAATCATAAGTAGGTGACTCCAAGGGTGATTTCTCATTAAGTTTTCTCCTTATTTTCTCCTCTTTTTCTTCTGACTTAGTAGTGGGTTGCAGCTCAAGTACTAATCCTTAAAATTGAAAACTCAACTGTTTAGTGGTGTTGTTAGTTGTATTACAAGAGGATTATCACAAAGAATGTCTTTGCGTGGTGAGCCTATCACAATCCACTGAAGCAAATCAGGTTATAGATGATTTTTCTGTACGTAGAGCTCAGTTGTAAAGGTTCACCAGGAATTGCTTTTGTATGGAATTACCAGACATCTCCAGAGCTTTTACAGTAGTGTTCTTGAGCAGATGTCCTCCAGCAGTTTTCCACTCTCGCTTTCTCATAAGCTCAGGAAAAAATATAAATTGCTTAGCCAAGTTTAAAGAAATACTTTTAATGTTAGAGAAGGGCAGCCAAGTTCCAAATAAGCTCTTGGAGGATATTATGTTGTTCTTACCAAAGTATCCTGCAGTTTTATTAGTGGAATATCTAGGGGAAAATGTGGAGATTAGGAAAGTGACTTCAGAGTAGGAAAGTGACATTCCAAAAATGGGTGTTATAAGCAGCTGCTAAAATAAAGTATCTGATTCTGTTAAATATACCAAGTGAGTGACTGTTGTAATAACCTCAAATATTGTTTTGTTTAAGAAGGAAATGGAAAATTATTTTCTACCTGAAAGTTTAATTTAGAAAGTGACGTCAATCCTTCTATATAGAGCTCTCCAATCACTTCTCTGTTTTATATGGAAGCAGAAACCCATAATGCCAGTGCAAACAAGAATTGACTGATATAGTAGCTTTCGTTCTTAAATATGAAAAATGGAATTGTGATATTTGATGAGTTTGCAAAATTAAGTTTACTTTTTCATCAGGTATTTCAGAGACAAGATGATAATCAAGTTCCTTAATTAGTTGCAGCTACTATCTTGTTATTCCCCTGGTACAATCAATTCCGGAATGAGTAGTCATCTATTCACCTGACTCATTAGCCCTGCTGAGGGAGACAGGGATTGGATCTAATGACTTTCTCTGTTGATTGCAGCCTAAATTATTTTGTAATTCTAAATGTTTACTTCTGTATCAATCAGAGTCTTCTCTAAAATACAACAGCAGTTTTCCATTCATTATGGAAACTGCAGGAGTCAAGTTAGGAAACACAAATTTTAGTAGAGTGGTCAAAATTGAATTTTTGACATTTTCCCATAAATATAAATTGAAACTTCTCCTAGACTAAAATGGTGTTTTGAAAAGGTCAAGGTAAATTTGAAGTAAGCATAGGAAAGTATTTTGAGTGACTGTGTTTTCTTGAACCCCACCATCCGCATTAACCTTTCAGTACAGAATGATGAGCATTTAATCCATTCCAAAGCCAACACAGTGATGATAGTTCATCTTGCTGTGTTAGGGCAAGGCTAGCTCTTACCCATCTCTGTAACAGAGGTAGAAGGATTTTTGCAGACCATCAGAACCTACTCTGGAAACCAGTGCCTTGCAGCCCCTCCTGAGATGACAAATCCATGTGTACAAGTTTGCCTTTGTGTCCCCCAGTGCTATCTTGTGCAGGTTACACATTGGTGGACAATATCAGAAAAATTGTTTTCCAAAGACTGTATTTCTTAAAGTACTTTCCTAGCTGAAATTGGAGTATTTGCCTGCTTCTTAAAGCTTTATGTATATTATTGACTATAAAATCAAAAAGGCAACTGATTGTTTTCATTCCAAACTGGAAGAAACAGGAATTTCTGAATTACTGCCGTTTACTGGGTGTTGTGTCATTTTACAGTGAACTGTTTTATCAGTAATTTAAAATGCAAAATTATGGCTAAAAATACAGTGCATTCGAACAGCTCTTCAAAAGTTCATTAGTGGAAGAAATACTTAAATATTATGATGTTTTGTTGTGGCATGGGAATCAAAGTAAGGGCTGTGAATTACTAGTTGCCACTTGAATGCTTGTGCACCCAGCTTTTAATTGGATTAATTCAAATTGAATTTTGAAATTAGAATTAATTTAAATTAATTAGATCTAACTCAAAAGTCTTCTGTTGAAAGTGAATCACTGGCTCTTCATGTATTTCAGGTAACATACAAGGAGCAACAATCGTAGATGCCCTTGATACACTATACATCATGGAAATGAAAGAAGAGTTCAAGGAAGCCAAGGAGTGGGTTGAAAAAAACTTGGATTTCAATGTGGTAAGGAGCATTGCTGATTAACATTTAATGCTCTGTTTAGTCTCCAGGGGCCAACTGAGGACTGGATTCTAGCATTACAAGCATGATGCAAAGCTAAAGAATTTAGTTCGTTGATAGATAGAAGAAGGCACAAAGCTGGAAGATAGGAAATTTACTGCTGTGCTTATATGCTCTTTTTCAGTCAGAGAGCTTTAGGTAGATGGAAGGCAATGAGCTGGACTGAAGGAAGGGAAAATGAAATAGAATATTTGCCATTGTAAAGTAAAAAACAGCTTTTTCAACTTTTCTGGATGGGAGAATTGGGACCCTTTAAGTGGTTTTTTTCATTATGCAAACCTTTTACATTTTCCCATTATGAAATCTTCCACAAAATTTACTTGTGTTTTGATAAAGATACATTGCATACATATGTCGTACTTAGGTTCCTTTGTCTAGTCCAGAAAAGAATATCATGAGTTAGGCTGAACTATTGGCACAACTGAACTGCTTTAGTCTTACGAAGCATCAGGTCTTCACAGCTGCATGTACAAATCACCCTATTAAGTAGCAAATATGCAGCTGAGAGCAAAGTTCATTATTGAAACTTTTATCCTAGAAAGGCTTGAACAAGCAGGAGCCTCTTCAATTAAATTGAGAAGTCCTGGGATTGGTGGTGTTTTTTTTTTTTTTTTTTTTTTTTGGGCCAGAGGATTTATTGTTTGGTACAGAGAGCTGATGAAGCACCTCTGATCAGAGTAGTAAAGTAAGCACAGTACACTGAGCACTTAAAATCTCTTGTAGTTGATGTGCTTAATGTAAGAAACACTTTCTGAAAACTAAGTACTCTTTCTAATAAGTTATGCAAAAGTCAGGTTTAATTAGGTTCTCTTCCATGCCTGAGAATTAATTATCCTTGTAAGAAGGAGTTAATAAGAGTGGATATTACATAGTTTATATAAGCAGTAATTTAGTATGCATTTCTATTTACATTTCTAATGTAAATAGAGGATATGAAATAGTGCTCTTGTGTAGTGTCAGAAGCCTAAATGATATCCTAACTTTATTTTGTCCATAAGAATTTTTTTCCTAAAGGTATTTTTCTAATACTAAATTCCTGTCATATTAGCTTGGAATTATCAAGATATTTAAAAAAATGGGATAAGACAACAGAAAATAACAAACTCCACTTAAAAGGAGGAGCTGAGCTCTACTTGGAGGAACATTGTGAAGTATTGTAGAGTGACTTATATTATTAAAATGAAAATCTTTGGATTTACATAAATCTTGCTGTATATGGTACTGGAAACTTAAAGATGGTACATTTTCTCTTTTTGATGCACCCATTTTTTTTTTTTCTCAGTAGTGATTAGAAGCTAAGAGAATGTCAGAAATTTTGTATTCCATTAGTTGGTCAATGCAGGAGTCAAACAGATTTACCAAAACAACTTCACAGATAACACTGACATACGTCACTAACAGTATTTTGTTACTGATATTCCTGTAAATAGCAGCCTGGAGTTCAACTCCTCACAAAATTATTTTCCTAATACTTCATAATCATATATAATTGCATTTTACATTGGCATCAGCAGCAAGTAGATGAATTTTCCCAAACTGGAACAAGGAAATTAAAATAAATAACTGCAATGCCAAACTTAATAATAGATATCCATTTCTTTAATGGCTGGATTGTTGGAGGCTGCTCAACTTGCACTTCTTTTTCTCCACTTTAAGTATAAGTTTTAAATTCAATTGCTATTTTGTATTTATATCTTACAGTTTAAAGAACAACAGTTCTCTTTGTGTTTAAGCATTTGTCATGTATCAGGCTTTACATGACATATTCTGCAAAAATGTTACATACTCTATTACTTGCTTCTGTTTTAGAAACTTTTGTCCCATGAAAGTGATTTTTTTTGAATAACTAATGCACTGACATATCCTTAAGAGTTATTTCTTCTGAGTGGTATAAACTTGTGTTTGATGTAATTTCTGGTAATTTCCTGGGCAGTGACTGCTCAATCAGCATATTTGGCCTTTATTTGCATAAATAGGATAAGTTTTTATCTTAATTTATTCTTAGAACCATATCATTCAAAGATTTAATTTTCTTTAGGATGTTCTTTACAAAAACAGCTGTGACTGTATCCTGTGGCAGAATTTTTTCTTCTTATGTTCTATGTCAATGCAGCCAGATATAGGAAAATCTTACAAACTCTGAAAGATACTCATCAAATTATTTGGCCAGCACTCACACCACTCTCAACACCTGATCATAAAAGTTTCATAATGTCACTTTGTAAACTAAGCACAAGGTTATGCACATGAAAGGATTTATGGAATAAAGGTGACTTAATGGGAAATGGCAATGTCTCTTTATGCGTTAGATTTCAATGTCGCAGTTCAATGAATTAGATGTCAGGGCTGCTCTTCTTTACCTTTCCAAAGATAGGTTTTGATTTTGAAGGAAAATTCTAGTTAAGTCAGCAGCACCTTTCTTGGCAAACTCATGCCTTTTAGTAAGCTTGTCAATGGATATGTTTAGAAGCTTTCCCTTTTGGGGAATAACACAGGCTATTTTCATTACAGCTGTAGCTGGTAACCCTGTAATTTTATAACTGAGATATCCATGTTGCAATGCTTGGAGCATTTTTATGTCACAACTGCTGACATTTTTTTATTTTTTTTTTTTGAAGCCTTGCAGAAGTTTGAGCTAAACTGACCTATTCCTTCAGGAATTAAGTTGCATTTTCTGATTCAGTCAATATTATAAGACATGTAGACATACTTGTACCTTTGGAAGGAGATGACATTTGCAGTGGCTAAATACATGGTCTTTGCTTTAAGTAGCATCATGGATATGTGCTCTGTTCTCTGTTAAATCACTTTGTCTCTCTGGGGGATTCATCTTTGCTCTTCTAATTAATATAGCCAAGGCTTTGTTCTGGCCCTCCCCACACACCCCTTCACAGGGCACAGCCCAAGGCTGCAACAGCTGGCCTGGGCTGTGTGTCAGTGGGTTACAAGGAAGGAAAAAGGAGCCAGTCTTTCATGGGATCTTTAGGGAGCTTGGCTGTTTCCTAGCTACAACTACACACTGCTGCCTGCTCCTCTGCTCTTAGTTTTTCTTATTTGTTTCAGAAGCTGCACACACACAGAGAGCTTTCTGAAAGAGGTTTTGTACCACCACCCCACTTCTGCTTCACACTGGGGAGGAAAAAACTATCAGTCTCTGCAGTGCAAGAGTCAATTGACATTGAATATCTGCTTGGGAAGAGAGAGGAAGAGGGATCTTAGTGAGGCAAAGGAAGGGGCTAGGTGTCGAGGAGCCGTGGTGCAGGAGCTAAGCTGCATGACACAGCAGTGAAGGTTTGGGAGTTGTTAAATATTGGAATTGATGGTGCTCTGCATCTACACTCAAACACACCCCAGTATCTTTAGGATGACTGACTAAGTGATCCATCCCCCTCTTCTTCAGCCCTGCTAAACTTTTTCCATGCAGAAGGGCAGTCTTGTCTGTATTGCCTACTGGAAGCAGTCCTTGGTCTACATGGTGTAGACCTAAAGCATGTCTGGACATTGACTGGAGCAATAGGAACCCACGCCAAGACCAGAAGGTGCTAGCAGTCAAATTGTACATGGGACAGGGCTTGAATCCATACCCTGACCAGCTGACTGGCTCTCTGATGGAAGCGTAGCCAGACAGGATCACAGTGGGAACAAGGCACGGAGCAGAAAGCCATGCACTTGTTCAGATAACAGGGAAATTGGGAAAGTATGGAAGAGCATTTCATTATTTGCTCTCAAAGACAAGTATTAATGAATTCAAGAACTGCATAAAGAGAAGGGAATGAGTAAGAAGGTGAGGTTACCCTCAGTCTTGTGTCCTACCAATGCTCTTAAGGAAAACTGCTTAGAGGTCAGTCAGTCACTGTATCTGATTTTATATGCCACTTTAGAAGCTTGAAGGCTAACTTAGCAGTTCTGATTCTCATCTTTGTGCTTAGCTTAGCAAATCTGAGTATCTTTTAAAGAGGTTTTGTCAGCAGCTTCATGCAACCTAGAAGTTTTGTGAGCGATATGTCTATTATTTGGGAACTGGAAAAGAACTGGTAAAAGTGAACTTGAAGTTATGTGTTTGGTTTTTTTTTTCCTCTACTGTCATGTATAGACCATCTTTCTAAGATCCCAGAATAGCAAATATTATTTGCATCTGTAGTGAATAAGGCTTCCAGCAGTTATCATTGACTCAGCTGTATCTGTGGTGTGGCAGTCAGTAACAGGACAGGCTTCCAGATTTCAGTTTGCTTATTTCAAACTTCAGCATTTACAAATCTAAATCCTACTATTCGCAAACTGTAGGTATTATGATTGATTTGTAATTGTATTTTACAATCCACAACCTAGTGTTCTGTCTTGGAACACTGTGGTTTTCTGGCTCTTTATTTTTGATGTTCTTCCTCTTCAAGTGAGAAAATCAGAAAGTTTCCTAATACACCAATTTGGAACAGCTTTTCCATTTAAAAAAAAAAGACAGAGTCGTGTGGGAGGTGTGAGTAAATGTATAATGGGTCGGAGAGAAATCCTAAGAATGCCAGCAGTTGAAAATAGTTTGTAGGACTATTTGATTACTAGTTTGCCACATAACCTATTAGTACACTCTAAATGCCAGACTTCAAAGTGACTTGATTTTGTTTTGGTTATGTGTAATTTTAGCCCTATTTTAATGGACTAAAAGGAGATCCTGCAAATTCATTACTAAATGCAATGCTTTTGCTGCTAGGGTTTATTAGTGCCTTCAGTAGCACTTTAATTTTGTGCCTGTTGAAGATCTTGCAGTTTGCCATGCAGGGACTTCAGCAAGGTTAAATAACATGTTATGCAATAACCAAGCTTTAACACTTGTGATAAAAAGGTTGCTAAGATTTTTTCCCATCTCTTAGGGAACTGAATATTTTAGCAAGCTGCCAGTAACTTTCATTTGTGGAATATGAGTGAAACTTATTTTTCCCCACAGTTGCAAGTAATTAAAATCTTGTTTAATTACAGTAGCTGAAAGTGACCTATTGCAGTACTATCCATGACTATTTTAGTTCCTGGGCTGCTTGAAAATACTAGGATTTGTTGCTGTTCCTAACATTTGTGCTTCATCCGGGGAATGTTATTATTTAATAGTAATAATAATTACAAGTTCATCTCATTTCACAGGAAATGTGGGCCCTTTGTGTCCACTTTTTAGTCTGGAATTATATACATTATTCAGCATTGTTCACTATAGGGTCCCTGGTGCTCTCTTGCACAGCTTGTTAAACTGCAGGATATGGGCTGCTTGCCATGGCGTGTGTGCGTGGGGGGAGTTGCTATATTCCTTGTACACAGGAGCAATAGAAGGAAATGCAGATGAGGTGACTGAAGTTCTATACACTCCTGACGATACAAGAACAGGAGAGCCAAAGTAAAGAAAGTTTTGGAAGGAATCTTTGCAATAGAGAAGACTGAAAAAATCATATGTTAGGATTTGTGGTATTATTTTTTGTTGTGTTTATAAAAACTAAGAGAGTAAGCTTTTTGTCAAATACAAATTAAGGTGACTTGATTGTTGGGAATACATTCAATTGTGTAAAGAGCACACAGTGTTTTCTCCAGCTGAATTTTGAATGGCAGAAGACATAACCAGTGCTGCTGGTGAGTGCCAGGTGGAACCCAGCACTTGATAAATAAAACAGTGTTGTGTTTGAAATGTTGTGTTTATAAGAGAGGGTGACTTCCCATGAGAAAATACAGATGGAAATCGTTTTGGCTTTGGTCTGTGAATTGTGGAGAGGAAGATTATCAGGAATGAGATGCATTAAGGAAATGATCCAGAAGGATATGAATACTGATTTTTGGGAAGCTGCTTGAGTTCAACAGGCAAAGGCATTCAGGAGAGCCCAGTTGACAGTAGTTTGTTGTCTGAACAATGCTTTCATTATTAAATTCAATGTAACAGCTGTTTGAAGCCTCAGTAGTTTACCAGTTATAGTCTTAATCCTCTGGTTTATGGAAGGGTGAGGGAAGTCAAGTGGTGAGATGCAACTGAGATCAAATTTGCCCTGTCACAGATTTGCAAATAAAATAGAAATGCAGAGTAACACAGGTGAACTAATACAAGTCTTGGCACATTATTTTACCTGCCCCCTCCCATTTGGTTTTATTGTTGCTTTTTGAAGATGGGCCTTGTTAAGGCATTGTCACTCTTCCTTTATTTAAAATGAGTTAGTATAATATATTTTCTATTTATATCTGTAATTTTCTCCAGCATCTTGAGTGTTTCTGAGCTATGGGTTTTCTTCTACTTAAAAAGCAATTTTAATGTTTCTTTGGTGTTATGTGTCTAGCCAGCAATGTAAAGGATGTTGTATGTGTTTGTCAAAATAATTTCATCTTTAGAAGCTAATCAAGGAAACCAGATGAAATTCCTGAAACTTGTCACAGCTTTGCTCTTGGACCACATGTTGGATTCATATGTTGCTTTTTGTTTCCTATTTTTTCTCAAGTACAGTGACCAGAAGTCACAGTTTCACTGGATCTTGTATAGTACTTGGACTATTCCATTTATGCTTCAAATAGTGAGTGATAAATTACTGAATAAATATAAGAAGAAAGATCCCATTATTCACATTCAGCAATTAACATGAAGCCTTGAAATTAAAACAAAAACATGTTATTCCCAATACACATAACACTTTTCCAAGTATCTACAGACTTTCAGAATCCTTCCTAAAAGGGAGGCCTGCAAATATAATGCCAAACTGATGTTTAGATGTTAGCACAGATGTGTACTAACAAAGGTGTTCCAGATATTCTCATACACAGTGCAGTGTATTTGGGGTACTAGTGTAAAGACCATAAAATTGGAAATTATATTTATCCAGTTGTTTAGAGCTGTCTTTTACACTTGGTACCTTAAAGAGGGAATATCATAGTCATCTTGAAATACACGTCCAGTCACTTTGCCTTACAGAATTTCCATCAGAAATAATGGAATTAATTCAACCACTTCTCAGACTTGCTATATAAGTGATACAATAATTGTTTGAAGGAGAAGGCTAAATTTAAAATAAAAAATAGTTCTCACCTCTATTGGTGATGAAGTAGAAATTTTGGGAAGTTCAGATGGAAGTTTTTCTAATATATTTTGGTACTGGTAAATGGATCATAAGGTATTCATATACAGCTTGATCTGAGATCAAGATGAAAAATAGTTTTGCTTAGAACTTGCTGAGTAGAAATATATAGACTTATTTGTGCAAACTGTATGTGGATGATTTAATATAGGAAAAGAGCATAATGATCAGCGTGTGTCGTTTTCAATGCGCCATATCATACAAAAATTTTAAAAATCAAACCAGGAAGAAGGGTAAAGTTGGTGTATCAGAAATCATCTGCTTTTAGGGCAAGTTCATTTTTCTTAACAGACTACTTCTTCACACAAATTTTCCATGCAGAGATGTTTTCTTGATGTGAAGTTGTAAAACTTTAATTGTTTTGCCATTTACTGTTATTTGTATGCTGAGAATAATAGTAGCCTGGTACAATGAGTGTAAGAGTAACTATGTATCAGGAATAAAGCTTTCAAACCAGCAATCAATGAAATTACTGTTTCAGTGTTTGTCTGCATCAGTGGCTTGTATAAAGATTTTGGTAAGAGGCAAGTATTGCAAATGAAGGTTCAAGTGACCTATTGGGAATCTGATAACATTAGAACAATAGTTGCCTTCAAGAAATGTCCTGAAAGATCACCCCTTCAATACATGTTCAGTATTGCAGTGCAATTAATCTTTGTGGATCAACAGTAAGACCCTTATTCACTTTACTTCCAAGTAGTCTTCTTGTCTGTAACTCATTTCCAGAAGCAGATGTCAGTGAGCCTTCCTTAAAGGGCCTTTGCACTCCTTGAAAGATAGCAATGGTTTTGTGAGTTAAGTGGTCATATTTAAATCCAGAAAAGCAAAATATAAAATTCTGGAGACAAAATATTCAGGTCATACACCACTCAATTTATTTCAAGCAATTGAAAATCAAAAAGTAATTTAATTCAGTTTCAAAGGAAACACAAGTGTCTGAGATATCTGATTAACTCATTTCCTCATCTGACACCTACCTCTTTACAGCTTCAGCCTTCCCACATCAAAGAAAGGTACTTGACATGTGCTAAGTCTCAGGATTGAAATGGAAAGAACCTGAACTTCTGAAGAAGGTTCGCATATTCATATTCTCATACTATTCATAGAAGTTTCAGCTAGCTCAATCTCCAGGGAAGAGAAGCCTCCCCTTTCACTCATTTAATCATCCTTTCTTCAATCAGATCAGGTCAGATCAGCCTTTCTTTAGTCAAATCAGTTCTCTACTAGCTGTCTTATATGTTGGATTTTAAGATGGATTTTTGTGTTTAATGTACATGTACTATAGTTCCTACACAGGTAGTCTGCTTAACAGGTGCACAGATGCATCATCTAGTTAGCTCAGATTTCTAGAGGATTTAAATGTTTTATATCCCCTTCCCCAGGTTTAATGTGCATCATGGCATAATAAAAAAGACTGCAAGGAATGTTAAAGTTGAGGTGAATACCTGCTTCCATTTGCCTTATTGCTGCATTCAGTGAGGCAATGACTGAACACTTGGAAAGAGAATTAACAGATTCTGAATAAAAAGAGGCATTTTGGAAACAGAAATTTAGCTGCAGAAATTAAACTTCTGGAATAAGAAATAAGAAAGAAGAGAGGAGCGGTAGGAGAGAGCAGTGACAGAGGAGAAACTGCATATTTCTAGAGTACTCAAAATAAATTTGGAGGAGTGTTACGTTCTGAACACTGCAAGACAGCAAGATAACTTTGCAGTCTTAACTCTTGATGCCAGTGTGAGCTTTCAAAAGTCAGTTTACTTTGTCAGTCCCTTTGAATTTTGCTCATGTGTATTAAAAATTATGCAGTGCGTACATATATATATTATACTAATTATATATTAATCAGAGTAATTATAAATGAAATTATATCCTCTTTTAGAGGGGGAAATGCAGAGTACATTTTAGAGGAGAAAAGTTAGATTCTTCTATGTAAACCCAGTAGCATTGTAGCAAGTCTGAGAGTGTGTATTGAAGCCTGTACCTTTACAAAAAACTCACCAACCCTACAGTGTGTCTAGATACCTTTTCTTAATCAAAGCACCTTGGAAACCAAAAAGCATGAAGTAATATTTTTATTAAGTAGCCTAGTGCTGCTTTGTTTGTTTGTTTTTTCTGTAAAGCCATTTTACTGCAATTCAAAATCCACAGAAAATAGGGAGCGCCTTCTTCCCTCCTACGTAAATTGACATCTGAATGTTTAAACTGGAAAAACACAAAAGCTAGATGAATGAAAAAAGCCTGCAAGCCTTTCAGAAGAAAATCCATTAGCTCCACCATGCATTGGTTTATACAAAATGTAGCTGTAGTGTATGTCAGCAAATAGAAAATGGAAAAGTGACTCAGTAGAAGCAAGAACAACTCAGAACATGTGGAAGTCAAATGCCTTTGTCATGTGCCCAAAATTCTGGGACACTGTTGGGTACCTTTTTCTGCAGAAATACAGAAATATAAAAAGTAGTATTACATAAAATAGCAAAAAATAAGAAACTACACTAGATCAATTTTTTAACTGAATGCCTTGAATGGATTAAATGTTATGTGCTGAGGTGAAATTGGAATTGCCTTAATAAAGAACAAAAACATGTGAGATTCAGATTCCTCATTTATGGTTGAATTTCAAAAGGCAGGGAAGAATGTGCTTTGAGTACTGAGATAGATACTGGCTGGACCTAGTCTTTATCATTGGTAAAAAATTTATCCATGCCAGCTTGGAAATACACATGATTACATTTTTTTCATGAGCATGTAATTAACTCATTCTAATGTTACCTTCTTTTTTGCAGTAAGCTGTATTTAGACTGAAATAGGAAAACACTTGATAGGACATTTTGATCAATACTGATCTGTCTGAGATGGTGTAAGGGGAGGTAGTGTGGGACGTGATTCAAGACCACTTTTTGGGCAAATGCTGAATCATCTGCAAGGGATGATAAGTACTCAGATATATGTATTTAGTAAAAAGCCTTTAAAAGTAAAAGAGGTGAAAAGTCGAGCAGGATGTGGATAATGGAGAGGATATTTTGTCAAAGTGAGGGAAAGAAATGCTTTAAATTCTTATGTTGGCCTTCCCTACATTTTCTGAGTTTTGCTATTTACAGCTGTTGTGCCTTAAAACATGTGTGTGTGTATATATATATGACATACCAAACAAACATCTATAGAAATAAATTCATGTTTGTTTCAACAGAATGCTGAAATTTCTGTATTTGAAGTGAACATTCGTTTCGTCGGTGGACTACTTTCAGCTTACTATCTTTCAGGAGAAGAAGTAAGTTGGTTTATCTGACACATCATCATCATCTAGATAAGTCATTAAATTTAGGTTTAATAATTTTATTTTTCCTACTTAAATAATTTCATTTATCCATTGTTTAAAACTTTTAAAATGGCTTAGACAGCAGAGACCAGTCCAATGGGCCTTCTTGCTTCTATTACTGCCACTTTGTATAAGTCCTAAAACTGTTACTTCATTTAAGTGTTAAATGATATTTGGAGCTTTTTCCTGAGTGGGAATCACACCCAGTGCATCTTACTGAGCTTCATGCTGGAGTGTGTAATTATGGAGTTCCTACTCTAAGGCAGTAGTAGATTAGGTGCATCAGCTTCCTGCTTCCCAAGTGGGTTTCTAGTGTACCCTTGAACTCGTTTAAACTCTTACTTTCTGTCTGCCTGCCTGAACCTGAGGCTTCATGTGGAAAAGGCATGTTAAAAAAGAAAAGGAAACTGTAAACCTATACGTGTGAATGTCTTTAAAGCATTAATAACCCATTAATCTCTATTACCTGTCAAAGTTTCTTGAGAGAATGAAGATGCAGTTTCAGCTTAGTTTCATCATTTTGTCTAAATGGAATTACTTGTGTAATGTTTTTGGAGAAGGCCAAAAGAGTCACAGGTACCATTTTAAGTGACACGTATTGTGATATTTTCAAGTTTTAGCCGGGCAGTTGAAAAGTCTTTAATCTTACTAGTTTAAGTTCTTGTTTCTTTCTCTGGGTTATAGTAGTATTTTGTTGCAGGATTACACAAGTTAATACTCTTTAATCATAAGTTGAACTTATTGTTCCTTAAATCCAAAGCAATTACTGGTGGGAACTCCACAAACCCAAAAAAGTTAATTTTTTTCATAAGTAAATTTCCCAAATACTAGGTAGAGTTCTGTTTTGAACCTGTCACTTTAAATTACTTGAATTCTATGGCTCTGAGTGATTATTTTTTGTTAAAATGTATCACTATGTTAAACTGTTTTAGCAGGTACTATTGGGTCAGGTACCTGACAAAGCAGTTACAAGGAGACAATGTTTCTCTGACACTTTCATGTCTTAACTAGATTTACCAGCTTATTTCACATGGACCTGTGAGTGTGGATGGTATGGAAAAGAATTCATGTCTTAAAATGCACAGGTTTTATTATTTGAAATGTCTTGTAAATGTTTTGGGGTAAAAAATGCAGTCAGACACTTAACAGTAATGAAAAAAATCGAGAGCTGACTTCTGGATCTTTGCTAAATATTATTTTACTTACATTTCTTCTCTTTTCACTGAAGATCTACATGGGAAACAGGTGTGGACTTTTCTAACATAGCCTTCTGGTACTCTTTACTTAACCACTTCTGACAGAAGCAGAGGATATTTCTTGGCAGATGAGCTGGTAGATGAATGCTCATGGGACTTTGTATTGAGTGGCAGTTTGTCTGCCAAGAAATGCCTTATTCATTTGCCATCAGTGCTGGTGATTTCATATGTATTTTGACGGTTTATGTCCTGTGTCTGTTTATGTGCACTCTCACTTTCAATCAGTGTGCATGGTTTCTCCTAAATAACACCTAGTCATTGCTTCTCAGATGTTCCTTCATCCTCAGAGAGGCAGTTTTATCACCACCTCTTCAGCTAGACTGAAAGCAGCACTCACGTTCCAGTAAAACTGGCACAAATGAAATGAGGAGACTTCTGAAGCAAAAGAAACTGTTTCACACAACAGATAATTAAGTGGAACTCTGCAGTGACATATCACTGATAAAGGATGCTAGTGCCCATTCTAAAACTGATGGACTCAGTGATGAAAGTAAAATGGGCTCTTACATACAGAGAAGAGGTGCATTATTAAGGGGAGTGCCAAGCTCTTGCAGACCAGGAAGGGCATCATCCATGCTTGCCACTGGTTCTCGCTCTCTGTTAGACATCTGCTGTCCAAGACAGAAAGATGTCCCTAAACAGTTGTTCTGGTTGCTTAGAGAGTGCTATTCCGTGTGCTCTGCCTTCATCGCATTTGGGGAAACTTCACGATTTATCTCCTAAATCCCAAGATGTTGTGGCAATAGCCAACCTCTGCCAATGGAAGGTATGGGATGCAGCAGAGTGAGGTTCTCCTGTATTATGTGGGTCTCTTCTTCCCTGATGCTGCTGAGAGGTGTGGAAGGGCCTGAGGGCCCCAGAAGCTGGTTGCCACTGTATAAAATATATCTTTAACAATCTGTTAGTCCATTCCATTAGTGGATGAACACCTCAAAAGGTTGCACAATCTGTATGCACACTGCTTGAAGGATTAAACTTCATCCGTTAAAAGCTCAATTAATTCTTTATCAGATTAACTATTAAAAAATCTTATATCTGCTGTGCTCACTTACCAGTATTCTAATTAAAGAAAGCTATGTTTCGGTAGAAGGAGTGATGGAAATAATTATTGTTTGTGCTTCTGAATTACATTTCCATGGGTAATGATCCAAAGCTGCAACACATTGTATGTTTCCATAATCATTTTTAAGTCTAACTAATCACGATTAAAAAAAATGCTAGCGTACTGAGTAGTTCCTAAAACATCCTGCTCACATAATAGTTCATTTAGATAAAGTCACCAATGTGAATCATTCTAAAAATGAACAAATTGAATACTTTACTCCTTGATAACTATGTGTGCTACTCACTTGCAAATAGAGCCACGAGATGCTTTCTGTTAAACTTCCTACAATTTCTACCCTAGTAGAATTAATATGAAATACCTAAAAGTGTTAGAAATGTCATATGCTTTTTACTTTTTTCCCTACTGTGGTAAATGTCTAAACCCAGGCCAGAAAGAGTTTCAGTCAAATGTCAACTTTATTTGTAAAATAGCTACAAATATCAGAAAACTTGATTTTAAAATGAGTAACTGTTTAAGGGCATCTCTTTTTTTTGGTTGGTTGTTTTATAGTTCCTTTGGGGTTTTTAAGTCCCTAATAATAATACTGCATGTGAATGCTTTTCTTGGTACTTTTACCATAAGTCACTGGCTGTAAAGGATTATTAAAAATAACTGTTAGTATTGAAATTATTTTGTTTGCATGAAAGTATCTTTAGGAAACTGTAATATGATAGAGTTATCCCATAGGACTGGGAAAGGGCTTTTTTCAAACTTTCTTGATAATTTTGTTTAAATTAAACCTTGATTAAATACTAGACATGTCTTAGAATCTTAGAAGATTCCTCATTTAAGTAATTTTTTGGTTTAAAAATTAAAACTAAAATGTAAGGGAGTAATTTGTTTTACAATTGCCTTGCTGTACTTACTAGCTTGATGTTAAATTCTGGTATACCAAGGGTCAGGAGTACTGCATGCAGGAAAGTCCTCTGTTCTGCAGACCCAGATATTTACACTTCCAAATGTAGTCATATAAGGAGATAATTTGTTAACTTTTGGAGTAGGACAATACTGAACCCTCAAACAACTAAGATCTTTCTTGGAATTCATGGATATTACAAATATTACTTCTGAGCAATGTAATTTTCACTGCTGGGAATAGCTGCGGTACTGGTGCTGAAAGTCATGGTAAATGTGTGGCCCTGCTCTTAGTCTAGTCAGGTTTGTACATTCTCCAGGTCTTCTGATTTATTCATAACTGGTTCCTTAAGGCACTGCTAAAGCTAAGTAACAAGGGGACTGTTTTACTTGAAGGTTGGTTCCACAATCAGGGAATACATTGCACAGGCAGAAATAAAAGGAATTTTAATTTGCTGTTTGTGTGAGCAGCAAAAAAAAGTAAATCCAAAACACTCTGAAGTGAATAAGGAACACGTAAGTTTCAGATTCAGCTGGTAATTTCCCAGATCCCTCTGAAGCTTTTCTGTTTTCTGAATGAGATAAGAAAGTTTTTTTCCCCTGGAGTTAAAATATTTTGGATGCAACAGCTGTTCTTACTGCGTAATATGCTCATATTGCCATTCTTCTGCATGGCATGAAGCAGAAATGTAACAGATTTGTACTTTTTTAATGTGGTGGGATAACCTGTTTGAAGGAACACTAATTTATTCTGATCAAGGTGAAGGAATAACAAAAATAAATCAAACCAACCAAACAACTCCAAAAACTAAAAAAAAAAAAAAGCCCCCGAAAAACAAACTCCAAAAAAAGACAAAAAAACAAAAAATCACCACCCAAGCTGTTCTTCATGATATGTGATGATAAGTGTTGGACTTAAAGTTTCACCTGTTACTCTCTACCAGCTGTTAATTAGAGGTTAAAAAAAATGGGGAAAAAAATGATGACATACCTGATTAGTTTATATCTGCATTTAGAGTTGGAGTTACAGTGCCACTGTTCAACCTCACTTGATCTTGGCTTCCTGTCTGACTTCAGACAGACCTAATCATTGCTCGCTGCAAACCACCATTCCTCAGTGATTATAGAGGTATCTTACTAATGAGGAGCAGGCATGAAATAATGATGCAGATGCTATTGATCTAGAACTGCCTTTGCCAGGCTGACCACAGAAGATTGCTGACTTCATATAGCACTGAGACAGTCTGCAGAATTTAGCCATAGCTATTATTTCTGTCTCTCCTTCTCTTGTAGAGGTTTCTCTTCAGAGAGAATATTCAAATTCCATGAATACAAAAAAACAAAAAATCCCGTCATTTAGCAGTCTTGAATGGTAGGAAAATTAAGTTTTTGTCACCTATACAAAGGTATGGGCCTTTTCTGCAAACCTTGATTAAGTTCCAATTTATGTGCCTTGGGGATCTTAGCTCACCAAATGTGAGCACTGACCACATCTTTTATCTCCTGCTTCCTCTCACTTGACACTAGTTAACAAGAGGACTGCTCCTTTTATGTATTGGAAGCTTGATTTATAATGCTGTTTGAAACTCCAGGCATAGTGTATCAGCTTGATCACTTCTCTGTGAATGCCACTTAATACCTCCTTAATCATCTTCACAGACTGGCAGTAGAATTCCCTGTGTGGTACAGACTAGAAGACTTCAATTGCCTGTAGTTTTGTACAGCCCTGTTTTCAGATTGGAGTCCTGTTTCCAACCTACCATCCATCTGCTGCCATTTTTAAGCAATACATCAGTGTTGAAGTGGTGTCATGTTTTCATTCCTGTAGAGCTCTGAAATTTTCTTTATGCTTTCATTTTTATAGATTTATGATTTTTTAATCTGGTATTTCTTTGAATCCTGGAGCCATTCAACTTGGAAGTGACCTCAAGAGATCTTCTAGTCCAACCTCAATATTACAAGATTCCATTAGGCTTTGAAGAAACTTCTTGCATGGAAACATGCCTAGACTTTTTCAGGACCAAACACAGGGGCACATTTATCTTTTTGGAAATGGCTTTTTAAAATTTACTATTCTCTTTTAAATGGACATCTCCTATTGTTTCTCCTGGCTCTCTAGCAGGCCTCATATTTATCTCCTTTTTTTTTTTAACTTTAAACGCTTATTCTTAAAAAATTATATTTAGCCTGACTTAAGAGTTTTCATTCAACTTGTCAAGCATTGTTGGTTTCTGTATTCTTTACTTGAACTCAATACAGTTTTACTTTTAATTACCTTTTTTACAGTCATTCCAAAATAAGGTAAAAGCCTTCTGAGCCTTTTGATTTGAGAATTTTTGGACTCTGAACTTCACCTTTTACTTTCCAAATCATCTCCAAGCAATTTAACCATGTGGCTGTTGCTAAGTTAATTTCAATCTTGATCCTCTTTCCAAACTTAAACATTGCCAAAGTGAACCTTTTGTTTAAAACAATGTGTTGAATTGGGGCATGTGGCCCTTGTTAACAGTAATATGTCAAACTAAGTTAAGAGCTACTTTTTCTGCTATAGACTCTGAATTTCTGCAGCAAGCTGTCATTACAGTGTATAAAATAAAGGTTTATATCAGCTCTGATGTAGCACTTAATAGCCTACTGAGGGACAGAGGATTTGAAATCTCCTCCATTTCCCACAGTCACAGTCTGTTATCTCCATTACTATTTCAGCCTCTGCACCACCTTTAATAAATCTAATATTGTTCACTTTCTGTGCTAGCTGCATCAAAATGTACTGCAGAATCCCTATGGATTCACATTCTGGAAATAACCTTGACTCCTAAGATTTTCTTTTACAAAGACTGTTCCTCTGTCGCAAGCAGACTGCCCTTCAGTCTTCTATTTCTGTCTCTTAAGTTCTTGCAGTGCAATTACACTGTCACTGTTGATGAAACCCATCTCTCAAGTACTAGGTTCCCTTTACTCCAAAAGTTTTCTCATTCCTAATACTTCTGTCCCCTTTCTCCAAGTGCTACCTGCTCAGCTGCTCTGTGCAACTATGCTGCTCAAGCTGGCCCCACACTTAATTCTGAGGAAAATTGGAAGAATGGTAACAGAGATGTGGATTTTCAGTCTTGCACTTAATTAAGATGTTGCTTCTAGGTTTTCCCTCTCTTCCCTCTGCTGCGGGGTTACTGATACCACCCACGTATACATTGGCAGGGAGCTTCTTCTGGGGTCTAAGTATGTGATGGAGACTCTGCCCCTGTACTGCAATCAGGCACCACCAGGCACACAATCATTGCCATCACCAACACTTTTTGTGCCTCAGAATGAGGGCCCTCAGGCTACTCTGCTAATGTGAAGTGGGAATAGTGGCAATTTGCCCTAATTCAGTGAATTGCTGTCTGCTGGAGTCCAGCAGTGGGTCTGTTTTGCTTTTGTTTGTCTGCCATCATTTTGTTTGTCTATCAGTGTGAATACCCACAGCAGGGGACTGAGAAGCTGTGGTGACAGCCTGCTGCAGCTGCCTAACTAAGCCTGCTATGAAACCAGGAATCAGAGCCCTGATTTTGGTTTGAGAAACATCTGTATAGAACTCCAACCTGTGCATAGCTTATGTTCTTCACTGGTAGTGGTTTCGCATTTGCATCGCAGAAAAGGTTTTGTTTGGGGAGTTTTCTCCAAATGACAAAAAAGTTTGCTTTATTCTATGGTAAACCTATTTGAAGTGTTTTTGCATTCATATGTTGACTTTGTAAATAACCAAAAAGTTCACTGCTCATTACATTAATTTTAACGAACTGCTCACAACCCAACTACTGTAGGCTGATGGCAAATTGCTGGGAAGGAGAATGGATGATAATGAGACCTAAGAAATACCGGATTGTGATTGTAACAGCTGGTATATTTGACACGAGCTCATGAGCTATGTTATTAAGTAGAATGCAAGCAGCTGAGAGGGAGCTGTTTGTTTCTTCTGAGAACTTGGCTTTCAAATAGCTCCTGCAGTTTCACTTCATTCTGGTTCTACAGAACAGTTGGAGAGAGAATGTCTATTAGAAATAGTAGTGTGAGTGCTTTCCTTTTGAGCAGCAGCAGCAGGTCTAGATAGACCCTAAAGAAGAATTCATTTCATGTGGTTTAATATACTGTACAGAAGAAATTACATGCTATTAACAGTCTGTCCAGAATCACCAGGCACCTGCAAAGAAGTTGTTTCCAAGATATTTCTCTCTTTTATTTATCTCAGTTTCCAATTCTGTCACTTTGCAGCACAAAATGCAGTTACAATAATAAAGAAGAGTAAAAGGAGGGTAAACACATGCTACCTGAAGAGGTGGTGGAGTTGCTCTGCAGATTTAATAGAAAATGTATAACATATGGTTAGATACAAGGTTCTGTGGAGCCATTTGCAAACAGCATTTAGATTGTTGCAAACATACTATTCATATCCAAATAACAATCCTTATGTATAGTACTACAGTGAAGAATTTTGCATCTTTCTGCAAATGAAAGCAACATAAAAATATCTTGGTGCTGACAGTGGGAGTAGATCAGCATTAATTTATGCTGCTTAAATTCTGAGCTATGTAAAATATTTGGCAAGTATATTCTCTCAGTGGATGTGGTATAAAAGTTCAATTAGGTGATAAGTAATAGATGTTATTGAATCATTGTACTGATTTTTTTTTACTAAAATAAAAATATTAACTTACTCTGAGTGTGGAGTAACTCTTCATTCTTCATCTAAATATTTCACAATATATAACTAGTGTATATGAGATTCCATCTTGTGCTTTGTCTCAGTGTAGACTGAGTCTGAGAATATTTGTCATTATGTTGGAAGTTAAGTAGGTGATAACATCCTTCTCTTGTTAGCTTAGAGAAGATAAAAATATAAAATGTCCAGTAGAAGATTACCACGTTTTTGATTCTGTTGGCAGCTATGAAGGCATTCTATCAGATTCCCAAAGCTAACTTTAGCAAGGAATCTTTCTACTCTGATATCTTTTTCAAACAATTAGATTACTTCTAGTAAAAATACATAGGCATTAATTAATTCTTAGTATTTTAAATACAATTGAGTGAACAGAAACGTATGATGAAATTTGGGAAGTTCCTTATCCAATTAGCTCTTTAAAGGATCAGATTAGAAATTCATTACAAAACACTTTTTGCCATCCACCAATTCTGCTTCTTCAAGCTAACTGAAGATCATTGAGAAAATTGAATGCCTGAAATCAGAAACAGGGAGACATCATTGCTGCTCTTGCATGCTCTTCATATCTCCAGCAATAGGTAGATGTAATGATATCCTTGCTGCATGAGAAACAGCTATTCTTTTAAAAGTTTCCCTTGCACTTACAACACGTCTTCCTCAGCAGATAAAACATGAAACAGGTACAAACAAGGTTCATTTGCTTTAAGTTAGCACCAGCTCTTGGGATCAACTTATGGGATCAAGTGTACTGTTCATTTTTTTTGGCAGGATTGGTTGTTTATTTTCAGGGAACAGAAATCTGAAAGATTTCTAAGATGAGTAGGGAGCTTTCTCCTACACCTCTCAAAAACTGCAGGAGGCCACATGCTTTGTTTGTAAAAATGCATCAATTGAATAATGTTGGTAAATGTTATGGTTGATAAATGAGTCCAGTTCCTGTATCATCTGTGCCAAAAGCTTGCTTCTGCCATATGCAGACTGTGTTTCCACCCTGTGTGCAAATGATTGAGAAGGAATTTGGAAAAGATGTGCACATGAAAAATCCTGTACCACTTCCAGCATAATAGATGCCAATGGGAATTTGTGGTTTTGGCAGGTGATTACCCCTAAACAGAGCTGTCATTAAACATTTGAAAGATAAATCTTTGTTTTCTTCCAATCAGTAAATGTAAGGACTCATTTTGCCCAGGGCTAAGTGCACAGGATTGGGCAAACTGCAAACTTTTTTTAAGCCAAAACCTGAGGAGAGGATGAACATGAAGATTTGAAAGCTGAAAAGTAGTGGCATGTAGTGCAAGCGTCTCATACAAATCAAGAAAAAAATAATTTAGGATGTAGTTAAACAGCAGATTCAGTTTCTTAGCTCACTGTTTACATTGCAAGTCTTTTGTCAACAAGTGTACAAGCTTTTGTATTCCCAAAGGTGTTAGCTTGTCAGCCATCTGACTGTTTAATTTCCTAGTAAAGGAAAAGAGACAAGAAAGGTCAAGAGGTGGTAAAATATTCTGAAGAATTTGGGTTTTGTTTGATGTATTTAGCGCTGATATTCTTTACATAACACCTTTAATTGCTTAGATTAACCCTCCCAACCCTTATGAACTCCTTCAAATAGTAGCTAATTAAAACAGTACAGTATGAGGGGACTGTTGTCATTCATGAAGGCTCGAAAGCTTGTTTTAACATCCAAGTGTTAGGTAAACTGACAGAACTCTAGAGCAAACAAGGAAGATCACTCCAGCAGCAGTATTACTGGAGTAGAGTCAACCTTCAATTAACAGAGCTGTCTTCTTTCTGGCATAAAGGGCCAGATCCCTTGTTTCTGATGTTTCAAATGCATTGAGCTACCAAAAATACTCTGTAACTAGTTCATCTGAAGAGCTAGATGTGTCTGGTTTGTTTCTCTTCTTCAGTCTTTAGGCAATCATCTTTTGCAGGCTAAGCAAAATAACCATACTGCTTGTCTTTAGAAGCTGTTTCAGTCCTGTTACCGCTTTAAAGTTGTGTTGTCCCTTGGGGCCAAGTTGTCCTTAATTTTTGTAAGCATGACTGGATGATTTTGCAGTCCAATATATCCTAAGGACAATCATGTGAAAAGGATATGCTATGAACTTCACTCGCTTCCATTTCTCTTTAAAAACTCTTTTTTTTTGTTGTCGTCTTCAAACTAACAGCTGCAGAACAAAGTCAGCAGCTTACAATGCTGTTTCTTAAAGGATGCTATTTTCCCCAACTTGTTCTTAAAAACACTATTCATAGTATACAGACAATTTCAATCTTTTTCCTTTTATCATGCAAAACTAGTGAATAACTGAAACCTTCTCATCAGCATTTGCTGCTTGTAGGGTATCTCTTACAAACATGGTTCAGTCTGTGCTCAGCCTTTTCTTTCCAGAGTTGCTTTTATTTCCATTTATATTGTAGAGGGAAGAATAAATAATCTTCCCAATTCCAGGCAAGATTTACAACTTCTGTAATGCTTTGGGGCCATCATTGCTGCAGGAAACTACAGTGGTGGCTCTCAGCATGGCTGAGCAGGATTAGTTCAATGTTAAATGCCATCAGCTCTTCTGATTTGCTTGAAGGGTCTGTCCTAAGTTAATATGGTTATTAACTGACCCAAGGTCAAAAGTAAAGATTTACTGATACAATGAGAAGGATCTACTCAGCCATATTCTTTTTCTTGATAGACTGTGACAGTTGGTAATCGAATTAATGAGTGGAGCAGGTGACTAAGATGCCCTTTTTGTAAATCATACTTTGAAGATTTCTTTTCTATCTAGTTCCAACTTGAAATTACAGTTAAGGTACTCTAGTGTTTTAATTTACCTGCTATTAAATGTAGAAATAATTTAGTGAAGCCTGAATGGCATTCTCCCCAGAAGTGACTATGCGAACTGTTCAGTTAAATAATAAAATAAAAAACACTACAGCCATGTAATGAGTTTTGTTAAAAATTGATAGAGTTTACATGGTTGTCATGCCTTTTCTTTTTTCTCTCTTGCTTCAAGTGAGGGCATGGAAAGCAATGTATGCATGCTAATAGGCATTCTTGAAATCTTTATGAATGCTTCCAACAATTGTTTCCTTCAGATATGTGCTGCATTTAAAAATAGTCTTAATCTTTAGAGAGTACAGCTTTTGGCTGTTTAATTACAGGAATGGTTTTGAGGTTTAGCTCTAAAAAAGTAAAAAACTGCAGGAAATTCAGAGAAGCAATTGAATTGCTCATAAATTCGACATGCTGGCAACTCTGCTGCTCAGTCAGAGGACTTGTTTTTGAGTCTTTAAGAATTGGAAATTCATATATTTTAGTCGCTTTAGTTTTATGGCTTGTCCAGTAAGAGAAAAAGAAAACAGAAAGGAATTGAATTAGTCTGCCTGATGATTTAACTTGCAACATAAAAGCAGCTTCTTAAATCATACTTCTCTCTTGAAGCCTCCTGTTTGGCCTACAGAAAAAGAACTACAAGAGTTCACATCTCTTATATTTCATTTAAGGAAAATATACAAGCACTTTATTCAGGCTCATTTTGATCCTGTCCATTATTCATCAGACAATTCAATGAGTATTGTCTGTCAGAGAAATCTCAATAATAAGAAAGCAAGCAATGAGTTAGGAAAACATCATCTTTTTGTACTGCTGTATAGAGGAAAATTTTTCTTGTTACATCACTTATAGAAAAAGCCATCTAGATGGTGTATCAGAGGTGTTGTGCAGAAAGGAACCTGCTGAGTACACTAAATTTTAACTTGCTTCTCCCCTGGAAAAAATAACAAGAATGCATCAGTACAACTGCTGATTTTGCCAAACTCGCCTGTCATGGTGTCAGGCTCAGCTGTTCCCATGCAAATCCAAGTTGCACTTACCTAAATGGCACATTCTTGATCCCATTGTTTTCAGTTTTTATAATCTGAGAATCCACTGAAACCTGAGGGCTGAACAGCTAAAACAGTTGATTTCTGTCCCATATATCTGTAAAAGTGGGACAGAAGTAGTGTCTGGCTGCTGGTGGTAGAGAAAGCTCAATGAGAGAGTTCTGTGATCCAATGGCTTGTTTATAAGCAATCCATGCTGCAGATCTAACAGAGGGATTGTTGGCACTGTCTTTGTGCTTGTGATCATTCTACCTTTTTTCCAGTATCTCTGATCACAAAATCTGCAAATATCTGTGTTGATTTCAATCCTAATATAAGGATTAAAAGAAGCACTTTACTGTTTAAACATGGGACAGCTATAATATACAACACTAATTTCCAGTGAATACTCATTATATTTTATATATGTTTAAAGAGTATAAGAGACACTCTGAAATAGTAGTGTTTAATTTAATTTATTCTCCCTGTATCCATGAACACATCTAACTAGTGGGCAGTGGAATGTAGAATTGCCTGTGCACGAAGAGGAACATAGGGTCTCCGGCAAAGGATATTAGAGTAATGCCAATTAACTCCTTAGGCTTTTTGTGTTTAATGAAGACTTGGTAAATCCTGGAACTCTGTAATTCTGTGCCTAAAATCATGGCTTATTTGCGAAACTTCCGTATTTGAACTTGCCAGTTTGGATTTGCATCGTACTTTGTTCCTTGTGCTAAACCTTTCATAGACTGTAGTTCACTAGTTATTAATTGTCCTTATTGTTGCTAGTATTGCAAGTTTACCGCTTGCTTCATTCTAAATCAAACCACTAATAATAAGACAAGTCTACTGAAGGTACAGCTTGGACAATAGTCACTTAGGCCTATACTGTGACACTGCCCTGTCCATGTCCTAATGCCAAAATATACATATAACATTTATATTAAACATCAAGCAGAAACTGAAACCCAAGAGATTCCCTTTGAACATCAGGAAACATGTTTTTACTGTAAGGATGACTGGGCACTGCAGTGATAGCCCAGAGAGATTGGGGAGTCCTTTTCTTTGGAGATATTCAAAAGCTATCCATACACGTTCCTGTTCCTGGGCAACAGGCTCAGGGTGGCCCTGCTTGAGCATCACAGCTGGACCAGAGGACTTTCAGGGCTCCCTCCACACAGCTCTCTTCCAACCCCAACCATCCTTCTGTGAACTTTCACTCACAGCTTCATGCAAACACAGCCCTTGGCTATCTGGAGCACTTCACATGGAAGCAGCAGGGATAAGGAAAGCTTTTGTTCTTTGCTGCTGCTGCACTACCGCTGCAGACGCAGCACAACTGCTTTGGAGCAGTGGGAGTAACTCCAGAAAGAACAAACCCTGAGCTGGCTGGAGAACTGCTACTCTGTGCTACCACATCTGAGGACTCTGTCAGTGTAAATTTTACCTATTTGAGGACCAGCCTCTGAATGATACAAGTAACTGACTTAAAATATTTGTGATGATGTCAGATTAAGACTATGTAGTAATTGAGGAAGACCATATTTTCGAGGGCAAACAGAGCAAAAAGAAGGAATAGTTACTTTTTTTCCATTTGCACAGAGGGCAGCTCAAGTTTGCAAGTGGTTCATTCGAGGGAGATGGCAAAATATGGGAGACCCTGAGTCTTGGGCCCTTTTCTCCAAGGACCCTTTTGATTCAAACCGATGAGAGTAATTTCATTAAGCTGTTGTTCTGGTGTTGGAGTAAAATATTAAAGCGATTAAATGAAGTTAGGAAAAAATGAACGGAAGAACAAATAAAGTAGGCACTCTTGCTATCTTGTTCACATTGTTATACTTGTATATTTGATAACCATCATTTAAAACTCTTGCCATTAATGCCTGGAAGAAACATGCAAGTGTTTGTTGGCTTGCTATAACATTGGCTGAAACAAACAGCTCCCCATTTGCTGCTGAGTTGCCATTAAAAAGAAAATAGAATTCCCTTTATGTACACAGAGTGATTTTAGCCTTTTCTGTGCCTGCCACCATGGTCTAGGAGTGTAGTTTAGAGTGAAAGCATCACTCTAAATCACTTAATGGTATCGGAATTAAAATATACAGTCAAATTTACAAGCCTAGGAATTAATCTTCTGAAAGCATTTTATGCTGCATTGAGGATGTAATTATTGATTCCCCATGCAGTTTATTAGGCTCCTCTGCCCCACCCCCTGCTTCCACACAGATGGTGTTGCAAATCACCTCTCAATGGTCACCTGCTTGAAAGTTTCATATGCAAAGTGCTGTTCTTTGTTTAGTCATGATAGCTTGCAAGATATAAAATGAGGCCGCTATTTAAATTTGTTGTTACAGCACTTGAGCTGGGTACACAAGATTAAATAAAAAGAAAATTAGGAAGCAGATGCTTGTGGCTTAACAGAAGAATTGAGCTAAAAGGTACTCTTCATTACTGCTGGATATGAGTAATTTTACTAAGACAGCTGTTTCCTTAATCAGGAAAAACACTGACCTCTTAAGATGACATCCAGATGTTTTCTGTATCACTTCACAATATAATGAGTTTCCATTTTATATGCCATATTTTTAATTTCAGTTGCACTCACTTACATCCAATATACTTTCAAATACATGTTCATCTTCCTGAACTGTAGAAGACCTGACTACTAAATAAGTGGCACTTTCTGTAATCTTGACATCCTTGCCTGGTGTTAGTCTATGAGTTACTTCTAGGGCTGCCAGTGCCTCTCACCAGCATCCAAACATATGAGTATTGGATTTCCAGGTTGGAGAGGGCTTATTGTGTTTGGGATGGAGCGGCCTTGGGAAAGAGTTTTCTAGTGCTAGTGTCTGTTCATACTTTAGTTGTAGAGTTGTATGGTGTCTCTCGCAGTGGGTTTAAGTCCTGTTCCTCTTATGTGGATATTATGTAAAAACAGAGGTTTAAAGCTTCCACTAGATGTGGGCTCAGTCCTCCATCATGGCTGCTGACACTTTTAATGCCTACTAGCTTGCCATCTGTCCTTGCTTGAAACAAATATTTTATTTTACTGGAGACCTGCAGTCCCAGACTTTCCATTGCTGATAGGACACAAAGCTGGCATCCCAAATCTTTGATGCTGATTTGCTGACACTGACCTGTTTCATAATTTATGTTTTCAGAGTGATGTGGTATTTCAGAGTCTTAAGATATGAGCACAGTTTTTGCAGGTGTGAGTCTTGTTGCCTGTATTGGGGCCTTGGGAGCCTGTTGCCAGTGCTCAGTTAATCCGTATGTGTGCAGTAAATCCGACTCACTACTCTTTGTGCATGCTGCTTATCGCACCTCTTGAAGAGTTAAAGCTTCTCTGAGTCTGGGGTGAGGAATTCTCAAAGGCTTTTGTAAGTAACAAATTCCTTTTGTTATTACAGGCAATCATTGCAGTTTGTTTATTGCATTCATCACTGCCTTTTCTTGAATTATTGCAGCAGGGGTATTATTAAATGGTCGGTTCATAAGCTTTCCAGTGCTAGTGGGCTGTAGCTAAGCTTCTAATTGTTCAAGTATACATAAGCTTTAAAAAAACTAATGCTTTTTGACATTAGTAGATAAATGAGCAGTTGCTTTTTCTCCTGTGGTCTAAAAGTTCTTCCTCTTAAATAGTGCTTTGAGTTTGTCTGTGCAAGCAATCCTAAATACATATGAATAGTACAAAAGAAAATAACTAAATATAGCAGGAACAAAGTCTTCCTTTATATTTTCTTTTTAAATTCTGCAGTTATCTAGCAATTTCTATCTTCATTTTAAAGTTTTAAAGTGCAAGTGAGATGAGGAAAACGTACTGTACATTACTATTTCTTTGGTATATGCCTTGCACTCTTCTTTGGCAATTTGTACCATTTAATTCTGGCCTTTCTAAAATAAGATTTTCAAACACAGTATATCTACTTAGAAATTCTTAGTTAAAAAATAACTGAAGTAATTACATACATTAGCTACTGCTGATAACTTGAGGGGATTTGTGCTTTTTGCTGCATGCATTTGAATGAAATCTGGAAATCTCTCACTAATCCAGTTACTTCCATTCGATTAAGTTCTCTCCAATCTTTTCCACAGAGGGAATACTCTTCATGGTACTATGTGACTTCTTTGGTACAGCAGTCAGCTAGGAAAAAAAATTAATTTTCTTGGTACCAGTGAAACCATAACAAGAAAACGCTAATTGAACAAAAGAAGGGATTTTATTAATTGTTTTCTTTTTTTGCTTTCTTTTTTAAAAAATCTAATCTAATTATGCAATAAGCAGGATTTTTTTATGTGAACTTTGTTCTATGAGTTGGTGACCAGCATACTGGATTATTCTGGAAAGGGCAGTACAAATCTAAAAGCTTACTCATGTTTGTTACATCCTCAAGTTGTGAAAAAGACACATGGTGTTCTAGCAGTTTGTAGGTGAGTGGTTGCTCACAGATACCACAAGCTGCCTGAATCTCTCCAGTAAGTCATTTGCATATTTCTGCAATCACTGTTTTATCAGCTTTGAGATGAGTTATGCAGCAAAGGTGCTTTGGGTTGGGTGTTATGCTTACAAACTAGAAAGCCTTCCCAAAACTCAGACTGGTGAAGTGTGATGCTGACTGGTGTCAGTCTGTGCCATTGTGTTGATCAGCTCTGACTGATCTCTGACTACTGTAGGTGCAGCCTCAAGTGGAGCCACTTGTTTTGAATGTACTGTCCTCCTCTTCTGTATCCTGGTAGGAACACTTGAGATTGGGTGCAGTCCTGGGCTAGAGGTGGGCTCGTGTTGGTGTGCCAATTCAAGTGGACATGCTCAACTCCAGCAGGACCAGGGCTGGCCCAGAACTAGGAAATCGATCTTGAACAAAGTCAGATTCGTGAGGAAAATGCTCAAAATGCACTCTTGACACTTGTGGATCTAGATTTACAGAAATACTTCTACAGCTGTGAAAGTCATCTTTTGAATCTTTTTTTTTGGCACCGATGATCACACTGATGTGACTCATTACAATGCTTGTTTCCAGAAATGTTATTAATTGTCTCCTCACCTTTTATCACAGAATATTCATAAATTACTTGAACTCAGCTGGAAATGAGAACTGAATAAAATATATAAAACTCACAGCCACCTGCTAGTGTCAAGGTGACAGTAATTGTGGAAGCACTGCTTGCTGATGAATTAATGCCAGCATCTGGGTAACTTATCCAGCTGTCATAAACACTGAAAATTTGTTATAGAAAATGGTTTCAAGTAATATGGCAGTTAGGTGTGGTATCACTTGGTATTGCAGATAGTGGCAAAATTCAGCTTACACTATCTCAAGTGTTCTGTTATGTCATGTGGAGTACCGCAATTTTTGTAGCATTTCAAGTCTTTCAATGTAAAAATAAAACAAATGCAAATACAGCAAAAATCCTGGATTGTCTTTCAGTAAAGAAGTTACTGGAACAAGTTGTTCTGAGAGAGTTCTTTTTTGTTAGCAGATCACTTTGAACCCAAATCAACATTTGTTATGCTGAGAGGATTTCTATTCAGTGTTCTGAAGAGCAGGAAAGCAGCCTGTCCCTGTTCATTTTTCTGCTCTCATTTTCTGCTTTTGAACTGAAATATTAATTCCTTACCCTACTGGGAAAGGCAGTCAGGTACAGGAAAAAAAACAATAAATCTTACTTAGTGACTTGTCAGTTTTTATCTGTAAATATAAAAACAAAAATAAGAAATGCTTGATTTGATAGAATTATAAATGTTGAGAAAATGTCTTTGTCAATTGAAAAAAAAAGATTAAAATACAGTATTCCTTCCTTTGGTGTTAAATGTTAACTTCTGGTTCCCTTTGTATGGAGGACTTCTTAAGGCAGAATTCTGGCTGTTCTTTAATGTATGATTCTGTACCATGTTATGCCTCTTTTAAAATTAGATGTGTCACATACACAATTCTAAGATATTTGTTTCCTGTGCTTTCTTTTCTTCCTGATTAGCAATAGCAATTAAAATTACAATGAAGTAATCTGACATTTTCAAAGCGATTTTTCATTCCAGCCAGAGGAAACGTTTTTATTTATCCAGAGGAGATAACATTCTTGCACTGTAATGGAAGCCAGTGCTCACCAGATGACAGGTCTGCTCTTTGCCCTGTGGTTGCATCTTTGCAGGCAGAGCCTTGTTTCTCTGTGGGAAATCTCTTTTCCCTAATAAGATTTGTTAATGGATGGAGGAGTCTGCATGATCTGATTGATTGTGACATTGGGTGTTCTAACATGAGTGTCAGAGTTCTGGACGTGTGATCTCTAAGCTAGTTAGTTTGTTCACTCTTATGAAGACAAAAAATACTTATATGTATTTAAGAAATATTTAAGGCTGTCTAATGAGTGAAAAAACAATGTCTTGTTTCCTGACTTGATGTGTGTTTGTTGCCTGTGGAATGAACAGACTGTAATAGGACTGTGTGAAGCAGTGAGGTGGATTTCTGGCTTACCTACCAGTGCTTACTCAAATGTTG
This sequence comes from Cinclus cinclus, assembly GCF_963662255.1. Taxonomy (NCBI): domain Eukaryota; kingdom Metazoa; phylum Chordata; class Aves; order Passeriformes; family Cinclidae; genus Cinclus; species Cinclus cinclus. Next base: position 49,073,362 of record NC_085048.1, on the reverse strand, counting down.
TTCAAAGAGTTGCTGGCTTGGAGTAGTGGTGGTGACATGACTTTTGTGCTTGTAAGGGACTCAAGACTGGTAACTCAAAGAACAACAAAGGTGCTTATTTAAACTATTAACAGCCTATTAATATAAACAGAGATTGAAATAGAAAGTATAGTAATTCTGTCTTCTGCATAATCTATTATATGATTGTAGTAAGTATCTAATTTGCTTTAGTGCTGATTTTGAGTAGGATTGTAGAGTGTGAAGGAATCTCTACTTATTTCATGGAGAAGTCCATCTTACACAGGACATTCACACAGTAAGAATCAGCATTATAATTTTTAAAAAATGTTAGGAACACCTGAGAATTTAAAAAGAGAATTATCTAACATCCAAAGTCTGAGTACTAGCAAAAAGTAGGTTAGAGAAATACTTGTGAAAGCATCTCGTATCCAGCCCAACTTTATAGTTTTAAATACTGATCATGTATTTGTGACTGGTGTCAATTATCATTTTCTTTCCTGAACTACAACGCTTCACTTAGAATAATTTTCTTTGTTTCAGTATCGTGTTCAGCTGAGTTAAATATCAGTACCATTTTTAGTGGCTTCATTGTTCTAAAGGTAATCATAGTACTTTGCTGTGAATCCTCAATTTAAAAGAAGGGATTGATGGCAGTGTGGCTTACTCTGTGCACCACCTGGTAAAGGGACTGCCAATAAATTGCCAGGTAAATAACTCCACAGTCCCCCTTCTTTAAAAAGTATGCTGTCTAGATATGATAGAGTATTGGAGAAAGTGATGGAGGCCTCAGGAGTGCTTTTTAGACTTTTGTATTTGTAGGTAAATATTTAAACTAAGCATGGAGTGAGGAATGGATTCAGGTATGGGACTGTGACAGCTTCTCCCAGGTCTGACTGGAGCACTTCATGTAAGTAATCTTTCATTACTTCTGGATGATTATCCATAAGGAAAAGCCAGGAAAGTTCCTTGAGGCTCTAAAGAAAACCCCTGGCATGGGAAATGTGCTGTAGATGTTTTCCTTTATTATATATGATGTCTTTCATTTTTGTGCTGTGTCATTTCTGCCTGTTTTGTGCTTCTCAATAATGGTTGTCATAGTTTGTGTTTACCAAACAATCACTTTACTTTACTGGGTGTTAGTGGGGAAGGATCAAGGCTTGGCAAAAATTGAAATGCGATTCAGAAGTAGAGATAATAAGTAGAAGTTCCATGGTTTATTTCCTTCTATTACCCAAAAAAAATCTTACCCAGCACCGTATTTATTTCTTGTCCAATACGATAAGTTTCTGCAGAAGAAAAAAACAGTGAACATTGTGGATGATGCGCAATAATTGTAGCATATGCTTTTCCTACTACTACTACTATTATTATTATTGTTATTATTATTATTATTATTATTTATTAATATTATTATTACTGACTGTTAAAATTGAAAATTGAAAAATAAAGTGGTTCCTTTATTTATCTTCACCCTTTTACCCTTTCTGGAAGAGTATAATTTTACTGCATGAGGCTGCAATTTATTGTGCTCAGTCATTCAGTGTTGTAGTCTTGTCATTCTTGTCCATGCTGTTCAACTTCATACATAGTAATTCACTAGTCAGTTGTTCAGCCATGTTAAATTAGACCTAGAGATAAAATTAAACAGTGTCCATAGCTGATTTTTTTTATTTTTTAACTTTGGAAGGGGAAGGAAAATCACCAGCATGCATTAGTAATAACCTGTTGGAATTCTCATGTAAACAGGAAGTGCAACTTCACCGCACAACTTCACTTGTTTCAAAATTGTACGATGGTTTAAAAATAATTTTCAATTCTGTTTTCCTAATTGCCTACTATGAAAATTGTTTTGTGCATTGGAAGAGGTGCATTTTGGACAAGAAAGGAGTTAGAATGCCTGGCTTCACTGTGTATTTTAATGTTGGTGTTCACGGTGCTAGTTTTGCCAGGACTGAATTACCTTTTCCCTTCGATATCCATACATGGAATAATACTTACTGCTTTATTTACATCTCATGTGTTGATTTTTTGATGGCAACTGTTTGTGACATTTTCATAAAGTAGGCAATTTTTATTTTGAGAGAATTGGTGTTGTTTATGTATAAAATAAATGCAGTAGAGCTTCAAAAATATGTTAAGAGTAGGTAGAGATATTTGAAAGTAAAGCATTATTGCTCTACATCAAATTAAGATGCTAAAATCCCACATTTTTGTCCACATGCAATTATTGTAACAGATCTCATTCTCATCTTGCATGTACTCTTTTGAATGATGAAAGATTGATGCAGCCTGCAAGGCATAGCAGGTACTGAGCCTTGCTGCCTCTGCTGTGGTTAAGTGTGTGTGTTTTGAAGGGGAGATCTCTTGTCCTTACATAAACATCTAAAAAGAATACATATGGCACATTTAACAACATTCTATAAGACATCTGTCTAACCTGTTTATGTATGGCTGAAGGTAGGGGTTTTATGCTGTGCAGCAGATGCTTCTACAGAATATCAGGGTCCTGGCATGCCCATGGCTTGGGAAGATGATTGTAGCCACTCTCCTGTCAGCACCTCAATATTTCAGGGCAGATAGGCAGATGAATTGATCACACCATATGCTTTGAAAAGCTGAGGGAGGCCTCTCTTGTATTAAAAGAGCAAAGGATAGGTTTGGCTTCAGCAGACCAAAGTGAAAAATGTGACTGTGAAACAAGGGAAAGCTTGTGCACTCCGGGTGGGTTACTGTCCCTTGCTCCTCCCAAGGAAATCTGCTAAGAGGTGATTATGTTCTGCACCAACTAGTTCTGAGTGTACACCAAGGCTTTAACCCTTGGGGAGACTGAATTATGTCTGGATAAAGGTCACAAATCCATAACTAATTCTCATCAGAATCCACATAATTGGTAAATGAAGAAGTCAGAAATATCGCACATTATGAAGGGATTTCCAAGCTAATTGTTTCCCCTGCTGCTTTGCTTCAAGTTTCTAGATGCAATCTACTCAAGAAAGTTTTCTGACTCCAGACATAATTTGGCTTGAAATTACTTAGCCTCCCTCAAAATATCTTTTACAGTAATTCTAAATCTTGGACTGTTGCCACAGAAATCTTGAGATCTGTATCATACGGAGAGGCCGTGGGATGGGATAGTCTGGAGCTTCTTTATGGCAACATGATTCTTCCAGAGTTTTATATACACTCCTGATCACATATTTTTCAATAATAAAAACCTTCCTTCAAAGTGGCTTTTAGAAAGTGGTATTTTACAAATTATGTTTTATTTTTGTGGCAAGAAATTTCTTTTTTAGCTTTTTTGGCCCAGAAAATGTCTTTATATTTTCACACAAACATATATTCGTGGCTGCACCACAAGATGCATCAGATGTACAAACTGATTTCTAATATATAAATAAATATAATTCCATCATAAATATGTCTGAGGATAAAAAATGTGTTGAAAGGAACTGTTATTAGAAAGACAGAACAATGAAGGTGACTTTGCTATTTTGACTACTACACCTGGGATAATCCCTTTCAGTGTTGTGCAAGATCCCAGTGTAATTCCAAGCAAATAGGCCTTGAACATCCACATATTGAAATCACTAAATAGGTTTCTATATTTAAGTTCGAACAGTATTACTTCTAATTAAAAACTCTCTTAGTAGAGCACTCAGTGCACAAACAATAAGGTTATTGTAACCTGAACTGAGCTGGCAGTTGAAGGAAAGCAAAATCCTCTTTGTTCCAGCTTTTGAACTATTTACCATGGGCGTATCGTAAGCATTTGAGGCCTTCCTGCTTCATGTTTTTGAAATGAAAGCTGAAACTCTTTAGATGCTGCATATCAGTTAAGTCTCAATTGGCCACAGGGGTATATTCCATTTTTTTAATTAATTCTGGTACTGACACTCTCTGGGTATAAGCCAGCTGAGTCCATAAAGACTGTGGCACTGCAAAATGTGTGGGGTTTATTTTTTGTGATGATCTGGGGAGGTGTTTTTGCCACAGACTGCCCGTGCAGCAGGTTGGCAGTACAGCAGCTACGTGGCAAACGCAGCCCAGGCTCCCGCAGCGTGCTGACCCCTGTTAATAAACCTGACAGAGAGCAAAGGTGGCTTCCTGCAGCTGCATCCCCACGCTCCAGGAGGACGTGGTGCTCGGGGCAGGGAGCTGCTGGCCAGACAGCCAGGCTGCAGCAGCATCCTTGGCTCCCAGCCCTTCCCTGAGCGCAGGGTACCTGGCAGGGGCAGCCAGGAGTGCGTGACCTGCTCTGCAGTATCGGGTCTGGCCATGCTGGTGGCTCTGGCTCGATGCCAGTCGTGCCAGGAGCAGGTCATCTGGGCATTGTCACTGTGTGATCCTGCCGTGTGAGTTCTCTCCTTACCAGAAGCAATGGAAAACAGGCTGTGTTGCTTCGTTCCTTTGACGTCACTCTGCAGGAGCAGGGATGCTTCATTGTGCTGAGATGGATTGTACCATATGCTCAATAATTATGTTAGCTAAATTAATTTAGTTGGAGCAAAAATGTATTTTCCAACACTTGGTTTCTTCTTAACTTTCAGGTTTTCCGAAAAAAGGCAGTGGAGCTTGGAGAGAAATTGCTACCTGCTTTCAACACTCCCACTGGGATACCTTGGGCATTGCTTAATATCAAGAGGTAAAACTACTGCTTTTTGGTGACTAAACACATAAAAAATTATGTTGAATCCATCTTTGCCACAAAACTATTACAATTGCTGCAGTTTTTGTCCTTCTGGTTATACAGTTTAAATTGGGATATTTAAATGGATATATGTTGCACACAGAAGCATACAGAAACATATTTATTAATTTCAGAACAGTGTGTTTTTGTCAGTTAGTATGTTGCTCGTCACTCTTCCTGAAGTCCTTTTAGTGTTGTTTTAGGTAGGCTAAGAGCATTAGGACATGTGCTACTCTGAGAGTTTTCTAGCCACTTTGTACTCTTAAACCAGTTCTCAAGTGTGGTATAAGCACAGCTTTCATATGAAGAAACAAAAGGAATACCTGCTACAAGAGACTCACTGTTTTGTACCCTCTCCCAAGGAGTGGTTTTGCTTTGGGCAGTCTTGGTATGAAGGCAGATCTGTGTTTGCTGTAGGAGATGCTGTCTTTCCTGAAGTCATTCTTGCTTCCAGTATCTGGCTCCAGACATGTCAGCAATTCCTTGGTCCAACTCAGGACTGCTACCTGTGGTGGTAAAGAAAATGGTTTCTTTGCACTGCTTGGCAAAGTTCAGTTTACTGCTCAGGGCCATTCCTACAGAAACCCCTGGCATGTCAGTTCAGACAGGCTTATCTTCCACCTTCCTTTCAAATAGCAGTGAGGTAGAAAGCCAAAAAAAGCACATCTGTGTGTGGGAGCAGGAGGGAATTAGTGACTCCGGAACTTTCTCATCATTGAAGGGATTGGTTAACTGCTGCCTGGTGATGATCCTTGGACTTTGGCTGGTTACTTACATGCATGCTAATAATTTTTTTTGCAACAGGTTTTAATAAGTTTGCACAAGTTCAGTAGTACAGCAGCTTTAGGCATGTTGGTTATTTGATTTTAAGCTGTTAGAGAAATTTCTGAATACAAAACCCTAGCGTATGTTTGTAATTGCAACACAACAGTACCTTGCTCTACACAGTATATATTTAAGCATGCTTAAAGTATTCAGTCTAAACTATGTATTTTATATAGCCCTGATCTAAATCCCTCCTGAACTGTTAATATATCAATGTTCTTTTTGCATATAGTTCAAATTATGTGATAGATCCTTATGGTTTGTTCCTACCTTCTCACAAGAACTGCTGTGGGCACTGCAAATGTCAGCTGGCAGACAATGCAAGGTGGTAATGCAAAAGGGATTTGTTTCTTACCTGGCACAAAAGTGAAAGAGGACTTCTGCTGAGGTAACTTCCTTTCCTGGGGCAGAAAAATTGACATTAAATGCTGGGTTCTTGGTTATTCATTCTGAATCCTTGCACATCTGCCTAGTTTTGACCTTCAGTAGATGACTCTTCCATAATACTGTGAATAAACAAATATGCTGTCATCCAGGCTTAGGAAGTGCTAAGCCACTGAAGCCTGCATACATTGCGGATGTAATATGCCTCGTTTCTGATTAGTGTTTTGTTTTATTTTATTTTATTTTGATTTATTCTTCAAATTGGAAAACACTCACAAGAGATTACGGGTGTCAGTGGTTATTTTTAAATTATTCTTTCTGGATTAAGAGATGAGCTGGATATTTGTTTAACTTTGCAAATGTTCTTCAGAAAGTGGTAGGTTTTCTCTACTCATCCTGTATCATCATAGCCAGGCTTGCTCTCTCTTTGCATGCCTCAGTGTTTAAACATATAAATGTGCTTTTGTCTCCTCACATACCAAAGACATCCACCTGAAGTATTGTTCTCTTTATCTTTTCCATTGTTTCAGTTCATACTGCCTCTTTGCTCACCACCTAGTGATCAGGGGACACTTACTATCTTGCTTCTGGAACTCTTATTATCAAATATGATAAAAAGTTCATTGTACGATTCTTCAGCTAAAAATACTCACCAATTCATGAGTATGTTTGCTTATGAAACTTCCTTTGATCTCTAAAGTACAATTTAAGTATTTAGATCAGTGGTTTGTAGGGGGATTTCCTTTTCTTTCTTTCTAAAGTTTCAGTTGCACTTCCACATTTCTGATGTTGCTTTGTATTTTCAGTTCATCTTCAGCATCTGTTTTTCACTCCTGCTTGTGCTGCAAAATTTTAAGTTCCTTCTATGGCTCACTTGTTTATTTAAGTAAACAGTGTGGTATAGCACTTTTGGATTCTTCTGGCTTAAAACAGGGGTAGAAAAGGCTGTAGAGGGAGAAGGGTATAAAGCAGTAGTGAGCTGACAGACAGGTTTGAGTCTTATTTTATCCTTTCTTTACATATTTCCTCTTCAGTACTTCTAAAATGCCAACTATAACAGTTTCTTAAAATACCACTAGTTCATGATCCTTTTTTTCTTGTTCCTAGTAATCTGTGACAATCTGGCTTCTCCATGTTAAAATTGTAATTTCTGTTTCTCTCGATAAACTTTAAGTAGTTTATGATTGATCTATCAGATTGCTTGTGTATTTCTGTAATTTACTTCTCAGATTTATAGAAATAAAAAAATATCTGAAATTATAACTCAGTGAGTTAAATAATCTTAACAAATACCCAGACTTGCATCACATTTGCAGGATCAGGTAATCTTTTTAACATATCTATTTATTTTTACCCCTGCAACTATTAAAGGGGAAGCTGATTGGGGCTTGTGTTTATGGGATGATACCCAGCTGTCAAATACAGAAAAGGGCCCAGATTGTTGTTATTCTGTTGAATCAGTCAGGAATAAACATCTGTGTATAAAAGTCTGTGCTTTTTTTTTTTTTTTTTCTTTCAGGTGGAAATTTTGTCTTTATGTCACTTTTTCCCCCTTTGAAAGCAACCTGTATCTGTTTTTTTAGTCCAATTTCCAATTGGACTAAAGTTTATTTCCAATAAGACCACATTACTACTTTCCAGTAAGCTATCCAGAAAAACTCCTATATGAAAGAATATATTTTCCATTAAATGTTTGTTCTCTCTACATTGACCAGTTGCATAGTTTTAAGGTTATTTATTGTGCCTTGTGTGCTGTGATGTAGCAATACAGTTAGGCATTAAGGTACAAAAAAGCCTGTCTTTTTATGAAGAATCAGTGTAGCATATAACCTTTAAGTGCATCTGAACCTTTGAAAAATAGTTATGCCTTGCCTTAATGAAAAAGTTTCAACTAGAGTAAATAATATTTTTATTTCTGGAAACATAACAAACTGGAAATGGTTTTGTTTTGTTTTGTGTTTTGTTTTGTTTTGTTTTTGGTCGTCCAGCCTGTTCATAAGTGTTGTTGTGGTATAAGGAGGATACTGTGCCTGTTTTTCTGGCTCACTGACAAACTTAAATTATAAGTGTCTGGCTATAGGGACCATGGGAAGTGTTGTACAGAAGGAAAAGCTGTGAGGAGTAGCTGGAGGGGGTCAGAGTAGGAAAGCCTAACAAAAGTTAAAAAAAAGGAGTTGGAAATACATGTGATTAATTCGTATTGAAATGAAACCCCAGGGATTGATAAGATTTACTTGACATAATTGCAGAATGTTTACTGTGTCTGGTGTCAGTTCAGGATTCTTTGCCTTTACAGTGTAATATTGATTGTACATAGTGGATCTGAGTTGTATTCTTTATAACATTTTAAGAAGTGAAATAGCAGAGGCCTTGCTAAATTGTTTGCACAGAGTAGTTATTCATAGGTAACTGAGGATGGAAATGACAGATCTGCATTATTTATGTCACTGGGATGTTGTCCGCATGATTTTAAAGCAAGGTCTTCTTTCACTTTCAAAATTACTATTATTTTTTAAATTGCTACATTTTGTACATCATAGTTAAGTTATGCCACAGGTCTTTCCAGGCCTCAAAGTGTTTCGTTTAAGCAAGAGTTTTTTGGCACTTCTGAGCTCTTGCAGTCACTATGTATTCAGAGCAAGAAGATACACCCATACCAAAGTTTCAAACACAGTTTTTTATCTCACCTGGCTTGGAAAAAAAAATAGCAAGAAAAAATTCACCCATAATTTTTATTTTGAACATCTTTTTACCACCAGCTAAGACTTCTGTTTTGTGACAGTAGTGCTAAATAGGATTTTTCTCCCCACCATCTCAGCTTGCCCAGCAGAACCTGGCTGCTTTGGAGAGGGGTTATATGCTAAAATGCTACGGTGTTTGGAAGGATGAGACACACACAGGTGGTGTTGTCTTATGGGACACTCACTCTGGTGTTTCAGACTGCTGGTGGCATTGTTTTAGGTTGAAGGCATTTAAAGGAACTTCTCTCTTAGCACTTTCCACCTAGATGGAAATGTGGCCAACAAACCAGCTCCCTTGGAGGTATGAAATGTTGGTCCTGAGACAATAGAATTTGCTTGAAAATATTTCAGAGTAATTCCCAATTTCAAAACATCTTTGAAGTGTCATGGTCTTCAAAATGTCCTGTGTGTTGTGGTACCTCATGAGAAGAACTTCAGTATTCTTAAGGAAAGAATTCAGCATAGAACAGAATGGTTCTTTTTGAGTTCTGTGACATCTCAAAAACACCATAATCAGTGCATTTAAGAGTGCATGCCTTTATAGTTTGTAGGGAGTTTTAATGCATTGAGAAAGTCTGAGAATATAAAAAGGGATTCAAACATGTATATTCCATAAACCTTTTTGACAGCTTGATTCTCCCACTTACACTGTCAGAAATGCCTGAAACTGATTGTTGCATTATTTTGCAAAATTTTTGTGTGATACTGTATTCTTTAACAGAATTAGCAGTTCATGCTTTTATTTGTCCAAGTGACACCAGAAGCACATTCTTGCAGAGATTTAACCAGGATGGGTAATTTAATTATTCTGGTTTGCACCAGAACAATTAACTCTAATGTGTAAAATAACAAAATAAAAATAAAAAATTTAAAGCAGCATTTGCAGAGTTAAATAAAGGTTATTCTTCAAATTAACTATATTTGGCAAAAATAAACCTATTTTTACAGGAAGTTTAGAGATTAAAAGCTTATACTCTTGGCGCAGTTTGTTATTGTAGGGTCATGCAGAAGCCGTGTTTAGTTGAAATCTTTAATTATATCCCTTCTGTCTAATTTTGGCATAATTTTAGAGGAAGAAATCAAAATTACCTAAGGGAAAAAAAAGCTAAAAATAGCAGACATACTTTATAAAGGCTTTTTATGTGTGGTTTTGGCAAATTACTTCACTGATGTAATAAAGTGGTAATAATAACAAAAAAAGGATTTGGATATTGAATTAAACACTGAGATTTCCCCTGCAGCAAAACAGACCAATGGAAAGCAGACTTTTGCCTTCAGGCATTTGGATCACAGTGTGGATTTGTATTAGCACTGGATACAAAGAGATAATCCTGGCTGAACTTTGCCTCTCTAAAAGTTATTTGTTTTGTGTTAAACATATGTTTTGGCATAGAATGATCTGCTGTCTGGATATACCAATCTCTTTCCATTGACTAAAGAGGACCTTGCACAATTAATTGAAAGCGCTAACATCTTGAGATAAGGAAATTAATCACATCCTAATTTATAAGTAACTAGTGACAATGATTATTTCAGCAAAGGTGCATTTTTTCAGCACAGTTATTTCAGTTCATTGCGTGATTTAGAAACAAGCTTACATTTCTTGAGGCAGTATTGAATGCAAAACAACCTGGAAAAATAGTTATGCATGTTAAATAACAGAAAATTAGAAATTTCCATGTTTTAGGACATGTTAGAACACCACAGGAAACAAACTCCTTGCCATGACTTTGCCTCATCTGAAATTCCTTGCTGTGTCATCACCTCACCTGAAATGAGTAGCAAGTTCCTCATTGTATGACTGGTGATTTATATTCAATATTCAGTATATTTGACCTGTGGTGATGTCTGATTTACCATTAAGCAATGTAAAAAAAAAAATCTCATTTATATTAATATCACAAAATTTTCATGAGATAGTTCAAGGAATGTAGCTCTTGCCAAGAAAGAAAAAGAACCAAGAAAAATATTATTTTGGTGATAGCCCATAATGATAGGCTGCATTATTCAACTAGCAGCTTCAATTCAATATTGTAATGCAGAATTTGTGTGGGAGGCTGCCCTCTGGCAATAACACAGGAAGAATTTGGTGCCTATTATTATTACTGCAAAATATCCTTCCCAATTTAAGTGCTTTCTTATAGCCAAAAGACAAAATTTAAGTCCCAGATTCTAAGTTTAAACACTCTTTCCCCATAGTTTATTAGTGCAATGTAAAATGAGTATAAATACTTGCAAGTTCATAATTACCATATTACTTATCTGTGTAAAAGCCTATGTGAGTTTTAGTAGTGGTACTCCTCAGCAAAAAATGTACAATTACAAACACTTTATAGATCTCTGGTGCTAGCAAGAGGTAATGTTCTTTTACAAAACCAAACAAAAAACTGCTGCCGGACAGTCCCACAGAAACCAGCTGGTTACCAGAGGCTCCACTTCACGGGCCTTGTTCCCTTCATCAGCAGACACTCTCCAGGGTATCAAAACCTTCCCTGATTATCCTAAGATGGCTTAAAAATGGGGAAATGCTTTTTATGGGGGGTTTTTTGTTTTTTGGTTTTTTTGGGGTTTTTTTTTTTTGGTATGTTATTTATAAAGGAGATACAAAGGTTTTCTGTGCCAGAAAGGGGGAGGATAAGCAGGTTGAAGGGTTTTGTGTTTTGCCCTAGAAGAAATCAGGAGTACGAAGTTCACCCTGTGGCATATACGTGACATGCACCAAGCATGTACATTTAATTTCCTGCCAGTCTGGTTGTAACCAGTCCTTCACTGAAAGGCAGTGACATAGGCTGAGAAAGCTGCATCAGATCTTCAGTTTGCTTCCTGAGAGTTAAAACCATTCTTTCTCCCCTGCAAGTTTTTGAAATTGCATTTATTGATCATAGGATTTTCTAAGCATATGGCTAAGGGTGTTGCTCGTGCTCTTGCTTTAGCTGGGTAAGTGCCAAGTGTTGTTGTTGCCTCGATATTGGCAGATAATCAGGAGTTATTTGTATGCCATACCTTCCCGTTGCCTAGGAGTTGCAAGGGATCCCTTAGTGTTGAAGTGCCAGACATATTTGAGAGTTGGAGTTGTTTGTGAAGATGTGCAGGATGAGGCTCAGTCCCAGATGAGATACATTTGGATGTTCACCGGCACAGCAGGAGCAAGCTCCCGCTGGAGTGGGACACTGCAAGAGGCACTGTGCAGCAGCTTGAGGAGCATTATCCTGCCCTGAAACCAAGTCCCCAGGGCCTGACCCACTGGGATGCTTTTCCTTGGCCAGTACTGACTGTGCTGGGAACACTGACACCTGAGTGCAGGCACATTAATCTTTGCACTTGGTTAAAGACCATTTCCCTTCTAATCGCTTGTATCATGTATGACCTAATTTTCATCTGTATATAGTGAATGATAATCTTACAGCAGACAAAATGTGACTGTCCAAAGAGGCTTCCTTCAGAGGGAAGGGAAGCAGTTTCTAGAGACTTCAGGTTTCATTAAATGCACAAAATGTGCTCAAGTACTTCTCAGTCACTTCCTCCACAATTCAAGTCACCTCAGAAAAAACACATCATCTAAAAACAATAGTTGTGTTGGGATTGTTCCACCTAAGAATTTTCCAAAAGGCAAATTATAAAGCCACTTAGGAGTTCTTTATGTATTTGTTACAATCTATGTGCATTCGCAGGATTTTGCCTGCAAAATCCATGACTCATTTCTCATTATGGAAATCCTGAAATGATCATGAGAAGCGGAGCAGGAGGCATTTGCAAAGTGCTTTGCTTGTGTATTTTAGCTGGAATTTGATATTTCCACCTGGTTAAATTCTCAGCTATGTGGGGTTGTTTGGTTATTTTTCCTACAGTATTTTAGGCATCTATATGAAGTGCTAGATAATAAGGATTGAGATTGACCAAGGAAATAGCTGACTGATGTTTGTAGTTACTCTGTATTCTTACCATCCTAAAATGATGAGCATGAACAAGAGTGGCTAACTATTTTTTCAGGTATCATTACTGAGAACAGATTCTGCTGTTATCTTAAAAAAATACAGGATTTTCTTCCTCACTGAAAAAGCAATTTTCTTCAATACTTCTCGAAGTACATCTTTCATTTCGGATAAACACATAGATGTATGTATTGGTAAATCTTTATTCATCATTTTCTGGTTTCTTACTGCTGCTGACACAAGAGGCTCTCTCCTTAACCCCCACCAAACCATGGCCTCTCAGGTGGACAGCCAAAACCCTGCAGCAACTGACACAGTTCCAGTGCGTTCTGTATATCACAAATAACAGTTTTGCTTATCTGAATTTCCAGCTTCTCTTTTTACTACTTCATAATCTAATTAGTACTGTGAAACTTGAATTTTGTGTTTTTTTGTTTCATTATACCAGTGCTGAGGGGTGTGTGTTCTGCCATTTTTATATGCAGGTTTAATTTTAAGATGACTATTCATAACTCCTTCTGACACCTTTTGTTATTCTGAAATTCATGGCCTATGTGTTTTCATGGATGTGTCAGATACTCTTGCAGTACAATTTTCCATTTAATCTTCTAGATTGATATTAAAACAGCAAATCAGCATAAAATGGGTTATCTTTTTTCCCCTAGAAATCGGTCTGTTATATCAGAATAGTAAGAACATTCATGAGATTCATTTCTTGCTTTACATTTCAACAGAAACAGAAGTTTGTTATTTGTTAATAGTTTGGTAGTTTAACATTTGGTGAAAATTCAAGGGTTTTCTTTCTTTTCAGGAATGATGTAAGTATTAATTTCTTGCCTGCTTGTATAATTACAGATCATTACTTGCATTTTCTCAGCTTTATGACCAGCTTCATACACCCAGCTGAATACAGAACACCTAATTGTTTTTAAACAGTAATCTCAGCCTTAAATACAGATGCCTGTTGTGCTGTGATTGCTACGTTTAGTTTTGTGGATGTTGATCCATGTAACAGCACAGTTTCTGGTTGGAAAACAGCTAATTTGTTTCTCATAGTGTCTCTTAAATATCCAGATCCTTAATCTAAGTTGCAATTTTTTAGTACAAGCTTCTGCATCCAGTTCCTTTTTGTAGTATGTGTTCTGTAAATCAAAACTCTAGCAGTCTGTCTTTGATCCTGCTCTACTTTGTATATTTTCTAACCCTGCTACTCCTCTTCTGCGCTTGCTCCAGTCTTCTAATCCATTTTGATTTTGGAGGAGAAACAAACTGGTGATCATTTTCAGCTCTGATAGTTTTTGCTACTGAACTGTGATTCCATCCTTGCCTACACATCCTCCACAAGAGGAATCTGAATCCTGGATGTATCATGTTTTCCTGATATAGGGGTTGCTTCTCTGAGTCTTTTTCCAGATGTTTCAGTTTGATGGCATTTGAAAATTAATATTTGAGAATTGGGTATTGTCCCACATATGTCTTCTGAGACTTCTGGGCAGACCATTATTCATTTCCTTCCCTTCCTATCTTCCATCTCCCCTTCCATCCCTCCTTCTTTACCTCCTTGCTTTCCTACATCCCTAATGTTCTTCAGGTCACCTCGTTGATTGGCTCTCTGCAGCCATTCAATGGGACATATACTGAAGTTGCTGCTTTAAGGTACGATCATTCATGGAAGAGTTAATCCATAAATCCTGCTTGTCCTAGTGGATCATCTAATACATTGTTCCTTAAGATCTTAAATATATTGTAATATTTGAATATTCTGGAAGGAGTGGCAATCAATCCTATGTGTATTTTGGTATACGCTGGGGGTGGAGGGGTTGTGTGTGTATACCTCCACACAAACTTATAGATGTTTTACATATATACATTTAAAAAAACATATTTATAACATTTAGCGGTGTGAGGCAAATTGGGCTCCTGTAGGGAAGTTTGGGAGAAAAAAATGCATAATATAAAGCTTGTGCTTGCCTTTGCTGCTGATGGCTATACAGTCTTTCACAAATATAAAATTACATTCTCTTTACCATTCCCCAGTAAACTTTAGAAACATTAAAAGTCACAAACACACAAAAATATTGTCAATGTGCATTCGTTGCTGACATTTGATCTTCCCTTTCTGACACTTAAGTTGACGACTTGTATTAGATCAAAATAGAATAGGCTACCACATTTTGGATGCCACAATGTCATAAATCTCGTATTTCTACCCTCATCTTTTATAAAGGAAGGAAAGTGAGGCGAGAAAAAAAATTATACCTTTTAAGCATTAATGAGTTTGGATAAATTAACCAACTTTTGGGCTTAATGGAAAAAAAGGGTGCATTGACTTTACATGAATAATCCTTTCCATCTTACAAAAACACCTTTTGTTACTAATGCAGATATGGACACAGGGGAATGTATGCTCTTTCAATGCTGCTTTAATTTTCTGTGCTGTATTTATAACTGAAAACTCTTGATGAGAATTTTGATGAACTTTACCCTGTATCTCTCTAAAGTTGTTTTCCTTTACTAGTTCTCAATATTTCTTGCAATATGTACAAAGGTTGCATTTCTGGTGATTTCTCATGACAAGGTCAGTTGATGAAGAAATTTTACAAGTCTCAGCAGTGAAGGTTTTCAACAATGCAACTATGAGTAAACCCCTCTTTTCCTGTTCAAAATATGCTGGAACACAGTATCCACTTCTAAATTTTGTCATTAAGAAGATTCTTCAAGAATTCGTTTTTAAGCTTTTGTAGTTTTTCTACTAACTATACTGTGTCAAATTATAATTTATAATTTATTGGCCTTATTACAACACTTCATTAAAATGTCAGAAGATTCAGCTTCTAGGCAGGGTATTACTGCAAGAGCTGTGCATGCAGTGTACTTTGCGTTTGGAAATAGCTACAGCAGTTATGTTCTGCAGCATGAATTAACAAAGATTGATTGCAATCTGTTTTTATTAACTCAAGGAAGAAAAGCAGTGTAGTGATATTAAGAAAATTAATTATAACTTTCTAATCTAGTAATTAATGTGCAGCTGGGCATGAGTGCAGTTGGTGCATTTCAGTAATTTGGCAGTCCTGACAAATTATCATCATCCGTTTTAAGGTAGACAACTGTTCTCTAATCTTTGCTCAGATTTTTATAATCTTTAGCATTTTGGAATGGTTTTAATAGCGTAGATGTTAGATATGGCCTTTTACCATAATAATGTGAGCTGAAGTTCAGCTTTATCTTTCAGAACTGAGGTTCACTTGTAATTTTTAGAACCATCTATCATTTTTTTTCTAGTGTTGTACTAAAATTTCTTCTGAAGCAGTTGTATGAAACGGTGATTACTGGTAATTGACCTGCATATGCTGAATCATCTTAAAATGCTACTGAGAATTTCATGTATCCTGTAAATTGAGATGCTTCCAATTAAATAGAGTTCTTATGATAATCACTTTCAAAACTAATCAAGTAATATAATGGTGCAACTAAAACTCTTATTGACTTAATTTTGACAAATTAATAAATGTAACCAATGCAATTACCATAATGGTCATACTAGTCTGCATTTTTCATAAGCTATTCTTAAATGCTTTTCAGAAATGCAAGGAGAAAATAGAAATTAACTAGGTGTGTTGAATTAGCATGACAAGGTGACCTGAGGGGGAGAGTATTTGTGCCCTTGCTTTCTTTTTGAGGTGTGAAGGTTATTGTGGGCCACCCCACACTCAGAGCCTCTTGTCTATTAGGAAATTAAATGATACTGAATAGAAATTAGAACTAGGATCCTAGCAGCAAATTTGGTAAGAGAAAATGCTCTTAAGCAGACGGCCTGCTTTTGCTACTATCAAACCTGATCTACTAAAATCTGTAAAGAATTGTAATCTTCTCAGTATGGTTTGTATTTAGTCTTGTTTTTAACAAGTGATTGGGAAAAGCACAAAGCATCTATGCAGATCAGACGCTGACAATGGTCAAAAACTATTCAGTATTCTTACACTGTCAGTGAACAGACAGTGAAAGCCACCTGATTTATTTACATAAGACTTCTGTGGAATTTGCTTGTCTTGTTTTAGGAATTTTGTTGTCAAGTTTTCATTAGGAAAGCATTAGAGAAGGTGTTCTGGGAAACCAAAAGCCAGGAATTTTTAGTCCAGTGAATCTTGTCCTTTCTCTTCTTTTGTGGCACAATTTCAACAGAAAATGGATGGCATTTGCCAGAAGAGCTTTTCTCCTTGTACTTGAGACATTCTCCAGGAATTCAACAGGCTTGGGATTTTCACTTCTCAGAAGTGTGCTTTTGCTCCCTAGGTTATTACTTCCTTTAAAAGAAAGCATTATCTAGAGAGTCCAAATCAGATATTACTGATAGGTCAGTGGTGGACAGGTTATGCCTAAGGGCTTGTGAAAAATTAAGATCAAGGAATCAAGGTGGGTGTCTTCATTAGTGGGTTAGTTCAGCTCAGGAGTTGAACTTCTAAAGTGTCCCTCCCAGTCTTCCCCACTTGCTGTGCTGTGTTTTGTGGGTAAATGCAGAAGTCCCTAAAAGTGGATATTTGTTTGGCACTGTTGACCAGCTTGTTCTCAGGCCATGTCGGGATCACAGACCTGGTTTTGGATAATTAAGTAAAGCAAAGCCATCTATAGCTTTTGTTTGATCCAGCTCAATCTGAGCAGAGAGCTAGCCAAATCAAATATTTTTGATGAAAATGAAAAGATTTGACTGCTCTGTAGTGACAATAACATATATAAGGGATTGGGGGAGTGCGTTACTGAGGCTCTAATCAAAGAGCCTTGGAGTTTTAGAAAGGACCTACATGGAAATTCTGTTCGTTTAATGGAAGAGAATAAGATTTATGCAGATCTCATATCGGTTTTGCTTTATGCACAACTCTCAGATACATAAAAAAAATGAACAAACAAAACAGTCACAAAAGATCAAACACTAAAGTATGGAATGTGAAAGCTGTCTGAGGTTTGTGGTTGACCTTAATGACTGTGAATAGTACATAGTGGTGGTGACCATCTTACACTGGCTAATGATTTGTGTTTTGCAGCCAGTGGCATATCAGTGGTTTTAGGACCCTGAAATATTCCTTTTTCTTTTCATATTTAAAAAAAATTATTGAAGAAAACTATCTTGCACTTCAAAATTAACAATTGAGCAGCATTTCAGTTTATTGCATAAGTTATTTTAACCAAATCTCTTCAGAACAAATCAAATTAATAAAAAATATAGTGAATTTGGCTTTTTTTCTCTTTAGACACATGGTTGCAAATTATTCATATTTGAATTGTTAAAATAATTGAATGGTTTGAATCTTCTTCAAACTATTTTGTCAATATCATCAATTTATAAATTGTTTTATTTTCAGATTTGCTAATTGTTTTTGTTGAAGTCACCAATGTAAAACAATTTTCATGAGCATTTGCAGTAATAAAGCTCAGTTGGCACATGGCTAAACAAGAGTACATGACATGCAGCTGTTTGGAGACAGAGATATTTTGAAGTGTCTTATGTATTCTTTGAAGTCATTCTGTGGTGGAGTAGGCAGTCCAGTAATGTAAATCAATTTGATCACACTGTAACTTTCAGTTAGATCAGCTGCACTTTGTTTTGTGCTTTCATGTACTATAAGATATTACAGCTGACAAAGAATACACATTAAAGAATTAGTTTATAGATATGTAGGATAAAATATAACCCTAAATTATATCCAGTGCTGTAATTCATTCAGCTGTGCTGAGAAAATGGGTTGTTGCAGAACTGACATGGGTACTAATGTCCAAAAGCTCCTCCAAATTCAGTCATGTGTATGAATGCCTCAAGGCTTTTTGTAGATATCTGAGGTTTTTCCTCACAGCATTAAAAGGTATGGAATCTTAACTGCAAAACTTCAATTTTTCTGTCAGGCTATTCCCTTGGGTCCTGTCACTGGTCACGACGAAGGAGAGATCAGTGTCTGCCCCTCCTCTTCCCCTCACAAAAAAGCTGTAGACTGTGGTGAGGTCTCCTCTCAGTCTCCTCTTCACCAGGCTGAACAGACCAAGTGACCTCAGCCACTCATGTCCTTCCCCTCCAGACCCTGCACCATCCTCAATGCTCTCCTTTGAACACTCTCAGTATGTATTTTATCTATTGTGGCATCCAAACCAGCCCCCAGCACTGGAGGTGAGGCTGCCCCAGCTCAGAGCAGAGCAGGACAATCCCCTCCCTTGCCCAGCTGTGATGCTGTGCCTGATGCACCCCAGGACACTCTTGGCCCTCCTGGCTGCCAGGGCACTGCTGGCTCATGTTCAACTTGCCATGGACCAGGATCCCCAGGTCCCTTTCCACAGCACTGTTTTCCAGGACAATATTCTCTAGTCTGTCCATACATCCAGAGTTGCTCCATCCCAGGTACGGAATCTAGCACTTTCCCTTCTTGAAATTCGTATGGCTGGTGATTGCCCGGCCCTCTATTTTCTCGAGGGGTCTCTGCTGGGCATCCCTCCCCTCAAGAGAGGCAACAGCTCCTCCCAGTTTTTTATCATCTGCGGACTTGCTTAGTATCCCTTCCAGACCTCTGTCCAAGCCATTTAGGAAGATATTGAAAATCACAAATTTGATGCTGTGTAGGCTTACTCTGCTGGGCTTTTTTTCCCTAATATTGCCATATTATTTTGGGATTATTATAGTAGAGAGCAAGTAGTAAAGAGAGTAGAGAGTTGATGCCTGGCAAGTCAACCTTAAGAATGAATAACCCAATGAACAACACTTTGGAAATTGTGTTCTGTCTTGACTGACTCCTAGCTCACTACAGACTGAATTTTGTAAGGACAGGGAAGAGTAGGAGCTCACTAACATGTCTTTATGTTGGGGAAAACACTCAGCCTGACTTCTTATCCAGTGGGCAGATGTGGACTGTCTTCTAAGTGTTGGGTTAGGTGGATGCACCTAGCCAACATCCAAAATAGGTGGTGTTCTCACTCTAATCTCATATTAAAAACTGAGTGTCCTTGTGTTTCCTCCTTTTTAATGAGCAGACCTTGGCACTGTAGCACACCATAACTTAACTGAGTAGACCTGGCTTAGATGATGTGGTATTACTGAATATAATTTTAAAAGACTTACCAGAATAGTTTGTTGTTTTATATTAAACAAGCAGTAACAAAATCTCTGGAGTAAATGACGTGGATGCATGCATGTCGCTGTAGGAATCCATATAGCAGAGGGTAAAGATAAAATGAGACTTGTACAATGATGGGCTTGTTTGAGACCTATTGAGAAGGAAATAAAAAGAGGTTAGCAAGACAGTGAAGTAGTTTGTTCCAGCAATTTGCCTTCACTGGTTTAAACTTCATGCTAAAATGATGTTTTTATTGTTATAACACTGACACATTTTTAGGAGGAGATTAGTTAATAGGAGGGAACAATCTTTCAGCAAATTAAATGAAAGGTTACTATTTCCACTTGACATCTGTGAAACTGCTGCTACATTCCTTGGAGTAGTGCTTAGAGAAATAAATGAGCAAGTATTCCTTATAATTGAGCTTTAATGGTATCCATATGCTATATATCTTGTAATGGTGCTCATGTTGTGCAGTTTCTGTGTAGTAGAAGAAAATTGAGTATTAGTCTGTCAAAGGCCCATTAATGTAAATGTCTTGATTCAATTCTTAGCTGTGGAGAGACCCGTGTTTTAAATACATCCCAGAAAATTGTGGTTGGTGCAGCAACTCTAACACTCTTTCCAGTTGACCTTTCAGGTTGCCCATTTCATGTCGTACAGCCGCATCTCCAGGTAATGAAACCTACTGGAACAAAGATTTTAAACATGTATCATTTTGAATTTAATTCTTTTCAAATGAACATTTTCTAACAGGTGTTAGAACATTCAGTCTTTCAGCAATGTTGTTTCACATCATGTCACAGTGTTCTACTGAGGCCATAAAGGAACTGTATTCTCTATCTTTTACCCAGAATTCCATTTGTAAATTAATTGAGTTTTAGCTAAGTTGTCAGCATTGTTTTAATGGCTAATAGCTTTTGGGCTTTTCTTTGAAGGCTTAAATATGTCATTTGAATATTCAGCCTGTTGTATGGTTAAAGTTTACAGGTATCTGAGATTTTCATGAGCAGTACAAGTTCACAAAAGCTTACTTTTGAGTAAATGTTGTTTGTGGAACAGATTGGTTTGTTGTTAATTGGACATGAATTGGACTAAATATATCTTAGGCACTTCAGATTATTAGAAAAAGACCTGCTGCTGTCCACAGAAGCCACAGCTGTAGCAGAGGTGGTTCTTCATGCTTGCCTTTTAGGAAGGAGAAGGGAGCCTGGCCTTCCATATTCTATCTCTGCACGCACTCACACATCAGAGAAAATTTGGACTCTGATTGCTGGCCCTTGAAGATATCCTTTGGAAATCTGCCCTCCTGAAAGAGGAGGGAGTGAGAAAGGGGAAGCACCTCATTTTTTTCATTTACTCTGATCACTTTCACTTGGGCCAGTATGTTGCTCTCATATTCCCAAATACATAATGTAATGTGTCAAGAAGTTACTCATAATAGAACTAAAGACAGGGTTTTTTGGTGGCTTTGGAGTTCAAGGTCTCTCTGGTACTGAAAGGAGAATTGTGCACATTACCAAAAGTGCTTCTTTTGACTGATATTATCTTTCAGAAGTGTCAAAAAAGCACACCAGTATGCCATATCTATCCAGAACATACTGTATTCCAGACATGATCTTCATTGCACTGGAAAAACAAATATGGTACTTCTTACATGACAATTCTTGCAAGATATTCCATGCTATATTGTTTGCTATATTATTCCAGTCTACGGCTGGGAATACAGAAAACAAAAAAGGGGAGAAAAAAGGGCAGGAATAAAAAAAATAGTTTAAAATACTGACTCTTTCACGAAAGCCATCAAGACCAATGAGGGATTACAAAAAACATGTAAAACCTTTGACATTTGAAAATGTTTTGCTGGAATTGGGACAGAAACCCAATTTTCTTAAATGCTTTACAAAACTGTGTCATCATTGTTCTCATTGATAATTCATACAAGAAAAATAGCAATGTACTTTCCTTCTGTATGTAGTTAATATGCAGAAGGCTTTTCAAGGTGATTAGTAAAACACTGCATGCTGGTACAGGAACAAAAAGTACACATATTGTCTACAGCAGGGTTCCAGAAGTGTGGGGGGTTTTTTTCTGAGCCTTTTTGTTCTATTACTTTAAATAGTAATGTTTTCATGCTTGTTTCACTTCATCTTTTATCATATTATTTTCATTGTATTGATTAAAATCCCATTAATGTTAAGAAAAGTTTATTTGACTACTCACTGCCATGTCCTTTATTATCTGATAATCTGGTTTACAAATCCCCCAAGGCATATCTTAAATGTGGCCATGAGTATTAATGCATGGATTCTGATTATGTATTTTACGTATTTTTAGAATTGTTTGGTACGTCTCATTTTCTGCTCTACCAAGGTAACAAATGTTTTTCAGCTTTTTTCAGCTTTATTGGATTATTAAGTAATTGGGTGGAAAACTCCTTTCCTTCTTCAGGATATTTACTGTGTTGTGGTACTGTTGTAATCTAATACTGAAAAAAACATTATGGAACAAAATTATTTTTTCTTTAACAATACGAGTCTTGACTAATCTGTCTTTCCTGAGTCTTTGAGATAATGTTTATCCTTTTTTTTTTTTCTTCTTTGACTTTTCTTTTTGGTGTATTCAGATTGTCCTGGATCAGAATTTTTAGTGCATATGTGGAAATTAAACTGTATTATGCTGTGCCTTGTCAACTGAGATAGTCAGCATCATTGGTTTCTTGTAAATAGCTCATCGGTAAGATGAACAGCAGCTGTGTAAAGGCATTTGTTGCTTGAAGTAATAATAAGGAGATTACTGATGAAGTTCAGGGTTAGGTAGAACACAGTTGAACAACTGATAATAGAAACTCTTATCACAGGAAATATGGAATACAGTTATTTCCTCAGGTGAAAATCAGACGTGTATTAGATTATGTGTCATTTTTTGGTTTGTTTGTTGGTCGTTCGTTTTTCATTTGCCTGCTATACTGTAGAATATGTTCTTGATCTTACCTTAATTAATGGATTTGATCATATTTTAGCCGTTAGTTGACTTTACGTGATGATACAAAGAGCAGTGAGCTTGATTCACTTATAAGGATGTGAGCCAATAAAATAAAATTTAGTATTTATTAAGCATGGAGCAAAACAATAACATTCAGAATCAGAATCTGATAAATACAACATATAACTTCCTCTAGCCTAGTGATATGCCTGAAACTAATGTCATTTGAGAAAAATAGGGATGGCCATTTATTGTTAAATTGCCTGCATTCCACTGAATAAATATATCTTCTATAAATGTATAAAGATGGGGGAAAGGATGCAAATTGCATGTAAGTACTTCTTTAAAATACTGACCTCAGTTTTATTTTTATGTGGTTAGTAGGCATTGAAGGATAAAACTGTGCATAAGCAAATGTGTCATTTGCTGGTTAAAGAAACTTTTTGTACATTGTATTACTGATTTTTAGAAAGAACCTGAATTTGAATGGTGTTAAGGGAAAGGATTTATACAGTTTTTCAGTCTGACTGCAGGGATTCCCTGCATTTCTATTAACTTATAGTCACTGCAACAGTTTTAATGGCAGGATTTTAATGCTCGATCTGTCCCTGTTGCAGAGACCACAAGTGTTTCTATCAGCTCTTAGTAAGGATCAAGGCCTTAGTGACTGGCACTGAGCAAAACAAATGTTTATCTGATCCCAGAACAAATGGATTTTTATGACACAGCAATGTGTGGACAAAAAGAAACAAGAAGATTGAACCAGACTGGAAGAAGAGGACATTTATACTTTTCTTAAAGCATTTGTCAAAACAGATTATGTCTTTCACAACACTAGTCTGAAAAAGACTACTTAAATTTTTTAAATCTAGGGAAGCTGTCCCTTTCAGTGAACCAGAATGCCATTTCAGTAGAGTCTCATACAGCTGTCACAGCATCTGTGACAACAGATTCTGAAGAGAGATTTCCCTCAACAACAGTGGTGTCTCTGTATTGTACATGTTTAGATTGAGACACATACCTGCATATGCAAGTGTAATTTACAGCATTTGTTAAGTTAATGTTAATTTCTGATGAATATCGCAGCTGCAAGTCCTGTGACAAGCTGTCCAGTATCTGAAACTACTGTTGATCCAGCAGCTGTATTAGAAGGAGAAATAATTGACTGTCAGTCAGCAAGTCTTTGACGCAGGCTCCTTGCAATGACTGGGAGCTACAGAACAGCTTGAAACAGACCTTTACAACTTGTCAGCCCATTATTTTTAATAACGGTGCCATGCCGTTAGTGTAATGATTTTGATTCTATGTTTCAAGCATTTAATGGCACCACATGCGGCATCAAGCACAAAAAATGTGACTAGATGCTTTGAAAGACTTTTTAACCTGAATGACTGTGAACCCACATAAAATATTTTTTTGACACAAGAAGCTAATATGAGCTAATTGAGTTCAAAGAAGAAAAAGATTAAATCCACTTTTTAGGTTGACTGTCTAATGATAAGGAATGAATATGAACTATGAATATGTAAGCGTATAGACAAGAGTGATAACAGGTATATTTTAAATGCCCGAGGCTGAGGTTCGGATTATTTAGGATATTGAAAAATTAGTGCTAGGAAGTGGGAAGGTTGAAATTAGTGGCAGAAAAATTACATATAGCTGTCACTTGCCATCTGTGCTTTGGTACTTCCTCATCAGACTGAAAAGACCAAATATTGGGATTTTGTCCTGTCCAGAAGATCAGTTGTCACTTTTCTTGAAAAACTGATACAATCCTTCTGATAGAGAAACCATTGTTTTTACTCTGGATTGTGTTGTGAGTGTCCTTAGCCTAAATTGGAGGGGACTGCTGTTGCAGGAGCTCCACCAGACAAACACATCTCACTGCCTTCAGTTGAGGATGTGTGGAGACAACTTGATCTCCAGTGACTGGCAGTAAAAGAAACAAGGAGTTAGACTGGGAGAGCAGGAGGAGAATTTTGGAACCAGAACAGAACAGAGCAGCCAAAAAATAAAGGCACAACAAACACATCAAGAAGAAATAAAGAAATAGGAAAGTTCTGGGTTTAGCACAGATTCTCCACCCTATTTCTATGTTTCCTAGTCACCTCCAAATGCAAATTGATCAACACTCATCCTCATAACAAATCTACAGACAGAGGAAGTTAATAACATTTCTTTGGCCTTGGACGATGCAACTGATATAGCAAAAGAACAATTTAGCGAAACTTGAACATCAGTTAGTAGTAGAGGAAGTCTGATGTGGGATAGAAACTAATTGAAGAACTAATGAACTAATCAGGGTGGAGGGATGATTAATAGCAAATCTTCAGGAGGCTAAAATAGCATAACCTAAAAGCTGAATGTTGGAAAAGTTATGTAGAACTGGGAGCAGAGTCTTAGAGAGGGATGTGCTGACTAAAGTATACAATAAATGCCAAATGCCATGGCTACAGTGGTTTTGAGGCAGAAAGCAATCTTAATGTGAAGTTCTAAAATAAGCTTCAAACTTACACAGTTAGTCTTTTAATACTAAAAGGCATGGTAGAGAGGACAAGAACAGAGATAAATTATGTTTCTCATAGAGTCTTCCAAAATTCTTAATTATTTTCCTGCCCAGTGAATCTACATCTCAGAAGCAGGAGTTAGTTTTTCTTGCTTTGCTTAGGATGTTTTTTCTTTGGGTTTAGTTTTGTAAGGTTTTTGACTGTCAGTAACATTGAGTTACACCACTTGCTACAGCAGGGAATTTCATTCTAATACCACCTTCTTTTATTCTGTCTTAGCTTATCACATGGATGGCAGAACTGTGAAATTCCATTCATTACTTTCATTTCCTGTTATTTTCACTTCTCTTTGGGGACCTGATTAAAAGTAGTCCATGCTAGTGCTTATTATCTCTGGCGTTGCTCTGTTGCGTTCTATTCCCTCTTGCTTTTTTAGCCTTTGGAATTGATTAATTAAACCTCAATATATGAAGTAATAGGATGCGCAAATTGTTTAGTTTACTCATTAGTGTGTTGTGGGAGACATGTAGGTCTCCCTATCTGTGCTGTGCTCAGATAACTTTTATCAGAAATTATTATGGTAACAAGTACAGTTTTAGATGGTGACACTGAAAATTACCTTTAAACACTTGACATGTGTCATATTGGTATTTCAGATCATGTAATGCCTGACTACTAATTGTCTCTCCCTTTCTCCATGTGGGCTTGTAAATTTGAGATTACTTCTCTGTTGGTTTGCCACAGAGTCCGAGTTCCACAAGCCTTGATGCCCCTTTAGAGCACCAGTAATGTGAGAAGTGTCATGGGGCAGGCAGCCATAAGGAAAGGTTGTACAAACCCTGCCTGTAAAATCCTAAAGTCTTTTTCCACAGAGAAATGTTACAGGAATTTGATGTAAGCAAAGCATCCCAACAGTCTGGATGGACTGTTTTGTAAAAATAAGATACTCTGATTATTTTAAGCTTCAACAGACACAGTATCACTAGATCCAAATGTCCAAAAACCACGTATCAGACCACAAAAGAACTACACTATGGTGTCTGGTCCTTTTTGGAGCCCTTGAAGGAGGTGATTTATTTTTGTTCTCAGCAGCTGTCAGACTTCAACGCATACAGTAAAGCATGGTCTTCCCAAAGGCAATTTCACTGGCCTTTGCTTATTCTCTGCTACTCTCCAGCAGCAGATGAGATTGTTTCCTTTTTGCCTTGGTTCTCTCTGGCATTTTGCTCTTCACCTGGGTCTTGGCTCCTCCTGCTCCATGTCTGCTGTTTCCATTCACTGTAGTGTCCTCTCATGTGGGTGTTCCCCAGGAGCTATCACTGCTCTGACTCAATTGTGACCAGATACCTTTCACGGCAGAGAATATTTAATTGGATTTCACGTAGAATGACTTGGACATGGAGCAACAGAACTCTCTTGCTTTCCCTGTGTCCACCACTGCTGACTGACCCTTCAGGGAGGTTGGGAATTGTCCTGGCAGAGGCCATAGCACACGTTACTACTGGAAATTCTGTACTTCATGTACCTCCTGCTCACTTTCTGCTTTCACATTAATAGTGCTCTTCAGTCTCTGCTGCCATTCTGTCCAGGTTCAAGAGAGATTGCCTGTTGGGCGGTCACCTTGCTGAAGATCAGTCCACTGGAGAACATTTAAATATTTTACCCTTTTGCCTGAAAGTACGGTAAAGAGCCAGCGACCATTCTAGGGCAGCTTCATGTCTCCTTATAAAGATAAAAGGCAAAACTGGTGGGAGGAGGGTAACTTTTCATCTTGGAGAAAGTAACTGTAAACATTGCCTTTGAAGGACTTGATGAACTTCATGGAGAAAATCAGGGATCTTGTTTGAAAATCTGTTTTATATTAGTATCTTTTGGGGGCTGTGCTGGTTGTTTCTCAAATGATGAACAGTTATCCAGAGCAATCTGATTTTTCTACTCTCATTTCCAGACAGATAATGGATGACGTGGTTGTGTCTCCAATACAAATGGATGCATCTCCTGCACTGGCATCACTGAAGTGGCCAGGAGATCAGCATATATTAATGCTGACACTGCATATGAATAGGCAAATAGACAAAATTAATGTTCTCAAACTAATAGCTCCTGAGGCTATACCTCTTATCTCACTTGTTGCAATAAAAAACATTCATGTTTTGTCTGACATTGCGGATATATGTGGAAATCTTTTTTATTCCCTGCCATCCCCTAAAATTGAGTAACCACTTGTGTTAGTCTTCCTCCTGAGGTTGCTGATGGTACTAATTCACTGTCTGCCTCCTCCTGCTACAACAGCATCCCTAAAGATCATCTCTCCAGGTAAGAGGTGATATCAGTCAATTTCAGAGAGGGCAGCTGGGCTGAGCAGGAAGCTGCCAGCTGGGCAGTGGTTAAGCAAGGGCAGTAGTTAACACATTTACTGTCACAGCTGAAAAACCAGCCAGCTGTTAGAATTTGCCTACATGGTCCTCCTTACTAAGAGGAATAAAACAGATGTCAAAAACTACCCTGCAGGCTAGCTAGCTGATTTTCAGTATCTTCTTCAACTGTCTCAAGCTGTCGAGACAGTGAATGAGAGGTGCTTGACCAGATTATAATAATTTTCCTGTCTCAGAGAAGGGGTACTGTGGAAAAGTCAGAGCTCCAGCAGGAGTCTAGATGCCTTGGATGATTCTGGGACCACTTAAGCCTGCAAAAAGCTAACTGTCATTTACTGGAAGTTGGATAGGAAGATATTCACACTTGCTTCTGGGGCTAGAAATACAGTTACTGTGCTAGTCCTGTCACAGGTTCCCTGGTTTGACCCTGACTTGGCAGCTCCTGCCACAAGATTTGGGTGGAAATGTTTAGTGAGTGCCAATAGTGTGTGCAAATTTGGGATTTCTGCACCTTTCTTTATACTCTCAAACAAGGGTACAGATGATTTGCCAGTTAGGGGGAGAACAAAAAGACATTAAATATCTTTGAAGCATTAACAAAAAAACCATCCATTTCAGTAGTTGAGTTTGTTTTTAATTTTGCTTTAAAATATGAATCTCTAATTAAAACTCAAATCATACAGCATAATTTATTAGCATTCTTAGTTAGCTGCAGTACTAAAAGAAGAAAGATGTAGCACAGGAATTTGAAGGGAATCTCTTCTAAGATATATTAACAGTAGATCATCCTTTAACTCCCCCCAGTGTGGTCTGTGGTATTGGATTTAGCCTCTCAGCAAGTTGTTAAGAAGAAATGTGTGTCTAATGATCAGCATTGGTTTCTGGGAACAGAAGAAGCCATTCTTCTTTCTTTTTTTGTGACACATTGACAAATGGTTCCATTCAGGGCAATCCAAGAAATTATTCTTATGAAAGCATTTTCAGATGTGGCAATCCTAAATAATGCATGAAACATTAGATACTCAGCGAAAATGGCCTCTGAGAATTATCCTTTTGGCTGCCATTTCTCTCCCTTTCCTAGTCGAACACAGTATGGGTCAGATTGGAAGGGATATTAATTAAGTAATGAGCAATTCTGCCAAAATAGACTGTGCCCTTGGAGATTGTTCTAACTGTATTGAAATACAAAATCGTAGAATGGTTTGGATTAGAACAGGCCTTAAAAATCATCTAGTTCCCAAAAAAAGTCATTAAAGATAAATTGTGAGCTAGGAAAAAACTTCTTATGTAATTAAAGATTTTAAAATATAACATTACAGAGTGTTTATCTCCAGTCCTCCCTTTTGTTATGTGTATTAGCCTGTAGAGACTTAAAAAACCCATCTGGTACCTGTGAAGCTAATTGAAATGTTGAGATGTGGGCACCTGGCAAGGGGTAACTGTAGGAGACTGGTCTCGATGGGTTTACTCTGTAACAGGAAAGACTCCATCTTCAGTTTAATCTCCTCTGTGAAGTGATTTAAATCTGTTATCTCCCTGTACTTATTATCAGGGGAGTCCCACAGAGTTTAATTTCAATGAGTACCCTTGCTGGAGTTGCAGTGCTCTCATATTTCCCCACCTTCTCCAGTGGTCAGACCTGTAGCTGGCACACAGAGTATCTGCTGAGTTACAGTGTGGAGTTTCAACTGTGCAGCCAAATGGCATGTGGTCGTCATTTTAAAGCTAAAACATGGAAAAGCCATCATACTATGCTTTCAAAATTGTCTGGGGACCACAGGCTTCCTTCGGGGAAAAAAAGTGGGGGATGAGTTGTGGTTTTCTTTGACAAAAAACCCCCTGATAATTCTACATTACTTCCGTTTTCAAGGCATGTCTGCTTGGGGGTTGAGACTCAAGGAGAAACATGAAGTGCATCCTGGGGTGCTGGGAGAGGAAAACTGCAGGAAAGTTTGTGTGTCCATTGCTACACCCTCTGCCTGTTTCTCGACCTCCATTTGGGAAGGTCCCGCTCTCTCCTGGGTGTCTGAGTGACAGCTGGTGGTGTGCAGGGACATAAGCCAGGTTCTGAGGACTGGGCTGGGCAGCACTCTGCTCCTGCAGAAATCCTCTTAAAGCAGGATTAAGCCTAACCAATTCCAGTCACAAGCTGTATTTTCCAGGCAGATCCTCCTTGGCCCCTCAGCATCGTTGGAAGTACCAGGCACAACCTGCATGCTGAAGCTCTGGTGAATTTCAATGGACCCTTCTAAGGGATTTCTCTGTCACAGCGTTTTGCATTTTCATCCACGATTGCAGGGCAGTTTCTTACAGAAAAAATCAGCGTTCGTAAAGTCCAAGGGGCTGTTGGGACTTATTTTCATATATACTTCTAAAACCTTTTTCAACAGCAGTACTTGGACACTTCACATTGTTGCTGCTGTGTCGCTTTAATTCTGGCCTTTCACCTTTTTCCTGGCTTAAGTCTGCAGGAGGATACTGACTGTTCTGTTGTGCTGGTGCATTTTGTATCAATATTGAAAATCTGACTTCTTGCTCTGCCTCCAGCTTCCAAAGTTGTCCTGGAATCCTCCAGGAAAGGTTGTAGTATAATAAACAAGTTGTCTGAGGAGACAAACAGTTCTGCTCACTGATGACAAGAATTTTGATAAGTGTTTTGACCCTTTGAAGTACTTGTGCAGTTTCCCCGAGGATTTGCTTTTCCTTTCAGTTGAAAATTAGCTCCTGCTTTATATATATTTGGGATGTCATATAATTTTTTAAAAACTCTTTTAAATATGGTTGTGCTTCTAAATTCCAGTAATTTTTTTTAAAAAGCAACCTTTGAATATTTATATTTCCTCTGTGGTTCCCACTCTTGGTACACTCTGTATATTTTAGAAGACTTAGTGATCTCATACTTTCTGTTCTTATGTACAGATGGACCAACAATGGTCTGCTGGAAAAATACTGAATTGAGTTATCAGCAGCCCCGGTCAATCAGGCTCATGTTTCTCAAGAATGAATGACAGTAGAATTACAAACACTGGCTTTCAGATTCTGTGGCACTCAGTTTTCAGAAACAAAAATTTATAAAATCAGTGAGAAATATTATAAACCAAAATATTATACTTCTCTGATCAGATCCTTACTTCAATTTTTTCTTACTTAGATAATAAAAGTTATAATAAGTGCTAAAGTTCTATGGATATGTTACAGAAATTTTCTGTGTGTTTTATGCAGTGTAAAATATACAATTTTAGACACAGTGATTTGAGATAGGTTAAAATAGTGTCCTATAAACTGAAATCATTTTAGTACTCGTCTGGATCTTCAAAGTAGTTTGCGTAGTGCATTTCCTTCCCTCTTTCCTTCTTGAAGTGTATAGTAGGAGTTTTATTTCTAAATCTGATATCAGTACATGACTGACACTTAGTACAGGTTGTAGTGAGTACCAACATTAAAAAATTGAAAAATTCAGTGGCAAAGTAAATTACAGAAAGAAAGCAGCACAAAGGAATGCAACTAGTATAAAATGTATCACACTTGGCCCCATTTGCTGTCTTTTGTCTCTTTCTGAAAACAGCATTTGTCAGCTTATGAGACATTTGTGACATTAAACTATTAAGCTGAATGAAAATAAGATGCAAAAAAAGTTTTCAGTGCTTTACAGATTTTGCTTTGATTGGGAGGAGTGATCTGCATATAAGTTTGGCACAGAATCATAAACCACCTTTTGGGAATCCCTCAAATGCCCTGATCATTCTTTGGGTTCAGGTTGCTGCTGTTGTTTCTTGGCTTGAGTAATGGGCACCCCCAGACAAAAAACTTGTAGGAAGTTGCAGTATTAGGTAAGTTTGCTAAAATTGGGAGTAGAAATAAAACCTTTCACCAGAAACTCAAGTTTGCATCTCAAGACTTCAGGAAGCAAGTGCATAACTTTATAACCGAAGAGTAATGTGATACCCAGCATTGACTTTATGGCTGAAGAGTAAATAAGTACTTAGCATTGGTCTTTTTTTAACTTTGCAGAAGTTTTTGTTCACCCTGATAATGGTAATGGTGAAGAGCCTGAAAAATGTCTGAGTTGGGAGCACTGGTTATCTTATCTCATGCATGGGCAGAAATCAGTATTTTACTACACATAGTTATTAAGATTTAATGAGCTGTTAGATTTATTTATTGCATGTTGTTTTCTAGGGCACCTCAAGTAATTTCTAAATGTACTCGTTGTTTACAATCCCTGACACCGATGTCTTTATTCCGTTTACTTTGCTCTGTTCAGATTCTCTTTTTCCGAAGTTCTATTTAGTTTAAAAGTATACAATATTAAGGATTTGGAGGGTGTGGAGGGCAGGGCTGAAAAAAGAGCACCCTCTTCATTTCCCTTCTTTTTTTTTTAAGCCAACATACTGTTAAACAAAAGTTAAAGTCTACTTTCCCAATCAAAAATGTTCTGAGTGTGAAATCTCTCACATTCTGTATGCTGAAAGCCATGATGAGTATTTCCTGGTCTTTCTCTTCAGGACCTGACTGTCTGCATAATGCACACTGGATTATCATCTTAAAATAAGGATGGAGTTAAATGGAATCAGAAGCAATACTGTGGCTATTCCAGTTAGTGTGAGGGAATATAGAAAACTTACCTGCTCCGTTGCTCCCAAAGATGAAATATATCCTATGAAGATGATCAGAGAGGTGGAGCATCCCTCCTGTGAAGACAGGCTGAGAGAATTGGTCTGTTCAGCCTGGAGAAGTGTTTGGAGAGACCTCACAGCAGCCTTCCAGTACCTAAAGGGGTCTGCAAGAGAGCTGAGAGCAGCTTTTGACAAGGGCAGGTAGTGATAGGACAAGGGGAAATGGCTTCAAACTGAAAGATATTAGGTTTAGATTAGATAACAGGAAGAAATTTTTTTATGTGGGGGTGGGGAGACGCTGGAATCAGCTGCCCAGAGGCACTGTGGCATGAAGTGTTCGAGACCAGGTGGAACTGGGCTTTGAGCAACCTGTGAAAGGTGCCCCTGTCCATGGCAGGGGGATTGGAACCAGATGATTTTTACTGTCCCTTTCCTTTCAACCCAGACCATTCTATGATACGAGAAAATACCAGACATCCATAACTGAAGGTTGCATGCAAAATAGTTGAGGGACTGAAGTGCAAATCTTGGGTCCTACCACTAAATGAAATTAGCTTTTTGGTGACAGAGCTTGAATCTGAGGTTAAACCAACACATAGCCTTATTATTTTGCAGATTTACCAGAAATATGTCGATGCCCTTTTTTTTCCTAACCACCTGAGCCAACTGAAAAAAAAAGAAAGCTACATTAAATAAAACATAAGATGTAACAGATGTTTATTTCTACTTGTTTTTTCTATTAAGAGTAAAGAATGGAGCTTCGCAATTTTCAAACCATCTTAAACAAGAAGAATCTTCCACTCATGGCAAAACACATTGCTGCATGCAGGAAACCTTTTGACAGCTGTGCTTGGAAATTTTCCTTGTTAACAAAACACGCTACATCAAAGTGTTCTGGCAGGTTGTATTGATATCAGCAGACACTGGAGTAGAGTGCAAGTAGGAACTCTATTACGTTTGCTGTCAGTTTTGGTTGATGCCTTGCTGCAGGAACAGCTCAATGTTTTCACATTGAGATTGATTGAGAAACTTGGCAGAAAGAAAGCACATGTAATTTTTCCATTTGTACCACAACATGGTAACTTTTTGAAATTCTGAGGGGCTTTTTTTTTTTCTTCTGTGAACAATCTGGGTGATTTGGAAACAGGATGAAGTATTTTCATCTAGAAGTCAGAGTTAGAACTTGAGATAGTGTGTGCCAGAAATGGGGTTGTTCTTGGCTGAATAACCAGTCTGTGAGTTCTTCAGACTGCAGAGAAGAGGTTTCCAGACATGTTGTCTGCATGTATTTTCTGTAATAGCTGATGCTTTTACATTACCATTTCAAAAAATTCCAACTCACAGTAGATTGAAGTGCAGACAGCTTGTAAACCAGGTGTGGTCTTCATTCTGTAAAAACTACTCTAATCTTTGCAAGATAGATCTTAAAATGTCATATTAAGATACCCTAAAACTTGTGTTCTGTTTCAGTCGCACAAATACTGTACCAAATTGGGATTGTGTGCATCTTTGCAGTGCCCTGATTTCATTGTGTCATCGATTTTGGTCTGCAGCTATGAAGATCAGAAACACTTTTTGGGCAATTATTTACAGCAGAGGACTTACATGTGTCCCAGCCTCTTGCACCTTTATGGTCAACCAGGGGAGCCTCATCAGATCTCTTTCCTTTGTGTTCTCTGTGCCTTTTCCCTGCTTTTAAAGTTTAATGGCTTGGTTTTATTTCGTGTGTCTGGCAGAAGTCTCAAAACAGCAGGTTAACATAGCTAACAGGGAGATGTACTTAATGGAGTCTTAATTTCCATGTTTTGGTTAACTTCAGTTATAAACGATCTTTTGAAGAAGAGATTTTAATGTATCTGAGATCTTCCATCGTGACTTACTGGGTTTTTTGCTGGTTTGGGGTATTTTTGAGTCACATTTTAACTCAGGAAGAATACCATATTTTCATGGTCGTGCAACTGCTAATTGATGATTGTAGTGGCTGCTTATAAAATTAAAATTTTATTTATATATGGATGTGTTTGTGTGTAATGCTGTTTACAGCTTGGAAATGTAGAAGATGTTCCAGTACCTAAAAAGTGTATTTTTATGTAACATTAATCCTAATAATATGCCAATCTAATATGTCATTATTTACCTAGATGTTCTGGAATATTGGCTAGCTTTAATTTCAGGGGTTTTTTTTCCAAATATGGCTGCTGGAAATCTTAAGGGGAAAAAATAACCCACCTTTTTTGTAATGAAACTTCAATAGACTTGCCATCCTGAGTCTCAACCAGCATTAGTTTCTAGTGGGGATTTAGCAATAAATGTGCTTTTCTCTATTCTCAGCACAAATCCTAAGATTAATTTTGGTGTGAAGTACCTTTAGGTCATAATTAAAACTGAAGTTACTCATCCTGGTAGAAGTGTCTAGAGAAAATACGTACTTATCCTACCCTATTAAAGTCTCATGTATTAAGAAGGCTATGCTGCATGCAGTACTTTTAACTTAAAGCTTATTATGTATATATGCATTAATTTAAGTTAATAAACAATTGCACTGCAGAAATTAGAGTTAGAATTAGAGAGTGTTGTGTTAAGTACATGGGGAAACAGGTGAAGTATGAGAATGCTCTCTTATAGTCGGTGGTTTTTTTGTCATGTCTTTAAACATGATATGCTGCAATGAAACACAGTGGTAATTGTAATGGAGTTATTTGTGAGCCTAAAGATTGGGTTGTTGCAAGAAGCAACTGTAAAGCCTAAGCAGAGCTGGACTGAAGTAATTCAAGGTCCTGGGGTAAAATCATGGAAGGTTGTTGAAGCAAGGCTTCTTACATACATATTAAGTACATTTTAGATTGTTTTCTCATGATAACGCTATACCTAATGCCTATTACTTTTCATTAGCATTGCCTTATAGATACTCATGATTATTTTCTGTCTTTCTCTTCCCCTCATCTTAGTGGAATTGGTCGAAATTGGCCATGGGCCTCTGGTGGAAGCAGCATTTTGGCAGAATTTGGGACTTTGCATCTGGAGTTTGTACATTTGAGCCACCTGTCTGGAAACCCTGTCTTTGCTGAAAAGGTTAGACTGCTCCATCAAAATCATGTTTTAAAAGATAAATCACATATTCAGAGACTAATATGAATGGGGAGAGATCTGGATTTACCTCAGTTGTAAGCATTTGTCACATTTTCCTTATTACCTTGGCATCTTTTTGTATTAAAAAGTCAAAAGTCTCCTCCAAAATTATTCTGATGTATGTTCTTGTATATAGCCCCATAAAACGTTTAATTTCTGTTTATCTTCTAAATTAGTATCGCATTAAGCAATCAGACTTCATAGCTTTCTTCAGTTCCTTACTTAATGGGGTGTAAAGAAAACCTGACATTATATTTGGGATAATAACTGATGTCTAGAGAAAGTAAAGCACCGTGGTGATTTCAATAAGTTTACTCTTCAAAATGCTGTACAATATCACTGCTGTCAGTGAGGTCAGAAAGCACTTCCATTGCACTGACCTCTAAGAAATACACTTTGAACTCTCTTTGGGGTAGGAAAAAAAAAAATCACATCCTTAGACAAAACAGTTGTTCTGCATACTAATTCCAAAATTTGATAACATTGTCTTCTAGATGTGTTTTATATACATAAGCCATGGAAAGAACTCCTTCTCTCAATTCCCATCTGAACAATTTTGCTTTGCTTTTTGACGTACTAATAGCCAGCAATTCCTGTTCTTTATAATACATTTTATTATTTATCTTATTTTTATTTCTTAATTAAAATGTTCACTTGTTTTGATTTTGTATTCTTATTGCAGCTGCCCTGTGTTACCTAAAGCTAATATTATCAAATTAATAATCTAATTATTGTTGAGATTCCAAATGTTTAACAGTAGGCCTAAAAGCAGTAGTCAAATCTAAAATTATTAGTGAGTAAGGACTGAGTGGCTTTGCTGCAGTACCATTGTCAACATTGGAATAAATTTTATGGAGCAAACTCCTAGAAATTTTCATGCATTTAGGGGTAAATATAAGGACAGTTTCTCTTAAATTTGAGCTGCGGAGGGGGAGTGGATGGGTAGGGGGTGGCAGCACTGAGGAATAGCCAGAAACAAATTGACAACATAAGTTAATTATCTTGTGGCATTTATGGTAATTTAATGCATAACATCTGTTCTACAAAGACACAATGAAAGTGTGCATCTTAAAAATCTAACCCATGGTTCTCCTACACAGTGGAATCATGCAGTAGCTGCAAAATGCTAGAAATCTGTTTATGTAAGCTGTTCTTAAAACCCTTTAGAGATTGCAATTCCAAAGCCCGCAGAGGCAAACCATTCCAGGGCTGGTACACTTGATAAAGAAGAAGAAACACTGGAATAAGCTTTGCATGGAAGAACTCATTAATTAAGGTCTAGGACTCATTGCAGCCTGCATTTTGGGCAATGAGTAGTGTCAAGATGCAGGAGGCAGTTTGCATACCACAACAGAAATCCTACTGGAGCTTGGTATAAGTTAATTTATCTTCTTTTTCAGTAGCTACTTCACTGGGTCTCTAGGCACTCTGGAGTTTATAATGAAGCTGTCAGTACCTTTTTGTTACAGTTTCTGGCCTGCAGTGCTCAGAATCCTCATTCTTCCAAGCTTCTACATTTGCTTTTTTTGTGAATCCTAAAATTCAGTGTAACTCATTTCATGTGCTCTGCAGTGGATTGCGCTGCTGGATGGCTCCAGCTGCTGAACATCTGGACTGTAATTGTTTCCCCGGGCGTGTCATTTGTAGTGAGCTCCTTAGCAGTGCCTGCGGAGCACTCAGGGCTGCCTGGGTCCTTGCTGCTGGGCAAGCTGGTTGTATAAAGCTCAGTCAGTTCCAGCCGTGTTCTCCTTTCCAGGCAAAACTCCTTTACAGTGCACTTCCACATCTGAACCCTAATATTTAATAGTATTTCTGATTTAGGTATACGAGGACTATAAATGCTGATGTAGCTGATATCTTAGTTAAGGCAAACAGCCTCAGTGAATTTCAGTCTCCTGTGGAGAAGGGGGATACTCTGCATGGCAAGTCCTGAACTTCAGGGCTTGCTCCTGTTGTGTTGTTTCATGGCTGGCAATTGACACAGAAACTCCAGAGGTTTTCAGGAACTTGTTTGCATGATAATATCAGCTTTTTCAATAGTGATATGATTGCACAGAGGTATTTGGGTGTGTGTTGAATACAATCAGGGGGGTTATTTTTAGGCATATTTACACTCATGTATTTTGTGGGAGAAATGGATAAGTGCTCAGTGTTTTGTACCTTCCACTAGGTAATGAATATCCGAAAAGTTCTAAATCGACTGGATAAACCAGAGGGCCTTTACCCCAACTACCTGAATCCCAGCAGTGGCCAATGGGGCCAGCGTAAGTAGCTGAAATCTTTGGTACTATGACTTGTCTATCAGTGTTCTCATTGCAGTCAGTAACTTATTTCAGTCACTGTTAATATGTTTTTTTATATAAAGAGAACTTTCATAACATATAGAAACTCACTTTATATCTGAGGTTCTATGGAATGTAAAAAATACTACAAATATAAAAATAATAATCTTAATTGCTTTACTTTTATATGCTTTTTCTGAGCTTTCAGTATGACTAGTGGAAGCAGGGGAATGTATGAATATGTATGACTTTGGGAAGGAATTTGTGGACTACAGAAGTCTCTTATTCAAAAATCTAAAGTGCTCCCTGCAGTAGCTGTATAAGGAAACATTATCAGCTTGTGTGAATCAAATTCCACATTTTCAGAGTTGTGTGGCTCCACTGAAGGAAAAAAAAAAGTAATAAGACAAGTATTTCCAGTTAATACCAGCTGTGATTTCTGTTGGAATGTAATGCCACCAACTGAGGAAGCACACTATACAGAAATGTGTCATGGCGTTTATCCCCTTGGAACTATTACTGAAGATACCAAAATTAGAAGGAAATTACTATAAAATACTTGACTTACTTGAATTCCTTAGCCCCTCCCTGATGTCTGAGCCTTTTCTTGTTGTTCATTGCTTTCTCTGATTTCCACGTCGAAGTGTGCACAGTGTGCAGGATCATGATTCTAGAGACCTTACTGCTTTTTCCACTTTTTCCTGTGTAGTTTCAGTCTGCCACCATTCTATTCATGCAACTCAGTGTCTTTCTATCTTTTCTTCCTTACATTATTGAATCAAAACAAGCAAGATATGCTGTCCTGGTCTGAAAAGGTATGCCCAGATTAGCTGGTCCCATAGATTCTCAATGTGTGAGCTGGTTGGGCGATGCAACAGAGGGAAAGGAATGCAGAGGTTTATTAATACGAGAGTTTATTTAGGATGTAGCTAAGGAGGAAGTGAGATTCTGGACTCCTTATGAGACTGGCCACAGTCTGAATAGAGAATTTTCACGAAGGCAAAGAGAAGTGTCTGCTCTCTACCATGCCTCAGACAAATGCACCCACCTTTACTTCATATGAAGCAGTGGATCCCCTACCCGCTCTCCATCAGGCAGAATTAGGGGACCTTAAAGACAGAGGGGAGCAGAAACCAGTTTCTGCTCAGGCTGGCAGGAGAATTTGCTCCTAATACACCTCATCTTAACAGGTGTCCTTTTACACTAGTTATGAGGCCCTGAAGTCTGAGGATCGGGAAAATGAGAATGTGAACAAACGCCTGTCAGGTTGGAGGGGTTACCCAGGGTAAGGGAGTACTGGAAGGCTCTTCCTTGGTTAAAAAGGATTGGGTTAGAGAATATCTGGGCAAACTTTATATCCACAGCTCCATGGGACCTGATGGGATGCATCCATGAATGCTGAGAGAGCTCGCAGGCACCATAGTGAGGCTGCTCACGATCATCTTTGAAAGGTCATGGAGTTCAGGTGAGGTGCCTGAGGACTGGAAAAAAACAAAATGTGACCCCAGTCTTCCAAAAGGGCAAGGAAAATGACCCAGAGAACTACTGATCCATCAGCCTCACCCCAATCCCTGGAAAGGTGACAGAGAACCTCCTTCTAGAGGCTATCTCTATGCATATGGATGACAAGAAGTTGATCAAGGGCAGTCAGCATTGGTTTACTAAGGGTAAATCCTGCTTGAGCAACCTGATTGCCTTCTGTGACGTGGCAGTTACGTGGATGGGTGAGGGGAGAGCAGTGGATACTGTGTACCTCGAGTTTAGCAAGGCTTTTGACACTGTCACAACATTCTTGTAGACAAACCCAGGAAGTGTGGCCTGGATGGGATGAGTGGACAGTGAAGTGCATTGAGAACTGGCTGAAGAGCAGATCCCAGAGGGTCATAGTCAGTGGCACGGGGTCTGGTTGGAAGCCTGCCACTTGTGGTGCCCCCACAGGTCAATGCTGGGCCCAGTTTTGTTTAACTTATCCATCAATTATTTGGATGAAAGGGGGATGCCTCCTCTGCAAGTTCACTGATGACACAAACCTGGAACAGCCAATATTCCAGGGTGCTGTGCAGCCCTTCAGCAGGACCTCAGCAGGTTGGAGAGATGGGCAGAGAAGAATTTTCTGAAACTCAACAAAGACTAATGCAGGGTCCTGTACCTGAAGAATAACAACCTCAGGCTCCTGTACATGCAGAAGGCCAACCTGCTGAAATCAGCTCTGCAGAGAAGGACCTGGAGATCCCAGTGGACAACAAGGTGGCCATGAAGGCCAATGTCATCCTGGGCTGCATTACAAAGAGCATTCCCAGCGGGTCAAGTGAGGTGATCTTCCTCTTTACTAAGCCCTGTTGAGGCCACTGAAGTGCTGTGTCTACTTCTGGGGTTCTGAGCTCCTCAGTACAAGAGCCAAGACTATCAGATGGAGCAGGTCTATCAGAGGGTGACAAAGATGTTTGGGGACTGGAGCATCTCTCCTTTGAGGAAAGGCTGAAGCTGGGCTGGTTCAGCATTGAGAAGAGGCAACTGAGAGGGAACCTTATCAATGTGTCTTAATTATATGAAGAGAGGTTGTCAGAGGATGCACCAGGCTCTTCTCCAGGTTGCCAAGCAATAGGACAGGAGGCAACAGGAAGAAACTGATGCATAGACAATTCTACCTGAATATGAGGAAGAATTCTGTGCAGGTGGCAGAGCACTGGAACAAATTTCCTCTGTCTGGGAGCGTTTTTGGAGTGTCCTTCACTGGAGATATTCAAGAACTATCTGGACACAATCCTTTGCCATGTGCTCCCTGCTGGTGCAGGGAGGTTTGACCAGATGATCTGTTGTGGTACCTTCCAACCTGCCCCATTCTGTGATTTCTGTGATTTTATTGATTAAAATCTATTTTTGAAAGCTGTGTGCCACTCTGAGTTAAAATGGTGTCCAAAAAGGTTGTGCTGCTCAGCTGTATTTTCCCATCAAGGCAAATGCCACTTCCCTTTATTAGCAGTACACCTGTCATTTCTTAGTTTGCCGTGCTGTGAGACTTCCTGCAGGTCACTGTGCCACAAGGCCTGTGGCAGCTCAGCATGAATGATCATCAACTGTGGTTACATGATGGTATAAACCCTGACATCCCTTTACAGATCTGAGAGGTGTACCCAATCGTAACACATGTTGATTCAGCACATCTTTGCAAGACATAAAAGTCTCCCCTGGAAGTGTTGCTCCTACAGCTGTAGGTACTGGATTTAATTAGAGACAGTCCCAGCACATGTGAGACAGATCCACTTAACTCAATTCTTGGCTTCTGTTAGCCACAAAAGCAGCTTTTTGATGTTTCATGAGAGCAGATCTTTCTAGTGGCTGAGGCAGTTAGTGGCTCTGCCTTACATATTTTAAAGCAGTCAAAAAACTTATTCTGCCTTATGGCCTTTGTTATTTCCATATTTTTAATATAATTGTGTCTTAAGCACTCCTCATTCACATGAAATGCCAGTTTTTGTTGGTGTGCACAGAAAAATTTTTAGCATACATGAGCTTTGTTTTTCAATAGCATTCAATAGTGTTGACAAATAAATAGCTTCCCATGCCTGTGAATGATGGGCACAGATGTTGATGCAGGTCTGTCCCTGGCATGCTGAAGCAGCAACAACAAGTTCCATCTTGTTACATCTCTTTCATATTGCCTCTATTCACCAACGCTGATTAACTAATTTTTTTCCCCACAGAGAAGATCAGAATGTGAGACTTGACAAATATGTTATTTGAGATTGCTTTTCTAGGCTGTTTTCAGCTGATTACAACAGAAGGGAAAAACCAAACAACCAAGACCCTTAAATGATACAAGACAGAAATATTTTTTTCTTAAACATAAAGTGGAGAGGGAGAAATGGTTTCTGAATGTTTCAATGCTAGCAGTGCTGTTTCTGTGAAGGCCACTGGTGGATCTCTGCCATTGTTCCTGTAAATTCATTTAGCCCTTGTTATTTTGACAGTAAACTGACAGTGATTTGCTGCAGCATGCATCAATTGGATTTGTCTACTGCAATAATGTATATAATGACAGGGCTTATTATTGATGAAACTCTGCTTGTGCTATTTAGTTTGCAAATGTCAGAGGTTTCTATGGTAATTTATTTAGGAAATCGTAAAGGTCATTTAAATGCTGCTGTTCAAAGATCAGGCTTTGATCACAGGAAATATTCTCATTGTTTTAAGAAACCTCTTCTCCTTTTGGATCATGAACATTTAATTTTAAAAATGGTGTAGTCTTTCCAGACTTTCAGTATATCTCATGCAAAAGAGGTTGCC
Organism: Cinclus cinclus; assembly: GCF_963662255.1. Lineage (NCBI taxonomy): Eukaryota > Metazoa > Chordata > Aves > Passeriformes > Cinclidae > Cinclus > Cinclus cinclus. The sequence continues at coordinate 49,031,521 of NC_085048.1, read as the reverse complement.
AAGGAAAAAAAAAATTCAAATCCAGGTTTGATGGTACAATATATTTGGTAGGCAAAGGGACAGGATACATTCAGAAAACTAATTTTTTTTTTTTGCAAGTCACAGGGTAGTGGAGGAAAAGGACAATGTTGATATAGTTTGAATAGACAAGTATTTATCTTCTACATTTGCATGTCTTTGCAACCTGTCTGGAAGGTGAAAGGAGGCTTTCCATGGAGAGACAATACAAAGGGGTATAAAAATTAATTCTCTCTGTTCCTTTGCATTCTACCAACAGGAGGCATAACTTTGAAGCTAAGATCAGGGGTAGGTGTTGGGAAGTGTGAGCTCAGTACCACTAACCCTTCTGCATCTCATTTTATGAGTCTGGATCATTCCATGCAGGTTTTTTTTATCGTTTGTTTTCTCATGGCCAGAATTTTGTGGTATGACTCAGGGACTTGCTGTGTGGTTTGTGTAATGGCGTCTCCATTCTGGATTTCTTGAGTGGAATTAGCAGATCCCTCCTTTGCTGTAAAATTGACAATTATAGATGAGTAGTCATGGTAAAGCACTTTGAAATTTTTCACTGAAAACTCAATAAATGCCAAATCACTTAATTTTACCAGGAAGCAACAAGTTCCAAAAGCAAACTTCTAGCTACACAACTTAATGGAGCTTAGAAAAACACTTTACATGTATATATATATAGTTGTAGTATTTCATGTGTTTAGGGGATCTATGCCGAAATCATGAGAACCCATCAAAATTTTGTCAAGAATCTTTTAGGTTCCTGGATAGTAAACGGGTGCAATCTTGTGCAAGCAGCTGAGAATGAATTTCAAGGAGCAATACAAGAAATACAAGCAGCATCACTCAGTTTCCCATTACTGGTGTAACTGATGTTGAACGTCTGGTTTGTGTGGTGTTGGTGTTTCCAGAGTCACATTCTAAATTGTGCAATTGAATAATCAGCATCTGTAGACCAGATTGTTTCACATAGTAAGCATAGGGCAGAATGCAGCAACTGTAGATGTGGTAAAGTCCTTTTTTTTACCTTCCAAACCACTGCTGAGTTCTGAGAGCTGTCGGATGTTCAAAAATGTAGTATTATTTTTAAACATATGGCTCAGCATTTTGAAATACCACTAAATAACCTGAAATTCAAGTCTGCACTAAGGAGCTAAAAGTCTTTTTAATGAAGTGACTTAAATGGAAAGCTAGTGACTAAAAGAGCAATGCCTGCACTTTAAGGGAAAGTCTTTATCAAAGCAGAGAACACTTTCTACTTTTTTACCTTTTTAGAATAATAAAAAAAAAACAACTTAGTTTTGTATGGAATAGACTTCATGAATTAGAATGGACACATATAAATTGTTTCTTCTTTGCCACAATCTCCTGTGGCACATTGTGGATATTAAATAACTACGGTGTTTTAGCTAGATTAAAAATATAGCAATAAAAGAAATAATTCTCTCTATATACCAGTAAAGTTTTTCCTGAGGTTCCAGATGCTTTTATGTTTATTAAAGATGTTGTAGAAATAGATCATTAAATACACTCTTTCAAACTGTAATTGTATTTTATTGTCCTGGCTGAAGATGAAAATGCTGTTCAATCTCTTTCTTCCCTATTAAGATCATGTCTCCATTGGAGGGCTTGGGGATAGCTTTTATGAATATCTGCTCAAGGCATGGCTGATGTCAGACAAGACAGATGAAGATGGCAAGAAAATGTATTATGATGCCGTTCAGGTAAATAAGACATTTAAATCTTCCTTTCCATAATAATCTAATCTATAATAATCCTAAAGAGACAGGCTCTGAGGACAATATCAGGGATTTATGTATTTGCTACCACAGGGTGTTTTTTTTAAGAATTAGTTTCATTTTTAAAAAGACCTCTTCAGATAGAAGTGCTAGAAGAATACAGGTACTGTGGGAAAATGGAGAATTTTGAAGTATATCTATTTTTTTTTCTTTTACTGCAATATAGTCAGTTGTATCTGGAGGATAAAATTATGAAATAAGTAACAAAAAATGCATCTACAAGTAGTTCTTAGACAGACATTCAGCTCTTTTTCCTAAATCTTCTCTAGATATATATTAGTCATGTCCATTTCCTTTATATCCAGGAGGGAATTCTTCTCTTGTGTTCAATTTTCTCATGAGTTTTAGCCATAAAAAGTGTTTTGACTGTGGTCGACACATATATCAATGTATTATGGTAGATAATTAGAAACAAAAATAGAAGTGTTGTTTCACAATTACTTTTTGGTACAAGAGCATGTATTTGTCAGCTTCTGCGAAAGAGCCCAACTGGACACAAGAGATAGTTTTATAAAATCAGAACTGTTCATATTTACATTTCTGTATAGTATTCTATTTATGATCCTGTTGGTCTGAACTTCGCCTTGTTATTTATTGTATTTCCTTAATATGCTATTTTGGGAGAAATAATGGGTTTGTGACACCAGATTGAGACTTGGGAAGTGTTCAATTTAAATTCATATTTACAGGCTTTCTTTCCAGTTCTGGGCAAATTACCTACTTTCTCAGTTCTTTGCTTACACATATATATAGATATATATTTAAAAAGAGGATAATATTACTTTTCTTTTTCCCCATTCTTTCATCTGTTTTGACTGGAAGCTGTCTAGGGCCAGGACTTTTATCTCTTATTAACTGTGTGTATCTACAGTGCCTCTATAGACAAGGCTTTGAGATGCTAAGCAATATCTGCTTATTCTTTCATATATCTGAAAACATGCTGTCCTTAGGGAAGTTATAAGTCTCCTTTTACTTCCCATACACAAAAAGTGGTGGCATAAAAAAAATAACATCCATGGTTGTTTATTGCAACCATCTTTTTTTTCATTAGAGAGGAAAGTCAAGTGTGAAGATCTGAGGGAGGGTGTGATCTCTGGTGGCTGTAAATTTGACGACCAAGTATCCTCTGCTAAAGAGATCTTGCCTTTAATTTTGTAAGTGAGGATTTGGATGCAGTCAGCCTCATTTTCACTGCTAGCATGGTTTCAACTTCAGAGCAAAAGGTGGATCTTAAATTAGGTTTGAGTGCATTTGAGGCTATAACATAAGAACAGTGCTGTTGTAATAGCTCAGCCACTGGGTTGGCAGCCAAACAGAGAGAACAAAGTGTGTGAAATGATCAATACATCTTACCACGGGAGACATTTTGAAGCACCTCAAAACTGCTTCTAGCCTTCTGCTGGTTTAAAAACATGAGGTTTTTATTGAGGTCCCAGCAGGGAGCAGAGGTAGTGACAACTGCTCAGATTTCAGCTGGAGGAGCAGAATCCCCTGTTCACCAGCATCAGTGAATGTGACAGTATCAATAACAGGCTCTCAGCTCTGCTGCATGTGACTGTATTTAAAGTACCTCTTTTCTTAATATTTTTAGTAGTACTAGCTCACAAGCAGTCTGAGCATCATGTCTGACCAGTGTTAAGTGTTTGAGAGGACTTGACCAAAACCAGATTTCCTTATGCTGCTGGCTGTTGCTGTTTCCAGTATTTTCTGATCCATGGCATTCCTGTTGTCTGTTTTCTGTACTGAGGTACAGCTGTACCAAAGCTGGGGGTGCACACAGAGCATTAGGAGTTGCAGCTTGATGTTGTAAAGTAGCTTGTTCAGAAAGCAGCAACAAAGTTTCAGCCTCACAGAAACTGCAGGATGATTGGGCCCCACTGACATTCCAGGTTCTTCATTGGAGTAACTATCCTGATTTGAAATCCATCCTGATACTGGCTTCATTGCTATCGATCCACTACTTATCTAAATTAAAGCTGATTTAAGTTTCTGCTCAAGCTGCAGTCTTTCTTTACGACTAAAGCTTCAGGGTCTCTGGGCATTCTGAGTCTGCTTGGTATTTTCTTAGAGAAGTTTCCCCCAGCACTCTCAGAATCTTTTTAAGACTATGCCAAAGGGAACAGCATGATTATTCCTGGCCATTCAGTCCAGCACATACCCACCAGATTCTGAAAGAGTGATGTGAAGGTTTGATGCTTAATTCAATATCTTCTGCTATCCAGAAACCACAAATGAAAATATATGGTGAGTTATATAGTTCATTGTGAAAAGCTGAAATCTATTTAGATAGAGCTTAGGGCTTATTTTTCACATTGTTCTGTAAATTATATTGAAAAAAAAAAAGGAATGCTGTCCATTAGAATTTTTGTATCACCTATAGATTATGTAACGGCTTAAGTTAAAAGCAATCACTAAGATGTCAGATTAGATTCAAAAACTGCTTGTGCTTGCTACAAAAATGCATATATGGCTGAATCCATTTAAAGACTTTCTTTCTAGTGGGAAAACGGACCAAGATAGTCTTGTTTTGAATACCAGAGCATTGTATGAATGTATAAGGCCATCAGAGGGTTTCATAAACTGTAGAATTCACACAAAAAGACAAGTGAATGTGTTTTTAATGTAGGTTATCTTTTCTCTTTTGAAAAGTAATACAAATAATGTCCTGCTTCACATAATACATGAAGTAAGAGATCTTCCTAAACTGGTTTCAATGGATAAATGCAACATTTAGTTACCCAATAAATGCATATTCAGCTTTCAGTTATATTTTGAGGAAATAACTGCCAATAGAATAATCCATCAGTCTTTGCAAGTGTCCAGGACAGGAATCATCTCACTCTTCTCGGTTAACAAGCTGATCTCTGAGACACAATTGAGTAGGTTTATAAGAGAACATGATAATTTAGAGCAGAAATGGACCTTGTGGGTTCACTTATATCTAGTCTAGCAACAGCATCAAATCCTGTCTTCTTAAATATGTCAGCCCTCATTTTCTAAGCTGAAGGGCATTTTTTCCTCTATTCCTGTAAATAGGTTGTCTCACACTTGATGTCTGATGGTCAGGTATCTTTTCCAAGTTCTTCCATTACATTTATGTATGGCCATTTCTGCAATCCTTCTGCACATTACATATATATTTATTCTCTCTCTCTCTGACTCTGCCTTCATCCCCTTCTCAGTGTAGTTCTAGAGAAGTGGCATATCCAGAGGCTGTAAAGAGAATGGGAACTCACCCCAGAAGAACTTCACAGGAAAAAGGAAAATCCCTCACCAGCACTTCCCAAGCAGCTCAGTTCAGTGCAGCCCTTGGTGGCCCTGTGGTTTCAGTGAGGTAAAGCAGCTGCTTTCTGCAGTTTTATCTTGAGTCAGGGTAGCTAGTTGACTTTTATACATTTAGCTTGTTTATTCTTTCTTAATGAGTAACAACTGTTCAGACAGTCCCAACAAGAAAACAAGTGATTTCTGCAGAACATAGCACATGGAAATGGAAACAGTGGAAATGACCAAAAGAGGAACACATGTTGTGAAGCAGTGCCATGGCCACTCTGCCAGATTTCAACACCATTTCAGAAATTTCTGCTAGGCTGGGTTGCACAATTAAGCAATGCTGTGAGTGCAGTAAACCTCTGTGGGTATCAAAAGAGGAAAAAATAATTTTTGGCCTCAAGATTTTGAGTATTCAGACAGAAAATATATAGAATTACTTTTTTTTTTTTTTTTTTTTTGCCACATTGCTAACGTTGGAGACTGACTTTGACATGTACTCAGTTTGCACACTGCCAAAGGAAGCTTTGATTTTGATTGGGGGATTTTGGGTATATTTAACTGTCAGCATTAAGTAGTGAATATTTTTCAGAGCTGTTGATTTCAGCCTTTCAGATAAATAAAACAAATCCATGGAGACTCCTTTCTCCTTGAAAGGAGAAGGAAAATGAAGTGTTGCTAGCAAACTGAAAACATGATATTGGCAGACAGGCCTTTTTCATCTCTGGAGTTTCGTGAGGATCTGTTTAACTGAGGTGACAGTCTGGTGGCTGGTTGGTGTTGACTGCAGTCTCCATTAAGTGCTTGAAGTGGTTTGCTTGGTGATCCTAGTTGTCTTAAAAACTGCATAACTGATGTGGACAATGAGAGAACTGCAACAACTCAAATACTGTCATACTGGGTAAAGCAAAAAGTGATTAATGACTTGAATATTCAATACTTGACCACTTCCTGGCATTGAAGAAAATACATAAACGGGGCAGGCAGGATGCTGCAATAGCAGCCCATCTTAGAATGAAGCAGCTGGTACCCAGCATTCCCACTGCATACTTTGTTTTGGGTTTGATTTTTTTTTGGTGTAGGAGGTGGGAGGCAACTTAACTGAATGTAACTTAAATGTGTTAAAGTCAACAAAGAGGCAGTTTTGTCAGCTGTCATGTTTAAAATACTTATCACCCAGCTGCACTGGTGTTCTGCACGTAGTGATAGTATGGCTGCATTATGTAAGAGCACAAGATTCATAGCACTTAGCAGACATGAACGTCCAGAGGACTCGCTGCTCCTTGTTATTCTCTTCACTGTACTTCCCCTCTCAGCAAGAGTTCTGAGACTCTCTCCAAGTGCTTACAGAAAGCATCAAGGCTAAAGACAGGCTTCTGCAGATTTTTTAATTGTTAATAATTTACTGAAAACCACACAATGTCCTAAGTTTCAGACCAGATAAAGTATTTATTCAAATTTTTGCTTATTTATGGGCTGTCAGTAGAAACAACAAGCTTTAATGTTGTTAGAAGTCTTTAAGGAGGATTTTAACAAGAAAAGTCCAAAGAGAAATTGTATGAGCTTTGCTCATGGCTTTGCTCTTTTCAGAGCAGCCATGTTCTTACTAGTCATGCTATTTTCCCTTCCCTTTTCTGATAACAAAAAAAATCAAACTTGTCAGAATCAACAGATATAGAGTATTCAGAACATGCACAGTGTAACATTTTGAGAGTGACTTGATTTGATTCATGCCAGACCATTAATACTGTTTTAAAATATGAATAAATTTATCCTTCTGGTAGCACACAACATTTAGTACATTTAAAGCTAGAGCACTGGTGCTCTGAGAGACACTAATAGATCTATAGAAGAAAAAAAAATAGTGATTTTCAAACGCAAATAAACAGTCAGCTTTCCCCTAGCCCTTAATCATCTTTTTAGTGATCAGAAGAATATGTATCACAGTAGTTAAATGCTTGACAATGATTCCCCTTCAAAATTTTAGATGCCTCCCTTATAAGCACTCATATTTCATTGCACATGCAAGCTTGTGTACATAACATATCTAAAGTCCAAAAGAAGTAAGTGCTTTGGTGCTTTCAAAATGTTTCTTATGTGTTGTGTTTAAACAAATGAAAGTTCTTCTGTGTGCAGATTTCAATTTTGATTTTTAAAGCTCAGTTTAGTAAACAGCGAGGACCTGAGCATAAGGCACTACTTTTCTTTGGCAGACGTATTTAAATTGTTTGTAACAAGGGCTTGAACTTCCTAGTCCACCAATAAACTTTTTGTAATGAACTCACTGGAATGTGCAATAACGGATGAGTTTGATTAATTGCAAAGGTTGAGAAAGAAAAGTATCTATTGCATTAGATCAACTAAACAGAGAAAGTGTAAGGGAAGTAACAAGAAAGCAGACAATTTACTTAGAAACTCACAGAATGTAAACCCACAGTAATCCTGACCTGCTGCTGTGTGCTGTTTCAAAGCAATAAAATGTACTGGTGCAAGCTGTAAATATTAAAGTCAATAAGTAAGCAACTGACATTATACATCTTTGAATTATTGGAAATAGCACATGGTAAAATTCTCTTTTATCCTCACTGTTGCTTCAAATCATCAAAAAAACTGTTTATGAAAATTCCTAGGGGAAGAAAAATATATTAAAAGTTTGAACAGAGATAATTTATGGTGCTTTGTTATGAAGATGCCTGCAGAGTTGTAATTATCCCCAAAACAGACATTATAAACCCTTGAAATTTAGAAATAGAATCATATTTTTGAAGTTTCAAATTTATTAAGGCATGGAAATATGGAACTGTCTTGCTGGGCAGTTTTATCTCCAGCTACAGTGACATCTTGAGGTGGGAAATGAAATCACGTGGGTTTTTTTAAAACAGCAGTAATCATTGAAATTCATTAATCATAATTAAGAAGATACTGTAAAAGGAGAGGTAAAATGCCTAAGAGCTAGAGGTAGCAGAACTGTGCGGTTGCATTGCTGTTTGAGGTTTGTAATTTGTTATCTCAGCTCCTTCAGCAGAGTTAACACTTCTGTGGCACATGTTTATTTAGAATTCGAGCAGCCTTGAGGAGCAGATCATTTTTCCTGAGAAGCCTCCACCTGTGCTCTGCAGGCATCTCAGCTAGTGATTTTGTTACTTGTCAGTGTAATTCACCAAGAGAACATCTGTAAAAATAAGTGTATTGATTAGTTTTTAACTCATTTGAACAGTGAGATGATTCAGTTCTGGGTTCTCTGTGTTTCCCTATAAACAATACATTTTAAACAACTCAAAGGGTAAATTAAGGACTTTGCAACCACAAAATCAAGTCAGGGATGGACTGAAGGGGGTGGTGAAGGCATCATTTAGGATGTGTAAAAAGCTTGAAAAAGTGAAGAACTGGGTGAAGAAGAATGGTTATTTATTAGGAGGGTCCAATTCTACTTAATTTTGAAAGGGTAAGAACTGGCAGTATAATGTATAGGTTAAGGAACAGACTGATAAGCAGAGAACACAAAACATATTGCCTTAACAATGAAGGCAGGAGGGGAAGGAAATCAGGTTGGGAAAAATTGAAATTTCTCCTTTATGCTGGCAATAACAGAGATTACACAAACGTGCAATTTGCAGTCCTGTAGTTGAAACAATTCCTAATGTCTCATTCACTGTGACAGATAGGCAAGAGCATAATTTTGATATGCAAACTCAGGAGAAAGATGCCAGTAGTAATGCAAGGGGCACTTCAGTCACCATTCAAACTGTAAAAAGGATTGTTAGTGTTTCTAATTGAGTGCAAAAGCGTTTATACAGTTGTTGCATTGAAGGAATCATTTCCCACAAGATGGAGAAAAAAGTAATTTGACTGAAGGCTTTACTGCAGTGAGGTCTGTAAGCAGAGCTCTATGTAAAAGGTTAAAAAGAAAAATTGCCTGGAACTGTATCAGCTGTAAGAAGTTAGTCTGGCTCTAAGAGCTTATGGGTACATGAAATATTGTATGTCATAACAGCTTTACATGTAGTAAATTTATTTCTTTAAATATCTGTAAAATGTTTATTTACCTTTCGTTTCCCTCTCCTTTTTGTCCACTACAGCCTCAAATCCGGTTGTCTCAATATTTTTTGTTTCAATTTTTTTTTTCTACTTCCAGGTAGCATCTGCTATTGCTCTCTTTGGTAACATATATTTGTAGCTACTTTTTCTCTTTTCAGTCTTTTCTGCTGCACTGTCTCTCTGCCCTACCTTCATGAAAGAAATAAACTACTATTTGAATTTCAGAATACATTCTAGAATGAAATGAAATTTCCATTTTCTTAAAAGAAAAACTGTACCAGCTCCAAACAATTATCCATCAGTAATGTATTTTCACCTAATCAAAGACCACATTCTTCTTATTTTTTGATTGTTTTCAGAAACTGTATATTGGTTTATATTGAGAATATTAATTACAGTAAGAAGAAATAATAATCTCTATAGTGATAAATATATCGGAGGTATATCAGAGGTATAGAATGATTTTGATTGGGAGGGATGTTAGAGACCATCTCATTCTTACCCCCTGCCATGGACAGGGAAACCTTTCACTTGCTCAGAGCTCCATCCAGTCTGACCTTAAAAGCTTCCAGGAATGGGGCATCCACAGCTTCTCTGGGCTACAAGTTCCAGTGCCTTACCACCCTCAAAGGAAAGAAGTTTTTCCTAATATCTGATCTAAACCAACCCTCTTCCAGTTTGAAGCCATTCCCCCTTGTCCTGTCACTACATGTCCATGTAAAAAGTCCCTCTCCACCTTTCCTGTAGACTCCCTTTGGGTACTGGAAGGCTGCAATTAGGTCACCCCAAAGCTGCCTCTTCTCCAGGCTGAGCAATCCCAATTCTGTCAGCCTTTCCTCATAGGAGAGGTGCTACATCCATCCACTTGGTCTGCTAACAGTGCAGGAAGGAATTATTTGTAGTCAGGGAGCAAGTTGAAATAGGCCTGAACTTCAAATAAATGTGTTCCTTTAAGTGAGTACATAATTATGTCAAAATAAAAATAAGTATATTTTCAGAATGAAATTCAGAATCAATTGTACCAGACAGAGCTTTTCAGTTGGGTGGATCTTTGTCACCACACTACATATTCTCATTTTAGGATACCTTGTTTTACTTCTTGATTTCCCTGCCAGAGCTGCACCCAAAGCATTTCAGATAGCAAGTAGCATTCCCTTATGGGAATGTAACCCTTCCTTCCTATCCTGCTCTTAAACTTCAGATTTCATGTCTGGGTAAAAATGCATAGTGACCCACCATACTATTAATAAAGACATACACACTAGTATAGGTATTATCTAGCACTTAGGGACTCGGGATTGTACAAAGCATGATAAGGCAATCTGAGGGTCTGTAATATATCTAATAGCAACCTCTTAAAAATAGCTTTAGATAAGATGGTTACATAATAAAATAACTTTTAATAGACATATGTACTAGTTCTTAATAGGCCCCATTTATAAAACAGAGATGATTTGCTTTACTAAACACAAATACTTAAATTGGAAATATATTTTTATTTTGTGACATTCTTGGTATCAATCAACATCAATTTGTTAGTTTCTTAACATCAATTTGTTTGAATAATTTTAGAACTCTTAGAAGTCATCCTTTTTCAGCCTGAACTTTAACCTTAAGCCAAAAGAGAGAGGAAAAACTCATCAACACTATTTGGTATCACAAAATCCATTTTTATACTACAAGGATCAACTCTGATCTAGTTAACATAGTTCAAAAGTCCATCATTGCTGTTATGTCAGTCAGATGCAGTAATACTTCATTCTGGTTTTCAGTCATTAGTTTAAAAAAATGCAACATAGGTAAATTTAGTTATCAATATATTTTTATAGTTGTTTACTTTTTAAATAAATTCTGATGCAACAGCTAAGTGACCAGTAGAGTTATTGCCTATTTTTAGAACTGTTGTTTTGGTGACATGGGAGATACCATGCTGAAAGGTTAAATGAAATGTCATTGAAGTTTTTCCTTTCTCAGCTTGGTTTCAGGTAGCTTGCTGTTAGAATGCCCAAATAGGTCTGAAAGCTATTTCCCACAAAATTGTTGTGTGTTTTATCACCTTTACCCTTTCACATCTAATTCCTCTTTTTATAGGTTAAATTATGCAGATTTTTTTTAAAGAAGAATTTGTGTAAAGCACAGGAATTATCATTATTGACTTCTGTTTTAAAATTGAGGTATATTTTCCAGTAGGGTACCTAGTGGCAAAAGCATGCAATCAAGGTGAAAACAAGGGGTGGAGGAGTTTTCTGAGCCAATAGTGGCTCTGGATCTGGGCAGAAAACATCCTTACTAAGTTCTTTGCACTAATATTACTTGAAAACAAAGTATAGTTTTCAATGTGAATGTTCTTGGCAAAAAATAAAACAGTACGTAAAAATTGTACAATTATTGTGCTGATACTTCTAATTTAGAGAAGATTTTTCTTTTTCTTTTTATAGGAACAACCTTTACAAATGCTTAAATGGGGAGAAGTACCTATAATCACTACTTCCTCTTCAAAAAACTTTTTCAGAAGTCCTAGTTTTTTTCTTAATAGTTGTCTGTAGTGATTTTTTTTATGTTTTTTCTGTTGTATTATACATGTTGAGTGCTGTTTCTCAATCTTATGATTTCAACAGAACAACCAGAGCACTAATGGATAACTGAATGTACCACAGAGTTATCTTCTCTCCATAACCTTTTAAAGAGTAATACCTTACTTTCTTTATGGGCTTCTAATTAATGTGCTCTTCTGCATCTCTTCTGTTGTTTTAACTCTGTTCCTCCAACAATAGAAGGTTACCTTCCTGGATTTTGTAATTAGTGACCATACAACTTCCAATTCCCTCTAGATTTGTGTATTTTTATTCTGCTTAGGTTTTTTTCCCCAGAGAGCTCAGTGGGACCCTGCTCTTGATAGATAAGTAGAGGATTTCAGTTTGGGAGGGGAAACCCATTGGACTTTAGGAATGCCATCTAGACTCAGAGGCCTAACATCATTCACTCCACACACTGAGTCAAGTGTTTTGAATATGAATTATGACTGCATATAATTTACATGAAATTATATCAATGACCACCTCCTTTTAAGTCAGAATTAAAATGGGAAATACAGAAGCTGAAGTGATGGCTAATAACTATTGAAAGTTAAATTACTATTGAAAGCAAAATTACCTGAAACTTCTCAATCTAGAAAAGGGAAAAAAATTAAATAATTCAAAATTTGAAGTGTATTTTGTAGGTCTTTCCAACATTTTTATAAAATGTACCCTATAAATTGCTCGATGTTGAAGCAAAATTAGTCATCGTTACTGATGTATGTTGATCTGCCTTGGTTTGGCTGCACTTTGAAGTTATGCTGGCTCATATTATCCATTGCATTTTATGAGCAAAGGTAATACAGAGCAAAACCAACCAACATACAAGACAGCTTTGTCCTTTGCACTTTGCCAAATGGGCCTTTGGTTTGAGATCACATCCTTCTGCAGGCCATAGAGACCCACCTCATCCGAAAGTCAAGCGGGGGCCTGATGTACATCGCCGAGTGGAAGGGCGGATTGCTGGAACACAAGATGGGACACCTCACTTGTTTTGCTGGAGGCATGTTTGCTCTGGGAGCAGATGGAGCACCCAGTGACAAGACAGGCCATCACATCGAGCTGGGTGCTGAAATTGCCAGGACTTGCCATGAATCCTATGACCGTACACGTGAGTACCGTACGGCAGAGTTTGGCTGCGAACCGTGCCTCCGTGATGGCAGCCACTGGTGGTTTTGCATAAAGCTAAATGAAAATTGTAGCATGGTGAGAATTGTTCATCCGTTCTGAGCAAATGCTGCTTTGATTTAAGAGTATCTTTTAAAATGGCTCCTCTGTTTTATAATTTCTGTGCATTTGAAGCGTATCTCCTCACTGTGGTAATTGACATGACAGTTACATAACAGTAATTAACAAGCTTTTTTCACTATGCCAATTTCTGTATAGCTGAATACAAGTAAGAGAAGGACTCTGTTCATTTATGCATCAGTATAGGTATTAATCATGTTTTATGCACAAAAGAATATTTTACACTCAGTTCTGTTGATACAATGCTGTGAACAATTGAATTGCACAAAGAAAGTGGATTTCTGTACAGGAAATTTCTTTGGATTTTATCATGTTCTTATAGAAATAACCCTGGCAGCATTTCACATCCCAGAGTGCATTTTCCGGTTTGATATAGAAAAGTAAATATCCTCATCTTTTAGGTGAAATTTTACTTGTTGCTAGTTGTTGCATGAAGTCTTCCAGAATGCAAATGTTAGCATCGCTGTTCAAACTGTAACTGCCATTTAAGGCATTGGTGAAGAACAGCTCTCTCCTACTCCAAATTATTTATAAAATATTAAAAACAGGAGGAGCTGCAGTATCTTTCATAAATTATATTTTTTTGGGCAATCTGGCTTTATGCCACATAAAAGCCTAGTTTGATTTGGTAATTTGGGGAGTTTGATTTGGTTACATAATTTGAAACCTTTTTTAATGCCTTTATTTTAGTCTGTGCTTTATTATTGGCTAGGAATGAAACTGGGACCAGAAGCCTTCAGATTCGATGGTGGTGTTGAGGCCATTGCCACAAGACAAAATGAAAAATACTACATTCTGCGACCAGAAGTCATAGAGACCTACATGTACATGTGGCGGCTCACTCATGATCCAAAGTACAGGGACTGGGGATGGGAAGCTGTTGAGGTAATGTCCTATTGGACTTTATTGTTGTTAAATCCTAGTAATTAAGTTATGTGAGCTATTGAATGGTACCTGGACATCGTTCAGCAGTTGGAGACTGAATATTTATTTTAAATCAGTGATATCAATTCAGATTTCTGGGAATTAATTTGCCAAATAGATGATATTTTGACAAAACCAAATACTGCTGATATTGTATAATAGAAAAGTACCTTGTGATTTCTCCTTCTTAAATGCTTCTAGGATTAGAGGTCACATTTGGATATACTGTTCAAGATGTTGAGTGTTGCTGCATGTGAATGGAAAGTGCATATATGTTTCAGATTTGAGCCTTGGATATGGAAACAAGTTTTATGAAATGTATTTTCAGTAATTGATGAAGGTAATTTTAATTAAGGTGACAAAGGCCAGGATGAAGGATTAGATAGTAGCAAACTTAAAACCATGTCACTTTCAAGAGTCATAAGTTATTTGGACAAAAACTCCCTAAATTATAGCAATCTATTCTAGATTTGAATCTTTTTTGTCCCACTGGCCTTTGAGCTTCAACCAGTCTTGCTGAACCTAGCTACTTTTGTTTGTCTAGCATAAGCCTTCCAAAAGGGCAGCTAGTCTGCACTGAAAAAAATGGACTTGCCAAATCCATTGTTTTCCTTATTTCTGCAGTTAATCATTCTTACTGTTACTCTTAAGGTTGAGAGCCTTTAGATTTACCATGTTCCATCCTCCAGGTGTGGGTCCTTATTGCACTTCTCTGGAGTTCACTTCTGTCCTCCTCACACTGATGTTGCCCTTGCTAAATTTTCTGACATCTGATAGAAAATACAGCAAGATGAAGAACATTATTTTTCTGGCTCTGTGTGCTAAAAAAAAAAAATGAAAAAAAAATCAAAACTCTGCAGTATGTTGTTCACAGTGACCTCTCTTGTGCAGAGGTATCGCTTTCCAGGATTTCAAAAATGTCCCATTTGTCAGTTTACCCTCTTGTTTCTAGAAGGGTATGATTGCCACCTTCTTGGAGGGCCTTACACCATTATTTATAGAAGGTTGCTCTGCTTTGAGGGTAGAAAGTATAGACTTGTGTCCTAAAATTTCTCATCCCCAAGGGACAATACTAGAGAGCTGTCACTGGGTTATGACCCCATAAAACCAACTCCCTCCACAGCAACCAAGGTCTGTAAATGTATTCAGTATTCACTGTGTAGATACTGATCATATCAGAAATGTGCAAATGCTGTGAGCATTGTGGGAAAAAGGGTATTGCAAGTCTGGTAATTAGATATCCTCCAGGAATTAAATTTAAGGCAAAATCTGCTTTTCAAAAAAGAATAGTAGTATTAACTACATTTGTACTCTCAAACTTCTCGCCTGAATATTCAGGACTGTTCCATACCTGCACTGAGCACTGTATTCATCTAGGTAGAGTGTATTTATTTAGGGCATTGCATTTGCCTCCCTCGGGTGTTGGCTCTGGGATCCTGAAACAATATGCCTCTGAGTTACTAATTCCAAAGCAACTGGGGTTGCTTACTTTCTCTTTTGCAAACACCACCCATAGGCACACATTTTTTACTACTAGAATCTTCCCAGGCACATTATAATTGGTGTATTTACAATGGTTGTTTGTGGAAGTCATCCCATCAGGCTTCAGCAATGCCAACTGTTCCTTCTCCAGGAGATGTTTTTCCTGACTCATTGTTACTGCCCACACTGATAACATTGTTATAAACAATTGAAATGCTTTCCTTATTATTATCCTTTACCCATTTGGTTCAGTTTGTTTGTGTTTCTTTCAAGTTGATACACTTGTTTACCACCTTCTCGCTCCCCACGTGTTCGTGTTCCTTGTTTAACATTCTTGTGGTTATTCTCAATCTGGCTCTAACACAGCCTGTGTGGGGGAGATGCAGCTGGTCCCATTCTGCCCAGGGCCCATCTTCCACTGTCCTAATGTGCAATTGAGTGCTTCACAAAAACAAACCTTACAGCTTTCCAGAAGTTATGCAGTCAATTGTAGGTTTAAAATCTTTTTTCTTCTTGTTCTCTCATGGTGTTTACAGCCATATGATAGTATAGGGTTGAAATGTCTCTAAAATCATGGGAATTGTATCGATTCAGGGGATGGTAAGAAAGGTTGGGTCTAGTAGGCCTGGGAATGAATTAGATCAAGTGAAACTGCACCTGTGTAATCATCATATGATAAATGATACGATTGTTTGGTAGTTGAATATAGTTAATTGCAATAAGAATCATGAGAAAGACGTTTGGGGGACCTGGTGAAAATTATGAGAATTCATGCTTGGATGAAATCAATGTATACAATAGAACAATATGGGTTTAATAATAAATATATAGTTATATAATGAAAAGGGTATAAAAACATGTCCATCTCAAATCCATGTCAGATTTGGGTTTGTACCCAGGCTCCCAGAGCTCTTCAATAAAAGCACCTGCAAATAATCATCCTGTGATTATGTGTTTCCAGGCTAACACATACAGCTCTACGTAATATAATATTTTTTTTGTTACAGCACATATCATGCTAGCTTGCCATACCTATTTCATAAATTCTGTTCCCTCTTGCTCCTTAATGTTGCCCCAAAGAGCACCTGACCCTTTCTGTCCTTGGGGAAGCCCCCAGACACTGTGGGTCATTGGTTTAATTACCAGTACCTGTTGCACAAAGTGGAACCTGAAATTGAAACAAGAAAAAAGAGGAAATGAACCATCAGACCATTTGGGTTTTGTCAAAAAAAAAAGTTGTTCTTTAGGTGTTTCATGTCCATTTTCAACTCATTACTCTGGCAATAAGAACTCATTAGGTTTTTTCCCAGTGTCCTCGTAGTAGAAAAAGAGGCTGTTTTAGAGTCAGGACTTCTAAACTTTCTGTCACGTCTCTTAAGTTTTTCTCTAACTTTATAGACTAAAAATGTGCTATAGCCTCTCCTTTTTTTCTTTGTGAATTTGCTTTGCTGCTTTGAGTCCAAGATAATTTTGTATGTACTTCAGCAGCTGGAAAAAATGCAGTTATGACCACCAGCAATATCCACTGTTACTGAGTCAGAAAGGTTTTATCAGCTTAGCTCATGAAAGCCTCCCTTTCTGCATTATAAATGTGGCACATATTTTAAATTTGTAGCACTTTCTTTGTTTTTCCTTTTATGATAGTTTGAGACTGTCAGCCAGTTTTCACTGTGCTTGATGTTTTCCATTACTATATCATAACTGGTCCTAGCCACCCTCATTTTCAGAGAGCTACTTATTTAAAATGTGTTTGATTGTTTCTTCCTGCCCACCACTACCCCTTTCACTGTGAACATCACTGTGCTCTCAAACTGCAGGAAAGGGCACAATGCCCATCACTGCCAAGATGGTTGACAGCCTAGAGCCTTTTTATCCTACTAATCCTGCAGGTGGATTAAAGGAACAGGTGCTGTTCCTTTAGTTAAGGGGAAAGTAGCTTTGAGGGATGAGATGCTTCATATTTGCATCAAGTAGATACCACCAGAAGGCAAAAATGTGGCACTTAGTTTACATCATAGCAGTGCCTCCAGGTACCTTTATGATGCCTCTGAACACAAAGAAGGCTCTAAGTACATTAGAGCATATAAACGGTAGATGCAGTTTGCTTTTATTTTACCTTGCCCCGTTTAGAATGCAGCTATTTCCTTGTATAGTAGCCTTATCCTTCAAGTTCTGCTTCTGCTGTGCCTTGAAAAACATCATCTTTTGTATGACATTGAAAATCCAGACACAGATACAGCATTTTGAATTCGTTGCAGGTTGAAGCAGACAAGAGAGAAGGAATGCCAGCCAAAGGAAATTACTTCTTCAAACTTAAGTATATTTGCCATTTAGTAAAAGTGTCCAGGAAAATTAAAGAACCTACAGACACATAAGACAAATAGGCTGTTATATTTTAAAGTATCTCTTCTGGAGAAAAAGCCCTTTTAAATATACGTTAGGCAGCTTACTCTCCAGTGAAAACTAAGTAAAGCCTGACATGCAAGCCAAATGTGTGCAGACAGCTACAGGGACTCCTGCAAAATCAAGGACATTTAGGATATCTACTCACAGCAAAACACAGATCTTAAAGAGTCTTTAGAGCAGGGGAAGGTGATGAATACCTCACTAATTATTAGTGACTCTTAGCCCCATCTGTCATCAGAAAATATTTATTCTGCCTGGTTTAGATATATCCTCTGCCTTGCTTTTTAGCTTGTGTGTTTTGAAATGTAGCATCTTTCCCTAAATAAAATCTACACATCCTGTACTCGCTTCAGAAAGGGAGGAGCTAGTTATCTCCTGGCTCTCTGCTGGTGGAGGATAAAGCCCCAGTTACTTCTGCCTGAAAGTTGTTTTTTCAATACCATCTCCACAGCAAACATCCTGTTTCACAATGGTGTTGTCCTGAGTGAATGCAGTCATCCACCATCCTTACTGTCATTTTCATTGCAAGAAGTTGTTTAGGATTAAGTAGCATCTTATGATTTTCTCTTTTTTTAATAATGAGTTGTTTCAAATATAATCATTTTAAATTCTTTTTCCTCCTTCCTTATCCTGTGTGACATCAGAGAGTTATTGTAAAAGCAAATAAGAAAAAGGAACAGAGTAAGAATACTTGTGGCCTTGTTAAATAGATAACCAATATTTAAATAAGGTATTGGATAACAGTATATTTAAAGAAGTTATGCCTTCTATATAGCCATATAGGTACCACCTTTCTATTGCAAATACCTGATAAAGAAAAGCAACAGTCTATTTAATAGTCTCACTGTATATACTTTCTACAGTTCCAGCATCTTTTTTGCCCTTTTACATACATTCTTTGATCCTTTTTCTCCTTCAAAAATATATCTTCTTCAAAATATAGGACATTCCTGTGGGCAGAAAATAAATAGTATTTTTAGCTGTCCATGTACTCCTTTTTATTGTGAAATAGGAATCAGTCATCTGTTTTACACCTTTTAACTGAATAAAGAGTTTGGAAACTATCTAGAGAAAAACACATTGCTGTTGTTACAGCTGAATTATGTGGTGTTAAGTCCTGGCTTTCTGTCTACTCCTGTGTAACAGACAAAGCATTTTCAGAGAGGTAGTGAAGAAAAATATGACTGCCGCACAATAGAAATTCAGGCAGAGCCCAATATCAGTGGTTTCCCATTGAAAAATTAAATAATTGCAAAGAGAAGCCATACAGCTTACTCAGAAAATGGTGAGTTGCCTTTCCTTTTTTTGAAGGGACTTGCAGGACGTAAGGAAAAGACCAATCTTTAGGATGTTATTCAACTCTGTCACTGTAATTTTAAGTACCAAAATATGACTAGGAAAGGTACAGATGACATAATTTCCAAAAGCTGAAAGACTGGGAAAGAAAGGCTAGTATTACTTCTATTTAAAAGAGGAAAAAGAGCATAAGTGAAAATCCATATGTCTTCAAATCCTTACACCCATACAGCTTTCCTACTGAAAGTTCATTTGTGTTCACTTTGTATTAATTTATTATTTTCTTTCTCTTCCTGAATGTAAAATTAGACAGGTATGCCTATGTCTTTTTTTAAAGAGTTTTCTATCTAGAGCTTTACCAAGTTTTCATATCTTCATCAAAAATATTGTGGCCACTGTTTTCTGCTAGTTTTATTATCAAACAGAAAACCTGACATACTATTAATTTTGTTACTCCCACTGATTTGGGTGTTTTCTTCCCTGCTTCAGGCACTGGAAAAACACTGCAGAGTAGACGGTGGCTATTCTGGCATTAGAGATGTTTATAACAACCATGAAAGCCATGATGATGTGCAGCAAAGTTTCTTCCTTTCAGAGACACTCAAGTAAGTTAAGAAAGTTGACTTTGATTAATGTGAAGTAGTTTTATGTATCGTCTTTACAGATAGGAATTTATCATTAGTACCCTTGACACTCAGATAACAAAATCTGAGTGAAATAGCAGAGCTTTTCTTAGGTTACAGGAAGCCAAATTGCCTTTTTTTTTCCCCAGTCTGTGTCAATAAAGTAAATTCCCTGACTTCTGCAAATTATCTTTACTTCTGATAAAGGTACTTGATAGTGTTGGAGACATTGCATCTCCTATCTTTGATAGGATCTAATTATATATGCCAGCACTAATGAAACAAATTTACTAGACAGAGAACATATCAGGCTTATATTGCATACTTTTCATTTTAAAACTTAAAAAAAGAAGAAAAAAACAACTTCCATGGAAAGCTTGCAGGGCCTGTTAAAAGAGAAAACCAAAAGCTTTCATTATCTATCATCATCTCCTAAAATTTTAATGAGATTAAAGTTTTGTCTTGTTCTCTTCAGTTCTGGGGTTTTTTTTTGCCGTGCAAGAAAAAAATCAGTCATGCCATCCCAACAGGAAGTTTAATGCTCAAGTAAATGAAATACGAATTATTATGTGTTTTACTGAAAATCACTCCTCTCATGTGGTCTCATTTCCGGCTTTTTTTTCTTGCCAGGTACCTGTATTTGCTGTTTTCTGAAGATGATCTTCTACCATTTGAACATTGGGTCTTCAACACAGAGGCTCATCCTCTCCCTGTTCTTCACAAAGATGATGGGAATAAAGAAGAAAACCAGAACTAGATGAAGATTAATTTATACTTTGTTTCATTCCTTATGTTTCCAGGACTTGGGCACATGATTTGGTTTTAAATTCCTAAGTTAGATTTTTTAAACAAGTGTTTTGCAGTCTGTTTTTTTTTAAAGTAAATTTTTATGAATGTACCAAATTAATTATGATGAACCTCAATCTTCTAATTGAGAAGAATAGTTTCTTAGAAGTGAAATAGGATATCTTTCCAGATTCTCTTAGGCTGCAGTGTCATTTTGGCCAAAAAAGGAGAAGGTCTGCACGTTACTTGTTTCCTGTTATGCTTTTAATTTGACTGCAAAATTCTTCTCTCCTCTGTGAGGAGATGTATGCTTTAAGCTGTAATATTTTGCCATGTTGCAAAAAGCCATATTGAATTAAGTATAAAGAGCTTTTTCCCTTTTTTTTTGTTTTTTGTTCTATGTGAGTTTGTTTTGTGTGTCATCCAGGACAAATCTTGTGACTGTGACAGCCTCTTCTTATGCGGGTCTATCATTACTTGCTAAAGTATCTGATGTATTTCATTGTCAATGAAGTCTACATAGGGGTATTTTCATCTCATGCAGACACAACTGTGAAAGTGCAGCATAAGTTGAAGTTAGATTAAACTAGTTTCTATGGATTTAGCACATTAGTTAGCAGACCTTAGTTTTTCAGGTTTTGTTTAGAATATTGTAATAGAATAAATTGTTTCCTCCCTTTTCTAAGTGGTGTTATTCTTACATCTTTAGTCAAGCTACTATGGAGTAAAATAAGGTATTAATTTCATATTAAGAAAGGGATTATTAACCTTCTTTATATATTTAGTCCAGTAGCTTTCATTTGGTTGGTTGGCAAAAAAAAAATAAAATAAAAAAAATAAAAAAAATAAAAAAAAACCAACAACAAAACCAAACCACTCAATGACATTTTCCTGGAAGCTTAGAATTGTATCAGATACAATTTGTTTGTTTTTCTGTTACTTTTGCAAAGATTTAGGTTCAGACTTGACACCAGACTTGATGGTTAATTGTCACAAAGCAATTTAATGTATCTATATGAATAAAGATAGACATTCAGCTGCCTTGAAGAAAACCTGCCTCCTCAAAAGAAGATAAGTTATTCAGAGAGGAAGTTATCCTGCATTGAACTAAAACTTTCTGACAACACTGTCATGTCTTAAGTAACAGAAATGCAATGTGCTTAAAAAATACTCCTTAGAGCAGAGGCCTGGCTAACTAAGAAAGGCAGTAGCTTTGCCAAAACTGTTTTGCTCTGTGGCATCACAAAAGGGAAAAAAAAATGAGGTATGATTAATTCCTGTTTCTACTTGGTTTGAAGTGGTGTACATGATTTTTAACTCTGTGTTTTCATTTAGTGATGGGATAACTTCCATACATTTCAGGTAGGAAATGCCTGGCTTCCCATTCTGAGAAAAACCATTGTTCATTGATTGGACAACAGTAAAACAAATCTGGTTCTGAACAGCAACATTCTTGAATGGTATTAAGTAAGATAGCTCACATGTCCAGCAGTGCTAATCATGGCTTAGGGAACACATTTGTTTAGGCTTTAGCGTATATTTTTTCTGTGCTGGTCAAGGTCTGCAGTGGAGGTTTTCTTAGGTAGAAGCCAAAAAATTGTACCATTGGAAGAGTATACTTCATTGTATTTTCTTTATAAATATTTATAAGGGAGGTGGTTTTTTTATCACCCCCTGAAACACCATAGCTGTGGAATAAAGCCAAAAATATTTCCTCTCTTTTTAACATGTAACAAGAATTACTTCTTTTCTTAGTTATTTTTGTGTCACCTGCTGCTACTGCCTCTCACATGCATGTGCTGCTTTAGACCTCATCTCAGTTAAATAACTACAAAAGCTCAGACAGAAATGGTCTTTGAGATGTGTGTTTTCTAAGCCACTTTCTTAACCAAGGTTTGCTTCCCCAGCTGTCTGTAATGATCTTGCTGGTACTTAGCAAGGTGAAGGGAAGAGTAGAGAACCGGGCAGGTCTTCTCCGTGTTTCAAAAGCAGGCTACTGTCACACAGCTCTGTGTGCATTGGGTCTTACGTACTTAAAGATAAGCATCATGGCTGTTTCCTTGTAATATGGACATTTCATATGAATTTTTCATAGTGGGAGAGTCAGGATGATTTGAAAGAGCACAATATTGATGTGGTATTGGTATTCAGGTTGTATGTACAAACTGCACTATACTGTACTTTTTGTAAACTAATGTAAGTAGACGAGAAGATTGTACAACGTGTAGATCTGCCAACTGTAAGAAAAAAACTTTTCATAAACTGAGAATATATCAATTTTTCTTTTTTTAATAACCCCAAAAACACCAAAGTTGGAACAATCATTTTTAAGCAGCCCATATTTACCACTGTTTGTTAGATTAATAAGGTAACATGCATTTGAATTCCCATTCACTTAACTAACTTCATGGAAGTGGCTTGTGATGGTGACTTTGTGTTCCCAGCCATTCATAAGAGCAAAAGAAATTGCTTATTGTTGGTGGGAGCAAGAAGGGAGATGTGCAGAGGGGAGAAGACAGTGACATGGATGCATTATCTTAGCATAAACATACTGCCCACACTTATTCCATTTCTTTGTAGCATAATAATGCATTTAAATCTGCATATGTTGAGTCCCAAGAGGTAGATCACTTTAAATGGCACCAACATTGTTTCACAGGAAAAAAAAAAGTTTTTAATTGTGAGATAAGTATTGCATATGTGTTGATTATACACAGATTTTTGCAATGCCCAATGGCTCACTGTTTCTATGGTAACGTCATACATATCCATTTATATCATGTATTTGAATTGGTTTAGATTTGTACATATTCCATTTAGTCTTTTCATCTTTATATAAACTGAAATTATGGAATACATAATAGATCAAGATGCTTAATTTTTAAGAACTTATATTTGTAAAAATTTATCTATTGTGAATAAAGTCTTTTAATATATCTGTTCAACTGGTTATAGTTTTCTTACATGTGTCACAGAAGTAACTAGAGGAATCTGCTGCATATTCTGGTTAGCTGCTGTACTCACAAATTTTTGTCAGTACTCTGTGTACTTGTTAAGATGCTGTTCATAATTAAAATCAGTGTGTAGAATTTCTACCACTGAAAGAAGTTTCTAGGAGTTTTTGTCAACAAAATTCAGCATACCAAATATATTTTGGTAGAAAATGAGCCTGCTAATGAAAAGAGGGAAGCTGGGAAGTGGGAGGTTGCAGGCAATAAGCACAGTGAAGGTCAGTCACTACAATTCATGCTCTGCACAGCACAAGTGGACAAAGCTAAATGCCATTTAGGAGCAAACAGCGCAGTGGAGATGACAAGGCTGTCACAATGCCCAGTGTTACATGACCATGTAATGAAATCCTGTAGTTATCCCATGCTCCAGAGGAGAGGGAAACAGTTGTCATAGGAACTGTAACTATATTTTGTTTCAAAAGGACATTAAGATTTCCAATCTAAATATTGAAATAACAGCTACACCTCCTGGATAACCTTGTTTTCTCTGTTTAGTAGAAAGCCTCCTCCCAAGATGATACTGAAATAAACTGTAGTTTTACAGAACAGTCTCAGTAGTATCAATTTCTGTCAAAAAACTTACTCATTAGACCTGCTTAAATAATTTTTGAGGGTACCTCTGAGATTTTTTTGCAGCAGTTTCAGCTACACAGTGAAGTCCTTGGGGCAGTCAGCAGACAGCGCCCTCCTGCAGCTGGCTCCAGGACTAGACAAACTGCTACTAAACAAGGCAAACATGAACCTTCCTGCAGATTGTGGTTCAGAAGAGGTGTAAACTCAAGCCTGGATTAGAATTTCAACCAATTCAGTCTCCCTAATTGGATGCTTGGTGTGGTTTATTTTCTGCAGGGGAAAGGGGAACTAGGACTGAGTTGATAATTAATCAAGGCAAACAGGATTTGACCCACCTGCATTGCCCGATGGCCTTGCTCTATCACAAGAGGAACTCGTGCACCCACATGGCAGCATCTGTTATGGAAACAGCCCTTCATCTGATCTTCCTTAATCTTGGGATTACTCTGCCCTAGTCAATCTCAAATGCAGAAGGAGTGATTACACATCAAAAAGTAAACTGCCAATCCCAGGTAATGGTCACTGAGACTCAAGAGTTCCACTCTGAATGCTACAAGAAGAGGTAGACCACATGGATTTATGCATTCAGATATGCACAGAGCGATGGATGGAACAAGTCCCACATCTGCAGAATCCAGCTAGATCCCAGCAGGCTGTTAGCACTCAGCATTATCCCAAAGCCAGCACTTTGACCCTCATGTCTCAGGTATCTGCTCCTCTGTCTGCACCAGCTCTCACTCACCCTGTAAACTCACTAATAAACCCTCCCACTGGAAGCCCCACTAAAACTTTCATGTGCTCTCCAAACTCTGCACACTTTGTGGCCAAGTTGTGGAAAGCTGTTCACCTTTTACCATTCCCATGCTGACATTTTACAGGACCCCTCTCAATCTTAACATTTTATGCCTTCATTCCAGTTGTGTGTTGCTTTCATATCATCAATCAAAGTAGCTCAGAGCTTTGATTAGTCTTAAGCACCTCAAGTTAAAGAAAAAAAAAAAAAAAACTGGCAGTGTGGTTTTAATGTGCTGTAACAGTCTGGTCCAGAAAAAATACTATTGTCCACATCTTACTGCAATCCCAAACCTGAACATTTCTCACTTAAAAAGTGAGAGAACATGCAGACTCTGTGTTTTTGCTAATATATATTTACAGATCTAAGGAAATCTTAAAACTATCCACTTCTTCCATAGGATTTGATAGACTGTAATATAGTTCTCAGTATCTAATTCTCACTTCTTTCTGTTCCAAAGCAAAAAACGAGGAGGCAACCGTGTCACACTGAAGTATAAGAACATTTTCCAATAGAGCATTAATTGGCTGGTCACCACTGAAACCTGCTTGGGCAATCTTCCATCTTTATATCCATGGTATCACCAAAAACGGGCTAGCAGGGATAAATGTCTTGCATCAATGAACATTTTTCCTTCTAAAAATAACTTGTACAGCAAGAAAACCAGCTCCATTTAAGTCAGTTGCAAAATTGTTCATTTTAGCGAAGTCAATTTTTCACTCAGAGAAAACAATTCCATAGAATTTTAGATGGCAGCTTATGGAGTAGATAAAGCTTAAGGAATGCTTGAGGAAAAGGTAGCAGACATGCTGTGTTTCTCTTTTCTTTCTTTTATTTTTTTAATATCCTACAGATTATCTGTTTCTCAAATATGGTTTAGACAATCAACACCATGTATGAATTTATTCTCACTAAGCAAACTCTCCATCTTCTTATCATTCAGAGCTGTTTTCCCAGTGAAAACAAATCAGTGGCTTCGATTCAGCTGGTGCTTGGCTTCTTTAATTAAAGTGTGCATGTCTTAACTTGAATATCTTCAACAAAATTTCAAGCTTTCTTTTCTCTATCATTCTCAAATATTTTAATATGTCACATATATCACTCTGTTTCCAACACTGGCTGCCAAATACACACAAAGCCAAATCTTCAGCTTTCATAATTTGCATACAAAATCCCGCAGCATCTTTCCATTTCTCAGCAAAAATTTTACAGTCAGACACAGTAGTGAGTTCCCGTTTTGTGGGACTCCATTAATTTTATGAAATATGCTGACAAGTACTTATAAGTATGACATAAATATTATATGTTAAAATAGAAGTGGACTTGTCAAATAAGAGGCCATTTTTCTATGCATTATTAATAACAACCATTTATACTCTATAGTGCCATAAAGGCAAAGCAAGTTATGTAGACACATTCTCTTCCTGAAAATTTTTACAATAGGAGATAAGGTAAATCTAAGTCACTGGGCAATTATGCAAAAATGAAAAGAGCATAGAGAGATCAACAGTGAAAAGAGTAAAGCAAAATGGGTCACTGAAAGCATTGGGTTGAAAGGAAGATGGCAAAGAGACAATGACATAAGTTACAAACAGGATCTGCTACATCAGGGAAGATGATCCTTGAGAATGGTAAGGTACTTCAGAATGGAGGAGGAGAAGGAATCAGAGATAATGGGTATGAACCACAAACTGAGCACTTCAGAAGCATCATCTTCAGACAGACCAGGAATTGAAAAATGGCACTTCCTTTCAAGGACTGAGGCTCCCAGAGCAGACATGCTGCAGAGGAAAGCTATAGTGTGCCTGTTCTGCATCTGCAGGGGCACCAACTTTGAAAACCACACATTGAAATCAGTAATTGAAAACATTTACTACAACTAGAAATAATTAAAACATTCGCCAAATATTACCCTGCGCTGCAAGCTGGCCTCCTGTCCTATCACAACTCCAAAATTCCCCTTCCTCATCATGGTGCCTCCATGCATCTCTGTGCTTCCCCCTGGCACAGGAGGCTGCTGGATGGCTGAACACCTGCTTGCCCATGGAAAGCAGTAAATTAATTCCTTGTTTTGCTTTGTTTGTGTGCACAGCTTTTGTTTTCCCTGTTAAAGTGTCCTTATCTCAATCCGTGAGTTTTCTGGCTTTCACTCTTCCAGTTTTGTCCCTGATCCTGCTGGTGGGGGAATGAGGGAGTGGCTGCCTGGGGTTAAACCACAACACCTGGAAAAGTTGCAATTATTTGTGCGTAGCTTTCCTTTCCTGGGTTATTTATTCTCTGTCCCTAGCTTCTACACTTCATATTCACTTGAAGCCCTCACTGGATTTGTCCTTTCACTTGGAGGTAGGAATCCAGAGGCATTCTTTAAGTAAATCACCAAGAGATGCACACAAACCTTTAAAGGTTACAAGAGATGGAGACTTCCCTGAGCTCACACAGCTCTTTCCTAACTACCTAGACCTCAAGCATTTGTACAGCTTTCTACACTGGAATCATCTTTTTTTTTTTTTTTTTTTTTTTTTAAATCCTGGTGGCAAATCCCAGCCCAGGCTGCAAAGCATAAGGATTAGCACTCAGGCTCAAGCGACCTCTGGGGACTTCAGCAAGTCCCAGGCTGAAACTCTTTGTAGTGTTTAGCCAAGAGCCTCAAATTGTTATGGACAACAGTATTCACAGATCTGCAGCATGAAGAGCTGATTAAAAGACCAGAAGCAGCCCAGGTGTGGTAGCACTGACACAGCAGCATCTTTGGAGTAATTTAGGGGAATGTTATAAAGAGGCACACAGTATCTTTCTCTCTCCAGTTACCAGCCATAATGTGTAAATAATTCATTAAGAAAGGGCAGCCTGCACATAATCACCACTCAGAGGAACCAGAGAGCCCACAAAAATGAAAAGAGAAACAATCATTACATTAATTACTGATAATCCAAGGTTTAGCAACTCCATTTCATATTAAAATGGCCCAGCTTCAAGAAGTCTGACGTAAACACTTCTTAGGAAACAAAACACCAGTAGAAATGAGCCAGTCTCCTCGCTTACCTTTTTCAAGAGCCTAAAAATGCTGAAAATGACCGTGCTAGACAAAAAAATGGACATTTTATGGGGTTTAATCCATTGACACCAATAAACAAACATTACCCACATTGCAGAACTAATGCATTTTTGCTAGTTCCATAGATTTTTATAAAGCACCTACTTGAACCTTTGAAAGCCAGAGGCCATCTCAGAGCTAATCCAGAACTCCTTTCTTGCTCTGCCTTCAAAACTAAAACACACACCACTACTGCTGTCTTTCTCCACAGTGGCAGACAAGGTTACAAGATTCTCCAAAGTCAGCAGTGCAGCATCTTTGCCTCTTTTCATGCCTCCTTTTTTATTTTTTTTGTTAATTTTTACATCCACCTCATCCTTGCCCAAGTCTCTTATCTCAAGCAATCTCCAAACCTTGAGTGGGAGCTGCAGTTCAGCCCACACCACAGAGCAGAACCCTGCCCATCCTTTAACTCAGGGATTTTCACAACATTTTCACTAGTAGCAGTCCTGGAAGGAAGTTCCCAGGCACATTTTATTTGTGCCTTCAGTTCAGCTTATTTGTCCAACAAGTTAGGTACCTTAGAAGATGACGGCCTACTCCCACCGGCCCTAATCTTTTTATCTTATTATTTTATAACTTTAAAACCAAAGGATATTTGCTTTTCTTTCAAGATTACTTTCCTCTCTGTCCCCAGGAAAGATGTGAATACTGAAATATACTTGGAGCAAATATATCAGCCACAGGAGAAGGAGAGGAGGAAATGCTCTTAGTCAAAGATGGTAATAGAGCAGCACCACACCACAGTCCTATTTTCTGGTGCCTCACTGGGGGAGAACAAATCCCTCTATAAACTCTCCATGAATTAGATCTGTATTTACAGGAGGCAGCATGTACACCACACACACACTAAATGACTCACCCGAGGTTACAGAGCCAGGCAGTCAAACCCCCTTCGCACAGCTGCCAATTCTCAACTCCACTCAGCTTTCCAGCTGCTAAACAATAATCTTTTTCCCATCCCCATGTAAGACATGAGCCAATTTTACTTTTATGAGACTAAATTACCTCTATTCATCTCCTGTCATGGTAAATGAGTTACTAGTGAACTCTCTCATTTCTCAAAATTTCATTCACAAATGTCTTTATAATTCTGTTTACCTGTACGTGAAGAGATACATGCTATTTATACAAGCATAAATCAGGTATGATTTACTTTGCATTAAGTTGCTGTTTCTTTTACTGCTGGAGAAGAAACTAGTGTAAGTAATAAAAGCAAGCAATTTTTTTTTTTTAATAGACTATGGCTAATATGTCTTAAATGGGAAAGGGTTTCTGGAGTTAGACTCAAAGAGATAACACCATGTAGCAGCAAGCACAGCACATGTCCCTCAACATGTGGGAACCGACTTAGGACACCTCCTGCATCCTTTCTTTGCATTCCCTGTGAGGGAAAGAGGGAAGGCAAATACCGTGCAGACTGCTCCACGAGCATTTGGGTGCAACCAGGAGTCGGCAGCACAAGAGTGCAAGAATAACCATAAATAAATTGGTGCAAAGAAATACTCAAAGGGATAGCAGGAGAGACCAGTCTTCATCTTCCGCTATGCACAATGAGACAGGGCAGCAGGTAAATGGTCATGGCCTGACAACACTCCTAGAAAAACATTAGATTTCTATCCATAATCCATTTCTAAATGGTGATTTAGTCGGGCCATGTTGGTTTGTATCTCTCCAAGGGCTTTCTAACCTCTCAGGTTGATATCAGACTATTTTTTACCAGAGATAAAGTGCTCCAGTTCCACTAACAATCGCACACCATAAAAATGGAACATTAAGAAAAAGGAGAGGGGATTTATGACAGCTTTTGATCCCACCAAATGTACTGGTGGTAAATCAATTGGGAATATGGAGCTGCTCATTTTAGGAAAAATAGGAACCCCACAATCAGACATCAGTAACTCATGGCAGCACTGCTGGTTGCTCTCAGCAAGAGGGACATCAGGGAGGGGTGGGCAGGCAGCTGCACCCCAGCAGGAGCTGCAGCATTTTGGAGGCAGCAGCAAGGGAACTAAGCAGGTTGTGCTGTGCAAGGTCAGATCTTTAAGGAAGAACCTTTGAACCCTTCTTTAAGCCAAAGAGAACAAGTAACTCCTTAGCATCTATACCTGCAACCAAGTTATTTTTCCCTTGTGGGAATGCCCAAAATGTGCCAGGTTCTTCTCCTAGCCTGAGGAAACTCCTTCCATTGGCAGTTTATAATTTAACAAAATGAAAATTAAGTCTTAATTACCAAATAAGCATCTCTTATGCCTATGAAGTTTTTTTTTGCTTCCCCTGTCTTTCAGACTGTTTTTTTACCTTTGATAAATTGGAAACTATAGTCACATCAGCATTCCTGTTGCCAAAAGTTAAAAAAAATCTTTGTAAGAACCCTATAAAGAAGATGAATACTTAACAATTTTTTCTCCTTCGCTAAAGAGAAATAAGCAAAGCCCTAGAAATTGTTTAGGTTTTTGTTTTGTTTTGTTTTTTTGTTTTTTTTGTTTTTTTGGTTTTTTTAGTTTTATTTAAGGGCAGGTAAGAGAGGAAGAAAAGGACCTTTTACTAAAAAGTAAGTCTACTACAGTTCAATGGATTTAGAATTCCCCAGTTTTCAATTAAAACCTGGATCTAAGTAACAATGAATGCCAGTTGGAAAGCCTGCATTCATCTGAAAACAGAGACTAATAAGTCCAGAGCTTTCCAAACCCATCATATTCAGCAGCCTCACAAGGGATGGAGAGGAACAGCACAGACCTGCTCTGCCAGCTGGGCTGTCAAGTGGCTTTTATTTCCCTGTGCGAGAGAGCAGGAAAGGTGTTGAGCAGACAGATGATGAAAAGATGGGGGGAGGAGGGCAGAACATCAGAGGAAACAAACTCATAAGAATAATTTAATTTAGAACATAAAATTAATCCAACAAAATAGAGGAACAGATGCGAAGGGATTTGAAACTCCTTCTTGGATCGTATCCCCTTAACTTTTTTATGCTCACAATCTGAATGTGATCTTATTTATTCATAATATTGAAACCATATTAATTGAGCAATAAAATACTCCAGACAGCTTGTTGTTAGGATTATTTACATACTGTCTGCGTTAAAGGGGGAGGAGGAGAAACTAGTATCTCCATCCTGAGAGGTGACTAAAAGCTAGAGGAAACAATTCCAGGCTTTTTATAGCATGAAGGATTCCTCTTTGCTGTTGGAGCACTTGCCACAGACAGTTTTTCAAAGGACTCTGCTAATTAAGATATGTACTCCTACAAGCAAATATTTGGCTGTCTCCATGCTGCTATCTCCCCTGTGAAGTTGATAAAACCAAGGCAAACAGAGGAATAAGGAGATCTGAAAAGTTTCCCCTCTCTGACCCCACTAAGGAGACTGAAAGAGGCATCTGCACTAACCACGAGGTGATTGGTACAGCAAGGACAAACAGATACAAATCTAGATGAGCCTTCTGGAGAGCCTGCCAAGGAACACTCTGCCTTCCCAAGCAGAAGATGCGCCACTCTTCACACTGCCCTAGAACTGATGTGTGACCTTGGGCAGCAAACTACTGAACCCGAGGGCATTTGGGTTTGCCTCCAAGGTGGCACAACAGAGGTCACATCACTGACTTCCTCAGCTGGCCAGGCCTGCCTGCTATTAAAGAGCCGTGGTGTGCAGGACACAGATTAATTTTGCCTATACAAACAAACTTGACCAACAGAAATTAAGAGCAGGAAAAGAGGAGGGAGTTCATCAAGAGGTACTTGCTTGAATACTTGGGGCAAAGGTGGCAATATGAAAGTCATTTTCTCTCCACACAAAGGGAGCTCACTTTACAGTCCTTGCACCGCCTTCAAGTTTAGCAGACACAGTTCCACAAGCTCTTCCAGAAGGAAAGAAATAAGCTCTGCTTCTATTGAAGCTGGATTCACATTTAAGGGACACCGCAGATCTCACAGGTACTTAACAAGCAGGGGTCAGGCCCTCATGTCTGTGCAATTTACTGAGACAGATGCATCTATGATCCAGGTGCCTTCACTACTTCCTAATTGTTTTCCTTTGGAGAAGGATGAACCATTACCACCTGAGCTTTTCTTCATGGTTTCAGGCTTCCTAATCCCATGTACCAGCCAGTCCTTGCAGAGCAGTAAGGAATTGCAGGTGCTTGAGTAAGTACAGCAGAGAGGGGAAGCTAGAACCTAAAGCCTCTCATGGTCTGAGCTCAGTGTCTATGACCAGCAGTAGCTGAATGATGCTTGAGAGGGCAGAAGACAGATAGCAAGAGTTTGTATGAGGAAGACTCAGCCAACTCAGTCACGCTGAGAGCCCTACACATATATTACGGTAGTTAAGAGCAGAGATTTAATCGCTGCTGTGGACAAACTGTTATTGTCTCTGTTGTAAAGTTTATACACATCTTTTCTCTTGCAAGAGAATACTGTTTTATTGATGACCCTTCAGAGACTACTTGGAGGAAGGAGACTTCATTGGTAAGGAAAAAAAAATTCAGTCACCAGGCTGACAAAATGGTAAGGTGTAGAAGTTATTCTGTCTAACTTTGGATACAGCTGCTCAAAAGGATCTTCCTGCCCTGAATCACTTTCAAGGATGTTGTTTTTCTTCCCTAACTGAAATATTTATATTGAAAACTGTACTCCACCTTGCCCTCAAATAAGCATCAGTCACAGGAAGAATATATAGGCAATATATTCCAGGCCACAAAAAGCCAGGAATTGTTTCCTCTAGTGTTTAGTCACCGCTCAGGATGGAGCCACTACTTCCTCCTCCATCCCCTTCAACATGCACCATATGTAAATATTCCTAACAACAAGCTGTCTGGAGTTTTTTATTGCTAAATTAATATGGTTTCAATATTATGAATAAACAAGATAGTCAGATTGCTGTGCTGAAACCGAGAAAGCCTTTGTTCAGTCAGTCATAGAAAGAGAAAACACTGAGGAATGAGTAGAAGAGTTTCTATCAGAGCAGGAGATTACTGATCTAACCCAGTTATCTAGGAGGCCCATGTCTGAAATGCTATTTTAAATTGTGTCATTACACAGTAAGGAATTAGAATTATTCATCGTGTCTAACCTAACCTCATTACAGCTTCCACTGGGAATAATTATTTCAAAACATTTCTTGCTCTTCAGAACCTAAGGGCACAATTATTGAGTCTTCCTAAACTTGGCTCAAATGACTTCTCTAAATTCTAGGCAGCTGCTCTGGCTCCCAGAACGAAGCGAACCTACCTAAGAACTAATCTTATTTGCAGCAAAGAAACATAGACAGCTGCTTGATACATTCACCCGCCTGCCTGGCCCCCACCATCACATCACAGCCTTTGGCTGTATTTCTCACATACCTTTCCATCCCAAAAATGCATTTCCCCAGGTGAAGGACCCACCTTTCAAGTCAGGACAATGTTACTGCTACCAGGCATTTACAAAGCAAACCTGCCCAAAATCAGGGGCTTTCCTACTTTGTTTGACCCTTCCCTGCAGAAATGGAAGGGCAGTGAAATGTGTGTCATCGTACACAATTTACAACTTATGTATGTTTTGGAGAAACTTCTCACACACACACCCCCACCCAGCTTCTGGCAGAAAAAGCTTTTCTAAAACAATGGTTCATAGGAAGGACAATATGGACAATACTTTATTTGCAGAAAATGGGTCATTGCAAATATTTCTTTCAACATCTTGTCTGATTTGTGAGGATCAGAGCATACTTTTTAAGAAATGTGAGGTCAGCAAAAAAACTGCATAGGGTGCTGGCATTAATGTTAGCACAGCTGCATGAGATTATCAAATTGCTGTTTAAAGGCATAACTGGAAATGATATCTCAGTAATATTTCAGATTCTTTTCACGAAGATAAAGTTCCAATGAAAAGATGTGCTGTGCCTTCTATCAATCAGGTCTTGACTTGTCTGATACCATTTTCTCTTTTATATATAAATTAGCCTATTCAGATCTGACCTTTGTCCTATCAAGGATTTTTAATGTCTTTTTAAATGGATCTAGAGAGCTGATATGCAAAGAGAGTTGAGGTGGAAGATATTCTCCTCTGTTGTTTTAAACTCAGATGATCTGTCTGCTGAAAAAAGGCACAGTATATCTTCAGCTCAGGAATAGTCTTTTACATTCCTCTGATCTAAAATTATGACCAGTACAAAATAGGTATAAATATTGTTTCTGTTTCCCAGTAAGCTACTTAAGATGTCTGGAGACAATTCAGAATTGAAACAGCCTCTCCTGAAATTAGCAGACATATAATTGTTTCATCTGCACAAATAAACAGATTGTGATGCATTTCCTGATTAGCCAGAAAAGCCCAGCAAGACAAGATTAAGTAAACCAACAGATGTAAAAGCAAGACATAATATCTCATCTAAGTGAAATATTGAAGTGCTAAATAAAATGAATGAGGACAAAGGCATTTGTAAAAGAGGCCCAGTGTTTGTCTGTATGCTTCTTCATTTTCAAAGCTCTTATTACAGCACAAGTCATAAATAAATTATATTTTGCTTTTATAGAGTTCCAGTAACCATCATTTGGTAATTAGGTCTGTTATCTCAGATTTGCAGGGATTTCAAGCTACAACATTAATGCATTACACAAGTCCAGACGACTTCAATTCATAACAATATAAATAAGCACAATATAAGCACTAAAAACAATACAATCACACCACCAATTTTCAACAATACAAAACTTTGTGTTTGAGCTTTGACCAGTGTGCCCCAGAAACTTTGGTCTGCTGTTTGAAAGTTGACCTCTCATTTAAAACATGTGAAACAAAGACTATTCCTGTTAATGAAGGAAATGGGCAAGGTTTCCTTTCAATGCTCTGCTAACTTCTTTCAAGAAAAGATAATTTTTGACATTCATTCAGGAAACCTTTTATTAGTACTGAGAACTCTGAATGATCCTACTTCAGTAATCCTACTTGTTTTCATCAAAGAGGATTCAGGAATAATGTTTTCAACATATGCATATTTTCATAGCATGGTCTATATTTATATCAACAGCCCAGCACTGTCATTACACTTAACTGGGAAAGTGTGAGAGGAACAAAGATTGTACCAGCTTTTCAATGGGGTACATAGATCTGATTTTAGGAGGCTTAGGATTGGTGGGTGTGGGGTTGGTTTAGCCCTGCACTCAGCACTGTAAAATTCCAACCTGGTCCAGTAGCACATTAAGCACATTTAATTAGAAGCAATTGTGTGTGAAATGTTTAGCACCCACTCATCGCTGCCACAGCCTCTGCAGTGTGTGTGGGTGAGCTCTGACAGGGCTGTGCTGCCACCCTCTGTCCTCAGCCCTCCAAGTATCAGCAGTTAATATTGGGGTGATATCAACTTCTCTTCAAGCTGGGAATGTGGGAAGGTTAAAATCTACATCATACAAGCAGCTGATGTGCTATCTGAGCATGAGGGATCTTGTTACACTTCCCAAACGTATTAAGGCTTGCCGAGCATCCTATGCTATCCATGACACTGTGGTTGCAGCACCATTTGGAGGCCTGTAGTAAAATGTCTTAGAGGAAGAGCCTTGATGAAGCAGCTTGTGGGTACCTGCAGCTGCACTCAGCATGTCAAAACCAGAGCAAAACCCAAAGTTGACCCCACATTCATATGGACAGAACCAATTCTGCTCTGGTGATATTGTTTAGGTCCTTAAGGTCACCAGGTCTGCTTTATCAGTCCACATTTGCTCCGTGATAGCCTTTAGAAACAAACAAACTTAGGCATTTTTGCATCCGTATGTTTCCTGGATTTCAGGGTGTGTTTATTCAGTATGACTCATGTTTGAAACAAGTGGAGAAAGGCACTTTCCTTTGCAAGTCCCAAAATGTCCCAAAGGACCACTGCTTTGCAAGGCTTGTCACTGTAAAGAGAGGCTCAGGATCTTCCCTGCCACACTGACAGGCACTGACTGGCCCTGGGTATTTTCTATTAAATTGAGAAATGGGCTACTTTTGCCACAGGATCCTCTCCCAGACTGGACTTTTGGAAGGATTTCAACTGCACATTTGTGATTTTGTGAGGGAGGATGGAGCTGTTAATGTAGATGGAGATTTGAAAAACAACACAGACCCTAAACCATTAAGGAATGGAGCAGTATCTTAGTCAAGAGCAACGGCAAAGCAACTTCCACCTTCCTGTCTAGAGAGTGCCTGGCTCCAATCCTTCAATTCAATGCCAAATAACTCCTCTAGTTCCATGTTTAAGCAGGTTTTATGAAGAAATCAAGAACCTTGATGAGAAAGACTAGATTAAAATACTCTGAGTAGCAACTAGGTCAAATACACACCTTTCTGGCCTAGCTAGGTAGCAGCAAGGAAAGGAGCCCTGTGGCTGGTGACATGGGAGACCTGAGCAGAATATAAACAGCCCAATAGCACCTTCAGTCTGTTAAACTCACTTTTCCATAAGAACTGCCAATGCCTCTTTTGAGGCATTCTGTGTGCTCTGAAAAGAGTGCATAAAGCAGATCATTAAGCTGAAAAGAAGGATAAATGCCAATAAAACTTTCTCTTTTGTGTTCTTTTTCCACAGGAAGGGGAAAAACAGACTGTAACTACAACAATAAGCTGGAGTCCAGAGAAAATTGACTGTTTCTCAAAAGGCTGTCAAGCATTAACAGTGTTTTATTATACAGCAGTAAACTTACATGGAGATGATTTTACATGGTGTTAGCAGTGCTCCAATGCTTTGTGAAGCCTAACTTGAAACACCTAGGCAGAGCTTTGCAAAACACAGGGAAGGGGTGGGGAAGACCTTCAGGGTGGGACAAAATCATTCCATGATATGTAGTTATTTCTAGATGGCTTTGCAGCATCCTATTTTCCCTTTAGTGTTTTGCTGTTTCTGCTCATTTTCAGATTGTCTCCCCCACAGCACTATTACACCTTTCAATGTTTGGAAGTCATAAGTGCCCTTTTACACTCATTAGGCTCTCAGCAGAAAGCGGCTGAGAGTGGAAAAATAAGTCATGGTGTCAAAGTGTCTGGCAAGAAAAGAAAGCAGAAATTATGGAAGGAATTCAAAGAAAACACAAGGGAGAGCGTCAGCCTCTCCTTCCTGGGCAGGGGAAGAGTTCATAAATCAGCCACAGGTCACTACACAGTTGCTGAAGCCAGCCTCCCATTAGCAGGCTGCTAAGCTCTGTTTGGGTGGGAAGTGGAAGAGGGCAGAAAAGCACGTTCCCCTTTCACAGCTGCAGCTCCCAGTCGTGCCAAGCAGAATGACAAAACCACTATCATCTTACAGTTAGGAAGGTCAGCTTTGTGGGTGCTTGTGGCTTTATCACAAGCTGTGAGGGACATACCAAGCAGTGGACAGTTGTGTGCACACACTCACATACAGAGGTAAAGGTGAGATCTAAAGACATTCTACTGTGCATGGACTTGTGAGGCTAAAGACACGTTGTAAAAACTGTAATAGGAGTGACTCCACTTGGAGACCTTGAAATCACAGCCCTTAGAAAGCCCCAGGAGATATGAGTAATGCATGTGTTCATTTGCATCCCCACTAGTATATAAAATTTTCTGCAGAAGGGAATCAACATTTTCACTTAAACCAATGGCAGCCTCTCTCCTAGAGGAAAAAAAACAGCCTTGTACAAAAATAGCCTGTATTCATTGACCCTAAGAAAGAGGCAAATATTGCTTTTTTCCTCCTGTTGCTCAACAGCAACTTCAAAGTAGCTCTTAGAAGACAGAATATTCCTGGCCCTCTGACACAGAACAGCTCCTTCCATTTTTCTCCTTGCAAATATATTTGGTTTTCCAAACCAAACCACAAAGTGCACCACCAGCATGAAATCAGGGTCTTGACTTTGTATTCCTTCCCCTCTGGCTGTCAGCATAAACCTCAGGCTTCACTGGTTTTATCTGCAACTACTATCTCAACACCATTTCTCTATCATACTTATTATCTAATTATTTCCAGTTCAGTTTTGATCCTTCTCAGCAAGAAAATCCCTTCTGAAATTCCAGGTGGCATCTTCCTAGGTGAAGTCTGTATTGGTCAGGTTTAACTTATTTTACCTTGTCTCAGTTTGTTAGTTCTACTACATCCTTATTCATAAATGTTTGCAGACTTAGTCATGACAGCTGAGCATTCCCTGTGGGTCAATAATCTGTTCTCAACCTTCTATCTTCCATGAACACATTGAAAAAAAGGAAACAAAAATTTGCACGTCCATGTAAAAGTTATTTGTACTTTGAGTTTCTACAACACCTGTAACAATGAGGTCTCCATGTCCACTGAATACTGTGTGAAAGACTACTGTCTCCTCTGCTCTAAAGCTGCTGTCTGACTTTTATGGTGTGTCTCTTACTCCTGGTGAGGGGAACAAAAAGGCTTACGAGTAGCAGTTAACTACAGGAGATATGTGTGCAGACCACAGATGCTGAAATAAAAAGGATGTTGTCCTTTCCTACCAACTTTGGCATGACCTTTTTCATCTCCATTATTTAAAGGTCCAACCGAACACCCAAATTGCTCAAATATAGCAAGGTGAGTGTCTCCCTCCCTCCCTCCCTCCCTCCCAACCTGCCATCCCATAGTTTGCCATTGTTAGGAGGCAATCTGTCAGTGCCTGTCGCTTCTAAGGCTGGACTTAAATTTTCTTCCAGCAGTCAGACTTAGCTGGCAGGGAAGGTGACAGGCTGACAGCCTCCTGCTAGTACTAAGGCACTGTCTAATGCTCCTGCTATCAGAGCTTATTTTACAGAGGAGCCTAGAGATAATTTTTCAATTTGCTCTCCAGTAAATCAATTGCAGCTCAGTAATCAAGACAATGGCTGTAAAATGCAATGTGTGCAGTGCAAATGGAGTGAAGGTTTCACGCTGCTAATCTGAATCAGAGCAGGGTAACAGTGTTTTCCCTTAAGCCTATGGAAACCCCAGAAGGGCCTCCAAATGAATGGTATGAATAGGTGAATGGGTAGAAGCAAATTACTACTGCTGATACTCTTAAAGATTCTTCTTGTTTCAGATGAAACTCCCAGTGAAATAGTGTAGACAGGCTTTAGTAATAGAGTGAGACATGGAAAGGCCTTTTAACAAAAGGACTGAAGGAAAATTTGGGGCTGTTGTAAATTGGGCAACAATTCACAGACATCACAGTTGCTCTTCTCTTAAAAGACCTTTGATTCAAACATAGCATCCTAAAGGTAGCTCCGTCATTGCCATGTCAGTAATTCTCATGTGAATAGTTTGGAACAAGGTTCTGTCTGGATTTTCGGAAGGAGGAAAACTCGGAGAAATACAGCAGAAAAAGAAATAAAATATAGGTACCTGATACTGTGGCCTTAAAGTGTAAGAAAAACTTTGTGCAAAGTCTTCTGTGGTAGAGAGGGTTGTCAATTATAAGCAAAGTCCTTCCTGATTATTGTTTCCAAAAAATCAGGTTTTCTCCAAGACTCAAACTTCTAAGAGATTGTTTGTGAGCCCCCAAAGTTTGGCTGACAAAAAGGTTTCAATTTCACACAAAACAAGAAGGAAGATTCTATACACTGCACTTCAAGAGATACAGAGTTCCCTCGTAAGCCATCATTTTCAATTCATTAATCATTTATATATCTAAGTTTACATTCAAAAGATTTACAACCAAAAAGTTTGAGGATGTCATAGCAAACTTCTCTTTCCTTTACTCTGAACTGCATGAGTAGGCTGGAAAATTACATGTCTTACTAAAGTAGGGAGGTGAAAAAGGATTTTAAAAAGGAATAGATAACCAATTTCCATACTAATGTCACGGTGCAGATAACTGAAAAGGGCTACACCAGTAAATATAACTTTTTCCTACAAGCAAAGGCCATACTTTATAAAAAAGAAAAAAAGGGGGAAGAAACCCACAAGTTTTTTCACAGTTTACACACATATTCCTCAGGGTTGAGTAAAGCAACTCTTCACTAACAAACTTCCAACAGACTACACCTGAATATAATATATTCCTATGTTCAAAAGGTTTTACCAAAAGGAACTTTAAATCCTGAGCAGTTACAAACATGTTAGAAAAGGAACAGCCACAGAAACAAGTTAGTTTGTTGCCTGCCTAGAAGTTGGCATCAGTGTATCTTGCATAGACCCTGTAACTCCCCGTGGGTAGGAGGTGTTCAGCTATCCCCAGGAAAGGACAGCTCCATCACACTAACAGTGATTTGGGAAGACAAATGTCATCACTCTGTACCCCTCTTTCTTTCCCTGGCTTTATATGCTGAATATGATGCCATATGGTAGGGAAAATCCATTAAATTTGCCAGGGTCAGTTGTCCTGGTTGTGTCCCCTATCAGCTCCTTGTGCACCTCCAACCTCTTCTGCTGAGAGGCAGAAAAGGCCTTGACACTGCGCAAGCACTGCTCAGCAGAAACTAAAACATCCCTGAATTATCAACACTGCTTCCAGCACAAATCCAGAACGCAGCAGCATGCCAGCTACCATGGAGAAAATTAATTCCATCACACCGGAACCCAGCACAGACATCATGAGTCAGTGCAGGTTTTCTAGTATTGCAGTATTTTCTCTCCAAGCCAGTCATGTATCCTCACATTTAATACTAAAAACCTGAGATCAGAGCTTCTCTCTTCAGTGGAGATACAAACCTTAGTCTCATATATCACAGGGGAGGCCTTCCTGTTCCTCCAGTATAATTCTCTCATTTTCTAATTTATTGGATTGGTTGGATTTTTTTTTTTTTACTCCTGGAGAAAAATTGAAAACAGGTGAGTTAGGAAACTAAACTGGAGCACCACACATAGAAGATCCTGTTAAAAATTAATCCATGTGAGGCACAGTGACTGACCTGTGAAGTACCCATGCAGCAGTTCTAGACTTTTAGGTAGGTTATATTTCACCCTGGAGGAGTTATTAACATTTTATCGGACTGTGTGTCAAGTTCTAACAGAAAAACGAAAATAAAATGTTTTCCTTTCCAGCAGATCAGAAAGTATCACTGCTACCTCATACCATCTTTTAAACAGAACTTCAAACTGTTCTACATTTAAAACAGCAGTTCAGGTTATTTCCCATTTTGCCTGATTAAGGCAGGAACCTCTATAATAAGAATTTTCAGGTACTTTTGCAACTTCAATGCAGTAAGTTAATAGTCTCTACACTGAAGACCTAGTGCTCTTCTCTGCCAAGATCCCTCTTAGGCAATAACTTGGACTTTGGGGGCATTAATAGCCTCTCTGGTTTCTGCACAATTTCCACAGATCACTGAAGATTATCTCCGTCAGTGACAGAACAGCAGCAACAAGTTGGAGATTAGAACTGAAAGATTCTGTTTCAATGCAAAAGAAAACAGTGTCTCAGAAAATAGATGTGTTCTATTCTAAGAGAAAGACTGATAAGAAAGGCACAAATTCTAAGAAATGTTTTCATATTTTTATTTTTTAAAGAGGGAGGAATTCAAGATTAAAGTAATTGAGCATTGCCCTCCTCACACCCAGAAGAGGGCAAGAGCACAAAACAAAGCACAACACTGAGTAAGTTGGACAAGTTCCAAGGCAGCAGCACCCATAAAGCCTTCAGCAGGTTTTAAAGTTGAAGTGATTATTCAGAAGACAGAATGGGTGAAAAATCACAACAACACAGTGTCACAGCTTTATACATTCGTACACAGAGGGAATGTGCAGGGAAACCTTTTCCCTTGGTACCCATATTATTCTCAGTATGAGAACTGTTTACCTTGGAGTGTTTTATGCCTGGAAAGGCAGTAGCCATTAATCATCATTTCTCAATAGATAAGACTGAAAACTTCTGCCAGTGCCACACCAGAAGTGGGATTTGCCATAACCAGTGGGATTCACAGTATGCTGGCTTATACAAATAACTCTTGGGTCTTTCTGTAGGCCTCCTGTATCCAGCTTTCTGTCCTAGATTAAATCACAGAATACTGAACTTTTAAACTTATCAATATAATCATGGGCTATAAATCCAGTCATTTCAGCCTCATCCTTCATTTTACCCCTCAAGACAATTTGTCAGAGTTAGATGTACAATATGAATAAATTATAAATCCCTGTTTCAAACAAATGCCCTAATCACCAGTGCAGGAGGATGTCTGTAAAAGTAAAGACTCAGTCCATTATTCCTGGTCAAGTCACTCAGCATAAAATAAGTGGAAATCAAGATTAAATGAGCCAGAAGAAGAGCATAAAAGACTGCAGCTCCACATTGACTGTAAGCTACAGTTCCAGTCTATTGGTGGAAAGGATTCATTCTCTTCACCTTAGCCATTATTTGTTTAATTTCAATAGAGAAAATCCTCAAAGCAAAGACTAGAGCTGACAGCATCACCTTGCCAAGTGAGTGACCTCATCATTACACACACTAGACAACAGCTGAGTTTGTTATTTCAATCAGATTCTGCTTGTCTCCTGTTTTTGAGAAGAGATCGTGGCTACTCCGACACAGAAAGGTATATACTGCCAGAGCCTAATCTCTATAGTATCAGCTGTTTCAGACCACCAGCCATATCTACAGCAAAAGATTACAGCCAAAACCTGTAAATCTATACATTTCTTGCTCAACCTTTTTATATTATAGCCCTTTAATCACAGACTGTTGAACAAATCTCAGACTAGGTGGACTGAGCCACACTTACACTTCTATGAAAAGCTGAGGAAGTGAGGATATCTCACCAAAGCTCACGACTCAACAGGAGGGACCATGAATAGGTTATACTAAAATCCATGTAACAGACAACAGAGCTGTTATTGAGATATGTTGGCAATATTTGAATAATGTATTATCTATAAATAAAATATTAATCATCCTCACAATCACTGTGTCCTACTTCTTGTGCCTGGCCAAGAACCTTCTGTCAGCTACCCTGCTACTGCTGGTATGGCACAATCTATGATTCCTGTTCACTCATTTCTCTGCCACTCATATACACACCAATACTGAGAAGTGTAGCAGACACATAGTTCTGAGCTGCTGGAAAACTGAAATTTAGAAAGGTGCTAATATTGCAAAGGTTCCTTATTAACTCACTTTGGGTATTCTGGTCTCCTTTTGGAGTGATTAGGAGAAACACACCTGGTTTGTCTACTGTCATTAATGCAATTGCTTAGTTTTGCCTTGCATCTCTTGATGCTTCTTTTTTTCCCCTGGTCAGTTAGCTGTTCTGAGCCTACTGATACAAGAAAATTATTAAAGCCAAACATTAAATATATAAATGTACTTGTTGGGAAGCAAGTGAAGAAGGCAGGGCAGGCTCTGAAAATAAGATTCCCTGAACCTACAAATAGATATTTTAAAACCCTCACTTCATGAAAGATCATCAAAGGGGATTCAGAAGCAGCATCTCAGGTGTCACACTCTAAACCCACATGTTATTTGCTGTTTTGCATCACTCCTCACAAGTGGGCTTCAACACTGAAAGAGACAAATGTCTGGGAGAGAAGATTGATGTGGTGGAATTCACCCTCAGTCCAAGAATGTAACATGCACACTTTCAAACATAATGATTTTCCCTCAAGGAAACAGCTGGCCAAGGATCACAGGATCAAACCTCTGCATCAATACCCCAGAGGGAGCATGAGCCTTGCAGCAGTGTGTGCATGTGCTTGCAGTCATCAGTAATTCTTATTGGTGATTTGGACTTTCTACATTTGGACTTTCTACAGAGGT
Source organism: Cinclus cinclus (assembly GCF_963662255.1). Classification (NCBI taxonomy): domain Eukaryota; kingdom Metazoa; phylum Chordata; class Aves; order Passeriformes; family Cinclidae; genus Cinclus; species Cinclus cinclus. The sequence goes on along the minus strand of NC_085048.1, from coordinate 48,987,966 downwards.
GCCATTTAGCTTTGATTTTGAGCCCAAAAAAAAGTATATGAGGAAAACAATAATAGAAAGTCCAATTTATCTTTAGAACTTCTACCTCAGAGAGACATTTTCAATTTTCTGGGATCATTCAGCCCCCCAGCTAGCTATCATAAATTCTCACCACCAATCTTTTAGAAGGAGGAATGGTTTGATTTTGATGAAGATGCAAACAATTAAAATAAAATAAAGCCAGGGTACAGACAAAATGGTTGGATGCTACCTCAGCCTTAACCAAAAGAAAGGGAGAGCCTCTTCATAAAACAAAGCATTCAGCCTCCATGTTTTTATAACCTGTTCTGGCACTTCTGAAGTACACCCTCTCTGCAAGGTGCCAGCTCACTGCAGTCACTTCCCTATCGATCCGTCTCTGGAAAGGTCAAGTAGGATGAGGGCCTTTTCCAGTGCTCTTTCAAATCACTTCATTCCTTCCCAGAAAGGGCGAAAGCTCTCAGGTGACACACTAATTAATTCAGTGTTTTCAGCTGTGAAGAACTGTGACATTTATAATTTATTCTGAAAGAAAAAGAAATACAATATAATCCTCTTGAAGACATCACCGCACCCCTCACCAAAATGTTGTCTTGCACTCTTTCATTCAGACAACACAGCAAACGTATCAAGTTTACACTTTGTACATACCTGTATGCTTCTATGTACATGTTCTATGCTTGCCTGTTTAAAGGTGGCTTCAGTGCTACCACATACACATGCACTTATATCAAATAAAATAAATCACAGTATTTCACAACAGTGCCTACAAACCCTTAAGCAGAGCCATTGCAAGCTCTTACTTAAGGACTACTGAAATAATTTTCAAAAAGCAGGGGGTTTGATTTCTGCTGCTTCAAAAACTGTACAGTTACATATTTCAGTTGGTCGTGGTAGAAGTTCAGTTTGTTTTACATTAAAAAAACATGTTGTGTGGTCAGACAGAAAAGTGAAATTTTCCTTCAGGAAATGTCAAGGCAATCCTTGCAAACAAGAGATGCTTATAAGAATATGAGCAATGCAGCGCAGTGAAATTTAGGGAAACTTTCAATGCACTATATATTTAGAATAATTTCTGACAAGTGCCCAGACCTTAGACTAAAAGAAAACAATCAAAATGCAGATATATTTTGTTGTTGTTGTTATTGTTGTGTTCCTAAGTACCTTTGCTTTCCTTAGATGCACTCAACAGGTCTCACTATCTCCCTGGCAGGACAGAACCCTTGTAATGGCTTTAAATGGACAAGGCTGAGCCAACTATTAAAACAGGTCTAGTTCAGATGCAGTCTGTCCTTCAGACAAAGGGATTCCTGTACACAATCTGCCTTCTGTCAACACCAGCAAGCAGAGCAATTCTTCAGCTGAAGGAACCTTACCCCTGGGCCAAGGCAGAACAGAACCATTTACCATGCAGTGGAAGGCCATGACAGCTGTATGGATGCTGGTGCAGGCAGCTCTTGAGTCTAAGTCTCATTGGTAATAAATATCTCTTATATTTTCAGTGGCTCAAGATGTCCTAGATCATTTGGAGAAATAACAACCCTTTAATACTAATGACATTTAAGAATCAGAGTGATTTACTGTAGCATTTCATCAAACTGCTCTGCTTATATTTATATTCTGCTTATATTTTTGGAAAGACTATGTCCTTTCCAGTCTTATGTTGCGAAGTCCTTTGCTGTCCCCACAGCTATATCAAATAATTTATTTTAACAGCAGATCAAGCATCAGTCAAGGCCCTATTGCTTCTTCTGGGAAGTTATTTCTGTAGCTGAATGCTGAATGTGATGGTTTGTAACTTTATTCAATGTTTACTTATCTTATACCTAACAGTTCTGAGTCCAGTATCTTATCCTGTGTCTTAAAACAGGCTTTCTTCTATCACAAAGCTTTGATGGACTTTGGTGTACTTCAAATTGTTAAACATTTTGGTTTTCAGTCTAATCTTCCTAAACTAGGTAAAGTCCTTCCAAGAAAAGCTCTCCAATCCTTCAATGCCTGATTAATTTATTTAGGTTTGAACTCCTATTTCCTGATAATGGCCACTGGAAGTGCCTGTCTGTTATCTTAGACCCATATCTGCCTTTCCCATGACTTCATCAGCCTCAGAGCCCTAGTCAAATATATTTGATCTCTTTCATCCCTTAAAATTCTTATTGTTCCCAGTTTTTTATGTAGCAATGCACCAAATGGTTTCACTGCTATAACTACAGTCTGAATTGTTTCTGATCTATACACTAATTTTCCTACACTAGGCAGTGTTTCCCAAATTTTCTCAGAATTCTAGAGCTAGAAATCCATGCTTGCAATAATACACTGATAGCACCCTTTCATTCATAAATTTTGCCTTGAAAAAGGATCTTTCAAAGAATTATAGAATAATTTAACTTAAAAGGGGTCTCTGGACATCATTTGGTCCCACCTCTCACTCAGAGCAGGGTCAGCTTGGACACATTAGATCTGACGACTCAGGTTCATCTCCACTAGAATTCTGACCTTCTTCAACGGTGGAATTTTATGTCCAGACAACTTGATCCAGTGTTTGACACCGCTCACTTTGGAAAACAAAAAACAAACAAACAAACAAACAAACAAAACAAAAAAACAAAACTCTTAAAAACATCTAATTAGATTTCCCTTGTTGCAGTAGGTGTCCTTCACCTCCTTCCTACCACTGTGCACTTGTAGGTGTGGGCTGTCTTCTACCACCAGTTCCACATTTTTCTATTAATTTGGGTCTTCTCAGGTAATTATTTACACCCTAGAATTGTATCAAGTGAGGAGGAGGACTAATAAAAACAGCATGTCAGCCTGACACAGTGTAGTTCTAGTAAACACATCACATTTCATCTCCTTTTCTATTTATGTTCAAGTTCCCACATACCCTTATTTCAAAGTTGATTATAAAGGCTACTATGTTTTGGCAGTTAAGCAGGCCTATAGCAATATGGATTACATTTCTTTGATTAGTAGCATATGTACTATTTTCCTGATATTTTAGGATAGACTCTAAGCTTTTAAACTCAGATTAACTTTTATTTCCAAACATTCTCATAGAGAATTTTGATTTTAGCCTCATTTAACTGTGTTCTAACTGTACTTTATGGCACTACTTAACTAAAAACTAAGGCAAATTGCTCCCTCTGTTCTGCTGCCATGCAAACACCAATTGCTAGCCTGTTTCTACTGCACAGTACCAGTACACCACCCCTTCTTCTCTTTATTTACTGCTCCTTCAAAGCACACCAGCTACAGCAACTTTTGTCCAAATGTCAGTCCACTTAATAGGCCACATTAGTTAATTCCACTTTAGGTTTAATTGCTTTTACCTAGTTCAGCTCTTCCCTTTCTTTTTACTCATCAGGTCTTGCAACTGCTACCCAAGATAAAATACTTCCAGATGCCTCAGCTACGAAGGTTCCACCTTTACATCAGCATCCAGCTCTCAAACAATGTGTGAATTATCACCAAACCAAGCAAAAAAAAAAAAACACCCTACAGATAAAATACTATGCCCTCAGAAAGGATAATTATCTCTTCAGCAAGAACAAATTTCATCTAAACATCCTTATTTACTGCTTTCTATCCCTCAGTCATCTCAGTAATTGCCAGCTATTTGGCTTTCTAAAGCTTTTCCCTGAGCTGCTCTGCCCCATTTACCCTCAGCATCTAGCTCTATCAGCAAAAACAAGGAGTCCCATCAAGTCAGCTGCAAGGTTATTAGTTTATTCATAACATGGAACTCCCAAAAGGAAACTAAATCTGTATCAAACCTGCCACCACACAACAAACCAACAAATTTTCTTCAGCCAGAAACAAAGCAGGGGACAGGGGAGCAGGAAAGAGAATTGTGCAATGATCACTGCTGCTGTATGGGGGAACCTGTCATGCATACCCACACTTGATCATCACAGCTGGAGCAGGACAAAGAACAAAACATCCTGTGCTGGTTACATGGCAGTGGTCAGGAATGCTGAGGATGCTCTCCCTGCCTATGTAGAGTGCACCCAGAGGGTTGGGCCAAGTGTCCTGCTTCCACCACATGGGTGCTCAGTCCAGGCCTGCAGGAATCAACAATACCCACCACTTCACAGTATTATTCCTGTGATTCCATTGCCTGTAGTACATATACAGGAGGTGCACTGGCTCCCAGGGGTGTCAGACTAGGTGAGTGCTTGGTGCAAAGCCACATGCCCAAGAAATGCTGTCAGTTGTCCCATCACACAGTCAGAGCTGCTGTTCCAGAGAGCTAACAGCTTCCAAGAGGCCTGGGCTACACATAGAATCTTCAGTCTTCATGTGGACACACTTTCTAGTGAGCTTTCTTCTTCCTGGCCTCTGAAAACCTAGGACTATAAAACCAAATTGGTAGATTTTGTTTCACGTGCTCTGTGAACTCCCCCTGCTCTCTTAGCTCCATGACAAAATCTATTTATATTCCCAAGGACATTAAACCAAGTGCCTTGACTCTCAAAAAAAAAAAAAGTCTCACCATTATTTATGTTACAGGATTTCACAGCTGCCTTTTAGCTACCTTTAGTTTTATTCTCTAAAAATTTTCTGAACTCCTACTTCTGTTTACTCAAACTTATGTTTTCTCTCCAGACCTCTAGGACAATTTTAAGAGCTCATTCTACTTTCCACTTCTAATCTTGTAATTTAGATTAGACTTAAGGACTTTCTATATCCCTCCTCTCCTCCTTCTTTATCTTGGTTAAGTGTTGGAGGAATGGGAGTAACCTCACCTTTTTCTCAAATGAGCTGATAATACTTTATTCCCTCTTTCTCTCTCTCCCTTGTCATGTACATTGTCGACTGCACCTGATCATAAAAGAAGTAAAGGAGAGTTTTGCTTGATTTATGTAAAATAAGAGTCATAGATCTCTCCTCAAGATAGGTCTTTTTCTTCATTCAAAAGCCAGAACACATGACCAAAACCTAAAGCTTAAATCTAAGTGAAGCTGAAGTTCTAAAACACACATACTGAACTTATGGCAGTAAACTAAACCTTTATGGTCTCTGAGAAAGTTTGTAGTTTAAACTTTGTAGTACTGAACTAGACAAAACAACACCGGTTTTAGTCACTAAGAACTGTAACACAGAATGTAAGGTATTGTCTCCCCTTATTTTTTTATTGCCAGGTTGTTGCAGGGCGCTTGGCAGTATACCATAATTTAATAAACAGACAAGCTAAAGTTACTTTCACTATTTGTTTAGGTTATACTCTTCACTAATGCAATCTGGCAAAAGTGTTTTGATCTATCCTTTTTTTCAAGATATAATCTGAATTCATTGCAATAAAAACTTTAATTTATTAGCCTAGTTTTACAGATTCATTTATATCTATTAATTCTGAATGTCCTCACCAATACACAAATTACATAACACATAGTAAGAGCTTTAAAGGTACACTAAAGCAAAAACGTTAAAATATTTTCATCAACAGAATTATGATGCTGGTAATACATTTGTTATCCAGGTATTACTGAATTTCTAGTTAAAAAATTGACACCTAAATTTAAACACTAAAAAAGAAGGTAAGTGACGTTCTCCAAGCCCAGCAGTAAATTATAGGATAGCCCAGACTTGAACCCACAATTCCCAGATACTGAATAAGAAATCTGAGCACTTCTGCACATCTTAGGATTATGAAGTCTTCCCATGAGCAGCAAGTGGAGAAAATAAATGTAAAAAAGATGAAGTCCTTTTCGGTAGTGAACAGAAGCACTCGCAGAGTCCCTGAAATACCTTACTACAAAGTCTCCACCATACACACAACTTATTGCAACTGGATTGACAGTGGTTACAATTTCTGACCTAGATCTCAGCAGAGAAATAGTTTTTTATTATGTGAACTTTAGGATTGCTCTGTTAAGTATTCTTTTGGAAAAGATACGTTGGCAAAATTTAAGCACTCATGTTTCATATATGCACCATCTGCATAAGTAACTATCTCCATTTGTCAGGAAAGATTAAGACATTGCTTTTGTGTGACTACAAAAACAAGCTGGCAGTTCACTTCATGATTTAACTATAGTAATTTGATGTACTTCATGCTGATCACTGTTATATTGTACTGTATTATATTTGTTGATACTTTAAGTACCACAAATTGGGCAAAAGAACGTAAACTATAATATGCAGAAGGCAAACTATCATTTGAATCATCATTTATATCTCTCAGTTTGAGTGAAGTGTTTATGAAACACTTAAAATCTAGGGGTAGATATTTTTCTACAAATTGGTGCTGCTCCATTGGCTTCAAGGAGACAGAGTGATTTATGGTACTTGAGGATCAAACATAATACTTCTTAATTTTGCTATGGTTTGCAGAGATAGGAAAATCAGAAGATATTGTCATACTACATCCTTATGAGTACAGAGATTTTTAGCTGGTAAATGTGCCTTAATAGAGGAGTTAAAACCAATACCTGTGAAATGGGATGCAGTTCCCTTATTGGAGTGCAGGAAGGACCTTTAAATATTATAGAAATTATTATTTAGCTTTCTTATGCAGAATGTCAAAAAATAATTTCTTACACTGAAACCTCAGTAAAGTTGCTTGGGTATATTAATTTGAAAAAAAATACAAAACAGTTCATGACTCAACAATTTAATACATCTACTCAAACCCCTTGTGCCATTCCTGTTCTTTTATGTAATGGCTTACATGTTTCTGTAATTACTTGCAGGATGTGTGAAAAACTGCATGAACTACTCTCCTACTATTCTATATGCATTACTGACCAAATCATTATTTATTTAGAAATATTAAGTCAATTTAGTGTTTTTTGTGGGGCTTTTTTGTTGTTTTGTGGTTGGTTTGTTTGAGGAGGTGCTTGTTTAGATTTTTTTATTATCTCAAACATCTTATGATGCATGTAAATTTTTCAGGATGTTTTGGTGCCTAGAATGATTTCAGTATTGCAGAGGTAAATTTTACTAAAGTTACTATTAAAGTTACTTTCCTTTGTTTTATACAGCAAGCTTTAATGCCTTTCTCTTCTATACTAGGATCCACCATATACGTCAATGAGAAAATCCAATACAGTAGTGTGGGAGGAGATATCTTATATCAGCAGCTGTCTTTCCTTTAGAGATTAAACAAGGAGATAGTCCAGCTCAGAAATGCTGATGGTCAACTCTCACTGCCAAACCACTCAAGTTCTGTGTTACAGCTGTAAAGTTTCTGAAGAGCTCCCAATCAAAGTTTAAAAAGTGGTATTGTGTCTTGAATGCGTATGGACTAGAAACTGAACAAATTGACCAAATGGAGCTGAAGAGATGACTACAAGGGCTTACTATCTATCCAGCTTGTCAGTGAACTTTACAGCCAGGAGGAGTTAAATAAATTTAACTTCTCCCTCCTTCTGCTGGAGCAGGAATTCAGTAGTCAAAACAGAATGACAGTTCACCATTGTACATTTTATTGCTTGCTGAGATTTGAAGGACTTTGAAGACAGGGATGATTCACTCATGCAAACTAGGATTAATATTAAGTTTCAACTGCAGGTGGCAGCAAACCCCCAAATATATATGTAGTCTCACCCTGATAATCTTTGATCCACATACAAAGAAAGAAAAAAAACATTTTCTAGCATATTAGAAATTAAAAAAAAAAAGTATTTTAAGAGAAAAGCACATTTGCTAAATTAGAAGGTGACACAGCTCACAGAAACATGCAGAATTGTTTGGAAACATCCAAATGTCAGAGGATGATGAGAGGTGACAGCTCTCCCAGTGAAGGTGCCAATCACTTGCATAAAGTCACAGAAAAAAATGACAGAGAGCATGGGCTGTAGATTCTCTCTGCCTTCTGTCAAGCCCTCTAGCAGTTCCTGAAGCTCTTCAGTTCAGCAGCATGAAGAAGAAAGTCTGGTACAACAGGACATTTACATGTCTTTGCTTCATTATTTAATTCAAAACAATCAGGGGACATCTACTTAGAACAATGTTTTTGAGATAAATAATAATCAACATGGAGCCAGCAAAATTTTTGACCAGAAGACTGGCCTCAGCATCTGTTCACTGGGAGACAATCCACATCTGGTTTCACAGGGGAAACAGATGGTGTGATACAGTGCATGGACCACAGTGAGGGATGGGCTTGCATGGAAATCTCTGAGTTGGGGAGGTGCTACATGTGGCATTGGCAGATTCTTGGAACAGAGCAGGGTGATAATCTGAAACTAAATGCAGCAGCTAAGTGGGTACATTAGTGAAAAGGGGGTCTTGAAGAATAAGGAGAAGTTTCACCCCAGGATACAGCCTAACTGGTGCTTTCCTAGAGTGTATTTGAGTGTATATATGAAATTGTTTCATGGCCTTGGGCTATGAGGACATGCTTGTCTCATCAGTTCAACATCTGCCTTTTTGTTTCTGTACTTTTCTGAGACAACTTACGGTAGCAGAGATGCAACATTCAGTCCATCACTGAAGCAAAAGAGCAGTGAGACAATGTAGCTGTAAACACTAATCAAATCAGGTCTCATATTTTAAACCACATGAGGGGAATTTAAGACTCATTTTTATTATCCTTTCATACAGGGGGAGCCCTGGGTTCATGCATCACTGAAAGCCAGGCCAAAACTTCTATTTGTCCACACTGCTGAATATAGTTTTTTTCATATTCAGACAGGTCTATATGTATTTGAGACACATATCCACTCTCCCCTAAACCATTAGGTACTAGTTATAGGTAACTATTAGCAAAGTTAATTGTTGTAGGTTAATTGATCGCGTTTCATTATTGTCTTTTCCATTCCCTTTTACCTCAGCTGCTTCTATTCCCTCTTATGTACACACCTACCATTTTCCCTAGCACATTTTCCCTAGCAAAGTTTTCTATTTAAACTTTATTTAGGTTTATTTCCTTTTCTTTCTTGATGGCCAGGAGATCACAGGAGCCTTAATGTGCCTTACCCATGATGCAAAGCATTATTAAAATGCAATTTTTGCATTGAAAATTCAGTTTGATTTCAGAAATCATATAACAGAGCTTTAAACCCATCAGCTGAGAAACAGTCCTATGGGCTGATTCTCAGCACTTATGAATGGTTTCTTTTGTAGCTTCCTCAGCACCAAATGCATCCTATTACATTTAAGAAGATAACAGGTAGAAAAAAAATATTGAAGTCAATCCCAGAATTGCTGCTGAAGTTAGTGGAGTGAGGATTTCATACTAAATCTGAAACCCAGTAACTCTCTGACAATTGGTGCAACAGCTTATGTTTTGCTTCCTAAACAAAAAGAAAGCATGCTGGTAGAAACTCAGCAGGACTTTGGAGTTGCTGCTTCCCAAAAAATCTTTCTGCTTTTAATCCACTTTTTCTTGGTATCTTGCCTCAGCATGATTCCTGCGGACAGAGTTCAGCAGGAACTGAGACTTGGGAGCTCTGTCTGACCATGTCAGTGCTGCTTCCTGTGACAGGAGAAGGATGTAAGACGAGAGCAGCCACATCTTTTGGGTGTCTATTGGGAGTGATGGGAAGAACAGTTCAAGAAGGTTTCTTTTGGAAATGTCAGGGCCCTGTGGGAACCCACAGGCTAAAATGGAACTGAGCAGCTACACCTGTGACCTTCCTCCACTCCTGCCCGTGGCTGTGCAGAAGCAGTCAGTGCCAATCTCCCACCTCTGCCTCTGGCCCTGCCACCTGGATATCCATGGACCTATTTTTTCTTGGATGGCCCCTGTGGTTATATGCTGCACCACATTTACAGTCTCTGTCCCTGTCCCTTGTATGAACTTCAAACCCTTCATCACAGCATTATCTCAGGTCCTGCCCCCAGCCCATTCTGCTTTAGCTCCTGATGGGAACTGCTGGATTGTCCCTGGCCCTGGTTCTTCACAATCTATCTCAGGAGCTGTCATTGAACCCTGTGGAGTCCCCCAGCTCTGCCCACTATGGTCAAGCAAACCCACCCATGAGGACATGGCTAGCACTGCAGTAACACTCAGGACCCAGCTCATCCTCCCACAGGGAGCAAGAATCTCTCACTGAGCCTAGACAAGAAAAAAAACAGGAAAAGTATTTGATTATGAAGAAAAAGTATATTTAATTACGAAGAGCTTCCTTATGAGCTTTCCAAGGAAAGGCAAGGAGACCTTACTCCTCACATTAGAGTTGTGGGACTGCTGTAAGAAAGACTCATGGTGAGTGGATAATGAGAACTAAGAAGCTCTGAAGTTTCCTTAGCATCTTGGCAGGTAATATAGACTTCTGTCATTGCTTGATATGGCACACTCAAGGAAAAACCCAATCTGCATCTTTAAGGTTCACTTGATTTTATTTCTGTCTGTGTGGAGGACTCTGTGTGGAGTTGAACAAATTGATGGAACAACAAAAGTGACAACTCTTTTTACTTACTGGACAGTACTGTGAGACTGCAGTTTCTAGAGGATCATTAACGCTAATGTCTCTACACTGGACTTGCATTATTTTGTTTTACATCCTATAATAATTCTGAAAGTTACAGGCTTGAACTTATTCAGTAAACACCAAGGCTCTTGTAAGGAAGGAAAAGCACAGCTTTTGTCAAACCTTCCCACTGAATGATGACAATCTTCAGATATGTACCTTTCTCTCAGTGTACAATGGCAACACTTTTTATTTTTTTTAAAATCGCTTTCATTCTCTTTCCTAGTACATGTTTTAGAACCAGTACATGTTTTAGAACCAGTGACCTTTTTAATTTCTCTAAATATTGCCTTCCAACTGCTGGGTGCCAGTGTACGTGGCCTTTTGGGTGCAGGACTCTTCCAGAGGTAATTCATTAGGTTGATGTACTTTACATTCTGAAAAGCAATTCTAAAATGTGTTCTGCTTGGAATACCTTTCCATAAACTGAATAAGGTGAGCAGATGCAATGCAAATGCACATCACAACATTGCCTAAGAAAACTGAACAAAACCAGAAAAAAAGCTGTAATAAAACTGAGCAGAGCTGATGCAAGGTTTTTTGCTGCCCTAGGCAAATAAAAATTGCTGTCCTTTTTCCTTATCAGTACTCGCTCTCTTTCAAAATTTTCCATCCTGCCCCGTGCAGCTGTTACCTCTTTGGGCTCTGACAGATGCCCTCTGGCAAATCTTGAAGGGAGATCCAAAGCCTCTGCACTGCACTGTCCCTGTGCCAGCGTATGCTGCTCCAGCAGCAGCAGTGGGAAAAGAGAATGCGTGTCTGTGTTTGTAGCACTCTGAGAAAGAGCCTAAACCATTAGCAGTGGGCACCCTAACTGGAATTAACATTAGAGAAAAAAAAATATGCCTCAAAAATAATAATAAACCTGTTAAATACCTGTTAAAAACTACAGTCTTGTTCTTACTGGGCCAGTCCTCTGGCCCTTTTTGTCTTTGACCCTCAGTCAGCTCATTGCAGCATGCATGCCCCTGACACAGCAGTTGAGAAATGCCAGCCTAGAACTGGTGAAAGGTATCATGACACACACACGGGACACATACACACCTATGTCACAGTTGTCACACATAACAGAGTATTGGTAGATAAAACAGGTTCCTACTTACATATTTGAAAATGCAAAAATGCAATTACTTCTTTTTCTGGGTCGATGCAGACTTCTGAGAAAATTTCCTTGGAAACAAAACAACTGGTTCCTTATGAAGCCCCCAGGTTCTTAATCAGAGCCTCATTACAACACCAATTAATGGGTTTAAGCACAGGTATACCTGGTGTGAAGAACAGCAGAAGGACAGTACATGCCTTCCCCAGGGAATAAGTTTTGAAAAAAAGATAAAGTCTGATACTCCCACATTTGTAATTTCAGTGTTATTAATATTCTAAATACAGTCTGTGAGAATGGGTAGCTTATAAGGCAATTGCAGGTATTATTTCATTGTATTTCCTGTTAAAATTACTGTATTTAAATTTAATTATTCTTACTGTGTCTTGCAATTTTTTTCAGAGTAACTCTATGGAAATTATAACCATGAATTTATAAATAAAACAGCCTCAGGGGAAACTGTGGTTTAGTATGTATGAGGCAGTAAATACAAAGAAAATATTTTCTCTTAAAATTCAGTGTATCTTATATGCTTTTCCAGCAAAATGCTTAGATCCCTTAGAAACACATAAACATATCAGATTCACTCCACAGCATTATTTTGTGCCAGCAATACACATTTTCCCTTTCCTTTTCTTTCTGCTTTGTGCTCACTTGCCGTTAACTCACTCTATACACAATTTATTTATGTATGTTCAGCATAAGCACGTTTATGCATATCCATTGGCACTTTTTAAAAGGAAGCCTCACAGTACCTGGAAGCCACATTGCTCACAAGACAGATTTTTTAGAAAAATCTGCCTTATTTGTAGCTGTCAGCACTTGTATGTTCAAGGGTGCGTCTAATTTTTTTGCCTAGGGACAGTGAGTCAGAAACACAGCTGGGCCTGCAGTCTGTAAGAAGGTGCACAGGTCATAGAACACTTTCCCTCCCAGGACAACAAAACCCACCCTTCTCCTGTCACGTTGCTGGGTGGATGACAGCACTGATGCCCCAGAGACCCAGGGACCGGGTGAGAGCTTGGAAAGGCAGGAACACACTGGGAGCTGTTGCTGTGAATGCTAACTTGTGTTCTTCCACGTGTTTCAGCAGGGAACACACTTCTCCTGGTTATCCTTCAAGCTCAGTGGACACATATCAGAGGCCCACAGGCATTGCCTCTGGGAAGAGAAAGCACCCATACAGAGCTCTTGTCTCTAGCTGCTTTCACTTCCAGGCTCTTTCATGCAACAGAGATCATTTTTCAGTGAATAAACCACATCATCCTGAAATGCAATTCCTTGGTAGTTTAAACAAGCCTAGCTGGGTGTGTATGTGGCCAGAAAAGAAGCTGGCTCAGGAGCTGGACCGTTTGCAAATTTATCTTACTTAGCAAAAAAGATTAGCTAGCTCAGCTGATCCCTGGACCAATGCAATTTCCATGTATGCCAATGTCTCCAGGAAGAAGGTGCAAGAGCATGCAGCCAGGAAAATGAACACAGGACTACAGTAGCTTAATCTCTGTAAGCCTTGACAGCCACAAAACAGTTTGGCTTCCAAGACAATTTAAGACAACTCAGGTCAGATGCTGCAACCCTACCCAAAGTTTTGTGTTGCTCTCATGCTGCCACCCATAGTGTTCATATTGACCTTTGGATATGTCAGTTTGGTAGGCTCTCTTCGCAGAAAAATAAATCACTAAGAAAAGTGTACAGTTCTCTGCTCCTTTTACTACCCCAACTAGCTCACAAAAAGGGTGGGCAAAATTCCTGTGCCAAGGGAAAGAAAGGTGAAAGCATGCAGCTGACAGCAGGAAGGAGATGCCATGGGACTGGACCACCACCAACCTAGCCTGACCTCTGTCACTAAGGAGTTGCACACCCAAGCTGTGGGTAAATTAACATCTTAAGGCAGAAGAGATGGGCAGTGCTGCCAAAAGCAGCACCTCTGTCACCACTGAGCCCCCAACCTGGGGCTGACAATTCCTGTGCTGCTCTCCAGCAAGTCTTACTGATCCAGGTTAAAACTAGTCCAGGTTAAAAAAGACATATTTCCCAATATAACTTTTCAGTTCTATCTGAGATTGTGACATATTTTTTTCATAATAAAGTGCAAATTCAGTGCTAAGCTGTGGTATTTCTGATATCTTTCTAATGTTGCCCTATGTCTCTGAAATGAGTACATTTAAATGGCCTCCACAGGAAGAACTCTGTGACTAGAGTCAATAAAAAAGCTACATATAAAAGTAGTACCCTACTGTCATGTGCAAGGAATGTATTTTGAATATTTTTTAATATCCATTGCCTAAACAGCATCAAAAAGTTAATTTTGGCTTCTACATTAAAATGCAGTTTTAGAAGATACGGCCACATGGCATTTGTAAAATAATGCAACTATGCATTTGCTACAACTGTAAAAATACTTGAGGCATTTTATACTTATTACTTAATCCTATATACTTACACTAACTTCATTATGTTAATGGTCCAGTGTATTTCTTATTACTTAGCTGTATTACTCTCAATTTCATTCCTCAAGAATATATTTAAATAACATTAACACAGCCTAAGTACCACATATACATTTTGGGTTAGATATACAACACTCCTTAGCAATTATAAGCTTGTAAAATAGCAAGAGGTTAGGCAGTGAAACTAACTTGCACAAATAGATGACCTACATTTGCAAAAAAATTTTCTTTCCTTCCTCTTTTTTCGACATATAATTTCAACACATTTGGTACTTTCCACCTATGTAACTTCCATGAGGACTCCATAGGAAAAGTTCCACACAGCATTACAAGACATTATACTTTCTGTATCACATTCAGAAAAGAGTGTATTATGTTACTTAATGGAATGTGCATAAATGAAAGTGTGTGTGATTATATGTACTGACAACAGGATGTGTTTTTCTTGATATCTGCATAAACATATATCCTTCCATGTACAGCGGCAAAGGATTTTCTAGTGAACCCTTTTTTTTCCCCTGTTGCCAAAGCCAGCTCTGAGGAGGAGGTCTGTAGACTTCAAACTTACACACATGAATTCAGGCTGGCTGGAGCTACCTGCTGCTCACAGGAACTGGAGTCACCCCAATGCAGCTGACAAGTGAGCACCATGTCAGGCACACCTCCTTATTCTGCCAGGAGCAGCCCCCAAGCAAGGCACAAGCTGTGGTCAGGCAGCTGTGTGGAGAGGTGGGAGGCACAGCTTGCTTTGTCCTCAGCCGTGTCAGCTGAATCTAGAACACAGAAGAACTCTATGTTGATATAGGCAGACATTAAAATACATATTCCATAATTCTAGAACTTAATTTTGAAGTTATTTATCTCAGCTCCTCAGATTTTTAATTTGCTTTGTGGAAGTCACTAGGTGCTTCTTGAAGCTCACAGAAAATTCTTCCAAGCCTCCTAACTCCTGTGATTTATAGCTCTTCGTTTGTTTCCTCATTCTTTCTCTAAGCATCTGAATTTCTGAATTCCAAATGCTTGCACAAGTCTTGGTTTTTTTAAAAATGTGTGCTTCATTATTCTGATAAACAGATTAAACTGTGTAAGTAACACATAATTCATAGTATTACCAAATATAAACTAATGTTCCCTTTAACAAGAAAATACATTTGTTAAGATTATTTCATACCACATTTTATTTAGAAATTTGGGCTTCTTAACTGCATCTATATACTCTGACATGCTTTTTAACTTTTAGCTTTTAAAAGTTGCAAGCTACTTACAGGCAAAATCATTATGCATGTGACTGCATATCCATGTCCATTCAATGGCATTTCAGTCACTCATTAACTCAGAACATTACTGACACTATGAATAGTGCAATTGAAGCTCTCCGCTTGCTTTTTTGTCATTCAGGCAAAATGTATGCACACATTAACTAAAGCCATTGCCTCTTTTTTCAGCAGTATGTCAGAAATCAAGTTGAATCCCTTGTCTATTATTGTCTTCTCTCCATGCATCAGATGTACAATTATCAGAAGATACAAATTATGTGCATCAGTGGGAAAGGATGCTATTTTCTATAAGAATAGCTGTAAGTGGGTGGATGGCTTTAGTAATGACTGAACAAACTAAATTGTAGTGTACTACAGCAATGAGCAATACAAGAACAAATTTTGGAAGCCTTCAATTGTTTGGGCTAAAACTGTGTGGGATGCCTCAGCTCAGCGAGAGATACAGTCCTGAATTTATAAAAAATTCCATTCTCTTCTTTTCCCTATCTGGCCACTTCTTTCTGATTTCAGATGGACCTGGTGGTTACTGTTTAGAAACAAGAGGTGCTGGAAAGGATTGGTGACAATTCCAGCTGGAGTAAGCAAGTTGTGACCAGATAAGGGCTTTGTTTCAGCCCTTTCAGCCATCACATTTGGGAATTGTTATCCATAGCACACAGGCGTTTGCAGGATGCCCACTGTAGTGTGTTGATGCTGGCTGGATGCCAGGCACCCACCAAAGCCACAGCTGAATAGGGGAGAGAAAATACAACAAAGGGCTCATGAGTTGAGGTAGGGATAGAGGGAGATCACTAACTGAATACCATCAGGGGTAAAACAGACTTGAATTAGAGATATGAACTGAATGTATTCCTAACAAAATCAGAGCAGGATAATTAGAAGCAGAACAAGACCTTAGAAACACCATATGCCACTCCCTCTTTCCCAGCTCTACCTCCTCCCCCAGTGCTGCAAGGGAGACAGGGAATGGGGATTATGGTCAGTTCATCACACGTTGTTTCTGCCACTGCTCAGGGAGAGGAGTCCTTTCCTTGCTCCAGTGCGGGGTCCCTCCCACAGGAGACAGTTCATGAACTACTCCAGTGTGAGCCCATCCCACAGGAACAGTCACCCTCAAACTGCTGTAAGGTGGGTCACTCTTCCACGGGGTGCGGTCCTTCAAGGACAGGCTGTTCCAGCATGGATCCCCCATGGGGTCACAAGTCCTAATCAGGAAACCTGCTCCAGCATGGGCTCCTCTCTCCACAGGTCTGCAGGCGTGCCAGGAGCCTGCTCCAGCACAGGACTCCCATGGGAGGCTGGAGGGAGCACTAAGGTTTTGCCATAGTGCTAAAAAAATCCCTCTCAACATTTTAAGTTGGGCTGAAAACTTTCATATTCACAAGCATTGTATGAATGTAAGCACTTTGAGAATAAGGACTGAAACCCTAATGTGGGAATTCATGAAGGAAACCAGTGTCAGGAATAGTGAAAGGCTACTTTTTCTCATAGCCATCACTGTCATTGATACATGTTTCACATCAGGCTGTTTCCTAAACTGCTGACTTTAGCTACAGACCAAATGCTGAAGTCCTGTGGGAACACAATATAACTGTTTTCTAGATGATGTCAGTTCTGTAACACAGGGTGCCATAATTTCTTCTATGCAGAATATAAAATATTATTCATGGGTGTCATGGGCAAAGAGCTCATTGTGGCTAAAAATTTTGCTTCCTTTTTGCCTTCCTGATGGCTGTCATATTCCTGATCGTTGTCAGGAGAGATGAACCCGAGTGTTGTCTTCACCTCTGTGGTACGTGGGTTCAAGATCTGTCAACTTTTGCTCACATAAAAATTATGCAAATGTAAAGACTGACCTCTCTGGTGCTCTCCCAGGTAGTCTTTACTGAGCAATGCCCACTGTATTCTACTCTGGTCTTCAAAGCCTTAGTGGTCTACACATTAATATATAACCAGTCTAAAATGGGCATAAAATTTCCTAAAATAATTTCTTCTCTTGTCAGTCAAGGAAAGAAATAATTCATTCACCATGGACCAACAGTGTTCACTGAGACAGAGCAAAGACAGCCCCAGGTTACTGAAGTGACCTAGTTTCATCCTATATATTCACCACAGAGCAGCAGTAAAAATTCTCTGACAAGTCATAAGAAAGACTGAAATTTGGAAGTGGTAAACAGGAAGTTTTATAGCAGGAAGAGACAGCCAAATGACACAATTATTTTTTAAAATAGTGTACTACCTTGAAAAAAACTTGATGGGTTTTTATCAATGCAAGTGTTTGCAGTGGACACTTCGTTAGTCAACAGCAGTTCTTCATATCCCTGAATGAATTAATTCTTGCTTGTATGGAATTAGGAACATGAAGCTGACAAGGTGTCTCAGCCAAAGTTACCAGAGAGATCCCAGCTACTTTATGTTGATACGTCTATTGTCAATATCCTCTGCCAAAATCTTACAAAAATAAGGGAGAAAGTTTACATCAAGCTGTAACTGGTTTTGTAGTGCACCAATACAGTACTTAATATGTTAGAAATACACTATTAAGTTTTTCCTGCACTTTCCTGTTGCCAAGAGAGACAGCAGGTGACTCTCCTGGTACCTCTGTTGTCAAGGCTTGTCTATGACAGTATTTTCTTTGATGAGAAAGCTTTTATTTTGGCTAGAGCCCTAGTTTAAACCTGTGGATTCTGGGCTCTCTAGCAAGTATTATACAGGGCTATGAAGCAACAGCTCTACAGAAAGTGGCATCTTGCACCTTATATGATGACTTTATATGAAAGCTTTTCTGTTGTCCTGGTCAGGCTCCACTTTGGTATCATCCTGCACATCTGGGAAAGAAGCAATTCTTTTGTTTGTATAACATTTTTCTGTGTTATACATACAGGATATCTGTCTGAGAAAGAACTCTTCCCGTCATCTTTCCACCTCCCACACAGACAGAATTAAAGGAAAAAAGCTTTCCATAAGACTTGATACAAATAAAAACAATCCATCTTTCGATTTTTGCTCTCCTTTTCCTCTTGTTCCTCAAACCCTGGTGATGGAATTAACTGAGTTCTTAAATTAAGAGAAGCAAAGTCACAGACAATAGTGGTGTTTTGTTAAATTATTTTTTTATCGACTTTATTATTTTAAGACTATCATCTTTTGCTTTGGATATTGTCCTTTACTAGGAAGAAGGAATGCTTATCACATAGGATGATGCGTCAGCTAGTACAAGATGTGCTAAAGATTACAGGATAAATGCTGCAGCAGTATACACTGCTGCTTAACCCAAT
Source organism: Cinclus cinclus (assembly GCF_963662255.1). Classification (NCBI taxonomy): domain Eukaryota; kingdom Metazoa; phylum Chordata; class Aves; order Passeriformes; family Cinclidae; genus Cinclus; species Cinclus cinclus. The sequence goes on along the minus strand of NC_085048.1, from coordinate 48,969,426 downwards.
AGCCACATGCCAAAAGTAGAGTTTGACCAATCCCAGCAAAAACAAGGAACCAGAGGGAGGGACGTGTCAGATAACCCTTAAATAAAACCAAAGCCAAAACCATAAATAATGCAAGATAGTGCTTGTTCCTAATACTTTCTTTTGAAGCTAGTCAGAATGGATTTGCAAATGCATTGTTGGAGTGAGCTCAGGCTGGAGAAGAGAGGGCTTAGAGGGGATCCAACAGCAATGGGCCGATACCTACAAAGGAGTTACCAAGAAGATGGAGCCTTGTAGTGGTGGATGGCAGAAGGATTTATGGCAGTGGCATAGATGGAAACGAGAGGTTCCAGATGTATGTAAGGAAAAACTTTCTCCAGGAGGACAGTCAGGCAGAGAATCAGCAGGCTGCCAAGGGAAGCTGTGCTGCCTCCATCACTGGAGGCTTTCCAGCCCTAACCAGACACAGCTTGGCCTCACAGCTGAGCCTGTTTAAGGCAGAAAGTTGGTCCAGAGGCCCTCTAATTACTGAATTACTGAATGACTCTAGTAATGATTAGAATTACAAACCTGTCTGGGTATGAATACTTTGTGCTGTAACTACTTAGATGAAAAATATTTTAAGTAAATTGTCTTTTGGCTTAATAAAGAGATTTTTGGCTGATGTGGTCTATTGACTTCATGTCTAGTATTAAGATTACATAAGACATTGTAGGAGCTATGAGAGAATGGAATTGTCATCAGTAAAAAATGGTTTGCTCTAACACCTGGTCTTCCATGTGTAACCCTGTCTTTTCCTTACAAGTGGCATGGAGAAAAAAAAAAGCATGAAATAAATTTTGCGTATAATAATGCATGAAATTCCTTTCCTTCTTGGACACATCTATTGCCTTAGAACTATGGGGGAGTAAGTCATGCAAAAATGGATTAACATAGACATATATAAATTATTTCTATGATATGTAATCCTGCTTTTAGCAGTCATTTTACCAGAAAACATTACAAGTGTAATTTCCCAAATGATTTGAAATATAACTTTCTGTGCATTTCTTTAAAGCTGATCCATGAATTTTAAGTTTAAATTTGTAGTTTTTGTGTGAAAATATGTTTGTTCTCAAGTGGGACAGAGGCACCAAAGTAGAAATGCTGCAGAGGAGAAAAATAGGGAAGGGAAATAATAATTAAAGAAATATCTTAGAAGGAAATAATAGATTACAGGTTCATTACCACTGTGGTTTGGTTTAGGGTTTTTTCTTTTTTTAAGTTTTTGTTTGTTTGTTTTTTAATTAATGTGCGCAAGACTGAAAAATAACATTCTACAGTCCAAAGGCACTACTGTACAGAGACACTCTTCCTACCTAAAGGGTTTGGGAAGCACAGAAAAATATCACAACGAATTGGAAAGGATCCAGGAAAAGAGAGAAATCTTTGTTTCATTATATAATAGTGAGGTAGTAATACTTGGTGGACAAGTATTGTAAAATTATGAAGATGGATTTGTCACTTGTTAGGACATCAAATCTTGATTGCATTAGTATTATGTAATTACTCATAATTAGTATTATGTTCCTCTGTACACTTGTCTTGGGATCATAACATGAAACTGGTATCAGTAAGAACTTGTGAGAGAATTGTAAAAACTGTTTTCTCTAGGTGATACAGGTTGAACTGAAGATCTGAAACTGTCTTTGAAAAAGAAGGATATTCAGTCTCACTAGATACTCTGATATTATGCCAAACCAAAAAATAACTGTGTCATCTATATTCTAAATTAGATCTATACTATTAGAATTACTGATTCTTTGAAGTGCTGGATGTCAGTTAATGAGGTTTCTCAGTAGTATTCTGTATCACCTCTCTATCGAACACAATGCTGGTAGTTTATTTTGGTCCTTTCCTAGGATGAAATAATGTTCGGCTCATTCCTCTAGTCCAGGACTAGTATCTGGTGAAGGCAACTTCAGAACTGTGCTCACTGAGGAGGAATAAAATTCCTGCAGAAGCTGCAGGAATTCAAATAGAGGTTAGTATTTTTCTCTTCAGACATGTCAAACCCATTCCATTTTTCATACTTAGTTTCTCAAATATGGAAATGTTTGAAGCTGCAGAACTAATCTCTCCTGAGTAAAAATGCATCTTCTTTTTTGCATATGGCTTTCTCCTCTCTCATTTATTTTTATAAAAATGGTGTGAGAGAAGCACATGTTTTCAATGGCACATTCCATAAAACATGTCAAGTAATTTATTATAAAACTATTTTAAAATTACTTGGGTTTTTGGCATTGCATTTGTTTCCTTAGCATGGGTACCTGATAATGATGAAGACAGATGTGAGATACATCAGCACAGTATAGAAATTCTAAGATATAAGCATAGAATTGAGTTTTTTATTTATACACAGATACAAAGGTATAATAATCTGTAAACCTTATTAATAAAAAGGAAATGCATTTAATATAGTTTATAATTGAAGGTATTGATAGCCTACTGATGGCATAATATTTAGAAAGTTCCTGATATTTTTATAAGAAAAACAATTGAAAATAAGCATATTAATATTCTTTTTAGTGTCTGTTCATTGATTTTTTTTAATTTTTCCTAAATACTGCTATCTGGCAATGCTAAGCAAGTTCTCTAAGGTGCAATTTGGAATTATATCTTTCTTTCTCCAAGGGGAAGTCTAGCAGGGAAGTAAATACATGATGTATTCCCATTCAAACAATTTTTTCTTTTTGCAACACAGAGGGCATTAACCTGCACACTAATTTGGACTCTCTCCCAGCTGTTGACACCAAAATATTTACAAAAAAAAACAACAAGAAATTTACAATCAATTTAACTAATTATTTATGAACTAGCTAAAGTACTTGAGGACTAGAATAAAAAATAGGCAGTAGAATAGTTTCCTCAATTCTTCATGACTGAAAAGGAAAATAAATGGAAGGCAATTTACAAACTAAACACAAAGATAAGAGCATAATAATGTAAGGCTGACTGATAATTCTGAAAGAACTGGTTTGTGATGAAAAGTGAGTTTGAGCGGTGGGCAGTATTTCTAGATCAGACACTTTTATCCCTGACTGATGTTAGATGAGAGTGGAGCAGCTGAATTATGTATTATCAAATAAATATTAATTTATTGCATGAAGAATTAAAATACTCTTTTAATGAACAAACACTTGTGTATATATTTTCCAGTAGTTTTCATATTTTGCATATCTACCAGATGACAACAAAGTCTCTATATTCTTTCTCTAAATATCACATCTTTTACTTGACTTAGATGTTCCCATTCCTCAAAAATAGAGTAAGAATTGTGCCACAGTCTTTTTACTCCGAGAATTTTATTTTAGAGCACAAGTATCATATTCTTGTGCATGTCAAGTAGATTATAATTTAAACTGGAAGCCCCTATTTATCTGTGAATTTAAATAGCGTGGTTATGAGCAATAATAGAAATCACTGTTTCCTTAGAGTGGCTTTCCATCTAGGCAAGCACAAGTTAGTATTCTTCCCCCTTACATATATGGGTTACATGTGACCCTGAAGGTGTTTTTTAACACTAGTATATTACAGAGATTTATCTTTTAGCATCAAGGTTTTTTTCCACTATATCTGCAGGACATGATCTGAGCCTATTTTTATTACAATTCCTGCTCTGGCAAATTTGACATCTCTCCAGAGAACACACTGTATGACAGCTACATGGGGTAGAATCAGTCACTTACCTCTCAATATCTACTTGGCCTTGCACTCTGGTTTGGGTGCATGCCAAATTGAGAGCTACTTGCAACTATGACAGACCCATTTGTGCTGCAACAGAAGATCTGGCTTAGAAAAAAGGGTTCAGAAAGGCAAATTTTTACCCTGAAATAAACCAAGTGCTCGAGATTTAAGATGTCTTTATGAGGGCTGACATGATTTAGAATATAAATGTGTGAAACTAGTGTATGACCTCCTTCCCCAGGAAATTTCCCAAGACAGTAGGTAGTCATTAAGCAGTTAATTGTAGTCCAGCACCAAAACGCTTCTGTGGCAAACAGTGCAGAAATCAGCTGCATAACCCATAGGAAGAGAGCCTCTCCATAGATATGGGGTTTGTTTATTACAGGAGACCTTTAAAACAGTGCTCTGGTTTTAGAAAATGAAAGTTTGTCCTCAAGTAACTGTGCAGAAACCTGGCACTAGAAATTACACATGTAGACTTCCTAGGTACTTTAGAAGAAACGTGGGTGTTTAAAGATAAACTGGACTTTTCAAAAATACTAGAATTACCTTATTTTCTTCAGTTTGTTTTGAATACTATGTTTCAAAGGCTCACAGATCTTTAGAACCCATAAGATTAAGGTGTTATTATTCCTAGAAAGTTTACTGTGCTTCTTGGATTTTCAGTCTCAAATAACTAACCAGTTCTGATAAGCTTGGCAAGAAAAAAACCAAAACCAAATAACTTTGGACTAATATTAACCCCTATGAATGTCATACCTGAATGATGTTTGAGAATGCTATAGATAACTGTGGAGAAATTATACTCCTGATTAAAACAAAATCAAAATACTTTATCCTCCTGTGAATTGTTGACAAACTGTTTGACTAAATATCAGCTAGGAAGTGGGCTACTAAAAGATTTAATTATTTTTTATTGCTCTGAGTTCCTTTCAAAAACTCTCTGAAAGTTACGGCAGGCTCAAAAAACTAGATAGCAAAAATCCCTCATTGGAATGTGTTTCTGTATTTGGCTGGTAGTGTGTGGCAAGATTCTGATCAAGTGAAAGCTGATCTTAAATACCGGGATTGAATATTCAAAGCCAAGAACATTCCTGCTGCATTGAGGCTCTAATCACCAAGCTCAGTCTAAGTGGATGAAGACTTGAAGTTAATTCCTTTTCTTGCCCTTCAGGTTTTCTATTTCAGAGACACCACATTGCTCTGTCACACTCTTTGACTAAAAAAATTATTTGTGGATAACTCTTGATATTCAAATGCTTCGTTTTATGGCTTGCCCTTCTAAGCATCATAAATATTTATTTAGCTTTATGTAGTTCTAGTCCTACAAATTGTGAAACTTTTAATGTTCGAAACATAGATTTATGTGAAAATTGATAAACTGCTGTGAGTAACTAGCTCAGCATACAAAGAGTTTTAATAGTTATTTCAGAATTATTTTCTTAATATCTAACAGGATATGTTTACAAGCTAGTAAACTATATTTTATTATCATAATTAGGGAAACTTGTAACTAAGATGTAAAAATGAATAATGATGTAAAAAAATACTATCAGTGATACATAATTTTTACAATTTCGCCCTAGTGTTTATAAATTTCAAAAGATGCTTATGAGCATTTTATATGCTTTGTGAAGAAGAACATAGCTCTTATTTGTTTTTAAGTACTATTCTGTAATGGAAATTATCTATACCTTTTATTCCTAAGAACATTTTCAATACATTTACAAACTTTTCCCTTAATAATAAATACTGACATTTCGGTGTTTATAAACTAGCTTGATTATGCACCAAACAGGATATGACGCACTTTATGAAATGTATATGCATGATATACTGAAACACAAGTTTATGCTGATTTGGGGTAAAATGTATTTTTAGCTTTTGAGGGAAGCTCCTTCCCAAAGTAAATCTCTTACAGAACCACGCATATGCAACACTAATCTTGATCCCTTCCAAAGTTTTAAGTATTATTGAGGGACTTAGGCTCCTTGTCAGGAGCAGGGAACCCTACATTCTGCTGAATGCAAGCTGTGCTGCTGCTGATTTGAAGTAGAGCTTAATGGGACATTTTCAAGCCTGCTGCACTTTAATGCAGATACATGACACTTATTCACCCCTCAGTTCAAATCTGGATGTCTGGCAAGCAGGTCTCAAATCACCACCACTGTGAATAATAATGGAAAAGTCACCAGATAATAAGCATAGGCACTAGAACCTACAATAATTGCAGTTTGTCTGATTTGGGGCAGATATAACTGTTCTGTTTTCTCTACCCCTAATGGTTTTAGTTACTGTATCGGTTTCATTAGACTACACTACAGTCAAGAGCTGTGCTTCTTGATTTTGACAGCTTAATTGAAAACTAGTAATAATCTATATGTACTCTTCTTTATCCTCCCTTGACCACAATTTCCATGGAACACTTCTATAAAATGGCACTTTCAGTCAGCAACCTGCATATGCAAATAAATCTTAAAATACTGCAGTTTTCAATAGATTTAATTTCAAAAGAGGCCATTGCCTATTTGATAGTAACAAAACCTTTACAAAAGCCTTTTTACTTGAACATTGAGACTTGTGCACAGCTTTTGGGACTTCAACATAGTTTTAGTACAACTGTCAATTTTCTGGGAATATGCCAGTTTATCTTTCTTCCTTCTTGAAGCATAACCAAAATCCTCTCAAGTCTCCAAATCTGTATGCTCAAATCCCCCAAAATACACTGGCAAGATACAGCAATTTGAATTCATATGTGTCAAGGAATAGACCAGAGATAAGTATGTGGAACAGAAAATCCTGAACCAATGTTGGAGATTAATTAGCCACATTCAAAGTAAAACCCTTCAAGCAACCCATCTCCATTTCCAATAGCATAGTGAGAAATACAGATGACAAATGTTGTCTCTGTTGCTCTGCAGAACAACCCTGAGGGCAGGATCAGAGCTACACCAGCCAGCTATTTGAACTTCCCAACTGCAGCATTTCTGTGGCTGCTTCCAACTGATCCCATTGGCACTGAAGGAAAATGAAAACCTGAGCAGTCCTGGTGCTTTTGGTGCCTTTACAGGCACTGTAGTAAAACTCAGCATGGCTTTCAGCTGTCCTATCCAACCTTCCACTGATGACCTCACAAACAAAAAATACATTTTATCCAATATGCCTGCTCCAAGACCACATGAGTTTTATAGGCATCCTGAAATCTGAATGACTACATGTATGGGACAATATGAATGCCAGCATAAAAAAATAGTGAACTGAATCCTTGCCCTGCCTCACTCTGTACCTACGCTCCTATAAACACAGAATAACAGAATGGCCTGGGTTGAAAAAGACCTTATAGAACACCGAGTTCCAACCCTCCTGCCATGGGCAGGGACACTTTTCACTAAAGCAGGCTGCTCAGAGCCCCACCCAGCCTGGTCTTGAGCACTGTCAGGGGCGGGGCATTCACAGCATCTCAGGGCAGCCAGTTTCAAGTGCCTCACCACCCACACAGTAAAGAATTGCTTCCTGACATCTAATCTAAACATATTCTCACTTTGAAGCCATTCTCTCTTGTCTGTCACTACATGCTCTTGTATAAAATCCCTCTCATTTTTCTTTCAGGCTCCCTTTAGGTACTGGAAGGCCACAATTAGGCCACCTTTATGCCAACTCTTCTCCAGGCTGAACAAATCCAGTTCACTCAGCCTTTCCTCACAGGAGAGGTGCTCCATCCCTCTGATCGTCTTCGCTGGTCACACTGCTTTGGATGCAGCCCAGGATACAACTGACTCTCTGGGCTGGGAATGCACATTTCTGGGTCGTGTCCAGCACCATGGACAGATACGAGATGTTAGAGCGAGGCGCTGAGAGCTGCATAATTCAGAAACTGGGGACAGTCTCTCTAGCTGCTTTTTCCTACTGAGGATTTTTCCTCAAAATGCACAATAGATGTAATAAACATCAACTGGCAATAATGATGCCAAAATCAAACAAACATCATCAACCAGCCAGATTTTCCCAGGAAAGTCAGTGCCTTAATCACAGTTGTTTAGGATTTTTTATCACATATTTTTAATCTGAATAGTATTTTTATTGGTCAGAATGATTTTCGTATTTTAACCTATAAAGCTGATTTTCTCTAAAAAGAGAATAAGTGCATTACATTTCTGTACAACAAATCCAGCATATTAAAGGAATGTCAGGATTGAGATGAGCAATTCACATTAATATACCAAAGTAATCTTTACCAGTTGCTACTAAAAGGCCAAGCGGACTTCCTTGTATTTGTTTCTTTACTGAGCTCACTGTAGCACTTCCATCACAAAAAAATACAGCCTCACTCATGGCACTCCCATTTAATTAAGTCCTTAGAGAAACATTGCAGAAGTTAGCAAAATTACTTAATGCATCCCTGGGAGAAACTCCAATAGTCTACTAAAGGTCATTGTTCCTTTCAATAGGAATGCTTTCATTGTAATGAATATTAACATGACTGTATTAATTGAATTAAGTGAAATGTATTAATTTTCTAATCTGAACAGTCTCCTTAATGAGTTATTATCAGAGGAGCATAAGAATGTAACAGACTAACAGTCTGTGATTAAGACTTTCAAATTCAACTTTACTTAATACATCAAATTTTGCTCTGTCTGCTATTTTGTCCATGAGCAAAACCAAAAATGCTTTCTAACCTACTGAATAAAACTGTCTTAGGCACATGATTAGATTTATATTCCAATGTGGAATGCAAGACCGGACATCTCCTCTGCAGTAGATAATTCCACATAATAGAAAGTATGCTAGATTTAACATATATTGATAAATTTGCATTTTCTTGTGCAGAAATGTGCCTACAACTTGAGTTTTAACAGAGAAATTAAATTAAGCTTTCTCTGCATCCCTAAATTTATTTGTAGTATTAATCTAGAAAAATTGATTTGAAACATTAAAGTCAGGATTTGGTCTGATGTATTTCAGGGAGTGAAATCAACCAGGTTGATTTTAAAAAGTTGTGCAGGAAAGGGTGGTAGTTCTTTTCACGTCTGCTAAATTCACTGTAAGAGTCCTGCTGGGCAGGCCTGATTTGAAAATCATATCCTTTGGCTTCTTATTCTTTATCAAAAAGGCCAACCCTGCCCCAGAGGGCCAAAACTTAAACAACAAGACCCTTCTGTTCCTTTCCTCCTCTCCATCTACCATTCCTCTGAGGTACTTGCCTTTGGCTGAGCTTCCAGCTTCCCAGTTTTAGGTCTAATTTTTAAGATCTGAAAAATATCCATAAGTTAAAAAAAGAGAACAACATAAAATGAGAAAACTTACTAAGAAGAAGATTGAAGGAGTAGCTTATCTATTAAATCTTTGCAGGTGACATGAGAGACTACAAGGATTGTCACATTCTATTGAAGGACTTTATTGACAACTTAAACCAAAAGTGCACCATGTGTTAAAAAAACAAGCCCAAAAACCTCTTGAAAAGGCAAAATGAAACATTATTTTGAGTCAGAAGGCTAACTCAAAAAAGTATATTTTCCCATCCAAAATACTGTCTCTAAGCCAGAAATAAAGCGACTCCTTACCAAAAGCCTGTGCTGAGAGGTTCCATAGGGTTACATGCTGCATCTTGGTGCAGATGGGTGGCACAAAATATTCTGTACAGGTACTATTACCATTTAAATTAATCTTCTGGCTTTGTAATGACCAGTTGTCATTAATTTTCTGTCTGGTGGTAAGCACTGATAGCTTTAGTTGTCTGTTTTGATGGGAAAAGCAAGAGAGTTGTTTTGTTTTTTTTTTTGTGTGTGGCTGCTTTCTTGATGTTGGCAAAAGCTTTCCTGCCCTGATAAACTAGAAAGGGACCAGACTGAAATAGTATTTGACAAGGAAAATGTTATGAGAACTAACAGAAACAGTAGTAGCAGTAAGATTCATACTTAACTGAGGATTCATCCACTCTTCCCCATTTGTGCAGCTGAAGAGAACACAAATGTATGAGATCTTTTCTGAAACATGAGAAAAAATATTTTACACTAGGCAGATTCTTCAAGCATCTTTTCCCCAGCTGTATCTCAGCAACTTCCAGAAAAGCATTGAGGGATTCAACCAACACTTCCTTTGTGTGACTTCTCTCTCTAAAGGACAGTCAGGTGTAAGCAGTGAGATATTTTTTCCCAAAGCATTAGTTGCATTCCTGCTTCTTCTGCTGCTTTGGGGTTTCTATTTTTGCTTTGTCTGTAAAAAAGGTCTGTAATCTTAATTTTCTTTAAAATAAAACTTCTTTGCTGAAAAAAATAGGTACATGCTTAAAAGCAGACAATTTAAGTATTTAAAGAGAGAGCCATATCAGAAGAAAGAGCCTTACACTTTTCCTATTGATCTTCTTCAACTTTTCCATCCTTAACTATTCCTTTTTGTTTGAAATTAAAATAAAAAATTCTTTACTGATTAAAACTAATTGATGTGAAAGACTGGATTATTGTTAATTTTTCTAATTAAAACCTATATGCCTCCCACTGCATGTGATATATCCTCCAGGTGAGGATAAAAATATTGTCAAGACAATGTATAAGTGGATTTAAAGAAAGAGAGAAATATCTGGAGATAGTTGCTCATGGGAATCTTTTTCTGTGCATCCTTACACATCTTCACAGTATCTGGATTTTATTTTTTCCAAAGAATCAGCAAAAAACCCCCCATCTTTCAAATATGCTTGTTCACAAGTTGCAGGTAAAAATATCCTCTCCTTCATCATATCTTGACAGTAGTTCCAGTTTGGACACATGCATGATATAGCATAATTCCTTTTAGGATTTGGCGACCTAAATTATTTTCCTCACGCTAACAGTTTCCTAGATGGGCAAAAAGACATAATAAAGACAACTTTATCTGTATCAGAAAAGTGTTTACCATTCTCTGCTTTCTTATTTGAAAAATTCAATTTGTGCCAGGTTTTATAGACACATTAGTTCAAGATTTGCAGGGGTAGAGTCTCACAAGCTTTGAAGGCCAAATCAGTGTAGAGCCATAAAATTATAAAACCAGAAAAGATGTGAAAACCAAAGATGTACCAGGTAGAGTCATAAACCTGTGTCTGTCACCCTGTGCTACTGGGTCATATTGACTGAAATCTTACTTGCATACACAGAAGCAAGAATGTAATGACTGAACTACTCAGATGGAGTATCCTGAAATGTTGATCTGATTGCTCACCTTCCATAATTGTGCTAACCCACAAATTAAAAGGTCATGAGATTATTTCAAAGACATTAGGGTGTTTAATTTTTAGTTTTGTTTGTTTCTTTTCCTCCCCCCACATATTCTTCATGACTGTATTTGTGACTATAGCAAGACAATTTTGGGCACTCTGATCCTTTAGAGATGAGGAAATACGCCTCTGTATATTATGATCTACACCTAACAGAAGAAGCCTTTGTTACTTGTACACTTTTGAAACAAAATGGTTTTGCATGATTTCTTACACAGAAACCTCAGCATCCTAGATTAACCTCAGCCTTAGCAATGAGGTCTTTATGTTAAAGTAGGACACCATGGGCTTATTCAGTTATTATATTCCACCAGGTTTGTTTAGACCAGAAAATTAAAGCAGGAATGATAGATATGTTTAAGCTGTGTTCTTATTTTGAATATCTTATTCTGTTCTTTTAGATGGTGAATTCTTAATTTATGAAAATAATTAAACCTACATATAAACTGAAGGTATGTATATAATAAATTATTAGTTAGAATTCTGGTAGAAATAAAGAGGGTTTTTAAAGAACCTCAGTATTTTTAGTAACTAGTTCCTATATTTAGTATTTTAAAGTATTTAGTTACTTTGTTCATACACATATGAAAAAAAATTTTGAAAATTCTGTTTGGAGTTGTAGCTGCAGGCTTATAAATTGAATAGCACAAACCTGCAAAGACCAGTGGGTCATATTTTTCGTTAACTGTCCCTTCAGAAAAAGCTGCCGACTTCCTGACATCTTCAGAGTTGTCAAAAGACATTAGCACAAAGCAAGCTCAGCCCTTGTAACACTTTGTGTCTATAAAGAATCAGAGAGGGAGTTTTGTGCCTGTGGCTTGAAAATGAGGCATACAGTGATTGCACATATTTATCTTAGTCAGAGCTGTGATGAGGTAAATAAAGGAGGGTTAGTGCACACAGAAATCTGTAATCCATAATATTCCCAGCAGATTGAGTGTAAATGAAATTTTTTCCTGGTTATTCAAACCTCAGTGATAGTATTTAATAATTTTAGAACACATTACACACATACCAGAACATTTGAACTGCAAATATGCAAATAAATAGATAGGCAGTAGGATACAGAAAAAAAGGCACAGGTAGATTCCCACACAGGTAGTGTTGGTGATTTTCCATCAGAGAAAGCAAAAGTATAAAGTCCTTCCCACATGCCACTAGATATCCATAGCAAATGTTTAAAAAATGCAATCTTAAAGCATATATTCACTGACCATATTTTCAAAATCATAAAAAACGTTCCATACACCTACACCAAGCGCACTCCTACACAGTGTCCATAATTCCATGGAGACACAGGATAGATACAAACTGTATCTCACTTATGTAAGCCTGTGGTGACAGGGACACCAAAGGTTTCACTGTGCAGCTCTGGGAGCAACGATCCACGTCAGGAGCCCTGCCTTGTTCCAATGCTTTGCACACCCTTCAGCAAACCCTGAGCGCCGTCTCCTCTTTTGCCTCTGGATGGCTTCAGCCCAAGCCCTGGGAGACCTTCATTGCGACAGATCCCACTGTACTGGTGAGACATTAAATCCCACCATGGAAAAAACCCACTAGGACCCTGACTGCGCTGCTGAATTGCCTTCCTTTACATCAGCAACCTCAAAGAAAACAGGCTCTATCCTACCCGTGCACACCTGAAAGGAGAAGAGCTCAGCAGTCACCCTCTGAGCTCCAAAAGCATAAAATGTGTAAAGAGAAGCTTGAAAAAATCTGAGTAAGTTAACTATTAAATGACACATGAAATATTGGCAAAGAATATTTAATCACTTCTAAAAAAAAATTAAAATCACCTAGACAAAACTTAGTATTTGGCATCTCAGTAGAAGAAGGAGACAAAAATTGAATGCATTTGAACGTTTTGTCAGACATATATAAGCATATATAAGTCACTTCAAAATGTTTCAAAACTATGATTTGGGGCCAATATGAGCCACAGCAAAAGTGGTTGCTTAAAAGAAACTGAAAAAAAATCCAGTCTTTGTCTCAGAGGAAATGTTAGCAAATCCAAACTACACTAATTTATTTTAAAAATAAATCTATCAAAAATATTTTAAATGTGTAGGTTAAAATTAAAATATTCTGTAACTCTTGAGGTTTCTAGGAGCACTAATAAATTGAACCAGCCATTCCTTCATATTGGGGCATTATTAGGAACATTAAAGAACGTTTCCTTTTACATGAGATTTAAGCAGTTTGCCCAATGTCACACATGCTGCCAGATACAACCGTTACCTGTTACCAGGCCTCCACAACCAGTCTACTGATTTAATTAGTCGTTTGACCTTCCTAGACATGAAAAATCAGTCTCTTCTGCCACTGAATTATTTTTTAATTTGATAAAACTGAATTAACAGTATGTGTTATTCATGGATGTAATTTATGGACACAGATATGTAACAGATGCTCCTAATATTCTTTATTCCTCTTGTATTTCATCTGTATGAATCACTGCCTCGGTAGGCACCATCTGTCCTTTGTTCTCTGTTGCCAGAATGGGACACTTCAAAAGGAAAAAATAAAAATCAGTGTCAGAATTTCCCGGACAATGCAAATTCTGAGTTAAGGCAACACAGCTACTTCAGACTCTGATTAAATTATTTCTTAGTCTCCTTGTCATCCAAAATAGTTTGTATTAATTATTTTTTTCATTATAAGAGACTTTACCCAGAACCTCTGACTTTACCTCTGACTTTTTTGAACACCTTTCTAGTGTTTTGATGCATGGAAATTGCAGAACTCAATGCCAGTATTTCTCTGGTACTCTCACAATCACTCTGTACAAAAGTAGCAACATCTAATTTTGCCTTCTGGACAGTGACCAGTTTACACATTTACCCCACGACCTCAGGTTTGCACTGGCAGCTCAGGTTTAGTTGGTTATTTATACAACATAAGCACAAATCTACATTAGCAAGTGAGGCACATTGCTCTGAAATATGGATCTCCTCTTATACTTTACTATTCCACCTACCTCCATGATTTGCAAAGTCTAAGTGATGCCTTCCTCCATAACACTGCTGAGAACTACAGACTTAGCTGTTTATTTTTGTGGTTTGCCTCTTTGATACCTCTGCCTGCCCACAAAGAATGCCGGCAAAGAAGAGATTTTTAGAGGAGGAAAAAAAAGCAGTAAAGAGATGAACTACTCAAAAGAGAGTACCAAGGACTCTGTAAAGGCAGTTAATCTGGGACTCAGATGTGTCCAACCACATTAATACATATATTCTCACAAGGCCAGGGCCTAGCAAGGAGATGTTAAATTCTTAAAGAGGGTGGTAGTTGCACAGGAGTTGCACAGGATGGGAACTGAAAAAGAGAGCAGTCAAACCGGACCTAAAGGTCCTGCTAAATCCAGCTGTGAATCCCCTCTGGCGGGGACCTTTGTTCCATGCTGGCCCGCGGCTGTGCGCTGCACAAGCAGTGTCCGTGACCCAGGAGACACCGGCCGGCTCAGATGGATGCTTCCCACTCCCTGGCCGGGTCACCCCAGCATTTGCAGGCGTTCCATCACAGAACCAGCTCAGTCGGAATAGGCCTTTGAGACCATCGGGTCCATCCTATGAGCGAACACCGCCTTGTCAACCCGACCATGGCACTCAGCGCCACATCCAGTCTTTTCTTTAACACCTCCAGGGACGGCATCTACCGTCCTCTACCTCCCTGCACAGTCCATTCCAACATCTACCACCCTTTTTGGGAAGGAATTCCTCCTGATGTCCATCTTAAACCTTCCCCGGAGCAGCTTAAGACTCTATCCCCTCATCCTGTCGCTAATTGCCTGGCAGAAGAGGTCAAACTTCCCAAACTTCCCTCAAAACCCGAGCTAACCGCGCCGGCTCCGTGGTCCCGGCTCCAAATTCCAGGGGCACCTTGCCCGTGTCACCTCCTGCTGCTGGCACGTCCTACGCTCACACCGCTACGATCCCGGGGTCCAGCTCCGTCCACTCGCACACCCCGCACCGCGGTTCCCTGCCCCGGGCAGGGCTTCCTTCCCACGAGGAGAAGCCTCGGGCGTTTGGCCGCAGGCGGAGGGGCAGCGATGACTGACCCCCCGACCCTCCCCCGCGCCGTGCCCGAGCCCCGCGGCCAAGGGGCTCTCTCCGCCCCGTCCCGCAGGAAGGCCGATCCCGGATCCCGGATCCCGGCGCGGGCGGCCAGGGGGAGCCCGGCGCGCGCCCCTCTCGCTGGGCGGCGCGCGCGGCCGCGGGCGGGGAGCGCGCGGGCGGGGCCGGCGAGTGACGCGGGGCGCGCGGCGTAAACAGCGCGCGCAGCGCCCGCGGCCCCCGGCCCGAACCCGCCCCGCCCGGGGACGGAAAGAGAGGAGAGGAGAGGAGAGGAGAGGAGAGGAGAGGAGAGGAGAGGCTGGCGCCTCTTCTCGCGGCGTCCCCGAGAGCTTTGACGCTGCAGCCCCGCGGAGGCGGCGGCCGAGGGAAGCGCCCGGGGCGGGCGGAACCGCCTGGCGCAGCGGATCGCGGCCGGGGCGCCGGGCTCGGTCCCCGGTAAGGCAGGCGGCGGCGGCGGAGCCCGAGCGGCGGCGGCGGCCGGGCGGTGAAGATGGCGACCCCGGGCATGGGCTGGCAGCAGCCGCAGCACAGCTACGGCGGCGGCTCCGCGCCCGGCGCGGGAAAACTCGGCTCGGGCTCGGCACAGGCGGGGCTGGGCGCCGAGCACAGCCCGGACCTGCACTTCAAAATGAGCAAGAAGATCGCCCAGCTGACGAAGGTGAGGCAGGCGCGCCGGGTCCTCAGCCGCCTCGGGTGTCCTCCTCCTCCGCTCTGTTTCCCTTAGTTCCTTGCCCTCATGAGGGCAGCGATGGGCCTGGAGAGTGGCGGACTGTCGGGGCTGATGGCAAATCCGGGTGGGATGCGGCCGGATTTATACCCCGGAGGCCGAGGCTGGAGCGCCCTCGGTCCCCGGGAGCTTGTCCCGGTGGCGGCGGGCAGGAGCGCGCCCTGGTCCCGCGGGGAGAGCTCCGGTGGTCCGGGAGCCGCGGGGCTGGAGAGGAGCCGTGCGCGGGAGCTGCCGCAGTGCCGGCCCCCGTTCGTGGTGTCCGAATCCCGCCTGGCACAGCCAGGTATCCCGGTGTGCGGGAGCGGATCCCCGACTGATGGGCTGGTACTGCTTATTTATTGTGTGGAAATTGTAGCATCTCTTCTGGCGCTGTTACATGCCGTTCCGCGAGTCTCTTTAAATGGAGAAATTCAAGTGATGCTTGCCTTCCCTTTGATGAAGTGCTGTTATTTAAGGTTTCTGGCTTAAATGCCTTAGATGGTGAGGGTGAAAGTGTGAGAAAATGTCTGGTCTGCTCTTGCTGATTGAACAGTTTTCATTATGTCACCCCCAGCCTAGAGAATACATTGTATCTTTGTGAGCAGCTGGACTCATGCTAGGTGTTTTTATTTTTAAAGCCTATCGCTAAGGCAGGTAGGCCCAATGTTTCAGATGTGACTATAGCTGTGATTTAGTTCCAATAACTTAAAATAATGCTTTGGTGCTGTAATTTCTCTTGTGTGATGCTCAAGCTGTAGGCAAATGACATTATTTAGGAAATGAGAGGCAGATTCTCTTTATTAAAGAGAAAGCAGAAGAATTTGTCAGGAAATTAATAGCTAGAGTGTTCAAAGGTAATTTTAAAGCACTGTGGGAACTGGCAGTGTTCTTAACATGTATGCTGAAATGGATGAAGGTGACATTTCATTGGACTAAGAGTGAAGAGAATGAAGATTGCTGGCAGTCTCACAGCAGAGACAGTTCACATTTATGTACAGTTGATGCACCACTGACCAGTTCAAAATAGTATTTATCGTGGCACACTGTGCACCTTAATGTGTTGGAAAGCTGATAACTGAGGGGTATCTTGTCCTTGAATTCAAAGTCCAGTTTCTTTTGATGTTAGCATCCGTGGAACTGTAATTGAATGAAAAGCTGAACTAAAATAAGCTGAAGAATCTCCTTGGTCTTGCTCTATGTGCATACAAATAAGGAAGTAAAACATTAAAGATATTATTTCAGCTTTGTGCTCCCTAAAAGGTGTAAAAAGCACCTGGAGACCCTAAATGTGTTTTAGGTTTAAGGCCTAGGTGCATATGTAAAGTAACACTTTCAAAGAAGAATTTACATCTGTGTGTGTGCCTTTGCTATATTTCCCGTACTTTCTCTAGGAAATTACCCAGCAGTTTATAGTTCATTTCAGAAAGAGCATTCCACTTCTGATGGGAAGTCGTCTGTGTATTACCCATGAGTTCCACTTCAGTGGGCATGTGCCCTGTGTGCTCTCACTTATTATGCGTCAGTTATCTTGAGGTGGATGTGAGTAAATTATGGATTTAAATGCATGGTGCTGAAATATTGTGAACTCTTGTGTTGGAAAATGCAAAGAGACTGAAAGTAAATACTTCTTTTTTCATTTTTTGTTATGATTCACAGTAAAGTTCATCTAAGATTCTCTATATTGTATGCAAGTCTGTCCTGACAAAGACTTCAGATTAGTGTAAATAAAACCTACGAGTTCTCTCTGTGTATTGCAAATAATTGCCAACCATGTGCTCATGCAAGTTTACAAGTGAATTAGGCTTTTGCAGGGCCGAAGTCTCGTATGTTTCCTGGTGACTTGCAGATTCTGGCAGTGTTTTAGTTTGTATATTGTGTTCTGTTTTCAAGTTTTAAGAGAAAGCTTGGGAAATCAGCTGATCTTTCTATTGAGCAAAGGTCTGGAGTGAATAATAGTACTTTAAAATGTAAACTAAGGTATATATGAAAATACTTCTCTTGCACCTATTGCAAAAATAAAACTGAGACTTTAAAGATTAGGATTAAGATTAAAGGTACTGTTTAAAATGTATTTCATTGAGGTACAGTTGCACATTTTGACAGTTTTGTAGCTGGAGGGCTCAGGTCCTACAATTCTGTTGACCTACTTGACCTTTCAGTAAGGGGGGCTTGAAAGAATTATAGAAACTTCTGGGTAAAGTATGATCTAAACTTTCTAACCTGCTCTAGAATCTGAAGACTGATTTGATGGCTGCAGAAATTAATCCTTGGGAAAGGACTCAAGTTACAGGGGAAAAATATAAACCTAATGGATTTAATTTCCCTAAGTGAGACTTAACTGTCAGAGAAGAATTTACTTTGCAGAAGGATACTTGAAGTAAGGTGTTGCAAAAAAGATTTTAGGCTATTTCTGTTCAGGTCTTTTGACCAAATTCTGCTGTTCTAGCTTTGTGAAATGCTTACCAGCATATGTGCATAAAATTCCTCTTCAGTAATCTGGGAATTTGTTAGGAGTACCACTTCTTAATTGTGCTTCTTGAGTTGTTCAATGTCTTATATATAAGGTGCTTCTTGCTTGTAAACGGTTTTACAACAGTTTGTTTAATTTTTGTTCTAACTCTTTCCTAAGAGTGTCTTGAAGCTATAGTAATTCCCCCTGTGGATTTAGATCAGAAGGCACTTTAGCAAGTTAAAACAAACCCACCAATATAGTGTGGTAAAAGAAAATCCAAGTATTCAATGTCAAAGGAATACACACAGTTATCCAGACAGCTTCTGTCTTCTGGCAAAAGAAATGTGACTCCATAGCTTACTTTTGCCTCTGCTTGTGCAGTTTGCATTATGAGCTGTGAGTAGCAGCAAAAGAAAATGCTTTCCCCACAGAAGATGAGGGTCACTCATTAATTAAATGTAAAATTCCAAAATTACGACTACTCACTTATGTTTTCACATTACTTAAAGGGAATCTGATGTTTTAGTCAAAACAATACAGGAACACAAAGTAAAAGGTGAAATTTGTTTAATAACCAGATTTAGTAATAATTCAGAGTGAGGCAAAATAAGGTATGAATCCATTTCACTAAGCAAAACACTTCTGAAGTGCTTAACTAAATTTTTACTTTCAGGTGGGAGAGAAAGGTTTATTTTATTTAACTTTAATATGCTTAATTCATATAGGAAGGTAAAACAAGTGGTTAGAAATGCAGGTCTAAAAAACCAAGATGATACTTCATGTCATGTTCAAAGACTGCAGTAGATTGTATCTGAAGCAATTTTAGGTCTTCCTCTTCAGTATAAGCTCCTTACTTTCAGGCATTTCAGAAGAGCTGTGTACCAGTTTGGGATAAAGTGGAGTCTGACACAAAGATTAAAGCCAACAAGAAATAAACTGCGATTATGAGATTGCATATGTGTGTTTGTACTACTGCATGCAGGAGAGCTAATGCAGTGTTAAATTATGCCTGCTGCAGATGAAAATATACATATATATTTAATTAGTTTGCATAAGACAACTGGATTAAGAGCAAAAAGCAAGGTGCGGCCATATTTACATCAATAGGAGAGAATGGCATTAGTTTTCACATATCCCGCAAGAGTTCAGGTGGCTTGTTTCTCCTTTTGGATTTGTTGGGGTGTTGCTTTTTTGTTTTGTTTTGTTTCATCTTTCTTTCTGTCTCTGATGTAGTTTGTAACTTGAGCATTTGTGATTGAGAAATCCATATCCTAAGTGTGTCTGTTAAAGTCTGTTGTGTAAGTTGCATGACATCACCATAAATCTTTGACTTCTACAGAATAACTGCATGGTTTGTGCTGGGACTATAAAAAGAGAATATTCAGTATTGGTTTGGTTGTATGATACTTGTTGCAGAATTTTTACATTAACTGGAGCAGCTCTGATGAGAAAGAAACACTTGGTATTCTGGATTGATGAGAAAATATAACCTGCCAATGTGCTCTTGCAGCCTAACCAACCCAGTGTGCAGGGCTGCAACAGGTCAAGGGAACTGATTCTCCCCCCTCTACTTTACTCTCCTGAGACCTCACCTGGATGCTGGGGTCCCCAGCATTGAGGGGGTGATGAGGCACTAGAACAGGTCATCTGTAGAATCTGTGGATGCCCCATCCCTCAAAATGTTCGAGGCCAGGCTGGGTGAGATTTTGAACAAAGTGGTGTAGTGGAAGGTGTCCATGCCCATGACAAGGACACGGTCCTTTCCAACCCATACTGTTCCCTGATTCTGGAAGTAGAGTCTGTAAGTGCCATGAAGATGATCTCTACCCTACAGTTAGCATTTTTGGCTATTTAATACAAAGAAACTGTATAAAACACTAATGCTTTTTCCTTGATACATAATTAGAAGTTGATGGTTCACTTCTGGAAAGGTTCCAGAAAACTGGGTTCAAAGATGGTGGTAACAAGGTTAACCAAGCTGCATCATCCTTGAGTAAACAAAAACTAGAATCCAAGACTCCTGAGACCTGATTTCTGTTCTCAATTCTTCCAACAGCTTCTTGCCTATATTTGGGAAACAAAATCTTTGATTTTCCTTCTGTCTTCCTGTGTTAGAGAGAAGAATTTAGACAATAGGCATTAGTGTTGTTGTTAATCCATTCAGTTTCTCAGGGGGTGTATATAGTATATTTATTTCAAAAACTGAAGACCAGATTTGATGATATTTAATTCAGATGCTTCTGTTTTTTATTGTATGTACTCTTTTTCTGGGCTGGTTAAAGGTCTCAGCTATCACAGAATGCAGTTTTATGGAAGTAGGAGCTGTAAGGTTTAACTTATATAAATGATTCTTAACAAAATGTTTCCAGTGAAACTTAGTTTTTATTTGGAAGTATTCTGCCTTGGGAAACAAAACAACTGAACATCTTGCAGAAGGTTCCTTGTGCCTAAAATTATAAGAAAACTAAAAAAAAAAAAAAAAAAAAGAGCCCTTAAAACCAGGGAAAACAGGAGAATCTAAAAATCCACGTAGAACTGTTTTGATGTTAGCTGTCATCATGTTGTAGTTGCTGCCATTAACAGTTTTGTAAAAACTTGGGATTTAGCTTTATAAGCAGCCTTATGTCATCTCTCCAATGTGTGTTAACACTGGCAGTAGGCCAGTATTTGTAACTGTTCTAGGATTGCATGAAAAGAACTGAAATTTTGAGGCGGGTGTGATTTAAGTACATATTTAAATGTCAGTATTTTCCATATTATTCCTATTGGTAATGTGTGAATAAATATTATGTTACTACATTAAAAATAGTAGCAAGGACTAAAAGATCTGAAAATGTAATATTAGATATTCATTAATTTACATTTCTCTGGAGATATTTAACTTTGTTTTGTGTTAATTATTCCAAAGATAGCTGAAGTAAGCCCTCTAAGGAGGGAGAGATTTCTCAGGTAGGAAATTAGAAACTTGCTCCAGAAACAGTACATCTGTCTTAAGTTTTTTCTTTTTTTAAATCATGCTAGTATAGCCTCTGCATCTTCCCTGTCAGACTCTTTCCATGTGGTGTTCCAACTGTGTTCTTATTCTGCAGTAATTATGGCCTTAGCAAGGGATATTCACAGAAGAGAAGTTTTCTGTACCCATGATAGTATAAGGAGAAAGATGGATCTGGCTAAAAATGTCATGTCTTTAAGAACATCTGGTATAGTTCAGAAGAAGAAAGTAGAGCTTTCAGGCTCTCAATATGTTCTTCAGAACTTCAGTAAAATCATCAGTTATTGTCTTTATCTGAGTACTTCCTAGTTGATGCACTATGAATTGCTTTAAAGCAGCTGAGGCTTCTAATTCTGACCTGAAGAGGCCTTTCTTGCCTTCCACACTTTGTAGGACAAAAATTAAGGAATTTGGTGGTTTAGATAATAAGGACCATGTATCTCTCGAATGGTTCTTCCCTTCAGTATCATTGCAAACCTATAAGGTGAACCTGCAGGGGTTCTATGCTGACCTGATATGTGTATATTTTAGAGCTCTGTGTTGAGATATGTGAATTAGGTCAATGACTACAGTCTTTTATCACAAGACATCAAGAAGAAAGAAGGAGGACAAGAATGAAATATTTTTAATATAAAAAAGAAATATACTCAAATTAATTCCTTTGCTCTCCACCCACATAGTTTTAACGGTTGACTGGTAACTCATAGTTCTTCTGGGGCTGCTGCTACCTTACTGTTCTAAAGATATTCCCTGTATGTGTGTGTAGTTGAAAGTGTGATGTTGAAAAACTGTCTGATCACACATTCACATATGTTACTAGTCTAAAATGCCTCTTTACTACCCTTGTGCATGTATCAGCTTCTCTGAGATTATTTTGGTTTGTATTTTTTTTTCTCCTCATTTTACAAACATCCAAAAGAATAATAAAATTAAGAGATAAATATAGAAATTTGGGTAGAAGATAAATAATATGACATGGCAAGTGGGGACATAGTTTAGTGGTGGACTTGCAAGTGTTAGATTTACAGTTGGACTTGATGGTCTTAAGGATCTGTTGCAACCTAATGACTCTTAATATTCTGTATGCATCCTCTTGTTTATTATTCACTGCTAAGATCAAATAAGATAGAGTTACAAGGAGCTGAAGACTGAGATGTTATTGTGCCGGTCTGTACTTCATCTGTTAAATCAAATACATCAACACTTTAAGGATATTTTTTTAAACATGGAGAGACATGGATTTTGCTACAAACATCAATGTTAACAACATGTCAACAACATGTCAACATTTAAAAACTAAGGAAAGAACATTCAGGATATAAATGGAACCTGATACTGCAACACCCATGAAGTTCAAAATCTGCCAACCTTTAGCTGCTTTTATATAGGATAATATAAGCCTTATGAAATATAAGAAATATTTTGAATATATATTGATTTGGGGTTTTGTTGTTGTTACTGTTTTCAGCAAAGTGCTACATTATGAAAGAAGGCTTTTGTACTTTTCTTTTTAGATGGAATTGGCAGTTCAGAGTTAAGGACACAATACTGAAGTGCTTTCCTTCAGATGTAAAGGTTGTTAACTGGAGAGTCCTTTATGTATATTTGAAAAAGGAAATCAGTAGTTGAACTCTGTAACTGTACAAGGTATTTATAGATGAATTATTTCATACACTTGTAAATTAGTATAGGCACAGCACTCTGAAGTATTCAATCCTGTAAGGAGTTTTGATTTGACAAGTCTTACAGAAGAGAAACTAGTGGGTTTTTTTTTGTGTCGGTGGTGTTTGAAATATCATGAATGTGCAAAGAAATTGTATCAAATTGGCAGACTTAGCACTTCTTTTCAAGGAGTTAGATTGCAAATTAATACTAAACATTGTCATTTTGTGCTTTCTTCAAACAGTAAAATTCTATTTGGCAACAACATTGC
Source organism: Cinclus cinclus (assembly GCF_963662255.1). Taxonomy (NCBI): domain Eukaryota; kingdom Metazoa; phylum Chordata; class Aves; order Passeriformes; family Cinclidae; genus Cinclus; species Cinclus cinclus. The sequence goes on along the minus strand of NC_085048.1, from coordinate 48,946,319 downwards.
TTTGCTTTGTTTGAATATTTCTGTATTGTCATGGAACCTCTTGGTTATACATACTTTATTTTTTAATGTCTAGAAGTACAATTAGAGGTTTGCTGCATCTAATACATACATAGAAGTGTTACTTGTCATAAGCCATTGTTTCGGTACAGCAGCTTCTAGCCTTGAGTAGCTTTTAAGCACTTAAATGATTTCAGTATCTCATTCTCTGAACTCAGGCTTTGGCTTTAATAAAAACAGTGATTTTGTCAGTGATAATACTGTTTTCCACCCTTCCAATTCTCAATTGAAGCTTCATTCTCCTTTGAACTGTACTGAGGAGGAGGGCATTACCTTAAAGTAGTCAGTAAATTTTTCTAATTGTTTGCAGGCTTGCTAGTAACTAAACCCAGCAAATCTCAACATAAGATTATGAAATCAGTTGTATGTGTCTCTTGGCTGATAAAGGTTTGGCTGTAGTAAGCCAGGCATCTGGGTATTCTTCTAATGACTGATGTCATACCAGTAACCAAAGGCATTGCATTCCAAAAATAACCAGAAGAAACAAAACAGTCTAAAGCTATTCACCATCTTGTCCTACTTAATACATAGTACCTGGTTCTGTTTCCTCAGTCAGGATCTTCTAACTGAATCTAGAAGTTTAGGAGGAGGAAGAAGAACCTTTTGCTGATGTTGTCCCTTGACTAGGATCAAAATGACAGCTTTTAAAAATAGCTAATGTTAAAAATTTTATGAAGTCCTTCTTCAAGATGCTGCCGATAAATGAAAGACAACCTTTTAGCTACAAGTAGTATGAGGTGAATATGAGAATTACTAGTTTTTTATTTTAATTTCCATGAGATTACTTTAATCTTTTCAGCCAGTTTCCTAAAATATGAAATTCTAGAAACCTGAATTATAATGTGTTCAGTAAACAGGCATGCTCTAATCCAAAGATTTTTATTTGAACAGTGTTTTTGCTCATAGTGTGACTGAAAGCTATAACTTTTAGTAAAGGGTGTCTGACACTGCCTTCTCAGATCTAGTACTTTGCATTATGGATGCTGATGTGTTTGGATAGGTTGTACTAAAATGTATTGCAGGAATCTCCTGTGACTGTCTTTGTTCTTTTAAAATTTGACAAATGAAGATTGTGGGTAATTATTTCTTTAATAAGGATTAAGAAAAAGGACTTTTTTTAAACTGTTTTGTGTAATTGTGAATTTAGGTTTCACACTTAAAATGTAGTTTATTGTTGCTCATTGTAATAAGTAATCAATTGTACGTTTATTTAGAAAAAAAGCAAAACACCTTAAAAATCTGTCTTTCTTCTCATCATCAACCTGTCTTGTCAACATAGCTCATTTATTGAAGAAAATATTTTGTGTTGTGACATAGAATGGTGGAAATTTATTTGAAATTTTTCATCTGTTATTTTGTCTGTGTTGTTCACTAGCTTTCCATATATTGCCTAACATTATAGTATTAACTTAAGAGTTATGTGTCATAAAATTCAGCCAGTCCGTTCCCCAACGCCCTTCTCTTATTTTCTTTCAAAATCATACTTCCATTTGCATTACTCTGAGGCTGGACTTCGATACAAAGCTCTGTTTACATATTCTTCAAGCTGACCTGGAAGTGTTCTGTGGCCATTCTTTCTATTCCTGTGATTCTTGTCTTCCTTTATTTCTGTGCTCGGTTTCACACCTTGTGAATGGTCCAGACTGTGGATTGAAAAGGTATATTGGGTGTATTAAGTATATTCTCCCTTGCCTCCAAATATCTAATGCATGAGTTTGTAATTCTTATAGCTTTGGGCAGATGCAGCTTTAGGGGGTATGTTCTGAACAAGTGAAGAGCCTGAAGCAATTTTAGCCTCTGATGGTTTGTGTTCTTTTCCATAGCTGTCAGTTGATACTCTAGAATAAACTAGATTTCAAAGACCAGATTATTAGGAGGGTGAGGGGTGTTGTTTGTTGCTGGAGATTTTTGTTTTGTTTTTATAAAGCTGTTTGTGTAATAGGCAATTACACAATGGAAATTTTTCCTCTAATGGAAATTTTAAAATGTTTTTGGTTGGGGTTTTGTTGTGGTTCTTTTTTGTGTGTTTTTTTTTTGTTTGTTTGTTTTGGTTTTGTTGGTTTTCTGGGTTTTTTTCCATTATGCATCTATGCTCCCTGGTCTTGAGGGAAATTAAATTTCCTGCTTTCATAAAACTGTTAGCTTGGTAACATTGTAGACAGAAGTAACATGGCTTCTCACTCTAGGAAAATTACATACTGATCATAAACTCTAGTTTCTGTATAGGCCTATATGAAATTTTGATGAAGTTGCTCCCTTAATTAAACTCCTGACTCACAAGCTATATTCAACTCTACATTCACTACAGTTCTTGATATTTATCTGTTCTCCTGTATGGAAAGGGAATTCTTATAAGAAAAGGGAGAATTTCTAAAATTTTTTAGAGAGGAATGAAGAAATTTCTCTGGTCTTGGAAGCATACAAACCCACTCACTTTGTCAAAGAATTGAAACTAGTCTTTTAAGTTTACCTGAAGTTACCAGTTTTAGCAAAGAACACAATCTGTATATATTTAGTGAAGTGTGAGGCTGTAGGTGCTTTTCTTGCAAGGCTGTCTTTGGGAAGGGGAGCCCTGTGGGACGCTTTGCCTGTGGGCTGTGTTGGATTTTTCTCTTGACCCGTGTTGCCCCTTGGCTGCAGGGGTGGGCCACAGCTGCAGCTCTCCAGGGTACCGAGTGTGGGGCTGCCTCCACGTCTTATCCTCACTGGCACTGGTGTCAACAGCAACCAGGTATCATTTGGTTTGTGCAAACCAGTGCAGTTCCCTACGGGCAAGATCCCATTAGAGGCCCAGCTTATATAACAACAATTTCCCAAATGTTTTATGTAGTCGGTATGGCAAGCTATAACATTGATTCTGCTGAACACTATGGAGGTAAGTGCAGTGAATTATTTCTCTGAAGTGTTTCTCTGAAAGTGTGTGCCATGCTGTTTTGTAGTGTCTTCCCAGAAACTTGGCAGAGTTAAAAAAAGAAAAAAAAGGACAAAGAAGTGAAAATTAAAACAGGCACTGGTGTTTTCCAGACTTCTGTCAGTTAGTAAATTAACAAGTGTTTGAGAATATTTGAATGAATAGCAGCATTTTCTTAATTTTGTCAGGACTCTGAAAGAGGGATTTATGTTTGATTGTCAAAAGCTGACTTACAGAATATACAAAAAAAAAAAAAGGTGATTAATTATTTGGTCTTACTCTGTTCTGACATAACTGCATTTTTAGCTTTTAAGGGTCTTAAGAAACTGGAAATGCAATTGTCTTGTCATAAAATTCACTAAAGATAGGTCTTTTATTTCTGGTTGTTGCCCAACATATCTTAGGTTCACAAGTCCTGAAAATAAGAGGAAAATGCCTCTTGAAACAACATACTACTAAAACCCTTTACTTGGTGATTAATCAGAAACAGTGATACCAGGTTTCTAAGATGCATACCATTTTCACACTTTTCTTCCATTTAGGTGTTACTACTTCTTGTTTCTGGAAGTTCGGAACTTAATATTACTCTGCTGTGAATGAAAATTCATTTGTTTGTATGTGGAGTAATTTTATAGAATGAGGATTTCTAGGGATCTATGTACCTGCAAGGCTAAAATAAGATATGCAAATATTCAAGAAATAAATCTGAAAGGAAATGCAGCTCTGACACAAACACAACTAGAGAATAGCCCCTTGGCCTATCCTATTTTCCTTGCAGAAATTTAAGGTCTAGTCGTATAGCAGATGTGTCAACTATAATGTAGATAGGTGATTAGAGGGTAAATGGGATCTTTCTCAAAAGGAGGCAGATCGGGGAATTTGAACATCTGTCACTAAATATTTTTTTTTCTTCAGTATGTTTCTCAACATTTAACTGTCTTGAGAGATTGCCTGCAGTTACTCTGCTACAGATTTGTAATGATTTTTTTTTTTTGCATAACCTGATTGATAGAGGTTGCCAGAACTGAAAAGGGGTTTTGATTTGGTGTTAGTACTGCCACACCTATCCCAGCACAAGGGTATTGATTTGTGGTTGCAAGTACATCCATCCCAAGCGAGCCTGTAACAGGAGGAAATAGTTGTTTCCAGCTGAATGAATAATGAATTGGTATATACAATGAATTAGTTGGATACTCTGCGTTGAGTTCTAGTGTATTTTGTGTCTGGTTCTGTGATTGAAGACTACCCAAAATATAGGTGGTATACTGAGATCTTAATGAAAACTGTGGAAAACTGACAAGTACAAGCACATATTTAACTTTTTATCTGTAAAATGAGACTTTTCTGAAATGTACATAGCTCTGGTTTTATGCACTGAGCTTGTTAATTTTTAATGAATTTACCCTAAAAATCCTTACACTTTCACAGAAGAGATTTTGCTTTGGAAACTGCATTGTTTGTAGTCTCTTTAACCCTTAAAAGATAGTTAGAAAGCAATGGAAATTCTCTTAAAGTGGAGATTAAAATTAGGGATAGGATCTGCTGGAAACAGAACAGAGCTAAATACCAAACTTTCACCTTTATTAAAACCTTTCCTGACTGTAATGGGAGCAGTGGTGAATCAGTAGCTGAAGATACTTGTGCTTAGTGCATAGAAATGATGTTAAAAACCCACCAACAAACCAAAGTTTAAATTGTATTTGCTAGCTAATTTGAAATGCAACTTCAAAGAAGTATTGGAAAACTTAAGGAAATTTGCTGTTGATGTTAAATGTGTAAGTCTGACAACTGAATTGTTCCATGCTGTCCCTTAACAAGTTAAGATGTGAGTTAGTTTTTTGTATTTAATTGCAGCTGGTGTATTGACAGCTGCATTGTACATAGAATAGTCTTAAAATGGGCCTTGTAATGATATCTCAATGTGTTCTTTGTATATGAGTTGCATAGATAATTCTTAAATTTTTCTCTTAACTAATTATATATCTTGCAATATGCAACCAACTTAGCCTATTTTTTGCTTCCCTTTTTGTGTAAAAAATGGAAGGTTTTTGCAGTAGTAGTCAGAACTAAGCATGTTTATATGAGAGATTGAATATATATAAACTGACAGATGCGTGATACAGACCTGTACCCACCGGAGGCCTTGAGCTAATTATTTAACATGAAGTTGCACACAAGTGCTTGGTGATTTTTTTTTTTCCTTTCTCTCAAGATTACTTGTTTGAGTCATGTGTATTCCTTGATTTAAGATTGCCACAGTTTTCTCATTTGTTGAATTAAAAAAGCAGGAAGTAACAGATGCTGAAGAAAGAAGACTTCTTGGTTTTCCTTTAATCATTTTTATCATATTAGCTATCACAGATTTTCTTCTCAGTATAGTGAATCACAGCCAAAACTTGAGGTCTTGATGAAGATTCTTATTTGACTGACCCATCAGGTATGGGGAATTTTTGTTGGAAGTGAAAAATTCTGAACAGTCTTACCTACATAATTCTCTATGATTAATTGTTTAAAGAATAGCAGTTAATGTTTCCCATTTCATGTGGAGTAAAGTAAGTATTGTAAAAGAGGCAAATCTGGCCAATCATTTGCAATGTAAGTACTCTTAAAATAAGCTTGTTGTTTTCCAGCTGCCAAACAGAAGCAATAGTAGAAGCTTTCGTTGCAATTGCGTGAGATAAGTTTTTAAGAACATACACTAGGGTGGCTATCCAGAAGATTCTCACTGATGGTTTGGATTCAACTGGATGGCCATAGTAAGAAAGTATAGCAGCTGGACTGAGTGTTCAGGATTCTACTTTTACTGCATTTGCTGGGATGAATAGAATAAAAGAGATGCTTTAGGACAAAGCAGTATAGTTGTATGCTTTCATCAGAGCATCAGTTTTCTTGTAGGCCTCTGATGGAGACACTACAGTTTTCCTATTTATGTATACAACTTTTTTTTTCACTTTTTATTGAATGGTTTAGAAAACTTGTGGTGGAAGGAGCTGCACAAACTTTAAGTATATAGACTAGATACTATGAGAAAAAATGTATTTGGTGTTTTTTTCTTTTCTGGGGAGGGGCTAGGGTTGTTTTTTAAGGAAATTTAAAATCAGTTCTGTCTCCACTGTTCTTTGTCATGTGCCTGTGAGCTTTCTCCAAGTGTGTGCTAGACAAGTAGACATTAAAGTGGACTGAAAGGTGGCTGAACCTCTGGACTTTGTGTTGTGGTCAGTTGCATGAATCCCAGTTGAGAGCTGGTCACTAACAGTGTTCCCTAGAGGCCAATCTGTTCAACATCTTTGTTATGACCTGGGTGATGAGACAGAGCACACGCTCAGCAAGTTCATAGCCAATACAAAAGTGGGACAAGGGGTTGATAACACAGATGGGTGTCTTGCCATTCAGAGCTGGATGGGCTGGAGGAATGCAGCACAAGAACCTCACACTAAAGTCTCTCTGGGGCAGCGCAGCAAGGACTTGGTTAAAATGGGGCAGCGCAGCAAGGACGTGGTTCAAACCGACTGTCTGGAAAGAGCTGGGCACTAAAGGCCCCGGGGTCCTGACAGACACGAGCCGGACATGGGCCAGCAGCGTGCCTTTGGCAGCGGAGGTCAATGGCACACTGGACTGCACTGGAATGAGAGTCACGGCAGTTCAAGGGAGGTGATCCCTCCCCTCTGCTCTGAGCTGGTAAAACATACCTGGAGTGCTGGGTCTGGTTCTAAGGCTTTCCCATAGGAGAGTCATAGACATACTGGAGAAAGTCCAACAAAAGGCCGCTGTGTTGAGGGGGCTGGACCATCTGTCATACTGGGAGAGACTGAGAGCTGCGACTGTTTAGCCTGGAGAAGGGACGGCTCACGGGGATCTTATCAGTGTGTGTGTACACCAGATGGTGAGGAGTAAAAAGGAATGGGCAGGCATATTCTTAGTGGTGTCTCATGAAAACAGAAGGCAATAGGCACAAACAAAAACATAAGAAAACCTTTTTTTTTTTTTTTTTTTTTTTTTTTTCTGTGAGGGTAGTTAAATTCTGGCACAGGCTACCCCGAGATGTTGAGCCCTTGTCATTCTTGGGGACATTGAAATCCTCACCAGAGCAGGGGAACAGAACAGTCTGTTTTGCTCAGGCTCTAGGCTGGACTAGGTAACCGCCAGATGGGTCTTTTGACCTCAGCCTTTCTGTGATTCTGTGTACATGGTTTCCATAATAGCTACTGTGTCGAACCTGCAACCTGTGAGTGTCAGATGTCAAAACTAATAGTCATTATTGTGTAAATACTGAGATGTAGCTAAGAATTAAGAATTTTTTCCCATTGCATGGTAGGTACCTGTAGGTTACTGGAAAGTATCCCAGTAGGCCACTACAGTCTTGTCCTAGATTCATCTTGGGTTTGGCTTTGAAAATAAACCTGGACTCTCAAGTGGTAACTGTGCCACCTTCTGCTTACTTTATGATTTTGCTTCTATAATCTAATTGTTTTAAAAATACAGTGGAATTAATGATAAGTCTTAGCATGAACATAGATTTTTTTTTTTTTGTTTAAAAGTTGAGTTGTTTCTTTTTTCCAGAGGAAGGGAAATTACTTCAATGTACTTTCTTTCTGGGAAAGTAGCTCAAATTATTCTGTAGTTAATAAAAATTCCATTATTCTGGTTGGAATTTCCTTTATTTATTCTGAAAACTTAGCATTAGAACTTCCAGAGGTGATTTGTAGATAATGCCTTCTAGGAAGTGGAAGGATGATGTAGATAGAAATACTGTCTTGGGAGTATGGCAGTATATGCTTTTCACTAATATTTCTTTCCTGCATAACTGTGTACTTGCTTGGAAAGGCTCCATGCCTTTCCTTCCTTAAACAAGTCTGGAAAGTAGAAATGCAATTATGAGCAAGCAGTGGATTTGTTTTCCAGACTGCTTTTCAAAACTCTGGTGAAGATTTCTTCTTTGATCCATTAGGGGCTGAGTGGTATATTCTTATCTTCATGGTCTCATCTGCTGTGAGGAACCACTAGATAATCAAATTGCATAGTGTCTACAGAAATTCTTGAGGAAATTAAACTCAAAATAGATCAGGCATTGAGGGGAAAAGACTTGCAGGCAGAGAGAGTGTAAAAATGAACATTGTTTTGGTGGGGAAAACGAAACCTTTTCTTTGGCTTGTCGTACAGTACTGCTGGTTTTTTTGGGAAAACTGAATACAAAAAAATGTTTTCATCAGCTCAACACTTGAGGACTCTTCAGTAAGGATGAATAGTGTGTGTGAGTGATGATAACGCTGACTATGCCTTGCTTTCAGGTTTACAGGCTAACTAAAAGCAAAAGAGATCATCTTTCTTTAGTGTCAACTTCATTTACAATTATCCAAAAGTACTTGTGACATTTTCAGGTGATGGCACTCAGAAATATTGCTTTGGATATTGTGTATAGCAGATTTCAAAATGGAGATGCTTCATTTCTTCAGTTGTTGTTCTGTCTCTATCATCCCTGCTTTCCTTTCTTCCCCCCCTTGCCAAATAAAAGAAAAAAACAAAACCCTTTCATTCTAAATATTTAAAGCCAGTTCCCAATATTAATGGGTATTTATACAAAAATTATGTTTTCCTTAAATGTAGGACAACTCAGCTTTCATACCCTTAGTTATTAAAAAGCTATGTGTTTCTAAGCCATGTATTGAAAAATCTAAAACTAGGCAATGACCAGACATGTTTTCCTCATAAACATTTAGTGAAAAATAAATGTTTAAAAACATGACACATCAGATGGTGAAAGTTAATAGGGGGTTAGATTTGAAGGTGAAATGGATTAAGATTTAAGAGCAAATTTTTAGTCTTGAATTATAATGAAAGTTAGCTTGAATGATAACGCAAGGAAATAGATACAGAAGGAAACAGGACATTAATTTTTTTTAGAATTTGGATTATTTTGAGTGTTATGACATACTCCATATAGTGCAGATAACTACATGACTTAAATGTTTCTTTCTGATGAAAATACAGTAGGTGAAAGTACAGATTGTGATTGTCTGGAGGATAATTTAGCTCAGTTTAGTAAAAAAGACTTAAATTATAATTTAGATCAATACAATTGTTTATGACTGAATTAGACATTACTTATAGTGGCCTTTTCAAAAAAATGGATTGATTTTAGAACAAAATGAAAAAACTTAAGCTTTGCTTTCAGACAATAAATGGAATCAGCTGACTAATCTTACCCCTTTTATATGATTGGTTTTTTCCTCTCCAAATTGAGATTCTCTAAGTGTGATGGATTTATTATTGAAATATACTTTGCAGAAAATTTCAACTTCTGTTCATCCATTTAAGCGCTCATTGCTTCAATGTCGCAATGTTGGTGAATGTCATCCTTTGAGGCATTTGATCCTGCTGAAGACAACCCACTTCCTCAATGCCATCTCTCATATTTTGCACCAAGATTGCTTGCTTTTTTGCCTTTTTATTTATTCTTTTTTTTTTTTAGAAAAGGAATAACTGGTGAATTAGACAGTGTATTTTCCTTCTAAAAATACATAGAGCGAGAGAAATTTCTGAATGACATTGGGGAAAAAAAGTCCAACTTCATTAACTGTGGCTTGACTGACCATTAGGATGTAATTTGATGGTACTAAATACAGAAATTGGAAATGGAAAGGATAAAGTTTCTGTAGCTAGCAAGTGATTAAAGCAGATGGAAATATGGCATCTCTGTTTTCTCTGTAATGTAGTTCTGAAACAATGCTGATGATTTGGGAAGAACAAATAATTTTTAAGTCATAGTGCTGAAGTAGTCTTAGAAGCATTGTAAATAACTGTTATATTTTGATAACATTTGTATAGTAGAGCTCTCCTTATCAGTTAAGCAGGTGTGAAGTTTAGTACCACTCAACTTGATTTACAAGTATTGGTTTTGTTTAAAAATAAGGGTTGCTTTTCTAGGAGCCATTGCAAAACATTTAAACTGCTTTCTGCTAGAATTTGTTCCCATTCTGACTAACTTTTGAAGGATTTTCTAAGCAATTTTCCCTCTTTCATAAGTCTTTCTTCAATGTATTATATTTTAACCTGTCATCATGAAAATATTTTTGATGTCATAATGAGGTTGAAACTTACATTGAACTCTGTTTTAACTTATTATGCAAGCTGGTTTTACACTTTGGCACAGAAAGCAACTTATGTGCAGCTAACAAACCTAAATGTGTCAGTCACACAAATAATAAATATATTGCTTAGAAATGGCTTTGTTTGAGAACAGTGCAACATAAATGTGCAGAACTGGATTGCTGAACCCTGTAAACCTATGTAACTCCATTAGAGACAGCAATGCCAGTGTAGAACAGCTGAGCATTTCTCTCAGAAATAGATGTCGTGTTGTAGCCAAGTAGGGGATTAAGTGCCAGGTTGTACAAAGCACTAATGGTGATGTCTCCCCTAATTTGATTTATAGTAAAGAGTTGCACTTCAATTCTATCCAGCTGCTTCTTGTCTTTCTGTCAAGATCTTCAAGTCTGCTTCTTTCCTCCTGGAAAAATTATTTATGTTCTGGCTTGTACATATAATTCTAAGGTATTCTACTCTTGAAAATTAGATTAATTCAATCTGGCCACTTGCCTGTCCATCTGCAGCATTCTTTAATGGCCATATTGGCCACTGTGTAGAGATGTGTAGTGTTACTCAACTGCATATCCAACCCGTCTCTCATAGTCCTGTGATATTATCTTGATATAGCTATTCCCATTTAATTAGTATTTCTCATTTGTTTGACATCACAACTGCTTGTTTTGCACCTGAATTTTTGCCTCAGCTGAAGATATTCTGAAGGTTGTATCATAGAGGCATAAAGTCATTAGTGTGGGATAAGGCATCCAAGATTGAGCCCAACCAATCACCAATCTGCGACCAAACACCATCATATCAACTAGATCACAGCACTAAGAGCCATGTCCAGTTGTTTCTTAAGCATCTCTGGGGATGGTGACTCCACCACTTCCCTGAGCAGCCCATTTCCATTCTTGACAACCCTCTCAATGAGAAATTCCTCCTCATTTGGGTGGGTGCAGCATTATATCTGTCTGTCGCAACTTAGTCAGGTCATGATTCTTTTAAAAGCCTTTTTAAAGCAAACTATTTTCCTTCCTTTTCCCTCCTATTTTTGCTTTTATTTTGATACATATTCGTAAGAGGAATCTGTGCTTTTTCTTCCTCAGAAAATGGGGTACAGTTATTAAATTCCTTTGTTCCATTATAATTAGTTGTGATGAGAAAAATGCCCCACTTTTTCCTTTTCTGCAGCACATCCAAAATAGCCATTTAAGAAAAAACAAGCATTTTCTTCTAACCATATCAGGATGCCATCCGTCCCTGTATCCAGTATTCTATTTATTCTGCTTAATGGAATGCGGTTGCCCCCAAATCTCTCTTTCTGTCACTCTCACATATGTGCTGATGCCTCTGTCAAATCCCCTTTTGTCCCACTATGGTTGTATTTCACTAGTGAGACCTAGTCTTGGAAGCACCTAGCTGCTAGAGCAGAAGGAGCAACAGGGCCTGATTGCCCACTTGACTTCATGTCATGGGAGAGCTCCTTCTTGATTCACTACTGATTGCTAAAATCACTTGTAGGATCACAAATTGTTATGTCCTGGCCCTGAGGCCTTAGGTTTAAGCCACTCTTGACTGCCTGGCTCCTGAATTTGTGAATTCCACTCTGATGTTGCTGCTCAGTGTGTTGGGCTATCAAAAGAGGTGCAGGTAACATGCTCCTCTTGTTGAATCTGGTTACAGAGTGCTCTGTAGCTGTGGCTTTACTTGCTGCCATGATTTTGATTTGTGCTACTTGGTTGATAAAGGCTATCCCTGTTCCTGCATTTGGACAAAGTGCATATTTCCAAGATAGGCTGTGGTAGCATATAGCTCCTGATGAGCTCCCAGAAAACCTCTCATTTGCTGTCTGGTACAACTCTAGGGGAAATGAGAGACCACAGTGAATGAATGACCTATTTGGCCACACTGACTACTCTGTCCCTGTGTCAAGGCATGATCTGCACCTTTTCTTTGAGTGAGGACATCTCCTGTCCTATGATTAATTGGACTGTGGCATGGCTTTTTTTGATAATTACATTTTAAGGTACAGGCACTGTAATAATTTATAAACGTGCTGAGCTGTAAATGCGAACAGATCTTCTAAACCAGTAGGATTCTCAGAAAATTCAAAAGAGTTAATATTTCAGTGTGGGCCATACACAAATAAACAAAACTCCGGAAGGATTGTAAGTCAAGTAGTTAAATGTGATACCGATCTGTACTTGGCATTCTGAAAGTAGAAATGGATTATCAGATTACAGGTACTTGAGGAGCAGGTATTTAGGAGCATGAAGAAAGCTCCTGTAGGTGTACGGGCCCCTGTGAGGTGTTATACCTACTGTATGTAGTATTAAACATCAGGGAACCTGAAAATAAAAAAAAAAAAAATTCTTCCTTGTGTTTTATTCTCAGTGTAGATGTTGGTGAGCCGTGCATGACCTCATGACCTTGGACTTACCCTCTTTACAGAAAATTAAGTGTCTATCAATAAATGTGGAAATGAAAAATTTCTTCTTATCTGAAGGTAAAGCCCTAGATAGTAGTGGATATCTGTTAATCCTCAATACTTAGAAATTATGTTGAGCTTCATAGTGTCATTCTGTAAATAATTAATTATAAACAAATGTCATTAGAGATGGCTTTGGAAAGCTAGTTGCTGTAGTAAAAAGAATCCAGTATTTGTGTTTAGAGTTTCTAAAGGACTAAAATACCGAATTTCACCGAGGCGTAAATTGAGCTAACACATGAAGATTGTTGAATAGCATAAAGGATATTGTAATAATTAATTTCATGTGAAAATGTGGGTTTTTTTAGGAAGAAAATTTCATGTTCTTGCTCTCTGTGGATTTTATCTCAAAGAAGGACTGAGACTGATCTAGTTAGACTAGCTTTTTGGGGGGAGTTGCTATTGGCAGGGGACACTCATTTTGCAGCTGCAGACCATATTCCTTCCCCGCTCATTGTATTGTGCCCCTAATGCACTGGCCCAGGTATTTAGAAAGACTTGCAGTGAACTATGAAGCTGAAGAACAGGTGTCTTCCTTCCACCTTTTCTGTGATGTCTAAGAAATCCTGGCCTAAAGTTCTAGGCTTGTTTCTGTGCTTGTTATCAGCAATACAAAGATCTTGACTGACAAAGCATCTTCTATTTGTGAAGTTTTTCATAGGGAAGCAAAAGATCTTTCTAGATAAATGGATGTTTTTAAAAATTGGAATTAAAAAAAAAAAGATGGGCATACATAGGTTTTGAGGTTTGGAATTTTTTTTCTATACATGTTATAACTGTCTGTCTACTTTTGTATGTTGTAACATATTTGTAAGACGGTACTCTGTGATTGTGGTCAGCTTTTATGAAAAGCAGTTTTAAGTAGCTTTGAGGTACTTTCCTGTATCATTGTATTCTTGTAATACAATTCTCTAAGGAGAATGAATTTGTCCTGTAAAACAAACTTTTCCTGGCTATTAGCTTGGGTATTTTATTTTGTTTTAAATTTTTCATAATGTGTTAATTTTAAATGCTTAAATATAACATATGTCTCATTTTTTGACATTATTTAGTCAACTGGAGGAAAGGGGGAAAAATAAATGCAATACCAAATGTACCAAAAAAATATAACTGTTTTGGACTATCATAGAGGAAACATTTCTACATAAAATTTATTAATGATAATGCTTGTAATTTTTTATATTTCCTACTGATTTTGTAGACTGAATTTTTCTGTTTGCAATCTGCTGAGCTTTCTACTGTTTCTCAGTATATGCTACTGCTTCCGATGTGAAGTAATTCTTACCTGCCTAGAGAGAGCAAGGGTAGGTCAGGCTCACTGGTCCACATCTAAATCATTAGTATTTCTTATTGGCACTGTACTTGTGTGGTTCATTCCAGAGACAGGCAGTACTGACAAAATCTGGGGATGCCTCTGGAGACTCTGGTTTTTCATACTGGTGTTCAGGCAGCAGCACCCTTGGAGCACTGGGAGCACAAGAGCTCACCTAAACAAGGCTGAACACGGTGCTCTGACCCAGGGACCCACACATCAAGTCTGAAATGGAGGTTTACCAAAGTAATAAGATTGACATTTGTGTAAGATGTGACGTTTTTCTCTCATAGGTGTCAGGTCTTGTTTATATGTGAAATTAGAGAAAATGAAGCATGCACATTTTTTGGGTTATTTTCATAGAATCATAGACTATGGTTTTCCGTGCTGCAAAGTAATTTGCATCAGTTCTAGTATTAAGGTGAATTACACGTTTGTAATTAGAAAAGCATTCTATCCTGATTAAATTGTTGGCAGGCGCAGATTCCCAAAGTACAGCTGACCATGGTCAGCTTTCCAAAGCATAACATCTGGTTTGGGATAAAAAATATTTCTCAGCCAAACCTTCATCTTTCAGTCACAAACAGTGTGGAATAGGAATTGTTGTTTGTATTCCTTGTAGCTCAAAACACCAAATCTAGCGCAGGGACTGACTTGCTTCACCTTACCACGTGGAACGTAACTAAACAATCCAGTAATTACTGGCATAACCAAGGTTATTGCTGTTATTGGTACTAACATACTCTGTTGTAGTTATTCAGACCAATGCACACAGTATTTCAGTAGATTCTTCTTAAGAATTGAGTTACTGTTTTGTATAAAAAGTATTAGCTGGCAATCTCTGTATCCTTATAGAGAGTATAGTTCTGTCTGGCCCTCTGAAATGATATGCTGACTGAAAATACAGTAAAGCATGAATTTTTTTTTTCCTGTTATGTCATAATAATTGTTATGTGCAGTTAGGACAGAGCTGAAAAGTATTAATCAAATAAGCAGTTTATGGTTCTTAGCATTATGCAGTTGTACTAAAAAAGCTGCTGGTGTTTTTTAAAGAATTTTTAAAAGCATTTGCAAGCATGCTTATCTTATGCTCTCATTTAAGAAGAGAGTGCAAAATTTGTTTTATCTACCTCCAATGTTTGCAACCTTACTGCTTTACAATTTTCACAAACTTACTCAAGAAGGAAGTATTAATTTTAGCTAGAACTTTAGATGTATTCATTTGCTCCAAGGTACTTCAATTTCTGCTTGCATTTCATTGAAGTGCTGTGAAGTTGCTTTTGCTTCAGTCAGTACAGACTTCTTTTCGCTGTGTTTCTATATTTATACAGTGCATCAAATTCTCAAAGATAAAATCTGATATAACTATAAAATTTCCTTAAAAATACTTAGGTCTACAGTAGTTTGATGGAGCTGGAATTCAAGCTGCTATAAGGCATATATTATGGTGCAAGACATTCTGTTGCATGCATTTTATTTTTACATTTCCCGTAAGATACGAATGCCCTCCATTTAGGGAACAAGTCGTGATTGAATTTGAATTGAATTTGTTGCTGTTCAGTGCTTTTAGTAGGGAGCAAGTAAATGATGAGAGTTTAAAGATATCTTCCAAATGTGGCATTGCACATGGATTTATTTTTCACTTGGAGTTTTCAGTGAGGTTTCCACTGCTAAATCATAATACTCTTGAAAATGCTTTTTGATTTATACTTTCTGCAGATCGTAGTGGTGCATAACTTGAGACTGGAACACTGCCTGAAGTGAAGAACATTATGGCTCTTCTGTGCACAAGGACAAGAGTCAAAGACTGTTTTGAGTGTGGGATTTGACCTAGTGTTCTGCAATTGCTCATTATAATAACCCGATCCCAAGTGTGAAATTTATTTTTTTATAGTACCTTTTAAATTATACTGTCCAGCTTCTCTAACCAAAACTAAGGCCTATTCATGCAAAATAATGCACGTAACATTTAGAAAAATCCAAAAACCTCTGCTTTCAAGTGATTTTTGATATTAACCAAGAAGTTGAACTCTATATGCCATTAAACCAACAGGAAGACAAACCTTTGGGATCCAGTAGATGAGACTGTTGGTAACAGGAGAGATGTGAAAAGTTTGTGATCAGAAATTACCGTTGGCATCACCAAAAACAATAAGAATATAAATGGTTGAAACCTTGGTGAAGGGCATTTCAGTGATAGTTGTGATTTTGCTAATGAAATTGCATGTGGTTTAGTTGTCAACTTTTGCAATGTTTTAGTAGAGTTTTGTGAATCTTTGTACCATGAAACTCCTTCAAAATAGGAAATTTAATTTTGTTTTTATATCTGGGGAGGAAGAAAACCAAAAGTGTCCTTGGTACCCGCAGATACATACGCAACACTAAAAATAAGTTGCCAAACCTATGGAAAGCCTACATTTTTTTCCCCCCTTTCATTAAATGGCACATATATATGTTCAAAAATTGAGTTAGAATAAGTCAAATTGTTTTTGTGGTATTTTAAAGTTAATTTCTTGCTATAAAGAAATCTATAGCCTTGCATAAAGGTAAATGAGTCTAGAGGGGGTTGTTTTTTTTACATCAAATGCTGTTTCAGAACATCTTTATTTTTCTTTTTTATCTTTTCAATTGTAATCTAAAGCCTGTCCTTTTGTGATTTTTGTGGCTCAATTAACAGAATGGGGTATGTTATTTCAGGCATAAAATTTAGAATAAAGTGGCCGGACCTTTGTTCAAACAAACAAACAGAATAACACCATGGCCAAGGTCTTGAATCTGCTCTTTCACTTATGAGAACTCTTTTGAGCTTTGTAGCTCATCTGAACACTTGTAGACACTTTCTCTAGTGCATAGAGGCTTTTGCTTGGTGTCAGGAGAGCAATTCTGTGCCTGTTTTGTATTTCCCAGCCTTTAGAGCATGTCAACGCAACCTTCCTCTGTTGCCTGGTTCAGTGCTGATGGAGGAGTGGTCTAGTGAAATTAGTGGTCTAGTGTCATTAGTGAAAAAAGAAAATTCCCTGCTGCTTCTTTGTTGGTCATTTTTGTTGCTTCTTGTTAATTTTTAAGATACACAAGTTACACTGATCAGAAGACTTAGACTTTTTTTGTTCAGATGTGTTTTATAGCACTGCTGCCTGTATATCTAGGAAGTATGCGGGGAATTGCTGGAGTTCTAAAGCAAAGGATTGCATTAACCCCACCTATTGCGTGAATAGTTTATTCACTGATTTACACAGATACAGACACACATACTTATCTGTACTTCCTAGTTAAAAACCGAGATGATGATCTACTATGTTGTGGTGCAGTTGAAATATCTCTTGAGAATATATCTGGTTATCTTAAAACTTTCATTTAATGCTGGTGGTTTTGCTGCTTTCACAGCCTTCTTGAACTGTTAGCTCCCTGGGCTGCCTTGCCCTGAACTTTTTGTTCAGCTGACTTACTAGTTGGGAAGTCGATGAATTTATATTGTGAGAGACCTTAGGATACACAGAATGCTTACTAGATAAGATGTCAAAAGTGAAATTGTGTCTGGGCAACCATCAAGATTGCAATCAAAAATAAGTAGTGTTTGCATTTTAGATGTTTCTGAAATTAAATATTTAAGAACCTGTAGCCTTTGGAAAGGAGGGATCTGAGATATGGGGTTTTTTTCCTGGTTAATTTCTTGTTGTGATATATACTCTGTTATTTTCCAACAGAAGACCATGTTAAATTTTTTTAGTCAGTGCTTTGAACTATTTTAAATAAATTCAGGGTTTTTAAAAATGCATTTTTAAATGTGTTTTTTTTTTCCCCAGTGTATTTCCAGCAACAACATGGGTATAAAGACAAAGCTTTCATTAG
Source organism: Cinclus cinclus (assembly GCF_963662255.1). Classification (NCBI taxonomy): domain Eukaryota; kingdom Metazoa; phylum Chordata; class Aves; order Passeriformes; family Cinclidae; genus Cinclus; species Cinclus cinclus. The sequence continues at coordinate 48,928,616 of NC_085048.1, read as the reverse complement.
TAAAATTAGGGGTTTAAGAAGAACAGAAAAACTACTCTATAAAATGTATATGAATATCATGACTAATACCGCATTTATGCAATTACATCCTTAATAACATTTGATGTCTTATTTGTGTCATGAAAACAAGCCAGATTAGTGAAGTGGCTTCCAGAGTACCTAGGTATGTATTTCTTAGGATTTACCAGAGAACCAGAATGCCTTTTCTCTTAATATAATATTATTTCATGTTTGCAGGTAATATATGCTTTGAACACTAAAAATGATGAACATGAAGCAGCTATCCAAGCCCTTAAGGATGCTCATGAAGAAGAAATCCAACAAATTCTTGCAGAGACCAGAGAAAAGATCTTGCAGTATAAAAGTAAAGTGGCAGAAGAAATGGATCTCAAGAGAAAGATTCAAGTTTTGGAAGAGTCATTGGAAGATCACAAAAAGATGAAACATCAGGCCTTAACAGAATTTGAAGCATATAAAGATAGAGTTGAAGACATGCAACTTTGTGCAGAGGCTCAGCATGTCCAACGTGTAGTGACCATGTCAAGGGAAGTAGAAGAGATCAGAAAGAAATTTGAGGAAAAGCTACGAAGTTTCATACAGTTGCAAGTACAGTATGAGAAGGACAAGCGTACAGCTCTGGAAGACTTAAAAGCTGCCCACAGGCTTGAAATTCAAGAACTTCTGAAGACTCATCAGAGTCAGAATGCTACTTTAAGTAAGGGGCAAGAGAAGCTGGAGGAATTGCATAGACTGGAGCTGGAAGACTTGAACAATAAAGTTGAAGAGTTAAGGCTGGAAAGAAAAAAGCTCATTGAGGACTATGAAGGCAAACTCAGCAAAGCACAGTCTTTCTATGAACACGAACTTGACTCTTTGAAAAGATCTCAGCTTTTTACAGCAGAAAGTCTACATGCTTGCAAAGAGAAAGAAGTGGAGCTAAGAAAAGAATTTCAGAACCAGGAAAGTATGTTACGGAAGAATCTGGGAAAGCTTAAAACTGAATTGCAAATGGTCCAGGACGAAGCTGCCAGCCTACGGGAAAAATGCCAAAAACTTCAGGTGGCTCTTGGTACTGCAGAAAACAATGTTCAGGTGAGACTTGTGATATGTTCTTCCAAAGACTGAATTTTCTTTTCCTATAGAAGTAATCTTTCCATGTGGCTGTTAGGTTGAGGATACTGGAGTGTGTAAACTTAGTTTTCTATCACTCATACTTGCTTGACATCTCCATTTTTTTTCATATATTTCTACTTTAAAATTAATTATTTAATTAGCCGTATATTCACTAGCAGCAACTGAAGTACTGCACACTCTTTCACTGTGTTACTAGGTTTGGCTCAATAGAGTTAACTCAGGTAGAATTAATTTCTCCATAGCAGCTTGTGGGGTGCCATGTTTTGGATTTGTGTTGGAAAGAGTGATGGTAATGCAGAAATGGTTTAGTTATTGTTGAGTTGTGGTTACACAGAGTCAAGGTCTTTTTGGCTTTTTGTCCCACTCTTCCATTGAAGATGCTGGGGGTATACAAGGAGCTGGAATGGAGCACAGCCAGGACAGCTGACCCCACCTGTCCACAGGAATATTCCTTATAATATGACATAATGCTCAGCATATAAACCTGGGGGAAGGAGTGATGGATGGCGTTTGCCTTCCCAAGTCACTCTTATGCCTGATGGAGCACTGCTTTCCTGGGGATGGCTGTACATCTGCTTGCCCATGGGAAGTGGTGAATGAATTCCTTGTTTTACTTTGCTGGTATGTGTGTGGCTTTTCATTTATCTATCAAACAGTCTTCATCTCAACCCATGAGTTTTCCCACTTTCACCCTTCCAATTCCCTTTCCTGTCCCACTTTGGCAGGACTGAGCAAGTGACAGTGTCATATTTAGCTGCTTACTGTTTAAACTCCGATAGTTTTATTTAATGTGTTGGGTTGACCCTGACTGCATGCCAAGTGCTCACCAAAGGTGCTTTATCACCCTTCTCCCCAGCTGAACAGAGGAGAGAGACTATAATGAAAGGCTTCTGAGTTGAGATAAGAGGGAGATATCACTCATCAGTTACCATCATGGGCTAAACAGGCTCGACTTGGGAAAAAGGAATTTAATTTATTATCAATCAAATCAAAGTAGGATAATAAGAAGTAAAGCTGAATCTTAAAAGAGCACTTTCTCCCCATCCCTTCCTGGGCTTAACTTTATTTCCAATTCTCTAGCCTCTTCCCCTACATTGATGCAGGGGGATAGTGAAGGGGGCCTGCAGTCAATTCTTCACACATCTGCCTCTTCTGCAAGGGGCTTCAGGAGGTGGGTTTATGGAAAGCTGCGGTGAAGGTTAAACCAGTTGTATGTTGATCAATCCTGCAGTAAAGGAATTTTGTTCCCAAAGAAGAGGAAGAGTCTAGTACAGTATCTGCAGCAGATTTTGAAGTCAGATGTTACTCTGATCATTGTGGATTAGGTGGTCAAATGCATAATCTTACCACATCTGGTGTCTGTTTCATTACACATCCTGTACAGTGTTTTCCCCAGTCCTCTCTTCTGCTTTAGTTGCTGAAATGACTCTTCACTATTTCAGTAACTTGAATTATGCAAAATATATATTTCTTTTTTAACCAGAACAGTATTTTCTTTCCCTTGCTGCCCAGCTAGACTATATTACACTATCCAAGATATGCTATTGTGAGTCAGTAATTTGATTTAAGGCATCACAAAAGTTTAGAATCATAGAACTATAGAAAAGTTGGAAGTTGGAAGGGACGGTAAAGGTCATCCATCTCCAAACCCTCTGCCATGGGCAGGGATGCCTTGCACTAGACCAGCTTGCTTAGAGTCCCATCCAGCCTTGTGAGTCCACAATTGTCAGCAACCTGTTCCAGAGTCTCACCACCCTCACAGAAAAGAATTTCTTCATAGTATCTAATCTAAACCTATGCTCCTTCAACTAAAGGCAACTCCCCTCTGTCTTATCAGTACATGTCTTTGTCAAAAGTCCTTTTCCAGCTCTCTTTTAGGCCTTCTTTAGATACTGGAATGCTGCTTAAAGGTCTCCCCAAGAATCTTTTCTTCTTCTGGATAATCATTATCTCAGCCTGTCTTGATAGGATTAGTGATCCAGCCCTGTTATTGATTTAGTGGCCTCCTCTGGACTTTTTCTGACAGGTCCTTGTCTTTCTTGTGTTGGGGCCCCCACATATGGACACATAGTAGTGCGGGTGGGGTCTGAAAAGAGCTGAGCAGAGTGACAGAATCACCTCCTGTGATTTGTTGGCTGTACTGCTTTTGATGCATCCCAAGGCATGATTGGCTTTCTGGGCTGTGAGTGCACAAGTCATATTGAGCTTTTTGTCCCAGAGTTCTTCTCCCCAGGGCTAGTCTCCCACCCATCCTGTACTTGTGCTTTGGATTGTCCTGACCCAGGTGCAGGACCTTGCTCTTGGCCTCGTTGAACTCCATGAGGTTCACACAGTCCCACCTCTCAAGGTCCCTCTCTAAGACATTTCTTTCCTTCAGCGTGTTGACTGCACTACACAGCTTGGTGTGATCAGTGAACTCGCTGAGGGTGCACCTGATCCCACTGCCCATGTTTCTGAGAAACATGCTAAAAAGTGCTGGTCCTAATAGTGACACCTGAGAATATAATTGCCTAGTTCTCATTTTGATGTAATTGATATAATTGCCCAGCTCTCATTTTATTGTTCTCCATGCGTAGCTTAATTTGGGTCTGTAGTAAACACTCAGAATTGCAACGAAGAACACTAAACTGCTGTTGAGCACATAATGTGTTCTTTAATGTGAAAAACTCTCAGATACCAGAAAACAGGTTTCCAAACTTGATCCCCAAACTCTGTGGACCATTTTATAGTTTTTATTTTTTCATGTACCTTTTTGAATATTGTCACGTTTCTCTTATGCGTTACTGTCATGCCATGTACCCACTATCTTATTCTTCAAAAAGTATTTTTGAAGCATTACATATAATGCACAATGACTATGGCAATGGTATTGCACTTTTCCAACTTTTGTGTGAATAGAAGTTGTTTGCTGAAAGGTCTCTTCTCTACCTTTTAACCTAATGCTCATTTAAATTGACACAATTGTATATGATGGTAACAGGTATTCTGTGTTTCCTCTAGGTTCTTCAGAAACAGCTAGATGATGTGAAGGAGGAGGAGATGTCATTGTTAAGCAAACACAAAGAAGTGGAAAGTGAGCTTGCAGCTGCTAGAGAGCGTTTACAGCAGCAGGCCACTGATCTTGTTCTCAAAGCCAGTATGTATGTCAGTAACTTAATCTGGAAATGAACTTCATCCTTTTATTCTAGCCTTCCCTTTTTCTGTCAGTCTCATGCAGGTGTAGAATGCCTAAAGACTGTTTAATGCCTTCCATAGAGTTTTCCAACAAGTTTTGGGGTTTTTTAACTTTTTTCTGTTGCGTGCATTGTACCTAAATTTCCTTTTTTGTCTATGGCATGTACGTATCTTCCAGGCCTTAGAACTGCACTCATACAGAACAATTCTGCTCTGTATCTGTTCTCCACATAGTAACTGAGCCATGCTTCCTGTTTTTTCACCTTTTTTCAGTTGTCTTTTCTTTTTGGTAATGCTGTGGTACTTTGCTTTATACCTACTGTCAGAAGATTTGCAGCTTATTGAATAATAAACCCTTTAAAGTTTTCTCTGTAGCTGCTTTCTTTGCTCCTTTGTAGTTGCTGGCATATGGAAAGGCACAAAGAATAGCTTAAGACCTAGCTCTACACTTGCAGCTTTCTTTTCCCTCTTTGGCATTGTCTCCCTAGTGTGCTCAGTAGGAGGCATGGGCCCCAGTACTTGAACTTGGACAACTATACAAAAGGCAGGGTCTTGGGCTTGAAAAGGGGCCCCTGGCTTATCTTTGGCCTTGTTGAAGTAGACCAATTATAGCAATTCCTGATTGTTTTCCACACAAATTAGCACAAGCCCATGAGTAGCCTAGGCCACAAGTTGGAACTAAATAGCAACCAGCGGGAGCCCAAGACTGCAAGGTCCTATTAGATTGAACAACTAAAAGGAATAGGCTTGCTGTTGGGAGTATGTAAAATGTGAATCTGACCCTCCAAAAGCTGCTTTGTGAGGCAGCCATAGAAAAATTAATGACTGTATGAGAGCCCTGTTCTCATACACTCTAAAGCTGCTGCTGTTTCATTCCTTAGGCAGAAGCATGGGAGGATTTCACCGGGCCACCCCAAATGTAGTGGAAATAAACAGCCAGGTGGATTTTCTGTATTGCTGATGGCGTGAAGTCAACTAGCCTGTGACTGAGGCCAGCTCTGGTGTCCTCTGGCATTGTGGTTTTCAGCTTTACCAGCAGTCCAGTGTGTTCATGCTGTTGCTAAGCTCAGTGGTGCTGTCAGCAGTGCATCTTTGTTTTACAGAGCATTGCTGTGCAACAAGAACCAGGATCCCTGTTTGCAGTGGTGCCACCAAAAATGTGGAGAGAAGTGTTAGAATTCTTCAGGGCTTAGTACCATTAGAGGTGTTAATTTTTAATGAAATTACTATTAATTTTGAGACATTTTAAATTTCCAAATTTTATTTCATTTTCTCATGGCTTTTCCTTTCACATCTGTGTCCCCAGGCAACAAAGTCTAAAACAGTTTCCTTTTTGGCACATCTTGCTTTTAACAATAAATGGAAATGAATCATGAAGCTTAGTAATTTTTGTTATGTGAGAAGCAGCACATACTCCACTTTCATAGATATTTCTTAGTGACTTAAATTTAAAAGCAATGCTCTGTTATGAAACTGAACTGTCATTAAATTGTCATTTTTGAAGGCTATAATAAAATGAGAGGGGAAACAACAGTCTTTCCTAGAAATTGAGGCTACAAAAAGCAGCAGAAAATTATTCTGAGTAAACAGTACCTCTCATCTTTCTGTTGGACCGAACTAGAAGCATCCTCTTTTTCTAAACAGTCTTCTGTTCACTCTAAAGTGTCTCCCAAAATAACGGAAATTCCACTGCTTTAGCCAGTTACCTACAATAGTATATACATCAAGAGGAACAAACAGAAATTTCTGAAGTCATAAACCTTTGTCAGCTGGTTATGTGAGGGACAGATACTTATATTGTGTAGTTTGCAATTTTACTACATTTGTTCTTTTTTTTCATAAATATATATGAAGAAATTCAAAGGAAGCCTCCAACCTGCAAGGATTTAGATCATACTTTACTATATAGAGAGTTTTGTTATATCTTTTAGTCATATCCCTTTAGCAAAATAAAGTGTAATTCCATAAGTTTTACAGCCAATAAAGCTATGTATCTCATATGCCAGCTAAATTATGAGTTTGTTAAAATAAGGACATGTTTATCTTTAGACATCAGTGTTCTGCTTTCTGTTGTCCATCTTATTCTAGGGTAGAAATATTCAGGTTTAGGTGGGATCAGTTCTTCAGTGTTCTTAGAACTGCCTACTTCTGCTTTCCTCTGGGAGTCAACGTGCAACTTTGAATGAGGAAAATTGAAACAAAAGGAACTCCAGCACCAAGTGCTGTACTGTTATTGTAAAATGCCCAACAAAACTAAACAAGTGACAAGTGGAGAGGAAGATAATTATTGCAGTGAAGAGAGAGCTTGCAAGGGAGACCCATATGCAAGCTTCCACTGGATTTGTACTATCACTAGAATATGAATGTGCACTTCAATTGCATGAAACCAATGCTATGAGGTTTTAAAGAGCTGTTTTGTTTTTAGGTCACATTGGAATGCTTCAAGCTACTCAAATGACTCAAGAAGTTACAATCAGAGACTTGGAATCAGAAAAGTCTAGATTAAAGGAAAAATTGTCCCAGCTGGAAGAGGAAAGAAATTTATTACAAAGCAAAACACAGAGTCTGGATGAGCGACAAAGGCAGCAAATTCTGGCATTGGAGAAGGTTAAACAGCTTATTGTCTTTAGCTGAATAAAACAAAAAAAAATAGGATTCTCAGGAAAAAAAAATTATACTCTAATTTTTGTTTGATATGACCAGACTAGGACCAGTATGTTTGAAGTATATCTCATGTAGCAACAAACAATGACTAATGTAGAACATAAAGTGAGATTAGAGGGAAGTCAGATGAAATGTTCTGACTGCTTTGGACAATCTGTTAACAACATAATTTGATTTATGACCTTGTGTGTATATGCCTAGTATCTGAATTGTCTGAGGAAGAACAAATGTGAAATGATTAAAGAACAGTTTAGAAAGCCATTTGCTGAAAATGCATTGAACATGTTTGAATATACTAAACAGAAATTTCTCTATAGGCTTGATACCTAATTGTTGTTTTCCCAGATTAAATAGAGGAAAAATTAGGTTTTTAGCAAGTATGTATTGTTTTGCATGGATCGTTTAAAATTGCCATTTTGGTTACTGTATCATGTAGACAGTGCTTAGTGTTTGAGCAATTTGTTTTATGTGGAAGTTATTTTTTTTTTTTTTGCGGATTTATGTCATCAGTAATGTTTTTGTATTTATTTTTCTTCCTACTGTTCAGATTTTTTTACCATTGAATAGATTTATTTTTCTAAACTTTATAGAAAGTAAATGAAGCACGGGAAACACAACGTGAATATTATGAAAAGGAGCTGGTAAAATTACAAGCAAGATTGGAAGGAGAGGCTGCACAGTTAAAGGAGGCTCATTCCAAGACCTTAGAAGAATTGGCATGGAAACACCATACTGCAATTGAGGCTGCACACAGTAATGCTAATAAGGATAAGAAGAAACTGCAGATGGTATGTTCTTATTTTCTTAGTAATCACACAAAAAGCAACTGTTACAGTTTGCATCTTGTACTGCATGGTGTTTTATGGCAAATTTAATTTGGAATTACCTGCAGGCCTCTGAAGAAACTGCTTAGCCTTTAGAAGAATAAATATCTTGGGGGAAAAAAAAGCACTTGTACTGTCATTTGTCTGCATACAGAAGAGAAATTCTCCATTTAAACAAATTTATTTTCAAGTGTAGTAGTTTTGTTTTCCTGGGATTTGTGACCCATATTTAGAAGGGTTGGCATATCAAGATCGGTTCTTCTGAAGGAGATGAAAGATCATATTATTATAACATTTGAAATTTTTATTGAGTGTCCAGAAATACAGAAAGGTATATTATTAGGATTTGGCTCTATATGTACTCAGAAGATGACAATAGCTGTTCTGAGCTTGCATCATAAAATTACATACTGTGCAGCAACTGACTCTTTAGCAACTATACATTTACATTTTCGACTGGTATCCTGAAACTGAAAGGCTTTTTTTTGTTTCACAGATCTGGCTTTTTCTTTCTCAGGATGTGAGCCCCATTTTTAAATTATTATTTCTTTCTCTGATTTTGTGTGTTATGCACAAATTTTGCCTTGCGCAGGAAATACAGGATTAAGTGTTTAATTCAAGGCTTTGTTATATTTCTTTTGATGTATTCACAGGAAACATACCTGTTGGAGCACATCACTAGCTACAACCAAGGAAAATGGTCATAGTTAGTGATGTACATCTCAGACAGATTTGGTTTGTTTTTGTAATTTTTCTTCTGCTAGTATGTTGCTTCTTAGTTCAATTTTTAGTAAATCCAAAATATTTTTTGTCACCCAGTAATTGAAATATTTCTCAGAGACAGATAGGCATCTGATATGTCAGGCATATTTTCTTCAAAACTTTAAACATGCCTGTTATAAAGACAATGTCTCTTAGGGTTTCTGGGTATGTTTTTTTGTTTTATTTCAGTAAGATGTGGGGTTCTTTTTCTTTTGTTTTGCTTGTTATTAAAATAATGTGGAGAATAAAACAAAAGGAGATCACAGACTTTTGTTCCTTAAATCAATAAACTAGTTTTAATAAGGAATACCTCTCTACATTTAGCTTATGTGAAATTATTTTAACAAGGAAAAACTAGCTATGAAGAGATTTTAGGATCAAGGTCCCCGTAATTTTAATCAGATTTCACTGATTGTGAATCTAATCAGATTTCACTGATTTTGAATCTAATCAGATTTCACTGTCTCCTCTGTCAAACCTGTCTTACTAAGCACATGTTGTGGTGATCAAGTAATCCAAGGAATAAAACAGTCAAGCTTAAATGCAGAGCAGTGTTGAATTTTGTATGAGGAAGAAGCATGGTACCAGGAACCTTGGGATAGAGAACATGAGAATTCACTGGGAATGGAAGCTTGAGAAAATGCATTTGGGGAACAGAAGAGAATTCAGCAGAATTAGAGTAGGACTCAAAAAATAGCTCAAATATTTCTTTTTGCTTCAGTATTTCCATCTATAAAATGAGCTGTAGAAATGGCATCAGGAGGATCATGAAAATAGAGTTGCTAATAATTTTGCAGTACGGCACAGCTGTACTGACAAGTACCATCAGAGAAATAATTACTGTGTTACAGAATAGGGTCTAAATAGCACCAGTGGAATTTTGCAGACAGCAGATTTCAGCATGAACACGACCAATTGATCAAGTTTCACTGAGCAAGGCGCATTCATGCCACGTGTTGTCTCATGTGGACCCACTGAAGAAGGCAGGCACTTGTTATGTTGTTTAGTAATGTGCTGGTTACAGTGTAACCCTCTGTTTTGTCACTCTGTCCAACTACTACCATGAATGAAGAGGTTGTGCAAGCAGTGTAGGCAGAAATTGTTGACTACCACATACCCTAAAGCAGTTCTACAACTAACAAGCTGCTTAATGTGCTTACCATCCCCTGCAAAACACTTGAGGCATCTTTGGGTTTGGAGGAGGAAGCCTCTATTGGCCTCTGTTGCTTCTTGGAGTTGGCTGGGTGACACTACATTGCTGTCTTGCAGTAGGAGACCTTGGGTTTCCTTAGACTTGTATATCTTTTAGTGACTGTTTTTCCTCTTTAATACTTTAGTTCTTTCTCCCTGTTTCCCCAATTTCGCCAATACTTCCAGCTGTACTTTTTGTTTCAGGCTGGCTCTGGTCTATGTATTTTCATGGCTGTTTCTGACATAATACTGTTTTTTCAGAAACCCGAGCCCAGGTCTGTATAGAGGCACTGAATCAATGCTAATTGATTAATCAATTCAGCTAAGCCCCTAGGAAGGAGTTAAAAAAAGTCTCTAGCTCCCTAGAAAACCTTAAAACCTTGTATGGCATGAATGTGGATGACCTTGCTTGGCAACCTTAATTTTATTCACTAAACCTTCACAGTATTATGAGTTAGGTAGTATGTTTCACTGAAATAAGTAATAAAATTCTCAGTTTTAACATGTTTGCTTTAAAGTATCTTGTGAAAGAAATTGTTCTTCTGAAAATGTGTTCAGAATATTAATAAAGCTGAAGTCTAAATTTGTGATTTTCCTTAAAAAATGTAATAGTTTCTAACATTTATGTGTGTGTGTGTATATATATATACACACACACACACACACACACACACACAACATAGGCTCATGTAAGAGAAATACAACTCATCCAGCAGTTATTTTGACAATTTGGCTACTACACCATAAAGATTGAGTGAAAACAGGGATGTTACTTGATTCTTTCCATACAGTTAAACTTGAAAATTAATTGTTGATCTCTTCTGGTTCTACATAAATTTTATAGATATATGGTGTGGGGCATTTTTTTTTCATTTACTGTATTCAGAGTTCAGTCTGGATTTTAAGATTTACTCTTTCCTGTGGGGATTATTTGTAGGAAATAGATGGGTAAAGGCTCAATGACATGCAGATTTATTGGTGTAATTTTATAAAAAATGGAAAAATTCTTCTTTCAACTTAGACTGAAAAACTGTAGATATAGTTTTAAAGCTTTTGATAATTGTGAAGTAATTGCGGGAAAACTTTTTCTTTTATTTTCACTTTCTTCTGTGATTAATCAAGGATATTAAATTATAAAATTAACTGAAAAATTAAGACCTGTTGTAAAAGGAAATAAGTATTCATGCTTTAACAGTTTAAGGAAGAGTTGAGCTCACAAGTATTTATGCCAGTTAGAATTATTTCCATGTGGTAGACCTGTACTTGGCAATAACTGTATGGCAAATATTTAATATTTCTTCCATCTTTCCTGTTTCTGTAGGAGTTGGAGCAGCAGTTTGAGAAGGAAAAACTGCATTTGGAGGATGATAAGAATCAGCTCCGACAGCAGCTGGAAAACATAAAGGAAGAGCTGACAACAAAGCTGACTTCTGCCAATCAGGAGGCAAGGACTAATTTGTTTCAGCTACCACATTTCATCAATAGTGATCTTAGACTCCAGGACAGGTCTAGGACTATGCTATTGAGTGTTTAATGCCTTACTTATGTTTAGAGTGAAACATTCTTAAAACATGGCAAGTTAGTTGACTTCTTCTGAGCAATGATTTTTATTGTCCTTTACAAAATTAACAAAGCAAGAGATGTAAATAGCTCTTTATTTTTAATTCTTTTTATCTTTTCATTAGGTACACAGAGCACTACACAAAATGTATCAGGAGAGAGGGAAATTTAACTGCATATAAACCCGTATTTGGTTATGGTTAGCTTATCACAAATTCGGGTTGGTTTCCTGACTTGCAAATAGTCTTCATGTATTTTTATCAGAAGGTGATATGAAACACTTTTAGCAAGACCCAAATTATTCGCTATGCCTTGATATATTCAATCGATGCTAAATGCATCATATCTTGAGACAGTTTTAATTTTTTGTAGTTGGAAATCAGCACCTTTTCAAAATACAGTATTTTGAAACTAGAAGTACATTCTGCTGGTATCAAAAACATAAAACCATTTTTCTTTGGAACTTTTGCCTTGTTTCAAGAAAATATTTCACCAGGTTTATTGTTCAGCAAGCCCTATGCATGATTTCAGTGTGTGCTTTAAGAAAGACTTAAACATGAATTTAAGTATTATTTTGCAGCAACATTTTTCATAACTGCTTTCCATACTGCACAACATCTGGAGAAAGCAGGTGTCTCATTCTGGTGATTTGAATATTGCACAAATGCTAAACTAGCTTAAGAAAAAAACCCACCTGTTTTTAATATACTAAATGGGGAAGTTTGCCCTTCCAAAAGTATAGATAAACTTATACAAATATAGATTTTATTTGTTAATATATATTACTGTATTCATAATATATTGATACAGTAATATATAAATAAGATTATAATGTACTTTATCATTATGTATTAAGGTTTATATTCTGAAAATACATATTAACATATACTTTCAGAGTAGGACTACCAGATAGATGGATATGCCAGAGATTGTACGCAATCAGAGCAGCTGGACCTCCCACGTTTAGAATTCATCAGCTCTGCTGATCAGTCAGTTGTGAGTAGCTGTTTAAACAGGAGGGTTCTTCCTCCTGAGGGTTGCCAGTGTCATTTTTTTCAGAGCTTAGAGAAGGTGCAGGTTTCAGCTGGAACTGCTCTTTTAAGAGTGTGCTTATCTGCATTCAAATTGATGAAAATGACATATTTGTTATATATCTTTAAATCATACACAGCTTTATTTTTCAGTTCAAAATTACAGGAAGTTCAGTTATTTGGTTTTAGCTTTAACTTCTCTATTGTATGCTTTCATTTTTATAGGATTAGATCTGAGTAGAGCACCACTGTCATCTAACACTGTAGGCTTAAATTTAACTCTTTTTTTAATCAACTTCTCTTGGGTTCATGAGCAAAAAACTTTCTTCTTCTTTGAAGGAAATAACTTCAAATGTTTTAAGAATGAATTTCAGTTATCCAACTGCTATCAAAATCAGGCTTGGAAAACTGATCTTCATGCTGAGGTAACCAAACAGAGGCAAAGCTAAGAAACAGAAGAATAAAATAGGGAGCTAGGTCCAGCAGCTCAATATTTGAGTTTATATACAATCCTTTGTAAGGATAAATGTAATACTACATATTTTGCATAGTGAAAGAATGAGGGAAAACATACAGGCAATAAATTTGGATTAGTCTGTAAATCTACTCCATGTAGTACAGAGGAGATATGTTTTATTTCATTGCTATATTTATCTTGAGCATGTGAAAGAAGTGCTTCAGTTGCAGCCACAGCTTGGCTTTAGTCCTATGTTGACAACTAACAACAGTTTCTGAGTGCCTTCACTGACCTAGAAAAAGCTTCCCTGTGATACATCTGACACATCATTAGCTTAACTCTTACATTGCTATTGTTGCTTCCTTTTCTTTTTTGTTTGCTTTAAGTTACAGAAGTTATTTAACAGTAGGCTTGTGTTCATTACTTCCTCTGGATGCTAGTTCAGATCTATTTTCCCTGCTGAGAAAGCTGCTTTTGAACCCATGCCATCTTCTTTTCTTTTTGAGAGAGTTTCTGGTGGCAGTTATCTTAGCTAAAGGATGAGGAGAGACTGAAGCTTGCTTCTAGTACTAAGCTATTTAAGGGCAGTGTAGTCTTAAATACTTGCCAGAGACTTTTTTTGGTAGTTCGGGTTAAGACAAGTTAGTGGCTTTCTCATATGTGTCTCAGGATGAGACTGGCTGTTCACTCTGTAGAGTTGTTTCCTTTCACTGTAGACCAGCCAAGGCCTTTTAGAATGTTGATACATTTGTATCACTCGGCACAGTCATCTAAGGACTTGCTGTCTACATGCAAAAGATTACTGATGTTGTTACTGAAGATAATTTTAAACAGCCTCCATCACTGCTTTGTGAGCAGCAGAATATCTCTTAAGCCCTAAGAGCCCCATTCCTGCCTGCTTCCATATCCTTTACATCTACAGGACTGCTATTCATAGGATGCAAGTGGTTTGCTACTGTCAAAGTCAGCAGTGCACTACCAGGATACCAATACAGTCTGGGGACAGTTTTTCTTGTAGGGATTCTCCTTCAGGTAGCAGTGCTTTGTAGGGAATTCAAACTGGTTGATTGAATATTACTCAGAGGAGCACTGAGACAAGTGCTCAAGTTTACAAGAGTGTCGGGAGTTTTTATTTGAGGTGCAAGACTCGAGGGTAGTCTCCCCAACCAACATCTAAGGGTTCCCTGATATCAGGGTGAAGGTGGCAAAATGATGAACGGGCCCACAACACAACTCTGGAACTATAAATACTTTAGTAACTATAAAAGAAAATGTGGGACGAGGCCCAAAACACGTACACACACTACAGGTCGAAGACCAGGGTGAGGGAAAAGTCAAGGTGTATATATAAGGGATGGTGAGAGGTGGGTCCAGAGTCAGAATCCAATGGGCAAAGGGAAAAGTGGTGCAAAGGAGGAGCAATGTAGGGCAGAAGCTGATAAGGTAGGATGGGTGGAACAATGTGGTGAACATAAACCAATGGGGGTACAAGGATGTAAGAACTTTCCAGAATTGGGAGGAGAAAAGGGATGACATAACTGGGAATAAAGGCAACCAATAGGAAATAAAGGTTATAAAGCATTACTACCAACAGTTTAAAACCTTTGACAACCTTCTTTCTTGGGAACTATTATAAACTTAAACAAATACCCTCCAAGGCCTGGGGCAGAGGGGCAACTCCTCATCAAGAATACTGCTCTGGCTGGGGATGTCAGCCAAGCCGACTCTCACACATGAGTTTTTCGCTGAGATACCTCATGCCAAAGAAATCTTGGATTCCTTTTGAGAGGAAAGGAGAAGTTTCTCTTTTTAAACATTTCACAGGTTGTCGGCAGAGGGACAGAGTTCTTGGAGAGAGGGTGGTATCTCTGTGTGTATTATAAACAGTGTTTATACGTAAGTATTCTAACAAACAGGAAGAGCGGTTATAATTCTTAACCTGTCCATGCCTGTAAACCAAAGGCTAGTCTTTCCCTGTGACACTTGTCCTATTGTGAATGGATTTATCTCAACATTCAAAGGCAATAGCACAGACCATTGCTTTGCCAAAAAACTCACTTCCAATTAGCTGCTGTTCTTTGTTCCTCCCTGCCTCTAATTTTTCTGTTTTTCCAACCTACATACTTAAAAAGCTTTTTCTTTCCTGTAGCTGGTGAGCAGTGTTCAGTCTCTCATATTTTTATTTGGAGCAAATGAGTGTAGTATCATCATTTTACAGATGAGTTGTTGTGCTGAAGCACAAACAGGCAGAAAAAAAAGAATTTGGTTACATAGCAGTTAAGGAAATTATTACATTATACTCTACAGTTGCTAGGTTGAGTTTTAAACAGGCTGGACAGGTAGCAATCTAAAGGTAGAGAAACTTCCACCCTACTACAAATTAATTTATATAATAGATTAGAGTTTATATATTTTGAAATATTTCTTGTTAATTTGCTTAAAACATGCTTTTTCTCACAGTAAACTTACAGGCAATTTCAGAACTTTTATGTAGCCCCTTTCCTTGCAATCAAACACACATTGGATATATTTTTTTGCTTGTAAAAATCCTTTGAGTCTTTGCTATAATATTACAGAAATTTGTTTTTAAATACAGAAACATTAAGTGATATTAAAGAAGAACAACAGGCAGTGTAACTAAAAATTTGTCTAGGTCAGAATTAGGAAACACTGAAAAACGCCATGGCTTAGCTTGGCTGCCATCAGTAATAATTATGGAAATTACAGGGTTTCTTGTAATGTCACAGGTGTGTCGTCTGCAAGACCTAGTACGAAAAAGTGAGCAAGGCCTTGGGACTGCAGAAGGACACATCTCCAGTCTTCAAGAAGCTCAGGAAATTCTCCAGAAAGAACTGGAACTAACCAGAGCAAGACTGCGAGAGACCACAGATTCACTGTATAGTGTTGAGGTAACCATGATGTTGGAGAATAAATTGTGCAAAGTACAATGATTTTGGTCTTGTTTTTGAAATGGCTAGAATTGTTATGGGATACACATGGCTTCATTAGAGATTTCTGTTTAGAGCAGAAAATTTTAAAACCAGAAGACTAGGATAGGCTGTTTTGCAGTTTGCTTTTTTTAATTCTTATTTTATTGGTTGGTTGTTTTGGGGTTGGTATTTTTTGTTTTCAGAACGTTTGTAGTATTTAACAGGTAGTGCTGCAAGCATATCTTTGTGTGGTTAATGGAAATTGTAGCTGCCAGAATATATTGTCCATATATGTCCAATATTTTGTCCATACAAAATACGTTCAGAGCGTTAATGGAATTTCATGAAAGGATGTGAGTTAACACTTGCGATTCCAGACAGTTCATGTCATGATACAAAACCAGGTCCAGAGCTTACTAGCTCTGAAATTCACAGAAATCTTTTTGATGAGTTTGTTGAACACATGTAAGCCATGTTTTGCTTGGATAATGGACACAGTCTTCATTTCAGGCTTGAATTGAGAATTTCACTAAAGACTTGAGAATAATTTTTAGATATATGTTAAGATATCTTTAAAGGTAGCAGACTCACATGTAGAAAATGTGACCAAATTAGACCATTAAGCAATTAATTTGTCTAGTCACAAATATATTGTCATTTTAATTGGCTTAGATGCAAATAGAACTGTCTGTCAATAGCTTATTGACAGCAATATGGGGTAAACATGTCCTTTTTGTTTCCTTAGTAAAGAATGTACATTTACAAGATCTCAGATGTATTCGACATAGAGCAGGAAATACTATAATTTTTTTCTTTCACCAAACATGTTTTCATACTTTCTTAACAAAACTAGCCTGAAACAGGTTATTGGTACATTTTTTTTTAAATTTCTTTCAGCTATAGTCATTAGAGGTGGACAATGTTATAGTTTATAACTGCTTCTGTATTTTTGACAATGTTTCTAAATGTTCTTATGAACTAAATGTTCTTATGTTACTGGCAATAACATTTATCTTAACAGATACTAAAATTTATGAAAATGCTGCAGAGAAGGTCTCATTTTAAAAATTACTAATTCAGTTTAGAGCATTATGTTTGCTTCTCATGAACGAAGCAAGCCCTGCTGAGCAACATTCATGTAAGTAGGATTTCTAGGTGGTACCTAATACTATTCTAAGATGGTAAAATTTCAGCAGAAATTGATGGGAATTTTAAAGATGATGTTCTCTGTGTTCAGACTTGGTAAAGCCTTGTCTCTAGCAGGCTTGTCTCATTGAGAAACAGAAATTGACTTTGAACTTTGTATCATATACAGATAGTTCAGGCTTTGAAATTCAAATACTGGATATTTGATGCTTAAAAAAAATTAAAAACAAAATTCAAAGCATTCTTGACAAAGGACCTAAACCACCTGCTCTAATTCTGAAGTGTGTCCTTCAGTGCATGGGACTTGTTGACCTTTTGAGGTTCTTTGCAACATAAATTATTTTGTTATTCAACGTAATGGTATTTCAAAATATTACAGAATGACTTATTGGAAAACTGCTTTTTATAGGATTACAGACTTCTCTTTCACAAGTAAGAAATATCAGGTGATGTATAAACAATAATTGTGCTTAAGTAGGCATTTCACACTGTTGAAGTTGTAGTTCAAATTTATAAGCAAATTTTAATTGATAATTTATTATAAATACACTAATGTTTGAAGTATACTTTTGCTGCTGATCAGTCTCTATTGTAAAGTTTGTATTTGCAGGGAGAACTAGATCAGGAGAGACAACAGCACGAGGCAATGATTGCTGCCATGAGAGAGGAGGAAAAGTTCAAAGTTGACAGAATGGCACGTGACTTGGAAATAAAATGGACAGAAAATCTTCGGCAAGTATATTTTTTTATTCTTTAATGAGAAATGAGATATATATTATATGCAAATGTGCTATCAAATGAAATAGAAAGCAAAGGTTTCTGTTATTTAAGATTTTCCAGTTATTTCTGAGGTCGTAATTCTTTCACAATTTCTTGCACGAGGTCCCACTGCATTTTAGTTATTTGACCTTTGTGTTTAGACAGGAATGTAATAAGCTTCGTGAAGAACTGAGGCTGCAGCATGAAGAGGACAAGAAAGCAGCCATGACTCAGCTGTTGCAGCTGAAGGAACGTGAGAAAAATGCAGCAAGGGATGGATGGCAAAAAAAGGTTGAAGATCTTTTAGACCAGGTAACTATGGTATCTTTGAGACCCGAAAAGCAATTACAATTGAATTGTTGTGGCTTATTACCAACTAAGTAAATTAAATCAATTGTAATATCTGGCTTTTAAATGAAATTTATTAGCATAGGGCTTTTTAACCTAATCACGATCAAATATTTTAAATAAAGTGTAGCTATAAGTTTAATTTATGAATGTTGCTCTTTCCATCAAATGTGAATAAAACTTTTTATAGTTTTGAGGGGAGGAGGGAGAGGATGTTGACAGTCTTACTTCTTCACTAAAATATTGTTTTGTTTTTGTCTGTTCACCTGTTTTGCTGTTAAATATCTACCAATGCTAATTGTTTGGACTTAGAGGTATCCCCTATCTTTGCAAAAATAATAATCCCCTCTGTGTAAAGGAATAACAATGTACAAGTCCCTGAGAAGTCAAAATGTCCCTCAGTTTCTATGACACATTTATTACAGCCATGTCTTAAGTGATTTTCCACATTATTTTGGGATAATTTTGCATACATTTTTAATGGTAACTCATATTTATAATCTCACTTTTGTTAGATAACTCAAAGAAAATACTTGCTTGGTACTTTTTCTGAACCATAAATGCTGTAAAACTGGTTTTATTGACCCCATTTTGAAGAAATAGCTGATAATGAACAAACACACTTTACAGTAAGAATAACAGGTTTTGGAATTAATTAAATGACTGTGATTCTAGGGTGTTATTGTGGGATGGCTTTTAATTTGCAGGCTAATTTGTGAAGTCTAATAACTGAACATGCATTTGATTATACAGCCTCTCTCAGGAGCACGTCACAATATATTTTGCTGACTGGGGAATTTAAGCTTGTGAAGTCTTGTCATTTGGACTCATAAAAGCTGGAGGTTTTCAAAGTTTTTTGGTCTGTTACTTTTTACAACGTGTACACAATAAGAATTCGACTCATTTAAGTTTCACATTACCCAAGTTTTGTTTACTTTCTTTACTTCTTCCTGTAAATAGCATTTTGTCTTGAAAGGGATATATTAAACTTTCCATAGTTTTAACATACTTTTATCTCTGCTTTTCAAAAATAACATGTTAAATCTAACCTGCAGTTTCAGAATGGAAAATTACTGTCTTGCAAGTTAACTTCTTTTTTTCCTACCTATGCAAGAAATTTTGGCATCAGAAAGCTAACTGTAGTAAGGAGAATTTACTAGAGAATTTTCAGACAGGAAATGGTCTCCATATGAAAAATGGTTGCATTTTTCTTTTTTCTTCATATCTTTTACTGTATCAAAGAACTGTATGCAAAGAGATTAATAGCATGTGAGGACTATTTTTTTTCAATCCAGATGTGACTTTTCCATACTGCTGTTTGAATTGGATAAGTATTTTAGAAAGATTGAAAAGTTAGTGTTGGTAGTAAGCAATTAAGTTTTCACTGTGTAAGAATCTGTATTTTATCCATTACAGCTGGAAGAGAGGGAATTTCAGACCATAGTGTAAAGGATGAGTAACTAATCTCTTGGAGAAATGGATTTGTTGTAGTAAGTTCTTCCTGACTGCAGTACACAAAGGTGGTCTCTGAGACTTGTAGCAACCTGGATCACAGAATCACAGACTTGCTTATACTGGAAGAGGCCTCAGGAGGCTGCTCAAATAAGTCAGCACTGAATTAGAACCAGATTGCTTAGGGCTCTGTTCAGTCAGCTCTTGAATAAGCTCTAAGGAAGAAGATTCCACAGTGTCTCTGAATAATCTCATTTATTGCTTAATTATCCTCATAGTGAGCTTCTCCTTTCTATTTAGCCAGAACCTTCTCTGTTTCAGTTGGATTGCAGCCTCTCATTGTTCTGCTGCACACCATTGTAACAAGACTTGGTCCACTTTCTCTGTGACCATCTCATACTAGTACTGGAAAAGTCTTAAGTCCCACAAAAGCTAGTTGTTCTTTAGCCTGAGCAAACAGAGTTACCTCAGAAGGATATCTGTTCCAGTCCCAGCCTACTTGGTGGTAGCTCTCCACTGAATATGATCAAGTTTATGGACATTTGTTGTGTACCAAAGCTGATTGAGCTGGAGGAAGAGACAGAATATGCCCTCCAGGTGTTGTGCAGTAAAGGCCAAGTCGAAGGCACTGATCCCTTCCCTCAAACTACTGGTTGCTGTTACAGCCCTGTGTGCTGCTGGCACTCGGTGCTGCCACACCATGCTGCTGGCTCGTGTTCAGCCTACTGTTAACAAGGTTGTGCAAAGCAGATCTGTGACCCAGTATGGACCAGTATATGGGTTTGGTCCTTCTTGGGTCCTTGGACTTTGCATTTTTCTTTGCTGCATTTTGTGTGGTTCCTGCCAGCCTGTAGTTATAACTTAGATAGGGCCCTCTGGATGGCAGCCCTGTCTTGCAATGTATGGTGTCCATTCCACTGGGTTGCCCTCCACCTTTATTCTTCCCAGCTTGACGTCACCTACCAACTCCATAAGGATGCTCCTCTGTCTCCTCCTCCCGAACTGATAGAGTGCTGAAATGAGCAGGTCCCAGAAAGCCTTAGAAGTTCTACTCTTAAACTAGAACTGCCCAAGATATTGCAGTAGGGCTGTGAAATTGTGGATTTGTTACATTCTGGTTTTAATTTGTAGGAAGATGTATTTAAAATCCATTTGAAAGGTGTATAAAATTAGGAAGAGAGAGAATCCAGCTTCTCTTTCTGCAATTCAGATTTTTACACCTGAAATAGTGATCTGTTCTATGCCAGTAGTATTATAAAATGATTTATCAAAACAAGACCGGAGTCTCTGCTAAATAATTTTTAAATCCTGTTTTGACAACAAATGTGGCCAATGTGTGTTCTTTTTGTTAAGAAAGTGTCTAGAGGTTCACCACTTAGTTGTGTAATTTCTGTTTATGATGGTTGAATTCAGAAATTAAATGCTCATCAGTAGAGGTGCAATTTTCTAATATTGTGTTGATGCATCTCTGATTTGATTTAAAAACAACCTACAAAGAAGTGTGTCATGTAACTTGAAGTATAGGAACAGTTATATAATCATACAGGGCTGAAGGGCTGAAAAAACAGGTTTAAATATAGTTACCTACCCTGTAGAAAAATACAATGTAGAGTATGCCCACCTGGGAATGCTGCTGACTAGTGCTGGAAAACGGAATGAACAGACACAGATAAAAATATTAATTAAAAAAGCAAAACAAACAGTTTCAATTTTAAAAAATTATGCCCGTATAGTGTACTAAGCTGATGTGGGTTTTTTAAGTTAGGTTATTCTGATCTACAAACTTCTACCACTATTTGTTGCACATTTGATAGGTGGAATCTACCTCTTGCAGAAAGCTAATAGGTAATAATTTTGCTTTCATACAAGTAATGCCAATTGGTCCCTCACAGAATGCACTTAGGATTATTGTTACTCCAACACCATAGCTTTGTTATGAATAAAATAATTTTCTTGAGATAAAATGCCATTCAGCTGATTAAGTTCTTAAACACATTCTTGCCAGTTGCAAAGCATCATCTACACTTAAATATGGTTGGTATTTTAACTAGGTCAGTGTCTAGAGACCAAATATGTAGTTTTTATCTCTAATACAAGAAATTATTCTAGAAGACAAAAAAAGAAAGTGCTTTTCCCTTTTTTCCCCATAAATTGCACCAAGTACTTCTACGTCAATCCATATGAGAGTTTCATAATGAAATATGCAGTGAATTCAGATATGCTAGCTCCTTTCCATTCCTCTTAGCTCCATAATGGGGTTTTAAGGCTTTTCTTAAAAACATTTTACTGCTGAGAAAGCTTCAGCCAGGGCCGAAATAGCTGGAATTTTCTTTCTTTCTTTTTTTTGAACTCATGAGCATGTTCTCATGTTCTGGGCACTGAAACATACAGGTTAAAGTTTGTATTCTTACCTGTTTCTGCTTGTGATAGGTTTTTTTTTTTCAGCAGACTGAATCAAGGGTTCTCATTGGATGGGCTTTTCAAAATTTGAGCAAATATTGGTTCTCCTATCTTCCTTACTTTTCAGTTAACATTTCAGTAGAGTAAATGTTGTTGTCATTATTTTTCCCCACATGTAGCTTTCTAATCCTTAAGTAGCTTCATACATGTCCAAGCATGTGTGACATTCTTCTTTCTCAACTTTATCAACTTTTCACACCAAAGATATGTCTTCTATTAATGGAAATAGCAGAAGTAGTACAGCAAGAATGGACAAAAGTGGACTGCATACATTTCAGTAGCTGTTACTTGTTTTTCCTACTGCAAAGACTCCTTTTTGTGAAAAATACGTTGAGATTTTCTCTTGGCATTTGTTCTGTGATGGCATGCTCCTTTTTAAACTGTCAAGAGTAAATAGGAGTAACTTTGACTTGTAAATATTTCTGTCTGATGTAGTTATTATTCAAATAGAAGTTTTCAGGAAATTACAAACTTGGTCTCAACATACTGGTCTAAAAATCCTGAGTATTCTGCTGTTGATGGAGTGCTGAGAAAAGTTCCTGTGCTCCTGTGCTCATCTATAAATGGCTTTTCATCAGGCTTCATCCAGAGGCAGTTACTGCTCCATCCTTACTTGCCCATGTAGAAGTGCTTATTGCAGAGCTGATGTGCATCCACATTAGCAAAATCAGGAAATGCTATTTTCTTTCCCCAGCACAAGGATTACTGGCCTCTTTCACAGTCTGGGTAATTCTTGCATTAGAAGATTTGCTGTCAAATGGATGCTGGAAATTTCTACAAGAAATAACCTGCACATACCTTGTATCAGTGTCCAGAAAGAACTGAGATAAACTTTCAGCACAGAATCATTTTACTGAGCTCCCTGTCACTTGATATTGTCCTGAGCACCCTGTCTAAAGGCTTGTCTGTCAGAAACAGAGTAGAGGTAAATTTCAAATAACTCCCTCCTAATTTGCTTTGGCAATTCTTGTATTCAGTGATACTAGTAAGGCTACCATGACATCTAGTGGATGGAACGAGATGCTGGGCAAGGTTTAAAAAGCATTTAAAAATCTAAAATGTGGAAATCCAAAAGAATAAAAAGAAAACTTGTACCAAGGAAGGAGAAAATAACAGAGGGCACCCTGGAATGCAGTTCAGGGTAATGTTTTATGGCTCTTCCTCAATCTGTAGATACTTGTTTTTCCGAAGGAGCATATTTTCTTTGACTGTTGAAAACTTTGACAGGTTAATACAGCTCTCAAAACTGTGGTCTTAAAGGGACTATGCTGTTACTCATGCAGGCCTCACAGAATTAGGGGAGATTTGAGAGTTTCTGCCTAGATCCTAGATTGTTTGTGTGATTCCTGCCAGTCACCACTGCTTTAGAAGAGTTGGTGCTCCTGTATTCCAGGTGGCAAACCTATGCTTTAAACTGGTTCACAGGAGCATGTGGGTAATCTCATAGTCTGGACTCACTGCAGCCCGCAGAGGGCCAACTACTGAGGGTGCTTCCCCTGCCTTCATGACTTTCTACTTCTCCAAAAGGAATCCCTCTTGTTCTGGGATCCCTGTTCTCTGCAGAGATGTGATCCTGATGATGAGTTGGTGCATTTGTTCTGTCCACAGTGGTCATTGTAGTGGTGTGTGAAGCCTGGACATGAAAACAAATGCGTAACATTCAGCTGTTCATTACAAGCCTTTGGTTTTGGTGAACCCGTTCAGCCCAGACCTCGCATTCATAATTATTTTACTCTTTGTTAAAAGATTCTGAATATAACGGGGGAAATTATTTAAAGACTATTTGCAATTAAGAGCTACTCAGAAAAACAGGCAAATAAAAGCAACAGAACAAATCAGTGTTTTCAAAGTATTTTCACTAGGACACAGTAGGCATACTAAAAAGTGTGAATTTGTTCTCTGTTTTATAATAAATGTCTTGCTGGACTTTTTCATCTCTTTTTTGTTCCTTCTTAATTTTTTTCTCTCATGGTGTTGTGTTTAATTCAGTTAAAAAATATATCTAGGCTAATGTCTGAGGTTTTCATATTCAAAGAAACCTGTCTACCTGATCCTGAACTTCTAATTGAAATTTAGTGTCATGAGTTTTTGTTTGGCAGTAAATCTGGAGGAGATGGAAAGGCTTTTAATTCTATTTGTCAGTGGATGAGAGCATTAAATTCTAAGTATTGTGCATGAGTAAAAGGTTTAATGTGAGATTTGGAAGTTCACACTTCCAAGAATGGTAAATAGAAATCTAAGACAAATCCAACAGTACTACCATCCCCAATCCAAAATTTTAATCCTATATTTATGTATATTTTTCTCTTAAATGTAAGGTAAAGACTTTGGCAAGCACCTAGTTTTAAAACACTTCTCTTAGCCTCTTTGCTCTGTACTTGTTCAAGTAGCTTTTGCTTTTGGTTCAAAAGCAATGAAAACAGTGGATCCTGGAAGAAATGAGAGAGAACTTATCATGTGGGACAAAATCTGGTTGAGATTCAGTACATAATTAAAAGTCTAGATTAAAAGCAGTGATACTTCTGTGCTCCAGGAAAAGTTAATTAAGGTGTGTATATATTCTTTATAATCCTGACAGCAGTATGATAAATAAATGAATGAAACTCTAGTCACTTTCCAAAACCTTTAAAAATTATCAGGGCATTGAGATCCACTTGTTTTTCTCCAACCGTTGAACCTGCAGATTGTTGGATTAAAAAATGTATTGTAAAATCCAAGTGGATACTAATCTGCAGAATACCTAGGCCAACCCATGCTATTCTGTGATTTTGCCTAGAAGTTTGACAGATTCCTAGAACTGGAAAAGAGAAAAATTGCCATCTTTTTTAAGCAGCAGGATGAGTTTCCCACTCTCTGGCATCCTGGAGATAGTACCTTTCCTCTGGAATTGCTCCAAAATCAGGAGGAAATCAAGACCTATTAGATCCCAGAGATTATTAAAGATTTCAGAATGCCTTCATTTTCCTCATCGGAAAACTGTTGGGTTTTGAGATAAAGGGCTCTAAATACTTCTTTTTCTTACCAGTCACAGACGGCAAACTTTGATGTAGCTCTCCAATTTCTAGCGTGTCACAAGCCTCGAGCCAAGTACAAAACGTTGTAGTAGCAAACAGCTGCTTCCCAAATCTCTGCAGAGTCATCTGCCACGTAAGCACTGTGCAGCCAGAGACTGCACATCTGCTGACAAACCAGTCCTTCTCTTCAAAGACCTATCTCGAGGGAGAGTTTTAGGGTGGTTGTTGCCATTATTAGCTGGATAAAATGGGTTTATGCCAAAGGTTCCTCTGGCTCCTGTGCTAGGCACTTCAGAAACTCATTTCCTTCTCTAACGTCAGATGGCTGCACGTAGGATTTGTTCTTCAGAAAGGTAAGCAGCATCTCTGGGTGGTCGTTGTTAAAGCAAAGAGTGTGCAGCAACCTAGATCTGCTTTGATAAAAAGATAAAGTAGGAGCTTTCCCAGTTAGGTTCTCAGGTTTTACGTGAGGATTCCTGTTTTCCAGCAGTGTTTTGAAAATTCAGTAAACCATATAGCCAAGTCAGATTGTGACACAATGTTACATTGAAATGGCAGTGAGGGAAAAGTGTTACATAACTGATGTTTGGGTGGTAAGTGAAGACTGATGCTGAAATTAAGTGTCATTCCTCTGTAATCTGGTTGAAAGTAATTTTTAGTTCAGAGAAACCATAAAACAGGAGAACTTCAATGCATTCAATAAATTAATGTCCTGGAGGAGACAAGGTAACTGCATGAAAGTGTGAAGATGCCACCGGTGCAGTAAATGTCCTTCTTGAGGAAAGTGACACCATTTCATCACCAAGAATGGCCCCTGTGACAGTTGTGATGGGAACACAAACAACTGTTCATTCCAAAAAGCAAACACAAACCTTGAATAATTTCAAATCACTAAATCTGTTCTTTACTGCAACACACATTTGCCCAATTAAACTGAAAACTCAGCTCTTCTAGGAGAGGTGTTGAAAGAGAGCCTGGGGATTCCAATCTTGTTCCTTGTATTGCTTGCCAAGTCTTTCAGTCCTGCTGAGTAGCCTGCAATGATCAATGGATTTGAAAGATGCTGCATATAAAGATGCAGATACCACACTATGCTGCATCTCTGCTCTTCCTCTGGGTCATGATGAAGCTCTCTTGGTTGCATCTGAGGCTTAGCTTTGCACAGGCTGAAGGTAAAGATAATACTTGTACTGAAAAACAAGACAGCAAAATCATGTGAAATCAGTGTTTTCAGAAATTTCTGTACTTTCAAGAAATAAATTAATTTGCTTGTACAGCCCGGAGGTTTGAAAGAGGATTGCTCAAAGGTTTCTTATACCACAGTAACATTACAAATGAAATCTTGAATTCCAACCTGTAGAAATAGTGATATTAAACCCACCTTCTTCCTTGTTTTTTAATCATCACTTTTCCCCATCATAGATGTACAGACAGTAATAATTATGCCTGCATTCTTTTTGGTTCTTGACTTTTTTTTTTTCTCCAGAACATGGATGAACATTGCTATGGAAGTACCCATAAGGATGTCTGGGATTTTTATGAAATTTCTTAAAAACACTTAAGCCAGTGTTATTTTGGAGTTCTGCATTCTGAATGTGTTCTACATACTTTTGAATACGAAGCTGCATCTGATTAAATTTCTGCATGTTTTGCTGGAATGAGCTCCCATTCCAGTTGATTAGCCTGTATAATCCTGTTTTTACTTGGAACTTCTCTTCAGTGAAGTGCAATGATAACTTTTCTGCTTCAGGTGTAAAATCTAAATATTTCTTAGTTGTACCACAGCACTGCATAGATATGTCCACCAGTATGAAATCTCAAGTGTTCTCAAAAGTGAACATTTATTTAGCAGGAGATCATTCCTGCTCGTAACAGTTTCCTCCCTAAACAAACCAAACAGATGTGAAAGGAAGCACAGAAAAATTGGGTGGATTTGTTCAGACTGGCAGTGTAAAAGTCTTGTGTTGGAATCAGAGCTGTTGGATGCTGGTCTCTTGCCTTGTCTGTTGGAGTATGATGCCCTCCTAGTATTCCACTTCTGCACAGAAAATTATTGCTTATAACTCTCTTAGAATTTTAATAAGCTCATTTTGGATATTTCACAATAATGTATTTTTATGCTGTGCCCTTTTTTTTGATTCTTGAGGCTGAATAACTATTTATTTTTTGTATTTTTGCAAAGTGTTATCTAATATTTCCCACCTATAGACTTTCAGGCAGGTGGTACCTGCTCTTTCCTGGAGAAAGCTAATTTCTTGACCAACCTGTGACAAAAGGGGAAAGTTGTCCTGCCGGATTTGAAATTGCTTTAGCTTAATTTTTGATGACTCTGTTCTGTGCATGTGTGCTTATCTACACAATTCATATATATAAGCACACAGGAGTTTTTATTTATGTATGAATTATGTATCTTATTTGTATGGTCAATAATATTTCATAGAGCATTTACTTGGCAATATGTTGGGATTTTTTGCTTTTCATTAGTTATCACCACCAGTATAAGTGGTACATTAAGTGATCTTATTGCTGGAGACTTTCAGAAATAGTCTTCTATGTACCCATTTGGTTCTGAATTTTAAGAAAGATAGAAGTATTCTAATAGAAATGTTATCATTAAAGACTAAACTAATTTTCTGCCCTTTAGCAATTGATCTTTAATATGACGTATTTAATATGCTTGTGATATTTGAGACAAAGCTGATTGTTGATTGTGCTCTTATATAGCGTCTGTTCACATACTTAATGATTTCTTTCCAAAATTGTTTTGCCATAAAGGAGAAGAGAAAACAAGAGGATAACTTCAAAAGTGTTCAGCTGTGTGATATGTGTCTATATAGTAACATTATGTTAAATAGACAATGCTAAACTGTATGTCAGAAACATAACATGGTAAACCACGTCATTCTGTTCTGTGTTCACTAGCTTACAGACTAAGTCAAAGCAACATATTCATATTTTTTCCAGATGGCTTTCAACTTATTTTTATCTGGTCAAATTATAATTAATGTTCTATGTTTACCCTTCCTTCCTTATCCCTTTTTCCTTTAATTATTTGATTTCTGAATGTTTCCCTTTATTCCTGTGATCTTTCCTTCATAGCGGCACTGTCTCGGTGAAGCTTTGCATAAATCTATCAGCAATGTAAGTGATTTGCACTTACAGCTTGTGAACAGGGCATGCTTGCACTAATCAACCTGCATATCCTGCAGTACTGCTTTACAGCTTAAGCCCGTGAAATGGGAGACATGGGACTATTTGAGACGAGAACATGTGCTGCTATCAAAAGCTTGTGTAGTGCATCCCCTCATCTGTGTGATTATGTGTGTACCACTGGCATCGGACACTGTGTACGTGGTCATAACATGAGCAGCATTTTTATGTCATTGTTAATGCAAGCAAGCTTGTGGGCAGTGCAGATGTGTGTGGCAGAGCTTTCTACAAAGCATGGAATTGATGCTCTATTATAATTTGCAGTTTTGCAGTGTATTTCATAATTGTAGCCAAACTATTCTTTCTTTTTTTTTTTTAAATTTTAATTCTCACTGATGTTTTGAATGTGCTGAAAACCTGGGATAAAAGTACTGGAAGTTCAGAGAATAGTGTTTAGAGCTGTTTTCTTTTGAATCCTCAGCACAGAGATGTACAGAAAGGGTAGTCCAAAGAGGCAGTACAAAAAGAGGCACTAATGTTCTCAAAACATGCTCTTAAGGATATCAGTCTATGCACTGAATAATCAAAATAATATTTAAAATCACATGCTCCTCTAAAAAGACTGATATTTTAACTTTTTTTTGTACTTTTCAACATCAAAACAAATTATTAGAAGAGTAGACTAATCCGACTTGCTTGCTAGAATCATTTAGTCCTCATTGTCCTTTATTTTCTGTGTAGTCTATTGATGCAAATAGACATCTCCAGACATTGACTCATTTCAGGCTGTGGTTTTTGCAGTCACTTTAATCTGGTGGAAAGATGAACTGCTCTTGCTTATTCCTGATCTCTTCAGAGATGGCTTCCTGCCCAGATGTCAGACTTCTCTTGGTCATCTCAGTTAAAATGTTTTCTGCATTTCCAAGACAGAAATGAAAACAAAATCGTTTTGCCTTTGGCCCATGCTCAACATATTTATAAAATATATATTGATAATTGTCAGAATTTGGAGCAGGGGCTTAAGTGAGAGATTTAACTTCAAGCCATAAATACATTTTTTCATGTTATTTTAATAAAAATTTGCCCAGGTTACCATGGTTGACTCCATTTGACTGTTATCATGACAGGCTTGTTAGTGTGTGATCACTAAATTTTCTGAGGTTCTGCAGAAGTGGGTGGGCTTTCCCCTAGAATTGTACCTCCTGTTGGCCAAGGTGAATGGGACAGGACAGTGCCAAGAAACCTGAGGGACAGAAACATGGTCCAAGGGACAAGCAAGAGTGGGCTTACGGATGAAGAGAAGGACCACATAAGTATGAGGTTACAGAAAGGTGGGAAGGAGAGAAGGGCCCAGTGGTGAATATGGGATGAATTAGAGTAGATGACGATCTGACCAGACCAAAGGGAAGTTTGGGTAAGATAGTTTATTTTTTTCCTGGAGAAGGAAGACAATAGCACATTGCAGTACAAGAAGATGATACATACATATGAAAATTCAGAGCTGGCCATGCTGGCAGGTGCATGGTGCAAACTCACCACTTCAGTGGAGTGAGTTTCTAGGGGTGAAGAGAAAAAATACAGTATGTATTATATGTAGATATTAAATAAATTCTTACCACAGTGAAGGTAGCTTATCAGTAGAGTTACACTGATGCTCAAAATATTTCTTTTACAGGTCATTGAGACGTAAGGTAGGAAGCTTTGCAGCTTATAAAAGTTTATTCAGAATAGAATGAGGCTGTCAAAGGCCAAGGGACTTGACAATAAAATGGCAGATGAAATCCAGTGTAGATAAATGCAGAATTATACGCAGGGAAAAAAATGCAGCTCTGTAAAACTGTGAGCCTTACCTTGACCTGTTACAACTGGAAAGTAGGTTTGGGGACTGTGATACATAATTATATGAAAACATCACCTCAGTGCTCAGTGGGAGTCTCAAAAGCAAATAAAACTTCAGGAATATAGGAGAGAAACAGAGAAGATAATATGTAAAACCATATAAATCACACGTAAAAACAGTTTACTCTTGTTTCAAATAACCTGTGCTGTTTTGGCCCCCTTATCTTAAAAAAATTGTAGAAATGGGATAAAAGTGGGAGAAATGTGATCATAGATATGCAATAACTTTCATACAAGGAGCAACTTTTTAAGCCAAACCAGTTCAGTATGGCAAAGTGTGTAAGGAAAGAAATGATGGAGAGCTTTAGGAACATGAGTAGAATACAGCAAATGAAAAGGGAACTTCTTTTGACTCTTTTCCATTACAAGTATTGAAGATTGTCATGTCAAATTGGCATGTCTGCATGGATCTTGACACAGGATATTGTGCATACTAAAAGTTTTTATGGGCTAGATAATGGTTCTTATTTCTCCTATAAATTTGCTCCAAAATACCTCTTCTGGTTTAAGAAAGATTGCTAGCTCCAAGTACACTGCAGAGTCAAGCTCTCTACATTTATGCTTGGTGTTTTTTTCCTAGGGTAAACCTGGTTGGTGCTTTCTGCAGGCAGAACCAGAGATCAGACAAAACTTTGGTCTGACACTATCCAGTTTTAATGTGAAATTTACATTTAATGTATTTAGTAAAAGGTTTTGCAGAATGTGGTGTGGGCCTTCCCTACACTCCTTTAATTGCAGCTAATCTCTTTCAAAGGTATCTGAAGTATAATACTGTTTATACAGTGTATGTTGAAGGTAGAGTTTATATTCTCAGCCACAAAGACCTGGTGAATCAGAAATATAACAAGCTGTGCTTATTTCATTTAGATTAGTTTGATTTTTGTTTTATTTTGTTTTACTGCTAGTTTTTGTTTCTGTAGCTTTTTTTCTTTCAAATCTGCTTAAGCTATGTCCTTTTGGAAAAAAAAAAAACTTAACCCACATGTTCGGCAGCAATGTTCATGCTAGAAGTTGTACTTGATATGCTGCTGTCAATTTTTTTGCTAACTAGTGGATTTAATGTTCTCTAACGCAATAATTTGATGTGCAATGTCATTACAAATTTGACATAATTAATTTTAACATATCCTGAATCAAATGACACTATCAGACTTTCATTTATAATTCCATATTATGCGATGCTGTGAGGCTTGAAAAGTATCCTTACTGATTCAAATTCCTTGTCACTTGGCAATTTTATTTTCCTTCCTTGGAGTCACTGCAGCAAAATGTTTCCAGAACTGGAGGGTGTCTCTTGTGTTATAAGGGCTATAAAGGGAATACTTTCAGTCTGAAAAGGTATAGGTACAAGCTATAAAGGTTTAGTACTTTCAGTCTGAAAAGATGCTCTGTGATGTGGAGAGAACAAAGTACAATATTATAAAAAGAAAACAGGACTAAAAAAGGAATATAGAGTACTATAATGCTTGTTGGGTGAAAAGCATAGTTTGTAAAATCAAGTATTTCTAAGAAAATTAGTTATTTGTGACTCAGATTGTTTAGATCTTGGAAACAAGCATAAAAATCACTCTCATAGTCTTACTGAACTAACAAAAAAGTGTGTGATGGGAAATCCATCAAGTGTCACTTTTCATTTGTGATGTTGAGTGTTACCATTTCTTTCTGAATGAGAAAACCACTAGTAAGGTGGGACCATAGGGTACAAAAAAAATATAAAAACCAATGTAGATGTCACAGGCTGTCCTCCCCTATTCTAAGTGCAAGATTATCCTTGCAGAATGGGTGTTCCCCTGAAGAATAGTTTAGCAATCTAGTGTTTGATTTCAGACCTTGATAGTGTCATTTTTATTGATCTTTTATATATAATCTAAATAATCTTTCATAATTTGGCCATTAAAAACTGTATTACAGGTAGTGCTGCAATATGAACTAACCAATGTGATAACCCTTACAAAACTACTAAAATACCATTTTTATATCTCTGATGATACACGATGTAACATTAACAACAAATTCAGTAGATGGATGACATTGCTTGTCTGTCTTTTAGCTAACGATCTGGCTCTAAAATTTCAATTGGTTTCTTCTTCTGAATGTCTTCTTTACAGCTGATGTTAGTATTAATGACTAATGAATATTTGCTGTTCTGTTGTGGGTTAGATCTCCTTACTGAAGCAGAATCTGGAGATGCAGCTTTCCCAGTCACAGAGCTCTTTGCAACAGCTACAAGCCCAGTTCAGTCAGGAGCGACAGAGACTGACTCAGGAGATCCAGGAATTGGAAGAAGAGCATCAGCAAAGGCATAAGTCACTTCAGGAAGCCCATATCCTTGCCTTTCAAAACATGGAAGAAACAAAAGAGCAAGAGCAAAAGGCATGTTCATGTGGTTATTCCAGATTCTGTAGAGAATGTTGCCATTTTAGCATTTTGCGTGCACAGTTGGAGTTAGTAAAAAAGTATCTGCCTAACTACTAAATTTCCTTTTCAGCTGATGTGTTTCAGTAATACTGTTATCCAGTTAAATCTGAACAAGACATATTGAAAATATTTTCTAATACAGGCATTTTTTCATGTCTTGGTTTACATGCACATATATAGGTGTGTGTGTATATATATGTAAAATTATTATCAATACATGCATTTCTTTATGGTAGATTGACATTGTTGCCATTAATATTATATTCTTGTTTTGATTTTGAGTAGGAATTTTCCATTATAGTTAATTTTGCATGGTTTTTTCTGTCAATAGACTTTAAAATGTATTTTATATTTTCCTTATGTTAAAAATTGTGTGAGTCATGTTCTGTGACTTGCAAGAAAATCTTCATGCCCCACTCAAGATGCTGTATTTAAAACCTTGATGAAACTGGCTTTAAAATTGGAATTTTGGTATTGCATGGTACATAATTCATAATCTTAAGGTTTTTTAAGTTCAGCTCCAGAGTGTGCCTTTGCAGTCAGTTTTCCCACTATGAGCCCGGAAGATATGTAGCAGGAATATTATGCTTCATACAATTCCATAGGGTGTAAACATGGGTGTCCTTAGGAAGCAGAAGTTCCCAAATGCGTGCACACTAAACCCATCTATGAATCTGCACCTTATTGAATTACTTGCTTTTGTACATATAACCATGGATTGATTTTTTTTTTCTATTTTCCAGCTGTGAGCCAAACGCATTTTGTGCACATGTAGTCTTGGTAACTATCAACCACTGAAAAGAAAAATATGTTGGGAGGATAAGAAAATTCTGAGTAATACTAGTGTGTTTTTTTTCTTAGAGTATGTCAGTGTTGTTTATTGTGTAATGATTTATACATTCCCCAACTTGGTGAAGAACAATTTCTTTCAATTTTGATTTCATAGGAATTAGAAGAACGTTTACAACAGAAGCACTCAGAAGAACTTCATGCATTGAAAGAAACACATAAACAAGCCATGGAAGGTTTTAAATTGGAGATGGAACAGGAACTTCAGACTCTACGATTTGAGCTTGAGGATGAAGGAAAAGCTATGTTAGGTATACTATTTTGAAATTTGAAAATGAGTTCAAAACCACTTTTTCTACTCATGCAAATACATATGCATGTGTGCGTATGTATATATTATAACACTGTAGTGTCTCTGAGTCATTCAGTGTTGACTTAAG
The DNA here is from genome assembly GCF_963662255.1 of Cinclus cinclus. NCBI lineage: Eukaryota > Metazoa > Chordata > Aves > Passeriformes > Cinclidae > Cinclus > Cinclus cinclus. The sequence continues at coordinate 48,895,014 of NC_085048.1, read as the reverse complement.
TGTTCCTCTTAAAATCACTATAAGCTTTAACAGGTAAGCATAGACTCTTCACTTTCAAAATATCTCACCCTTAAGCCTCTATTAGAAGGAGTAAATGACCAAAGTTCCTGATGGAGAACTGATGTTTGCAAAAAGCAACAGGAGTAAAATACAGGACAGTTACTTAACTGATGTAAAGTGTGTTTAGGTCAGCAGCAATACTAGATGGAGCTGGACTGTTACTGTTAATTAATGTAAATATGTCCAAAATAAACTTTTCTGTTTGTTCATGGTAACCAGCTTCTTTGCGCTCAGAGCTCAACCACCAACATGCAGCAGCAATTGACCAGCTGAGGCACAACCATCAACAAGAACTGGTAGCTGCCAAAATGGAGCTTGAAAGAAGCATAGAACTCGGCAGGCGACAGGTAGGAGGCATGGCTGGCAATTGGCTGTAAAATGGCATGATCAATATTCATTTTTCCCTTTGCTGGAGGTAAGAACTGTTGTGAACAGACAACAAACATGTAATCCTTTGAAATCATCCAGGACCAGCAGCTAATGTGTTCCTATCAGTTTTCTAAACTACCTTGCTTAGCTTTTTCTGCTTTATCATTAAAAGCCTAGAAAAGGCTCCCATATCCAGGTAGTTTCCTCTCAGAACTATGCAGCCTTGTGGGAGCACCTTGGCTTGCCACAGGGTGCAAGTGTCCATTCTTGCAAAATTTTACTCATCTTCAGCTGCCAGCAGGAAGGAAAAAGCTGTTTCTCTTTGAAGCCTAAGAGATAGGGCAAAAGAAGTGGTTGCTTGTAATCAAATGATTGCTTCAAACTGAAGAAAAATTATGCAAAACAAACCCCACCAAAATCAAATCCCCAAAACCAGTATGAGCTACCTTTGCTTTCAGTAGCAAACTGATTAATTCACTTGTCTTTCATTTTTCATTTTATACACAATCAGTTTTTCTCCTAGAAGCTAAAAATTCAAAGTTTAAGCTATGTTGAAAGCCAGAGTCTTGTAAATTAGAGGACCGGAAGATTTCCTCTTTATTTGCCTACATAGTAGGCTTTTCAAGATTGGTTTACTGATATTCCAGCACCAGGAGAAGCTGGTTTAGAAATATATTAACAGAGGAAAAAGGATTTGTTGGACATCACCTTTACACCAAAACAGAGACAATCGAAGATGAGCCCTTTTGTAGCTATTCCTTGCTGGTTGAGCAGTGTGGGCACTAGAGGCAAAAACATGGTGCTGTCATGCAGGATTTAGGAGGATATAGTTAGTCATGTGTTGTTAAAGCCCAGAATCTGCCACGTATATGAGATGCCAGGAAAAAAAGTTTAAATTACAAGAACTGGTGTTTCATCCAGCCAGACAGGGTCTACTTTTCGTCTCAGTATAATGATCTGCTAAACACGAACTTTGGTTGTACTGAGGGCAAAGCAGTTACTGAGAATTCCCGTGTTAAAATGCTCATCAGTTCACAGGATCAGGGTTGAATGAGATGGAGAGTGGTCTGATCAGGATGATTATATTTGCTACTCCTTGAAATATTTATGTGTGTGGATGTAAATTTTTCTTCTTCTTTTTATTATAACTTTAACATAGTCTATAAGATACATAGTTATTTTTAATTGTCTGCTCCTAAGGATGCCCTATGAAATTGTGGACAAGGATGTATTTGTATTTCCTGGAGGCATGAAGGCACAAAACACAATTACACATAGAACTACTTTGGAATATCTGCTGATTTTCTCTCTGCAAGCTATGTGGTCATTAATTATTGTGAAACTGTAAGAAGTGGAATAGATGGAAATAGAAAACTGTGGAAAAGTTGTTTTCATTACAGACATTTCTAAACCAAGGGGGCTCATTACCAAAGCCATTGGAACAGGCTCTAGCTGAGTTTCCCAGATAGTAACTTCATTGGAATTTCTTATGCAAAAAAAAACAAACAACCCTTGATTAGTTGGACATAATATAAATATAATGTAAACTGTTTAACACATATACTGCAGTAAGATACTTATGACCTTTGTATATATTTGTAAATTAGGAGAGTTCTGAATCAGTTTCTGTTTGTGCAGGGCATACATCTTGAGCAATTTTCTTCCATTGAATGAGGCTCTAAGGGGACAAAATGTTTCTCTGGATAGTATGCTGACGAGACAGAGAAAACGAAATGTCCAGGCCCTAGATCTTAATGATACCTGCTTTTTTTCTTGTATGTGTGGGCAAAAGGAAAATGTGACGAGCTACACCAATTTTAACAGGCGGTGATAATCATGGGTTTTAACTTTTCTTGCAAGTGGAAATAATTTATTACATAACTTTGATTTCTTCTTTGTTTGTACTTGTACACAATAAAAAGCCCTTTGTTTGATTATAATTCATGTCAACTTCAAAAACTGAAAGAATTTTCTATTGGATGGAAAATTCTGCTCAGCTGTTGTCTTCCAAAAGCAAGTATTCTAGGCATCACCTCTGAGAAACAAGTCTATCTAAAATATTATTTGCTGCTGCTATTTATATCATAGGAAAAAGAATTTTTATGCCGAATATCAGATCTACAAGATGACCTGAGACACCGAGACCATCATATAGCTGAACTGGACAAAGAGATTCTGCATCTTCACGAAAATATAAGTGCATTGACGAAGGAATTAGAGTTTAAAGGAAAAGAAATTCTTAGAATACACAGTGAATCCAATCAACAGATCAGGTATGAATTTTCCCACTCTAAATTCAAGCCTGTATTGTTTCACGTTCTGTTTTACTTTAAAAAATTACCATTTGCAGTTTTAAATTAAGCCTCTTAATCAAGTCATTTTACATACCATTTAGTCTTCTTCAGTAAAGCTATGTCCTTTACTGGTAAAGTTAGTGGCTATGCTATGCAGTTAAGTGGCATTTCAGTGACACATTTTGGTGTATCTTAGTAACAGTTCACTCAAGTGTTGTTTTTTGGTGGGATTTTTTCAAATTCATTACGTTTGTTTATTTTAAAAAGCATTAAAGGAGATGCATTTTCCATGAAATAAGCTAGAAGATTGGAGAACAGTAAGTACTAGGTTTTGATGAATTAGTAATTCCTTCTGTGTTGTCTGATACTATGTGAAAGCCATTAGAAGCACGGCAGAAACTCATGATGAACAAAAAAGTCTGATTTTAGAATAACTCTTTTTTTAACAAAAACTAAATTAAACAGGATGCATGAGCAAGATTTAAGCAAGAAACATGAAAAAGAGCTGGATGTCTTGACAGCAGATCACATCAGAGAGAAACAAAGCATGCTGGCAGATTTTAATAAGACCCAAGAACTGCTCAAGGAAATTAATTCAGCTTTACAAATTTCGTAAGTTTTGTTGCATTAAAAAAAATTGTATGTAGCTGCATTTAAGTGAATAGTTTATTCTGGTGTCCGTAAACTCCTGAAGATACTGCAGAGATGCAGATGTACAGATACCTCAATAAAGTACGGTGGCTAATCTTGCATTCTTTAGGCAGCACAGTTCTGTAATCTTTAGGGGAATGTAATGAGGTAAATTGTTAAGGGTTTGAGACCAAAGAATTTCAGGTGGGAAAGATTAAATCTGTGCAGTTCCCAGAAAACCAGAGAAAACACCTTTTTTGAGAGCACAAGAATATCTTAAAATAGTTTATAAACAGTACAGTATTTACCACTACTAAGAAGTGAGATTGTAGCATGAGTGTTGCGAACATTTTCAGATTTGGTAGCATAAGGAGAAATAGTGTCTGAAACTGATTGTATGAACATAACAGTAACAAAAGGCTTAAGAGTTTCTCTGAATAAAAATGCCACCAGGGATTAGACCACCTAATGGTGGCAGAAGTGATGTAATAGAATGTCACCAACCAGTGTTTTCCTGTCTTCCACATCCTTCATTCTCTGTCTCTGTGGTGCTACCCATTTGGTCACAGTTTCTGGCTCAGGTTTCATAGCACATTGGCGAGGCTTCCTGCCACAAAGTTGTCACTAAGGGATTTGTATTTGCAGCACGAAAGATTTATGGCAGAGAGAATAAATTGGTTCTAAGTTTTTGATAGAAAGCTTTTCTAAGTATCAGTTACAAATGGACAGTAAAGCCAAAATGCAGCTAGCTTTTTCTGGATAATGAGTCGTCAGAAATTTCCTTCAAATAAAATGGTTAGAAAAATTCTAGTTTTCACCCCCTTGTAACTGCATGCACGCTCTTGTGTGCTGATAAATGTGGTACCTTTCTGTTCAGTAAATTAGATGTGAGCTACCTCCTGTTTGCTGCATTTATCTTGTATGAGAAACAGGCCTATGACTCCACCAGAACTGTTTTGGAACTGTTTACCCTAAGTGTTTTCTGCATTAAGTTGTTTGCTTCTCAGTGTAAGGGAATTTTCTGAATTTAGCTGGTTTTCTACTCCTCACTCTTGCTCAATTTAGAGCTCTGAGGAGGTGGCCACTGGCCTAAAATCAGCGAGCATCATCAAGGGTGCCCTGACTGGGCTTTCAGTGTGTTATTTCTCTGTTTATGCTGAAGCAAGAAGCTGTCCAAAGAGGAAACTATGTAGAAAGGCAAAGAAATGTAAAAAACCAAACCAAACCAAACAAAAGCAAAACCAAACAAGCAAACAAAAAAAAAAAATCCCCAAAACCAAAAACCAAACAAAACCCAAAAACTTCCTCAACCCAGGGAATTTTTATGCAGCTGTTTCTTAAGTAACTGTTCACAGGTTCAACCTCATCTAAAGTGTGGCCTCAGGAATGTTTGTGAAATAGAGAATCTGTCTTGGAATATTTGAGAGGGGGTGTCATTAATAAGGCTGTACAACTAAACTCTTTAAATTACAAATTATCTATTTGAAACAGAAAAAAAGCCCAGTTCTCTTAAGTATTTGGAAATAAAATGGCAGCTGTGTGTAACTATCTACTATACTGTGGGAATCTATGCACCATAGCTTAACCCAGCATAAAAAGTATGCATAAAAATTAAGCCAGCTGAGGCTATTTTTATTCTGCTGAGTCAAATGCCTTCTCTGCAAGTAAAAACAATGATGTTGTTCTCATTCATATTGTTTTATGTAAATACATTATATAATCTCCTCAGAATAGGTCCAGGTTATTTGAAGGTTATTAAATTATCAATATAATTTAATATTAACTGCTTTTTCAGCTTCAAATCAAAGTAAAAATCCCATAGTGGCTTTTGAATAGAAAATACTTATGTGAAGTAAAAAATTATGTCTACTTCCAGGTATCTACAGTTTGTTTAATTCTTGTGGAATCAAGCTTGACCTGGTTCAGATTCAATATAATGCATAGATTTTCCTCAGCGTTTCGGATTCCTTTTCTTTTTTCCACTTAGTGTTTTTAATTTTTCTGAATCTGTTCTGATACTGATACTTTGTTCACTACTCTACGTGAGGGCTGAATATGTGAGAGACATATTTTAGTACTTTCGTTTGAAACTATATTTAGTATCATGAGCATGTTATTAGTTTAAAGGAGACACAATAATTCGAAACTGTCATGTCTTCAGAACTTGTTCTTTAAGAAAAAGGGATATTTATGCAGTTATTTGTACAATTCCTCTCTCAGTTGGCTTATTTCACTTCTCTCCTTTAATGCTTTCCCACCAGGCATTTCAAATTTCCTCTTAGTTTTTTTTTTTCAAATGTTTATCAGTTGTTACATTAGATTTCCTAATATCCAAGTGTTATTCCTTTTGTTTTGCAGCTCATTCCTTTATTTCATCTCTGATGGTACTAAGTAGCTTTTGTGGAGAGGAGTTAGTTACCTATTAGTCTTCAACGTTCTTGGGTATCTTCTGTTCCAGTATGTTCCACATGAACTGAGCAAGATGCTGTGGTTTTGAATGCCTTATTTTTAGCCTGACTTACAAGTGGTCCTTTTCTAAAATGCAGTAGTGCATGCACAGGAAGGATGTTAAGTTTTTAGAGTGTTCCCTATATTATTAGTTGCTGGAGCAAAAGTTTCTAGTTTTTTTTTGTTTGCTTGTTTGTTTTGTTTTGTTGTTGTTGTTGTTGTTTTTGGGGGTTTTTTTTGTTTTGGTTTGGTTTTTTTGGTTTTTTTGGTTTTTTTTGCTGTTGTTGGGGGTTTTTAGTTTTTTATTTTGTTTTTTGTTGGGGTGTTTTTTGGGGTTTTTTTTGCTTTGTTTTGTTTTGTTTCTTAACTATCTAAAGTGGAAGGAGAATGTAGAAATTAATTTCCTTCAAGGTGGTAAGAAAGTCATCCTCTATTTTTACTCCCTAAACTCTCTTCTGTGCTTATCAAAAATGTGACAATTCACTCATCATTTAACACTGGATCAGGCTAAAGGGGATATTCTTCTTTTCTATAAAGTTTAGAAGAAATGGAAGAAAAATATAAAAACAGAGAATCAAGACCAGAAGACTTGCAGCTTATCTCAGAACTGAAAGACCTTATTGCAGAGCGGGACCAACTCATAAAGAAATTGATTGTAAGACTTCTATGCTCTCTTGGTGTAATGTCTTGACAAATACAAAAGTTAATCTGATTCCAAGTGTTTGAAATGTATTTAAAGAACCAATCCTGCTAGTTTTTTATTCATATTCTTTGACACACTATTGCTCTGGTTTCAATGACTCATAATAGTAAAACTAATTAGATACAGAGTGTTTTCCAAAATCAAACATAATACATTATTACTGGAAGTATTTTGGTACGTCCTTTATCAGATGTCTCCTGCCTCCATCCCTGGGACAAACCAGCCATGTAAGCCATGTAAGAAGTAGTTTCTTCTGTGGAGTTCCTACCAAGATCCTGACCCACTGAGTTTTACAAATTTAGAGCACAACACCCTGACTTGGGTTAGTCTAATTAGAACCTAATTAAGAAGCAAGAAGGAATGAGGAAATCAAAACTGATTACAGAATTTACTGAGTCTTTTGCATTAGGCATAATCCATTAGGGTGTGCTCACTCTCAGGACCATGGAACTGCATAAATAGAAATTATTTAGATTATTCCATATAATAATATATAAACATAAAATGCAATTTTTGGAATGACCAGATTATTTTTACATGTAAGTATAAATTTATTTGAGAACATTTTACAGGCAGATTTGGCCACTAACTGGTTGAAAATGCATAAAAAGGAGTTTCTATCTGTTATTCTTTTTAGGAGGACAAAAAGTTCTATCAGCTGGAACTAGTAAACAGGGAGACTAACTACAACAAAATGCTTAATGCAAGCCCTAATGTTGGTGTTATTAATCCATTGGTGAAGGTATGTTCCATGGACTTCATTGCTAAAGTAAAGAAAAAGAAATCTAAAGATAGTAAAAAGAAGAGATATATGTGCGTGTGTGTGTGCCTGCATCTATACATAAATCACTCTTAACAGACCTGTTCAAAACAAGGAACATAGTTTTCCATTTGTCTACTTATTTTTGTGTAGGTTTGTTTCTTCTGTGTTGTTGAGAGATCCACTGATGCTGTTGCCCTGGTTTGCTTGACATGTGTGACATAAAACACACTTCCTTATCACAAAACTGCAAATTTAAAATGGAAAAATGAAAGAAAGGCTATAAAGGGTAGAACTGTATCATGCAATAGAGAGCAGTGACACCCCTAACCGATTTTAGTTTTTTAATTTTTCTTGGGTATTATGGAAAGTGCAAGGGCACTTTGCACTTTTTGGGAAGCTCTCAGGGTGGAAGAGCATTAGAAAGACAAGAAGAGGGGACAGTAAAAAGAAGGGAATAAGGGTAAAAGGGGGAGGGGAAGCATTTGTAAATGGTGTGGAATGATTCTGAAGGGGGAAAGACGTAGAGTAAGATTAGAGGAGTGGAGTGGCAAACCAGTATGGACAGTGGAGGCTGCAAGAGACTGAAGTCAGTCTCAAGCCTTCTTAGTTACTGTCACCACCTATACAAATGAAGGAACTTGAGTAGCAGCATTTGCCAGTTCTCTCCATCCTGCAGAATAGCAGCCAGGGAAGGCTACTGTACACACCGGCATAGTAGCCTTCCTGTGACTTCAAAAGCCAGCAGCATTCCTTCTTGAGGATTGTGAATAGACTGTGGTAGTCTAATCCAGTCAGTCTGTTCTAGTCTAAATACTATTCCTTTTCACCACTTCAGGAGTGAGTCCTCTGACATTTCCTTCCTCCTTGTGATAACCTACAGGTTATTTCACTTGCATGGAGGGGGAAGGGATTTGTGCCAGCTGTAGAGACAAAAGAAGTTGGGAAGGTTCTGAAGCAGAGGCTAAAACCCAAGGGGCACAACCTGAGCAGCTCAGATGCTCAAGAGCTTCAGTGGTCAAGGTTCAGGTTATTTAAAAGGAGGTCTAGCCCCATTATTTGAGATCAGGCTGTGTTTTTTAGCTAGCCTTACTGCAGTTTCACATCAGATCAGCATATTTCACAGTTCTGCACAAACTCTGCTGCAAAATGTCAATATTTTCTTATGATTTTCATGAGCCCAGCAGCTCTCTCAAGCTTTTCAAGGTGCCTAATTTTTATGCTAACTGCATAAAAGAAATGTAGGGCCCATTAGAGACAATAGCAGGAGTTCCAGATACAATTTCAGTGGTTGGTTGAAAATGTTGAAGTCTGTCTGAACCACCCATTTACAAAGATGTAAAATGTAACTATTTGGTATATAACCTTGTTTTGTGTGAAGTCTGAAGTGTTTGGGAAAAGTACTTCAGCATCAGATTTCCATAGTGACAAATCACATATTTTTATAATATGCTTCTATCACTTAAAATGTTTAAACTTTTAAAGTGTCTTGTATGCCAGAACATTCTGGTCTTTCATTTCATAACTTGTGGACTATGTTACTTTATTTTGTCAAAGCACGTACTGTGTTATTAGAGAATGAATTACAAAGAAACTGAAAATCTCATTCTCTTTTCTTTTTTTTCGTAAAAAAAAAAAAAAGAAATTATGAGTTACTACAGGCTTTGCATATTAATGCAAAATTACAGCCACTGCAGTATGTGTTAGAGCTTCCCTAATTTCTGCAATTGATCTGTTTAGTGTAATACTACGTCCCTACATCTAAAGCTTCTTAATACTTTGCATGAATTTCATGGGAACAATACATACAGTTTTCTCTCTCTCCAGATTTGACTGCTTCAGAAGCAAAGATTGTTTTATAGAGAATATTATATAAATAATAGTATTTTTCTATGCAGTTATGTGGCTAACATTAATTTTCCAGAAATGAGCCACCTGTAGAGCACACAGATTTAATTACAGTTCGTTTAACACACTGTTTTAATTACAGCATGTATTGTCTTGCAGGTGTATTTTACATGCAGTTGGTTACTTTCACCAAACTATTTCTTGTTTCTTTACTACTACACCAGATATGTATGGGGCAGTCTTAGTTTAATCCTTTGTATCTGATGATCACTCACTGTGATGCTTAAAACCCACTTTTTTTCTATTATAGCTCTCTGTTAAATTGTCAGGGTGTTTTAATTGTATATTGCCAAACACAACTAAGAGTATGTGTCTGCAATTAGTATTGTTTACATATGCCAACCCTGGAGAGGTCAGGCACTGAAATCAAAGCTAGTAGAAAGCCTAAGAGAAGAAAGTGCAAACAAATAATAGGAGACTGTCTGTCTCTAGCTGAACTCATGTCCAACCTCAAATAGAGCAGCTCTCCTGTTCCAGGTGGAATTCTGCTGGAAAATATTATATAGAAACAACATGAGAGTCCACTTGTCTTTCATTTTATGTAGTTCAAATATATGCAGTTAATAAGCCCTTTAGGGGTTTTTCTCCTAGCTGCTTTGTTATATTCAAATAATGCGTAATTTATTGTATTTTTGAGCAAGGGATTTTTAATTGCTCTGGATATGTCAAAAACTCCTATTTTTGGAAATAAGGCACTTTCAATTTTAGTATTTTATTGTGGACATGAAAAATGTGATGAAGCCAGAAAAATACACGTCCTGTCAGCCATTTAAAAGAAAAGCAATGGAATCATTTGAAACATCCTTCTGCATTAAAATTTCTATAAAAACAGAGAGGATCACTGACTCCCTTGTATGATCTGTTCTAGAATGTAAAATAGTAATAGTATTTATAATAGTATCAAAGTAAGTACAGAGAGTACTGTAAAAAAAACCAAAAAAAACCCAAACATGTTCAGTTGTGCCATCTGGCGTCTAGAAGTGGCAGCTGTATTAGCATCAAAGCCAGGCCTTTACTTTGTGCAAAAAAACCTGGACTCCTGTACAGTCATATTTTTATCTTTAGTGTATTGCTGTAATGCTTTTCTTACTGAGAGGGTGTAATTGTTGTAAATGAAGTGTAGGTGTCTTTATAGGTTTCATGGTCCAGTTACCAAAATGTGCCTCAGTGATGGAGTGAAATGTGTTGCAGAAACCAATTTTTTTATCATTCAAATTTGCTGTAATTGCATTTCATAGTGGAGCTGTTTCACAGATATGAAGAAAAGATTTAAGTAAACATGAAAGGTTTAACAGACTGAAAGGAAATTTTGCACAAGATTGTCAACCTCCAGTGTTTAAATAGAACCAATACATGTTTAAATGAACCTATGATTCAATATAACCAAAATGTTATATTGAAAGATCATATACTCATGTGGTATACTCATTGATTATAACACTAAATAATAATAATTTAATCATTTTTATTAGAAATTTGATTTTTCCTGTGAAAATTTGTGGTGTTCAGGTCAAAGCAAACAGAAAACTACAACTGTAAAAATTCCTGTCCTTCAAAAAAACCTCCAAACCAGCCATCAATAAAACTTCTAAATTAGCCAATGTCCTCATCTGTCCTGGTGCAAGAAGCCTTCCTTACATTTGTTATTTTTAATGCAGCAAAAGAAGAAGAACGATAAATCAACAAACAGGTTTGTGAGTGTCCCCAATCTAAGTGCTCTGGAATCTAGCGGAGTGGTGGGCAATGGACATCCAAACCGCCTGGACCCCATTCCTAACTCACCCATCCACGATATTGAGTTCAACAGCAGCAAACCACTACCACAGCCAATGCCACCCAAAGAGCCCAAGACGTTTTTGAGGTGAGCACTGCCTCACCAATCTTTTTTTTTTTTGCTTTTTTTTTTTTTTTTTTTTTTTGCTTAACTTTGGAAAATTTTGCATTCTTACTGAGCTGAATACCACTTGCTTTATCAGCCTTTCAGAGGTACAAGTACTCTTGTGGCATTTTTAATTTTTATATTATAATTATAACCTCTTTATAGTACTCCTTTTTATTGTAGACCTTACTGAAATGTGAAATATTCTCTCACTTTTTCCTAAGCCTTGACTTCGAAAATCTTTATAAGTACCTTAACAGAATCCATGTGCTTCCAATTGTTTACATATATGAACAATGGATTCAGGTGTTTGTGTTATTTACTGATTTTCATTTAGAAATTGATACTAGCACAGAGATTTTTTTATTTAATATTATGTGATAAAGATTTTTATGTAAGAAAATTATTTTCTGTGCTAGTTGAATGTTTTGTGTTTCCTCTTTCCTCACCTGTATGACATTGTTTCATAGGAGTAACCTTACTACAGCAACAGGAAATATACAGGCTTGGGTGCTTGATGCTGAGCTTCCAGTAATCAAAACCAGCATTAAAGTCTCAAGTAATTCCCTCACAAAATAATCTACTGAATTGAATAACTTAAAAATGGCATTTTAGAGGCAGGATTTTAATCTTTTATCTTGATACAACCACATATTAAATGCAACGAAGTGTTGTACTTTGTATCTAGTAGGTGCTGATCTACCTCTTAAGTTGCCAACTTAAAGAGAAATGTAATTACTTGTTCCACAGCTGGTTGGTTGTTCTCTCCTTTGGTTCAGTGTAAAAGTTCACATACCTAGCCGCTGATAATTATAAAGGGAAACAAATGATAGAATCTAAAATAGATAACGAAAAACAGTATTTTTCAAGAAAATATTTTTTTAAAACAAAAAGTACTGTTGCTATTTTTTTCTCCTCTGCATGTTATGTGCATGAATATGCTCAAGTATCTATAAAAATGCATGTGCATGACCCCATGGCCTGTGATGCTGGAGTTTCCACTCCAAATTGTTTTGTGCTCTGTGTTATCCTATAGCAGAGATTTTTTTATTACCAATTTTTATTGATAAAAGAACTTGTGCAATTAAATTATTCTTTCCTGCTCATTTTGTGAGAATGTTAAGTGTTCAAGGAGGAGCCAAATGCTGCTTGCAACACAGCAGCTTGTTTTTTCTAGTATCTTGGCATATTTTAAGCATGTGCATGAACAATTGCAAGTGGTATTTGTGATGGGTATTAATTATTACAGAAGTGTGTATTTCTGTTCAGTTGAGTCAGTCTTTGTGAGCACATGTCTACAAATATGATGTTCGCATCATATTTTTCACAATTAACTTTACCACAGGAAAAGGATGCTAAAAGAGGACCTTCAACAGTCATGCTTTTCCAAGAGAAAAGTTTTTATTCTTCCTGAAAACTACAGCTATTTATGAGATTTAAAATTGTTTTCCAAAATATTATTTGCCCACCCTGTAATGTGGATTATGAACTGATTTGTGCTGCTGGTGCTCTCCAATGGAGTGGATGATCACAGATTCCATAGGGAGACATTAAATCACATCCTAAGGTTCACTGACAATTAATCCATGGAAAAACAGACTGTGTTCATAACTGAATCTTCTCTGTGATTTTTTCCCCTTCTCCTAACAGTTGTACTTTTCACGTAGTTGTAGGATAAATGTTTTTTTTCTTTCTTTCTGTGAATTTAGCCCTCCTCAGACTGATGCCTCACCAGTGGCTTCACCAGACCCACAACGCCAGGAGTGGTTTGCCCGATACTTTACATTCTGAGAGATGATTTGTTTTTGTGGCACAGCGTGATGTGGACTGTTTATAAGAGCATGACCTTAAGTAAACCCTCATGTGAACAAGCTTTCCTGTAATTTGTCAAACACTGTGAATGAGAAAGTATTTGTCTTTCTGATTTGAAACTGCACTGTATTTCATGTTATGTGTTGGAATCACCTGACATGGTACTATATAATGCGTGTAATTATAACTATTATTTTTATTTTAAATTGAAGAATCTTTAAACTTTGTAATTACTACATAATAAATTTTGGTAGAACAAACATAATGCTTTTCCCCTTTTTCCTATAAATGTGTTTTCTTTGATTTCAGGTAAGGATTTTACCCCCAAATAACATAATTGCATGGTTACTATAAATACAAATTAAATTGTAAAAGGAAAAATATTTATCTCTCATTCTCTCCAATTTGGGTGGGATATGTTTAATGCACCTTGGTGCTATTACTTTGTAGCAGTTTAAAAACCTTCTCTGGCTAACATTTAAAAGGAAGAATGCTATATAAAACTAGTGTGTAGCTGCTGGCCTTCAGAGCAGATGGATTCTGGTAGAAGATTAAAAAAGCCACAAACCAGGAGCTGTTCTTTGGGAAGAGGGCTTGTCTCCTCACATACTGCTTAAGAGACTTCACCATCTAGTTATAATCAAAAATGTTATCATTGAATTTAAGCATAAATTATTCCCACAGGTTCTGTATTTCTTTCATGAACATCAAAAAAAAAATGCTTGAAATATTTAGAAAACTGTTCTAGGTATTTCTGTGTAAATCAAGAATCTATATTATGAGCATATAGTCTTGCTTTGGATAAAATTCATGTCTTAAAAAGAAAACTAAGCCACAAACAAAAACCAACTACACAGCTTTTTCCCATTAATACATACTACAGATACAGATCTTTCATTAAAACTTACCTTCCCTTGTCTATATTAATTTTTTTTTCTTAAACTGATATATGAAGCTGTTTTTCAGCTAGTGAGCATGATTCCCCAATCTATACCTTTTATGATGTCAGTATTGCTCAAGAAATTTGTTGCAGCATAGGGAAAACCAGAGCTTATTGTCTTTTTTATATTTTTTCATTCAAAGATTACCACAAATTAACTCACACTGGTAGTCTCAGGGAGAATATTGTCTTTGTTTTATGAATGTATTTTTAAGCTGAATCTCTTATCTTTTAAAAGCAGGAAAAATATGTCTGAGTTATTTGAATAAGATTCTAGTTAGCATATACAAAGGTCTTGAATTTTAATATTTAATCTAAAGCCCTAACTGCATTCTTTTTTTGCTATATGCACAAAGGTAAATACCCAGATGAAGATACTTGCTAATTACAATGAGTTTTATATGTACTATATGTATAAATGAAAAATTTGTATGTTTTCATATAAACAATATAAAAATCTTCTAAATGCACATTTAAAAACTTCTATCATATAATTCACCTTGAAAACACCACTGAAAGCTGTATTCTGGTGATGCTGCCATGGATTAAAAATGTATATATCAGATTTTCTGTAGCTGGTGGACTCAACTGTAGGAATATGCAACTTTTTAATTTTAGAAAAAAGCCATATTGGGCAAAATGTCAGATTTCTTGGCTGTTACCCAAAATAAAATTCACTAGATCATTTTGTTACAATGTTCTGAAGTGAGTGTTGCGTATTTTTTCTTGCATGCTTTGCAAGGGATCAGCTGCCTTCTCCCATCCTCAACTTCATTTGTGCATTTTCACATATGGAATGAATAGCTGCATCAGGAATATGAAGATAATGATCTTTACATTTACCTATTCAGTGAAAGGTGTACTCATTGTTTTTTTACTAGTAGTCATCTGAATGTTAAGAAGCACTCAGTTAGCAGCAGTTGTACTACTGCCTTATCAGTTTCCTCAAACTAAAAAACCACCAAAAAAAAAAGTCCCAAAACCAACCAAAAATAAAATGCCCCCAAAAAAAACAACTAGAGGAAACTAGGAACAAATTTTTTTTCTACCAAATGGCATTAAGAACTCTGTAACTCATATTTGTAGAAGAACCCAGTATCTGGCTCTTGGGATTAAGGAACTTGTGTGATGGCTGTGCCATTGTGTTTCTGATCCTTGCAGTATCTGGTAGTCTGAAAAATGCTAAAGGTGCACGGATTCATGAGTTCATAAGCAGCTTCAGCCTCGGCTGCCAAGAGATGCACTTTAGGGTAGGGTCTGGAGCCCAAGTTTTCCAGCCACGTGGACATCCCACCATATTCATGCTGCCTGGTCTAAATCTTTCCCTAACCTGTGGGATCCGTGAGCCCTTCTCAGCTTTGTGCAGCCTTGCTGGCAGTGTCCAAATAGCACACTGTACCACTACCCTGACCACAGTATTAATGGGCAGTTCTTGTGCTCTCCTGGAACAGAACAAACCCAGATTGAGGGCACACTCTGTATTCTGTAAAACTGAAAAACAGAGCAGCTTTAAGTCTTTGTCTTCATTACCACCCAAGACTATCAGGAGGAACTGAAACAAAAATAGTAATACTGGTTTATGTAAGAAAGCCATTATTCCAAGTGGAAAGCAAAGCCAGACCAGGCAAGTGTTCTGAGCTCAGGACAAGACAACTTTTCAGGCTGGTAAGTGCCAGCATTCTGTCCATCCACTAGTTTGAAACAACTACTTTTTCCTGTCTTTTTTTTGCACCATGATTTCAAAAAAAGGCTATTTCATGGATTTTCAAAAGGGCCTAATAAATTTTTTGATAACTTCTTGTTGAGTAAACATTTCTTCATTACTTACCTATGCACGTAACAGTTACTGGTTGTTGTTAGATAATAGTAAGTTGTTAAGAAATTTGAGTGTTTTCTTGTAGGAACCACTGTCTGATCATAGCCTTTACATACCAGTATCTGCTACTTGCTCTGTAGATGAAAAAACAGCTGCCCCACCTGCAGGCAGCTGCACTGGTTATTTAGACTACAAACCCAGTCTGAGGAAGCACACATGGACACCTCCGGGAATTCAGAGATTTGACAGCTTTGTCACACCAGAAGCCAGGTAACTGTGCTAACAAATGTGCAGCAACAACTGTGTCCCATCATTAGAAAATAGCAGCCTGGTTTTGTACCTTGCAAAACCAGCACTATAAACTGATTAAAGTTGGCACTAAAAACATATGCCAGAGAAAAGGCTTGTTTTGAATTTGCATAGTGATCAATTTATATTTTAAGTGCAGATCTCAGCAGTGCCTTTGCAGATGTTAAATTGGTTACAACAGGACCATTTTATAAAACAAAAATGTATTTTTCTTCTAGAGACATACCTAGGGGTTAAAACACTTCCTCTTTATAATCCCCATGAAGCAGTCTTTCGCTGGAAACACTGTTTCCTTCAGGTGAGGATTTAGGCACATCTACAAGTACCCTGAAGTTTGTATTGACAAGCAATGCAAGAGAGGTAACTGAAGTTCCCTCCACTGATTTGCCAGACAGGAGTCCTATGCAGAAATTCTCTTCTGATAGCACGTGGAGTAGCAATTCAGAGACGTCTGTTTTGTAATTTAGAGCACCTGTGGAGTTCCACATAATTTTTCCCCCAAAACATTCCCAAACCATTCCCTTCTCTGCTGGCCAAACATTTTTCAGATGAACCCACAGATAGTAACATAATATTATCAAGAGTTGAAGTAACCACCGCAGCTTTCTTATTCGTTAAAATCACTTTTAAATAGGAAGGAAAGAACCCCAGCATACTAGTCATTAAAATTACTTATCTTAGTTTTATTAAGGCACTGATTATTTTATTTATTCAAGCCATACATCATAACTTGATAAGGCATCTAAAGGATATTTTTGTTTGAAAAGTGTTGATCGGCCCCTCCACCAACTGTAAAACTTTGTATTAAAATATGAACTGTGTATATTTCTTCTGACACATTTTTATTATAGAACTATTGGTGTTATTGTAGTACACTTTTTGGTTAAGATCTTACATGGGCAGTGATTTTTGTTTTGAGTGTCTATCAAGAATTCATCATTAATACAGGCTAACAGTGGGAGGCCCTGGGAGTGAGAAGCTTAACTGAGAAAAGTTTAAAGATCACTCAAGCACTTTGAAGTTATGGTGACATTAGGCTGTGCTCTGTGATACTGCAAGACTTGAATGGACATATGAAAAAGATTCAAATGCCTTTTCAGAGGTACCAAGAAAATACACAAGTAACTCAGAAGACAATTGCTGGTACCCTCAGAAAGGCAATGTATTTCTACCTAACCTCTGTTACTTTCTCCCTGTCACCCCCACCCCCCAAGCACACTTTTTTTTGTTTCTTTTCTCCTTTCTTTTCTTTGCCTCTTTTACTATAAAAAAATACATATCTTTTTGTTTTGCACCAACCTTTAACCTCGTTTGGTTTTATTCATGCTTTTAGGTATAATCTGAGTATTTTTGTTCTTTCTGTTTATATATATAAAGACTTAGTTTTATTTGCTCTTCTGGGTTTAAACCAGATTGTAATAGCCTGGAACACAATTTTGATGCATAATTAGCTAAAATACCTCAAATATTTTAAATAATTGTAGAGCATGTCACTGGATGGTTATACACAGGGAATAATAATACAGATAAGAAACTATTCAAAATACCATACTGTAAATTCTAGGCAAATGCAAAAGCTACAGAGCATGCAGAAAACACTGTTTTTCGGCTACGATAAGAATAAAATCCCCAAGCTCCTCAGACTGTGTTATGCCCTCATGAACAACGGGGAAGTGGCTGGTTTGTCGTGCAGCTCTCTCTACAGAAGCCAAATTTAGACTTTGAGGTGTAACCCGCGGGAGTGGAGAGGGAACTTGTATGAAGCAGTTTCAGCTACCTCGGGGCTACCCCTGCCCGCAGCCCCTTTCCCGCGCCCGGCAATCCCCCACGCCGTGCCGGAGCAGCGTCTCTCTCCACGGGGTGCGGACAGTGCCACGGCTGCACGCAGAGCCCGCAGCTGGATCTTTTGTTCCCGAGAAGCCGGCCGGCTGGAGCGTCCCTCGTGCCGGGCTTGCCGCCCTTCGCCTACTCCCTGGAGGGCCGGTTCCCCCGCGGGAAGCGCCCCGGCATCCCATCCCATCCCGTCCCGTCCCGTCCCGTCCCGCCCCTCCCTGCTGAGGGCCGCCGGGCCCGGGCGTGGAGCGGCGCGGAGGGCGGGGACGGAGCCGCTCCTCCCGCCAGGTGAGGGAGCTGCGGCCGCTGCCTCGGCGCGCCGGGAAGCGGCGGGAGAGGGGCGGCCTGGCGGGGTGCAGGGAGCGCAGCGCATCCCTCGCTGCCCGGCGCTGAGGAGGGACAGGACGGGACGGGACGCGCCCGCCTGGCCGTTTTCAAAACTTGCCGTGGTGGAAGCGGCCGGAGCGGGAGAGCGAGCAAGGCGCTGCGGCAGCTGCCGGCCTTCATCGCCTGCACAGCGAGGGAAAGCTCAGCCGCCCGCCTTCGCTCCTCCCACTACCGGGGAGGAGCGTCCCGCCCGCTCCCCTCCCACGCCGGCGGGGCGGGCCGGGCCGGGTCGGGTCGGCGGGAGCCGTCGCTGAGGGGTGGGGGGCTGGGGCCGGCCCCGCCGACCCGGCGCGGTCCCGGTGTGGAGCAGCGGCGGGGTGGAGGTGCTGCCGTGACGAGGTTTCCCTGCCCGAGCTCGTGAGCCCCGCCCCGCCCCGCCTGGCTCCGCGATGGGCTTTTCGTAGGGAAAGACAAAGTTTCCCGCCCGGCGCGCGGCCGTACCGGGAAGCGCCGCTGTGTGACCGCCCCCCCGCGCCTTGTCCCCGCAGGGACACCATGGGGCTGAGCGCGGACCAGGTGAGCCTCATCGGGCAGGTGTTCGAGTCCTACGTGCTGGAGCACCACAGGGACGAAATCCTGGGCATCCTGAGGGAGGCGGACGAGCAGGCGCACTACCCCGTCGTCGTCGACGCCTTGACGCTCTTCGAGACCAACATGGAGATCGGGGAGTACTTCAACGCCTTCCCCAGCCAGGTGCTCCCGGTTTTCGACAGCGCGCTGCGGCGGGCTGCGCTGGCAGCGCTGCAGGAGAGCGCGGACCCGGCGCAGCTCAGCCTCAAGCAGAACCTCCACGCCAGGGTCTCGGGTGAGTGCTCGGGCGGGGGCTGCAGCGAGCTGCACCTCCCAGCCGGGACTGCCAACATTTCTTGGCTCTTCAGGGAAGCCGCCAGAATTTCCGTACTCTGTAACAAACTATCGGGGCGCCGTGGAATGAACAAGTTTGAGTCTTGCCGTTCCAGCGTTTGAAGCAGTTTGCTGCAGCGGGGAATCCTGACTGTTTATTAAGCGGCAAAGGACACGTGTAAACACGTGGATGTGTGTAGATTTAACTCCCAAAAGAAAAGCTGTGGCCATCCCCACTGGCCTGCGTGCAATCGTTGGTGTCTCTCGCTGGGTCAGGGCTTAAACTAAAGTCTTTCTAGGGCAAAGACTCCTCAAAGCAGTAGATGGTCTTACATTATTTCTTTTAGACAGAAGGTTTAAAGAGAAGAAAAAGAAAGAAGGAAAAAAAAGGTCCTGGAAAAAGTTTTAGGGGAGGATACATAGTTCCTAAGTTTTACTGCAGGTTGACTTTCCTACCTGCCAGTTGGCTCTCAGTCCTTATCGGGTTCAGCCATCTTCTAGAAGAGGCAAAACCTAAATTTTGAGTTCTCTTGTAACAATTTCACCCAAAACTGTTGAATTTTATGCTTAACTATTATAAAATTGCTTGTCATAAAATCAGAATGAGTTTTTGGAAGGCGTGATCATTAATGGAGGATTCGGTAATTTTTTTCACTGCAAGATGATATATCATTATTCCTTATTATTTGGGAAGTTTTAGTGGCTTTGAGGTTTGGGAAATGCGGAGTGCAGGTTCTGGGGTTGAAATATCTTTTTTGCCTGTTGTGGGAAACTGGGTCAGCAGTGGCACCGTCCCTTCTGGTCATTTCTGATCATAACAATTTGGAGCAGTAGTCTGCAAAGCCAAGAGCTGGCAGCCTGTGTTTCCCTCCCCTTCCCTGTTGTGCCGTGGCTTATGATCACTAAGTCTTTTGGCAGCTTGAATTTGGATAAATCACAGTTGTTAAATAGATCAGTGTTTCGTTCCAGTGAGTTTCCACAAAAACATTGTGATGACAATGCATACATCAGAAATATATTTAGCCTGTGGTATTCAGGAGCTGAGGAACTTGTACACAGCTGCTGAGTATGTAAGGTAAAAGGATGGCCTCTGTGCTTTATTAGAATTTGACCTGGGGCACTTTCCTGTACCTGTGAAAGCAGGAATGAAGTAAAACTTTCCTCCTAGTGTTCTAAGATGCATTTACATCATTCAGGGCTTCAGCATGAAAAGAGTCCAAGTATGATTATTTGAAAAGCTGCCAGGAAGCGTTAGAAGGAGTACAGCAAGGAGAGAATCTGTATGCATTCTTGGTGTCTTTAAGTCATTCCTTTTCCTCTTATCAGCTTCTTGGTGGAGCTGATCATTCCTTCCACAGTGATGTTTTGTCTAAATATTCCCTTATTAACTTCCAGCAAAATTAGGCCCCTTGATCAAATAGTTTTAATAACTGATAAAAGCAAGCCTGACTGATCATTGGTAGAATAATTCAGTCAGCAGACTGACAGATAATTCCCTCCTTAAGCTGGAGAGAAATTGGTGAAGAACAGAGGGAGTTAAGCTTGAGAGGTACAGCTGGATCAAAATAACATCTGTCCATGGAATTTGGCTAATGATCTCTACCACCAAAAGGCTTGCTGCAGAAGAAATAACCTAAATTTTCAATAGCCTTTTTTCCACCAAAATTTTCCCATGATACTGTTACCTTTTAAGTGGATGCTGAGTTTGGATTACCTTCAGGATTCTCATCTTGGACTGCCACTTCCCATTTCCGTGTCAGATAAGGAGGGAATGAGAAGGTGATGCACTGTTCTTGGTGGGAGCAGCAGGCAACTACCAGGAGTGCAGGTGGTGGCATCTGTGTGTCAGGCTTGGAATTAAGTGAAGAAAAGTGATTTTGCATACACCAGGTGTAAGAAACAATCTCAACACCTTCTACCAATATGGACAAGGCATCTAGGAGTTCAGAAAAAGGTTGAAGGAGTGTGGGTATGCAGTAATTAATAATGGATGATTATTACCCTGAGTTCACTGAAGAAAGTAAAAGATGAAGTTCTTTATATGAATTTCAGCATTGTAGGAATTTGATTATATAGCTCCTACTTTTTGCTACTAATCCATGAAATGATTTTTCCATACTTATCATTAGCTTGAGCACCACTATGTCTGTTACTGAAGGCCAAGCTGCTTCTGATATTTTCTAATAGCTTTTTTGTGACTAATACAGTATAGGTGGTTCACAGAGGCATATACTCGATTAAAGAGCTTGTCAAGCAGTCTAGTGTGATCAGAATGAAGGCTCTTACTGTCACATTTAGACTCTTGTCTCTTCAGAATTGTCAGAGATGGTCCTGACAACAGTGCTGCAGCTCTCTCTAGTGTCCAATGTGATTCATTTTGCAAAGCTTTTTCAGGGGCAGCAATACTGAACAAAGGAAAAAATGCCAAAACAGGTGGAGAAATAACGGATTTTTTCTTCCCCTGAACTGACTAGAAATGCAAATCTGTGGTAGAATGAAAATTTCAACAGGCTCAGTAGAACATTTAAATAGTTTTATTAGAGTCAAACAGAAAAACTGTTTGCAATTTTACAAAATACTTCCTTTTCCTGATTATTTAATTATTCTTTTTCTACTTTATTCTCTTATCTTTTAAAACTAGTTTAATAGTTAAAAATCTTTTCTTTGAACAAAAGCAGAAGGTCAAGTGTTACTTAAAAGCATCAAACTAGAGTGTTTCTGCATGTCTGAAATAAGGGTTTTAATAAGAAATTTGGAGTTGAAAACACTGAAGTAAATATGACAATATGATTTTTTTTTCTTTTTTTAGCAGCCAAAGCCACTGAGAAGACTTGACTTAAACACGCAAATAGTTTCAATCCCCTTAGGAACATAATTTCCTAGCAGTTTTGTAGTTTTAAATCTCTGTTTCCTAGCTCTATTTTGGAAGTAAAGCTAAGAAATTAAGTTTATAATTATTAGTATCTTGTAGTTCAATTTCTGAATAGGAAATATTTTTCTCAGGTGAGCATTTCAAGACTATTTATTTTTATAAAGACTTTGTAGGTTGTTGAGATTAATCTTCCTGACGATTTCAGCCACCCTAGTGCCAAATGATGACTGAACACTAGAGCAGGATCAGCACACGACTGAACTGGTTGCTGGGGTGAAATTAAAGGAGAGCAAGTGGAAAGTGTCCTGTCACTAAGCATTTGAATGTACAAGTGAATTTGCTTTGGCTGTGTTCATTACCCCTATACATTCTTTTTATGCTGTCTTCCTTGTGCTTGAGGTTTACTGGTATGTGATGTGGATTTCAGGTCAAATGCTCTCCGACTATGAATTTGCTTAGACTTGAGAATTCGCACAAGATTAGGAACTACGCCTGTTTAACTGCGGGAATAACACTGAACCACAATTAAGTAGCATAACTAAAAATTTGTCATTCAGATGAACCAGTTGTAGAATAAATGGCATCTGCAAAAAGAACACCTGAATTAATGAAGATATGAGAACATCAGGATCTGTTTCCAAGAATGGAAACTGTCCATGACTATTCACCCCTTGGCAAGAGTGGGAGAGTAAAATGGCAACATTTTCAGCTGGTGCTCAGTGTTTGATGATTTTCACCATCTGAGGACAATGAATCAGATTTATGGTGCAACAGATGAATAGTTGAATCATGTTTATTGAACAGTAATAACAATGGCTACTGTTCATATGTCTGGCATGTTTTCTATGTTTAACTGCATTGTAAATCCTTGTTTGATAAGCATAGCCTTATGCTGCACATATTTTTGTCTAACAGGTTTGCCTGTTTGCCCAGAGCTGACTCGAGAGCACATTCCTAAATCCAAGGATGTGGGACACTTTTTGTCTGTTACTGGGACTGTCATACGTACCAGTTCGGTGAAGGTCTTGGAGTTTGAACGGAGTTACATCTGCAACAAGTGCAAGCACGTGTTTGTTGTCAAGGCTGACTTTGAGCAGTACTATGCATTCTGTCGTCCAGCAGCCTGTCTCAATGAAGAAGGCTGCAACTCAACCAAATTCATGTGTCTCTCTGGAACGTCTTCTCCTACCTGCTGCAGGGACTATCAAGAAATCAAAATTCAGGAACAGGTAAGGAAAAAAAATAGACAGAAAGGGAAGGTATTAAAGTACACATGTCTCCTATTGTTTAAAACAAATTCCCAAGAAGACCCAAAGAAGCCAGGCAACCCATTAGTCAGAGATTTCCTTTCAAAGACTTAAAAAAATTAAGCCAACCTGTAGACCAGACTTCTGTTATTGGGTAATTCCGTTCAATATTGTACCAAACACCAGCGGCCAGTGGATAGATAAAATTTCCATAGATTAAATTCCATTCACATTGAATCCCTTTATCACCCAACTGTGCATTGTTTCTCTAAGCACTTCCTGTACATTATGCTGATGTTCAACACTGCTTCTGAGGACTAAAGCTAGCCCAGTGTTGGCCAGGGCCAGCTATAACTGTGCAGTGTGGTCAGTACATGGTGTCTGCAAATGTTCTTTCCTTCAGCAAATATTGAACTCAACAATTACTGCACATGTGATCCTTACAGAACCTGCATACAGAATTTGTGTTTGTTTTCTGATGGTAGCCCTGGGTGGAAGTATAGATAAGGTGGAGGAGAACTATATGAAGTTATAAATTAAGGCCTTAAAGGTTCAGAATACCAAAAAAAGTAAGATAATAAAACTTTCTAGGAAACAAGCCCTACATTGAATGAACAAATAATGATTGTTTCTGACATATGGGAAATCTCTATGACCTGTATTTATACTGTGTGATACACAGATCGCACTGGTAGGAAGGATTCTCAGCAACATGAGCTTATTAAAACAAGTAAAGTTAAACTAGGAGTGAATTTCCCTTGTGTTTCCTACTGATCGCTGCAAATAACTGTGCCTGTGCCATCAGTACTGACAGTGATTTGAACTGCCTGTGGCTATTTTGATAATACACAAGGGTGAATTAACCTTCCTAGGCACCAGAGAGTGAATACATTCAGAATTCTAGCATGTATGACCTGTGCTGCAGAATGAAAAGCTACTTCAGACTGTTCTTGTGCAGTGGATGCTCTCAAAACTGTTGCAAGCTCTAAGTGTCAATGGAAAGATTGCTGGTTGGAAATGGACTGTGACAAGATTGCACAGATTTTGCCCTGGAGAAAAGAAGAAGAATTACAGGAGTTATTGGCACATTTGTCAATATGTGTTTGGGTTTTCCTGTTTTTGATTTAATCTGTGACACCTAGGTGTAAACTTAATGTCAAACTGTCAAGTCCTAGTTAAATACCAGAAAAATATAGAGACTATTCTCTCCATATATATATTTCAGTAAAGGGTTATCTAACCCATGCACATGCTTCAGTATCCAAAGTCAACTTTACATATTGAAGAAGTATCTAGTAATAACTCAAATGATAATTTAAAAAAAGATCAGGTCTTTCTAACAACCTCTTTTAGAGAGCTTTCTTCAGCAAGATACTGAAATCACACAAGATCTCCCAGCACCAAGCAGTTTCTGCTAATTTAATATGCAATCCCATTTCCATTAGTATCAGCATTAAACTTTCATTGTTAAGTTCAGGACAGCATTGGCATCCTTACTGTAAGCTTTGTGGTAAAAAGCAAGAGCTGACCTCAGTTCCAGGAAAGGACTGTAGGCCAGAGCAGCTGTAAATTAAAGGCTTTTGAAAGGTGAAGTTCTTAAGAAGTGCTTTTCCTTCCCATCACCTAGGTTCAGAGGCTGTCTGTTGGAAGCATCCCTCGTTGCATGGTGGTTGTTCTGGAAGATGATTTGGTGGACAGTTGCAAGTCTGGTGAGGATATAGCATAAATTACCTATGTTTGTACCCACAATCATTTTTAGTTTTCCATTTGAGATTAAACTCTGTCCAGTGGCTGTCAGTACTGGGAGCTCCTCGAATGAGGTGTGTTCATCTGTCACATTGCTGTTTCAGACTGAATGTTAGCATGGCAGCTGATGATCATTCTATAAATTGTCATGCACACCCAGGTTACATCTTGACTGTTTGACAGATCAGTTTCAATAAGTAATGTGTTGTGACATACAGCAAATACATTAAATCTTGTTAGTGTAGAACACCAAACCTCCCCAGGAGATTGGGTCACACAGCATGAGGTGCCCCTCCATAGATTTGGAGAGCCAGGAAACCTGACCTCCTATCTAAGGAGTACTACGGGTGGAAAAAGCTACTTGGCATTCAAAGAAGCTAATTGGCAGGATGATGAATGAAGAGTGGACTAAAAATTCTCAGATAAGCACATTCCCACAATAAATTAATTTGTGTTTGTACTTTCTCAGAAGAACACTCAGAATGTTAACAAGTGATTCTGGGGTTCATCACAGGAGTTACCAGAAGCCAAGTAAGTTTTGGCTTTTTTTTTTAATTAGTAATCTAATTGAAAGAGCTTCTACAGTATCAGGAATTCCTCTCTTCTAAAAGAGAAACAAGCAGAGGTATATTTTGAAGAATTCATCTCCCTTAAAGAGAAGTGGAAAAATATAACTTCCTACCACAGACTTAAGCAGTTTACCTTATCTTTGTTTTAGACTTCTGGTAACTACAGGAGGTTTTACTTCTTGTTGTTAGGTTTTTTATTAACCTTGTTAACTGTAACACAGGATCTAGATCACATTATTGTGCATTACAGCTAGCTGAAGTATCTGCATGTCTCAAGTTGGATTTCATTTTACTAATTTTTGTTGTTACCTCTAGGAGATGACATCACAGTGTATGGAGTGGTAATGCAGAGGTGGAAACCTTTCCACGAGGGTGCACGCTGTGACCTGGAGCTTGTTTTAAAAGCCAACTATGTTAAAGTGAACAATGAGCAGCTAGCAGGGGTTGTAATTGATGAAGAAGTTCGTAAGGAATTTGAAGACTTCTGGGAAAGGCATAAGAATGATCCCCTAGCAGGTTAGTAATTGAAAGCTTTTAAGCAGGGCACTTGATTGGATAGAGTTGAAGTTAGGAGTGAAAATACAGTGACTGAACACATTTTCTCCCCATTATCCTATTTCATCACCCATTCATCAAGAATATATTTTTCCACTATAAGAATGTGAAATTCTTACTTTAATCTTACTGGGGTGGGGGTGAAGTGCCAAACTTACTGCACTGATCTTCATTCTTTGAGTTTTCTGTTCAAGTCTTTCTTCAAACATTCATTAATAAGAAATGAGAAAGAATGTTAATATCAGAGAAAAAAAAAGAGGGGGAGTAGTGTTTTAGAATCAAGGAAGAAGCAGCATACTTCTCAGAAGAAATAGGGTGGACCAGATCTGCCTTTAGTCAGCACAGCTGTTGCCTCTGGGGTGAGAGAGCTGACACACTGTCTCTGCATCCCAAATTGAGCTCTGAATCTTTACAATCATAGCTCTTGGATGCCCAGGCCCTTGAGTTAGGTGCAGGGGAGCCTCCCAGTTCACATGGCTTCCAGAACAGTCAGGGTTCAGCATGCTGGGTCCTGTACTTATGAAGGTCCACAGTCAGCCAACTTGGAATTACTGGGAGTTCTGTCTGTAACTCTGTCCCTCTCCATAATATGAGTGCCTTTTCCTCAACTGTGCAGAAGCTCAATGGATTCTTTAGGGTCTTCATCAGTGAACTTTATTAGGCTGACAGTCTGTCTTGTAAAACCCTGGAAAAGGCTTAGTCTTTCTTCTTTAAGGAGAATGAGGAAAAGCAGGTGGGAACCTCCTTCAAGTGAGCCTCCTCACAATAAGAGTGTAGATCCTGTCAATGTCAAAGATTTTTCAGAACTGCATTTCCTGGAAAGTAATTTAATTGCTAGCTTCCTGCTGGTGGGAATGATGACATTTCTTCTTTCTGCTGTTTGGAATGAGAATATTTCTTATCACTGTCATTAGAACTGTTCAGAAAGTAATTCAGGGTCTTCTTTGAAGGTTCCTTTTAATCTTTCATTCTCAGGACAGTTTTTGGAAGCCTGCAGGGAGCAATGTGATTTTATGTAATATTACCCATTCTGAATAAATAAATATGAAGTGGCTACAAGAATGTTGATGTGGAAATTAGAAGAACTCTGACTACCCAAGATGCCTGAAACAGATATCTGTTGTCATCATTGTCTGAATTTGAGTTGAAATTGAGGGCAGAGATCAAATCTGACTAAGGAGTCTGAGGCCACAGAATGTGTGTGTACCTGGACTGTTTTTTCAAGAGATAATGATGGCTACTACTGCATTTTATGTCAGTCACTCAGTGATGCTAACTCCCAACTGTGGAGTTAAATCTTGAGCTGGGCATGGTTGAACATTTCACTTTTGGATATATAAAGGTGTGTTAATTCCTCTAGGAAGCCTACAAATGAAACACATACACCTTAAGTCATCCATTAGATGCCTATAATTTGCCCGTATCATGTACTTGCATCTAAATTTAAAACATGAAGTTAAGCTCTCAAAATGGGTTACTTTCTTTTATTCCCTAGCAATGGAAGTAACACATGGCATATAACCTGAGCCCCCTTAAGTGGTGATAGTGTCAGAATCTCAAAGGACAGAATTAATCCTGTTACATATCTTCCACACCACTAGCATTTGCAGAGCAGATTGAAATATTTTGCTGCTGGAAAAAGACTATAGTAGGGGGAGGAGAGGGACCTGTGACACAGAAGGATCAAAGGAGAAGGAAGGTAACAATGAGAAAATGAGCACACTATGTGTGCACAGGTTTAAGGCAAAATAGGTGTTAGAAGTTTTCCTACTTTTCTTAAATGTACAAGACACCAGTTTTCAAGGGAACATTTTGAAATCTATAAACTTATAGGTTTCATAGCTTCTACACTTGTAAATGTGGAACAAAAGAATTTGCATGATGGCATTTCATTAGTGCCTTTTATCTTGCTATCCACATCATACATTCCTTAAATTGCAATAGGATTGGCTTTGCTGCTTGTGTATAACTTGTCTATAATGAAGGAAGTTTGGATTAAACAACTGCTCTAGGTCCAATTTAAAGAAAAAAAAATTAAATCTCCTTCCTACCCTACTCTTCTTGCCCAAATTATTTGTCAATATACATGAGAGTCCATGGTAGTGTTAACTCTGCTGAGTGCCATTTTTGTTCCTGTTTTAGGGAGGAATGAAATTTTGGCTAGCTTATGTCCTCAAGTTTTTGGACTGTACCTGGTGAAGCTGGCAGTAGCCATGGTGCTTGCTGGTGGTGTGCAGAGGACTGATGCTGCCGGAACTCGAACCAGAGGTTTGTACTGTTTCTAACAGTATCACATCCTTTGGAACAGTCATTCCCATCCCTGTCCTCACCCACATCCCCCCCACCCCCTCCTTCCAAAAGCAAACCAGTAAGAATTTGGAAGCATAATTGTCCCATTTTCTTGAGTGAGAACAAGTTTTAATCAGTTCTGACTATTCTTCCAAAATCTTAGACAAGTTAAAGTGGGTGTCTAGACTTCCTCTTTTTAATTTTTCCAAAATAAAACCCAATAGAGGCAGGCTTTCAGGTTTCCATTAGGTAGAATATTCAAGGCAGCTGTTTTATCTAAAACATCTCACTTTTTATTGTATAAGTGACATTTTGAATTTATTTCTAGTAGAATATTCCCAGCAGTATTTGGCATCAAAGGATGGAATCTTAATGTTTCCTTAATGCGGATCACTATAATACGTTAAAAGGGAAAATTAAAGGATTCATTTTACTTCCTAATGCCAAACTTTTCCATCTGTAATTGTCAGCACATCCCACTTAGTCTTGTAACTCCAAGTTACCTGCCTGCTGATTTTCCTTCTGTTGTTATTAGATGGCAAATATGCCATGTGCCAGGTGGTACACAGGTCGTAATCTATGTAGGTCACGAAAATTTTAAAAAGTATGTCTCTGCATACAAATACAGGATTTTCTTAATGCTCCAAAAGCTGAATAAGATTATAGACTTTATATCTGAATTAAAGTTGTATTCTGTAGAAAACAGTGAAAAAAATTTAGAGCATTTTATTGACGTTGTAGCGGCCAAATTATTTACTTCTCTAATTTCATTGTTATGAAATTAGAGTTATTTAACTGTTGACAAAGAATTAATTAAGCAAAACAACCTGCTGATTTTATTAGTCCATTTTGCAATAATATATATAACTGAGTAGTGGAATGGTAACTAAAGCCTGGTATCCTTCTGTTTCATATTCAAGAATGAGCTGAGTCTGAGAAATGAGCATTCTAAAATGTAAGAACTCACTACAGGAAGTGTATCAAATACCTGCTAATACTTCACAAATATTTCATTGTAAATATTTTTGTCTACACAACTTTATTAAACAATGTATTTATCATACCAAATAAATAGTGGAGAATTACATATTTTAATTTTTATATTGTGCTAAATTTTAGATGAATATGACAAATACTATCTAATCTGAGCATTTTGTGCTGATATTTGTCTGTATATGAACTGTCTACTCCTACCTCACTCTTTTGCCCCAAGGTGAATCCCATCTTCTGTTAGTTGGAGACCCAGGTACAGGGAAATCTCAGTTCCTCAAGTATGCAGTTAAGATTATGCCACGCTCTGTGCTTACAGCAGGAATTGGATCTACAAGTGCAGGTATGTGCTTCTTCAGCTGTAACAGGTTATCTCTTCACTCAGGTATGTTTATATAGAAGCCTTCTATGTATGTGAACATATGTGCTCATGTTGTTATGACAGTTGAAGCAGAGAACTGCAGTGGAGGCATATCAGGCCTGATCTGACTCTCTGCAGTCTTGGGCCTTTGTCTGTATCCATGAGACTGTGATGAGCTTCTAGCAGGGAACCTCACAAGCTTCATCCAGAAGTACCTCTCAGTGCTTTGCTAGCAGAGAGTGATCTGGAGCTGTATTTTTAGCATTTCTCAGCTATGACAAATATTACATCTTTCCAGAGCTCACACTGTGTGATGAGCTAGCATCATTTGGTTTCTCCTGAACAGATAATCTCCTCTCTTCTGTTCTTTTATGTGTTCTGTCTGGGTGCCAGTTTGATTTCTGTTTGCTTTCTGGATATTCACCCCTGTGTTGAGGAATTATTTCTTACTCATGAAGATGGCTTTAAAATGGTTGGAGAGAGCAAGTGGGGTTTTTTTTCTTCTTTTTCCTTTTTTCTCTTTCTTCCTTTTGTTAAATTTAGGTCTCACCTGGCTCTGAATGCCAGACGTCTTTGCAAGCTCTTCTGGGGACAGTGTACAGGGTCAGATTACTTCTGCCAGTGGCTTTATTTGAACAAATTAATACACTACTTGTATGTTCAAAAATCACAAAATAATTCGGGTCAAATCCAAGTGTCTCAGCTAGCATGTGTAACTTGAATATTTCTCAGAGAGTGCTGCTTATCATTTTATGTCTGGGAAACAGCATTGTTTGTACATGGGAGAACCAGAGGATAAATCTTCCCCAGTTCCACGCCTATGTATATACTGAGACTTCCATAGCTGTGGAAGTGGAACATGATGTTGAGCATATACACTCCTGTGTGCAGGGAACTTGTTATGAAACACATATGCCTCTGACTTTCCATTCAAACTCTTAATAGGAGAGAAGCCAGAGAGAAAAATTTGGTTAGCTTAATCTTTTCTCCACTTTTTGTTCCGTGTAAGGAATTGAGAACAGTCTGGATAATTTCAGATTTGCTAGGGGACTCGCAGTGACCTGGAGTGAAATTTTGCCATGTATTTCAATGTGACTTTGCCCATTTTTGTAAGTAGTGATTTCCTGTGTCAGTTGCTCTCAGTCTCTGATGTTGCTGTTGCCTTCTTCAGCACATCTCCCTCCCATGCGTCACCTTCCACATGATCTGATTTCCAGCTCAGCCATGATGGCTAGGTTCAGAGACATTTCCCTGCAAACAAACGTTGCAGTTAATATGCTTACTGTAGTATATGTGCACTAATGATGTGTGGAGATGAAGTTTCATCTCATGAAAGGATTGTCTTGGGCCTTTATATCATTTATATTTTACTTAAATGTTCCTTATTTTTAAAAAACTTCTCAGTCTTTTTTTCCAAAATCTGACAGCAGCACCAAATTTCTACTTTAGAATTCTTCAGGACCATTATCACAAGGGAAACTTGAGTGCCTAGCAAGGAATCTTATTAACCCTACTTTAATTTCAGGGAACCTTTCCATGGCTAGAACTGCTGGACTAAGGTATTAATTTCTAGACCAGGAGTTTGGTTGTTTTTGCAGTTGCTATTTTTTTTTTCTTTTCCTGTGCAAGGAGTGTCTTATGAATCTGCTTGTACCTAACAGCGATTTTTGTCAACTTGCTCTCTGTTCAGAAGCTTCAAATTAGTTTGCAGAGCTATTAAACTGCTTTACTTTCCTTGTCGTAACTGAACACTTTGAATTATCAGTTTCTGCTTTCCTGTGAGAGGACAGTTCTAATGCACATTCTTCCCTCCAGCGTACAAATATTAAATCTGTAAGTTTCACTTTCAGCTAGTTCCTTACTGTATATAAAAAGCAGTCTGAATTGCATTTAATTGATGGCTCTGGGATTACAGTCCACATAGGCCAAAAGACACACCTGAGATTGGGTAAACCCTGAAAAACTCCTGAAAGCAGGGGTCCCTCTTTTAGAGAAAACTGTTGGTATCTAACCAGTCTTTAGTAAGATTCCGTGTGCACTGACATACCTTGTGCCCTTTATCCATCTGGTGCTGTTTTAGGACACAAGCTTTTTAACAAGCATTGAATTAGAATTCTTCATCCCAAACTGCATCATATGAGTTTTACTTGGTTTTCTGTACAAGCATTTATTTGTACCAGGACAGCATATTAGGTAACGAACATACTCCTTGTGCCAAAATTCTTTCTTTCCCGGTCTATCTTAGGTATCGTGTGCTCGGAGATCCACTATACTTTGTGCCCCTGCAGTGTTATGTGCCTGCTGCAGCCCATTAACTCATACAGATGTGACTGGAATTGGCAAGCAGAATTTTAAGAAAACACTGACCTAACTCCTGCAGCTTAATTTGCTGTTGGCCCTCTGCTCTTTCAGTCAGGTTCCTGCCTTCCCCTAAACTTTCTAAACAAAGTCTGTGCTGTTTTACCTGATTCAGAAAGTACGATCCAGGAGAAAACACTGCTTTCTTGATGAAGGTTTGGAAGACCTTCATCTTTCTGTCTCACCCACAGGCTCAAGTTGTCCTCTTGCTGCAAACAGCCCTTACAAATGACAGATAATTTATTCTTTGTTTCAAAAAAAACCAGAACTTTACCTCCACTCAGTGAATAAGTTTCTGAGCTTACTTGTTTAATTAAGTTGCCTTTCTTTCAAGCAGCAGAAATTTTCTATTGCAAATTCTGTAAAAGTTTAGGACTTACATGAGGAACTGGGGTTTGTTCCTCCCACAACTCTTTAATGACAGTTGGCAGGCAGACCAGCCCACACACAAAAACTCAATGGCAGAAAATTGACCACTGTAGGACTTTGTGATCTGTAAATGAAAGATGGGGGAACCATCTGTCCCACTGTTTTATTCTGTCTATACTGGTTTTTTTACAGACCCGGTTTATTCTCCCTGACTTTTCTCTCTTCTGAGAATCACAGGGAGTCATTCAGTTACCTTTTATTTTTAGAAATTGATACACAGTTTTCCATAAAGATAGAGACTTAAGGAGGCTTAACAAGATCTCTCTGGGGGTTCTCACCTTACTACTGAGTTAAATAAACTGTTTTGCAGTCCCCAGAGGCACAGTGACGCTTATGTATAGTTAGATAAGATAATCACTTGTAAGAAAATATTTAATTTACCTCTGGAGCTTGAGATTTGCAGTGATCAAGTGGTGTGCAACAGGAACCAACACGTGCCAGCTGCTGGCAGGTCTGGAGCTCGTGGACATCCGGGCCAGAGTCATTCTGCTGCTTTCTTGTGCATATTTTACTGTTCAAATTTCTGAAAATTTTGTTTGGTGCTGCGTTCCTCTGCAGATGGATTGCTTAAAGAATTTCGTGAACTGTATTTAGAACAGCTTGCCTGAAATTCTGGGAGACTATCAGCTGTTTCTCCAGATCTCCAGCTCTGTATAACATGCCTTTCTGAGCTGTGTGACATGCACCCTTCTGGCCTCTCAAAGCCTCTTGCAAGTACTGCCTTTTTGCTGGTATTTTGCCATGTCTAACACCGTCCATGTCATGCCAACAGCAGTGTGCTACTGATTTCCTTTCTTTTCGTTGAAGGGAACTGATGCAAGGGGAAACTCCCTCTTTTCTTCTTTCATAGTAAGCCTTCCCCTGCTAGGCAGGCTTCAGTTGCTTACAGGTGTCTCTCTTCTGATCCATTAGAAACCAATCCAAAGCCACTGACATGAGCCATCCAGCTGTGGTTATAAATAGAGTATATGGTGTCAGTATCCTGAGGTATGCAAGACTGAAACTGGAGATATTTTTCCCCTCTCTGTAGATCCCCAGGCTGTCCCTATGCCTTCCCTAGTTGATATAAGCCAAAGTAGTGCCAGGAAACCATTCTCCACCATGGATTCATATCTTGTCCCTGATAGTTATTAATACAGATGCAGCCTCTAGGCCATTTTTCTCTGATCATCACTTCTACCATGGGATTGTTTTCCTTAATGTTTATAATTCTATATGAACTCAAAGTATTTTCTATCAGTATGTAACCTGAAAATATTTTCTTGAGAGCATGGTTTCACTGGCTGCTCCTTCAACAGCTGGGCCTCAAGCTGGAAAGGTTTTAGCTCTATAGGAAGTCTACTAAACTTGTTGAATGAAATTTGAAGCTGTGATCAAGCATTGTCAGATATGCCCCATCTGTAACAATGTCTCATCTTTTCTTTAGTTCCCTTAATTACTTCTCAATAATGCAGTTCCAGAACGGCTTTGTCCTGAGAGAGCTTACCTTGACTACCTGCATGACAGAGATTATTTAGCCAAAGAGATAGTGACCTTCAAAAATTTTGGCTTTTTCAAACATCTTAATACCTGAAGGTCCATAGTTAACATTGGAGGGGAAGTACTGCAGGAACAAAATCTTGTCATGTTGGTTTGAAAGTTTCAGGTCTTATACACTTCTAATACCTCCAGGCCAGCCTTCATCAGACATTTTCATCCTGCTGTTGAAATGGCAGGCATTTCAAGCAGTTGATTTTTGGATGGAGAACAGATGTCTTCAGCATTTCCTTTACCATGCTGTGAAGCCCCCTTCTTCTTTCCAGTTCATGTAAGTGTAGGTCTAACCCCATCTTCCTAGTGAGAAAGGACCAGAGGATACCCCTATTTTGAAAGGTTGGCCTTATGGTCCAAGGGAGTTTTGGAGGGAGACCAAAGAACTCCAAAAGAAGTTTCTGCCAGTTCAGTTCAGCCAGTTCTTATCAGTGCTGGTAACATGTAGCTGTTGTCTCTTCATCTCTGCATCTGGTGTGGCCCTTGTGCCGCACACACACCTCCTTCCTCTGACTTCCTCTTGTCTGCAGTCACACCCCTCAGGCCCTGGACACCGACTATCCAGTGCTGCCTCCAAAACTGCATTACCTTAAGCTAGAAATGTTTAAGTGTATCCTCCTTCCATCTCCTCCTGAAATGACTCCCTAAGTTCCATGTACAAGCCTTTGGTTGCCTTTAAGCAAGCCTTCCATATGCCTCCAGCTGGCTCCTCCTTGTGTCATTCTTGCCTTGATCAAAAATCAAGGAGAAAGCCCTCCATCCACTTTCTCCAACCCTTCTCTCATTATCACACACTGCAAGACCAGCTTTTAAGAAGCAGAACTGTAACTGGGAGATGGGAGGGCCTAGGAAGATGAATTCCACACACATTGCCAGCCCTTACATGTAGTTGTCAGTTTTGCTGCATCTTCCTGGCTGGCACTTAACAGAGGCCCCCCAACCAGCAACCACAGCAACAATTAACCCATAATTTCCTGACCAAACTTCTGTGGCTCTCAAAATGATTAAGATAATCCGTACTCTTGCTGACCACTGTGCTGTGGATAAGGAGTAGAGTAGTTAGGTATGTGAAGGATCTGCAGGTGTCCCAACAGAAGCCAGATTTAGTTAACTTTGCCCTTTTCTGTCTCTGATAAATGAGGATTTCCTAGTATACACGCATAGCACGCTCGGGGTCTTTCCTTTTTTCCTTCCTATCAGCATTTTTAGATGTCAGATGATCAGTCTAGCTTCAAGTGGCTACGTTTCAGTCTGAACTGACTTC
The DNA here is from genome assembly GCF_963662255.1 of Cinclus cinclus. Lineage (NCBI taxonomy): Eukaryota > Metazoa > Chordata > Aves > Passeriformes > Cinclidae > Cinclus > Cinclus cinclus. The sequence continues at coordinate 48,859,813 of NC_085048.1, read as the reverse complement.
CAGAAAACCAGCAGCTGAGGCACTCCGAAGAAAATAATGGACTGTCAGATCACCAGATTTCTTTGACTCCCATTTCAATAATAGTGTCTGGTAAGCCATAAACTAAGTTACTGTGATTGTTGTAGCGAAGTTCTTAGTTGCTTCATTGGTGAAGACTGGTAGTAAGGGTTGGCTTTTTCATTGGAGCTTTGTAAAGCCACTGGAAAGATTAAATTTTATTAGTCTCCATTTTGATAGAGCTGGAACCATTTTCCATCCTTCAAATTTACAGGTCATAGTAATTTGGATTGAAGGTGATACCTGAATAAATCAGTGATTATAAGCTGAGGGACAACTTTTTTTCAAGCTAGACATAAAAACCGCACACATTTTTCATCCATGTTACCTTGTCTGATCCACTTGGTTCTTTGTACATGAATAACCTCTGATAAGCATTATGACAGTCTTCTAATGGTCTGCCCGTCTGAGATGAAAACACAGTGAGATACATCACTAGTCCTATCAGCAGAATCTGTAGCATTCCTTTGCATCTTGGTGGCCTCTGCAAGTAAAGGTTTGTGGTAAGGTGAATACATTTTCAACCTTGAAACTGTAATGCTGTGCTGTCATCACTGGTTGGCTGTGTCACATGCACAAACCTGCTGTTCTAAAATGTTCAGAGATCAGGGACAAGTCTTTACAGATGCCCTACATACATTCTATCTTTTAATACCACTAAGTTTGTGCTGTGACATTGCCTGAATTCTCTGGGGGACTGGAAGTTGGTTCCTCAAATTCTATGTCTCTGGAATGTGGTTTTGTCAAGAAATGCAATACTCAGAAGTCAGGGTGTATGGATTGCTAAGATTTAGACAAAGTTGCAAAGACTTGAGGCACCCAGCCTCTCAAAACACACAGAAATGCCATTTATCTTGCAACGATCATGAGGTAGAGTTGTTAGTCTCTGCTTTTCACCAAGCATAGCATTCTTCTTCCTGCTTGGGGTAAGCCAGCTCTATCCAGGCCACATGAGTGTATTAGGTAAGGTGGTGGCCAAACTCTACAGCATTCTGCCACAGTCAAGCCTGAAGTTTATTGCACCCAAGTTCTCATGCACAGATGACTTTTTAGATTGACAACAGAGCTTCACTTTTCCCTTCCTCTAAATTAACTGGGTTGCTGGGTGACATAGTTTTGCTGACTAAATGGTGTAGTTGGTTTTGCAATAGCAGTAATAACGGTTTGCTTCCATCACTTTGTGGCATATGCTTCAAAAAAGCCTTCATGCTACCAGTGGATGAATTCTGGTTACAGCTTGTACTAGGCTCATGTTTTCATTTGAATATTCAGTAGAGGCAAGAGTTTGAGATACTACTACAGTAGCCTTAATTCAAGGCAGACGTCACAAGCCTGCCAATCCTTCAGCCGATAACTGTTATTTACATGCTTACATTTATGAGATATCTTAAACAGACTTAGAACATAAAGTGCATGAAGAATCTTAAAATGTCACTGCAGACCTAAAAGTTGCAATATAATTGAAAATCAAAGATAAAGTTCACTGAATTTCAGCTCTCAAGTGAAGTAACTGCTAGCTCCAGGAACCAGTTATTTGTGTTAAGTCATACCACTGTGTGTTAATATTTCTAGATTTCTGGTTATCACTTGAAACAATTAAAGAGAGGTTGTTAAGAGCACATATTAGAACTAGGACTCCAAATATTAATGGAATTCATTAATTCATTCATCTTCTCCAGATAGGTACTGCTGAGTTTCCATACAAGAAAAACATTCACATCAGGTCCTTTCCAGTTTGAAAAACACATCTGAAATGCAGACAATTTCACTAGTAATGTGGAAAGACAGAACAGCTGTCTGGGACATCTTCATCCCCATTAGAGAATGCAGAAAGAGAATGGAAAGCATTCTATTTTCATTCAGAGCTACACTGTCAATCATCAGAAATCTGCCCTTTTTTGGAAGGCCCAGAACCTACAATTTAGGCAGTGACTAGTAAATAGTAGAACTATATTCCTGTAATCTGGTATGACAGATTACAACTTAATTGCACATACAGGCACAACAAACAGAAATAAGGCTAATGAGGGTTGGAAGGAATAACTAAATTCTTAAGTCTCATAATAATGTCTTGAGTCTTTACAGGTTACTGCTTACTTCCTTTTATCTTCAAGGATGCCTCAGGTAATAGGGATGTCTCACTGCAAGCTCTTCAGGGCAAGTAATGTATTCCTGAGTGTGTCAGGCCTGCCACAGCAGGGTTTATAGCAGTAACTAGGTTTGCCTTAAAGGCTAGAGAAAAAACAGAGAAGTTGAAAATTCCAGGTGTTTCAAAAACAATGAAAAAACACCCAGGCTCCTTACTACTACTAAAAAAAACTACAATAAAGCATGCCTGAAAGTAAACATACTAGCCAGTAGTTATCCATAATAGTCTTGCAGAAGAGCATATTTGGGATATTCACACTACTGCTTTTGAGGCTTAGAATCATCTAGTAATTGCATGCATCCTTCCAACCACTCGTGTATACTATTAGGGGGGCTGAAAAAGGGTTCTTTCCTGAGGTACCCACCCCAATCCACATGAAATGCTGTCCTGAACAAAACCACAGTTAGACTAAACAGCAGCAGGAGGAGATTTAAAAAAAAAAAAAAAAAAAAAAAAGTCCTAAAATCCAAGATAGCAGATGGTAAATCTGAAATTGCAGGCTTTAAGTAACAACTATGTGCCTTGAAAGGAAAAGAAGCTTGCACCTAAAATTATACTGTGCTGTCTGCTTTCAGAGCAAAAGGACAATTTTGGACTTTTTTGTTTGTTATTAAGAGATTCTTTCTTTGCACTTCATCTAATGACAGTTTTGTTCTTAAGATGCTATTAAAGGGCACTTTATATTTGGCAATCTGGATAGCAGAGATGAAGACATGGCATTATTCCTTCATTTTGCCTGAATGTTTTAACTTTTAAACTTTTTTTAGCTTTTAATAGTGTTTACAAAGTAAGGGGGGAGGGGAGAGAATGCATATACTTTAATCAGGTTTGGTTTAGACCACACAGAATAACACATTAGAAAAAAAAGGCAATTACTTAAAAATAGTTGTATTTATATTTCACAATCTGCTCAAATACTGTTTGTTTGGGTTTTTTTGTTTTGTTTTTTTTTTTTATAAACTTTCTACAGGATGTTTTAAAACAAGTTCTTCACATTGCTTCAACTACCTACTTATGGAATTTGAAGGAAATAGTTCTGGTTGTTTTTACAGTTTAACACATATACAGTACCAAAAGGATGGTGGTTAGTCACATGCAGTCCATATGAGATTCTAACATAACATTTAGTGAATTTTCTGATGTTGACCACCCCTTTGATGCTGAAGGTAATGCATCTGTGGAAAGCAAGGACTGTAGATTTGGGTTACTGCTCTCTGCATCTTCCAGTTTTTCAGTGTTGTCCTCCCAGTTAATGTGGAATCTTGTGACTCTGGGATTAGATGCCAAAATATTCCTTTGAAGCTGGGAAAGAAGAAAATATATGGATTGTAATGTGTACATCTCAAACTGGAGTATATATGCATATAGATTTTTCCTTTTAGTCCCTATAGCCTTGTTTGCATAAAACAACTTGTTTAAAAAGGGAATTCACATCAGTGTGAATCTATAGCTACTACCTATGGATCAGAAATGTGCTTACAGTACACCACTTACTAATTTTCCCTAATATTCTACTCAGCAAAACAACCACTTTCTCAAGAGATTATTTTAACTGTTCCACAAAGCAAGGCTGGGAAAGAGATCTACAACTAAAGTGCAAGTGTTTATTATTTTATCCAGCTTTTAGTAAAGCAAATAACTTCAACCTGCATAAGGATTTTGCAAACCACAGTACTTCATCTAATTTTGCATCAACTTCATGGTATTTGCAATACCCATCAATTCCATCAACTTCTCATCTTCATTTAAAAGTACAGTCATATCCTTTAGACTGATTTCACTAAGAGGATTTAACTACCAAAGTTTTAAAATAAAAACATTTATATTTGGAAGGCACTAACACTCTGGCAGTGGACATGATTAGTCATCTACCTTATTCTCATGGCTGGCCTTCATGTTCCCTTGAAAACATATTGCATTTGTTTATGTATGCAGGAAAAAGAAAAAAAAAAGCTGATTTTCTTTTGAAAAAGGGGTGAAAAATTATATATAATTACCCAGAGGATGGCAACTTAGTGCTAGCAGACACTCAGTGACAGTTACAACCGATCATGGCAAAGGTTTGCTTTGTCAATTTTATTCTTCAAGAAAGTGTAGTACTCTTACTAAGTATTTCCTTACCCCTTATGCGAACTAAAAAGACTTTCTTTTTCAGAACCTAGTAGAGCTTTTTACCAAATAATTAATCAATTGCTTTAATAACCTTTTTTGTCCCCAAGTCACATTAAGGACTCTGTATGCAAATATATGATAGCTTTTGCTGTTCTCTTCCATAGCAGCAATGAGAGCTCTTTATATAAACAGAGAATGAAGACAAGTAGTTCTAGGCATTCTAAATTCAAGTGCTTAAAGAGAGTCATCATTTTGGCATTGACAACCAACATAACAAATAGGTTGTTATAAGTCAAAGAAATAAAGAAGATAGTATCATAACTAAGTTTAAAAATCCTCAAACTTTACTGTAATTTTCAGAACATACTTAGTATCATCACTGAAAATTAAGTTAAACATGTTCACATTCACTTCATGTGTTAATTCCAGTCCTGGTTTGTTAACATGAAGGATATAAGTTTTTATAACTTTATGTGTATACTTTTGTCAAATTAGACATTAATCAGATAATCATCCAACCAGGCTGGCTACCCATGTTCTCTCATTGTACACCTAATTTGTTCCTCAGTTTGTTCGTTAAAGTTCTGCACAAACTGTAGCTCTGACACTAGAACAGCTGAGTAACAACTGTAGTAAATACATGTCTACAACTTATTTCCAGGTTGATGGGCCTAGAAAAACATCATTCCGTTTCTCTGAAGAACAGAGCCAGTTTGTAAACAGTGGTGCAGGTGCAAATAAATCCAATGGTTTATTTCACAGTCAGTGTGAAAGTACAGCCAAGTCTTCAAGATGGTGAAAATTTTTGATGGTTTCTCAGTATTACCTGAATTTATGACAACTACATGGCACTTCTAGTTAGTCCTCCCAAGTATTTTCCATTATTTGATGCCTCATTCCATGCACTTTATGAAATCACTTGGGGTTTGGTTTGTTTCTTAAAAACCTCTTTCATAAGCATACTTCTGATACATGACTAAAATAAAACATGCCTTACCTTAGAAAAATCTGGCTTTACTGGTGGATTCTCTCTCAGTTCTGTTTCAGTATATTCATTGTTTACATAGTAGCCGACTCTAATAAATTCTTGACCTCGGTAAGTGCATGTAATTAGCACAACTGTTACACCTACTGCATCTGCATCTGGAATAAGCCCTGGGTTAGGTGCATCAGCCTAAATGTGAAAGGGGAAAAATAAATTAAAATTGATAGCACACGCCTACCTAGTAGGGGAATCTCAAGTAGTGTGTTTCAGCAGCTAAGTAGTGACTATATTTAAAATTGTTCAAGTTAACCAGAAAGTATACTGCTTTCACAACATCAACCCTAGATTTAGAACACCATCCTCTAACGACAGAATTGGAATACAGTAAAATTGTTTGCAGACATTTCTCATAGTGATTGGCCAGGTTTGATCCAAAAATCCTTTTAAATATATGACCAGCTAAACCATTGTTCAGACAGGGGTTCCAACATTACTCCAGTTCTACAGTGCCACAGTTCTCCAGCCCATCTTGGTAATCTAGTAGAGCAAGATTATTTTCCTCATACACCCTCAAGGTTGAATTGGTCAGCATGTGTGCTCTTAAGACTAAATCCTTGAAGCTACAGACTGCAAATTATACTTCAGCAAGAAAAGGGACAGGCTATGATAAGGTTTGAGCTGTTCCACAGATTTCCAGGGAAGGAAATGAAGGACTATCTCTAGCTTCATTCCTAATACCCATGTTCACTAAAATATATGCAGTGTAATGCACCATCTCTCCAAGACAGATGAACATTTTCAGCCAGTATGCAAACTTAATTAATAAGCAAATGATTCAGTCTTCCTCAATGTCCTTACTTACCATAGCTGCAGTTACGTATCAATAAAATTTACCTCATAAAATGTGCCTTACATCAGTCTCCTAAAATGCCTCCTAACTACCACATCTATTGATAAAATGTAATGCCTGAGTCTGCTTCAGGATTTAAAGTAACAGCAATCCAGGCATAGTAAAACAGCTTCATATTTACAATTCCACGTGAAGCTCTGAAGTCAACAATGTATACCCATGTTGTGAGAACAAGTTAGTGTTAACGTGTGTTCAGATTATTTGGGTGCAACAAACCTTGCCTAGTGACAGAGGATGAATGGAATTAATTCCTGTTATTCCTCTCATAAATACTACAGAAAAGTAGGAATATGTTCCAGCATGGTGAAATTTGGAAGCTGCTGCTCATGCAGCATTGGCGTCTACTCTTTGCCACTTCAATTCTAAGCCTTCAAACTAGTCTAGCTTTTTGTGAGAAGCTGTAGGCACTTTGCAGAAGAATTAGGTGGGTCAGACCTCTCAGGTAGAAATACACCAAAGGGAGGAGAAGAAACCTGGGAATCAGGTAGAACTCATCTTCCTCCAGCCCTGAAGGAAATAGAAAATGACTGTGAATGGCTTTACAACTACCAGAGGGCAATGGAAAAGATGGCCAAGGAGCAGAAAAAGTGGAGAAGCCTGAGGAAAGCACAAGAACTGCCAATACAGATTGAATCATTAATTCAGTAGTCTTGTTCTAACAGTGCCCAGAAATAACTGATCACTTCAAACTCCACAGTAATGGGCAACAAAAGGACCATGTTTCATTTAACTCCCCATTAAACTCAACTCACATTTTAATGTAGGATCTTAGTTTTCCAGGTTCCCACTGTCATTTTCTGTCTTGTAATATCCTATGACACAGTTCTGAACCCAAGGAAATACTCTGTTCTAATCCCACTTATCTCTCAAGCATTGTTTTGCTGCATGAAAAAGACACTGAAGACTGTTTAGAACCATTTTCTCTAATTTTCAACTTCCTATTTTTGTCAAACCTCTTAATTACTCAGGATCATATACAGGTGGAAGAAAAAAGGAAGAGCTTAGTATGACCAAATGATACATAAGCAGATTATCTGCAAACAGGTATTTTGGTGGGCAGAGGCAGTACATAAATTTTTGCATAGAAATCACTGCCTTAATGTGCCATTATTATGCTATAAATTACATAAGAATTTTATTAAATCAGCCTGTGTGTATGTTGCCTTGAATTATCTTGCTTTTTTCCACATGATATTTGTTCACATAGCTGTTGCTGCAGAGTAGGTATCAAAGGTTATATGCCCACTTAAGGACAGTAAATTATTTATGTCCTTATATGCTCAAAAAGAAGTGATTTTATTACAAATTCCCAAGAGAACTGAGAAGGAATCAGGTTTTACTACATGTATCTTCGCATTTAGAAACAAGCAAGCCAAACTGTGGGCCTTTACTATTGAAACCCTTTTAAAGGCAGTACTTTGGGGTTTTAAAACAAAAAGCTACTTTTGTAAGTGTGAAAATCACAATAATTGTCCATCTTCCTGTAAGGCTGAATTCCCAACCTGACCCACATCTTTTTTTCATCTAAGGTATTTTTATCATCCTTGGCAATCTATCTGTGTGGTACTCCATTTTAGCTTCTATTTCAGCCATTTTCCTATCTAGAAAAATCTACAGCAGATTATCTGGAAATTTTATACTCCTCTCCTAAGGTCCTTTCCTTACGCTATTACCCATGAACATAGTCTCTTTTCTTTGTATCACATGCCTCCTGTAGTTCTGTGCTTTGCCCCATTCTTGTCTTCCCTTGCTTGTTTCTTTCTCTGTATCCCACGCTGCTTCAGTCATCAGCAAAGTGCATTGCAGCACTTTGGGTTTTGGTAGCCTCCTGTGTACACATGAGCTTAGTCCTACCCTTACCTGAAATCCAGAGCCTTTGAAGCATAACACTCAGACCCAACCATACTTCCATAATAAAAAGGATATTTTAACAGAAGAAATCTCTTACAGGACCCTACTCCAATCTAAGCAAAATCTCTACCCATCTCCTCCTATTTTAGCTGTAATGTCATTTATAACCAGGATACAATTGCTGAGTCCATGCCACAGAAACTGCAAGACCATTAAATTTAATTTGAGACCTGCCCAATCATACAGCTAAAACATGCCTTTTTTAGGCACCTGCTTCTTGTTCTTTCCCATCACAACCAACAAGGAATCTTTGGACCTTTGATTAAGAACAGTGCATCTTTTAAATTAGAAATGCACATGCCAGCTGATTTTCCAACACACAAACACAAGGTAGCCCCTCAGAGAGCAATAGAGCATCACCTATTTCTGACCAATTAATGCCATGAACTATAATGGCTTGATAATGGAAAAACTGTTAATAAATGATGATTCGTTACACATCTGCTTTATTTGTAGTGCAGAAGAACTAGGCCTGGCTCCAAAACCAAACAGAAACATTTCAACACTGATTTGCATGTATGTGGTTGATAAATGCTGCAACCTCCAGTCCAATCCTATTCCTTAAGCCAGTCCTTTAAGTAAAAAGCCAAAATAAAAAGGCCCAGAATAAACAAACACACACCACAAAATGCCAAATAAACTACCTTTCCTGGAACTTACAGGATTGATCAGGATGCCTCACAAATGTTGATATTATTTTAAACCAGTTACAGCAACCATGAGAAATAAGGGAGTGTATTCACCAGCACTTTGGATTTTAATGCTCATACTTCAGCATGTGTTTGCCATTAGTTAAGTGAGTTTATAGTATTTGGGAAAATAGCAGGGTTCTTATACAATAAGACATACTGTTTCTATCTGATTTTTCATCCAATGGAGTTTGCTGTCAATTTACAAGAAAAAAAATCTAGTATTTCATAGAGAAATATGTGTTCATTTTAATAAAAATTACAGTTTTGAATAAAAAACAAACAAAAACCACCACCACGAACAAACTTATCCCAAACAAAAGAAAGCTTCTGCAGTAATTCAGACAAGCCCACTTCAGGTTTTCCCTCTGCCTCTCACTGAATTAAAATGGAAACAAGACCAGGCCAGTAAGCCATCTTAGTGTTGCTCTTTCCCTCTTTACTTTTCCTTCATTATTCCTCATTAGCTTTTGGTTACAACAGCAGTATTTTATAGGACTCTCACATGCTCTAGACTTTTTTGCACAGTGTTGATCTACACATTTGTGTCCTAAATATCATCCATTTACCACTGAACTTCTATCTTTATTTTAGAAATCACTGTATTTTGTTATGATATAGCATGCTCAGCCAAACATCACAGCTGAACATGTGTTCAGCCAAACAGAAACAAACTTCTTGATTGTTCTGGCTGAGCTTTACAATTAGTTTGTTGGCTTGATCCTCTGAAGGTGTTGTCTAAATTAACCTAGTGCTCTTGATTGTCTGAAACTGCTACCGGCGGCAGAAGAGGTGAGCCTGATGGTGCTGGTGTAAACCAGGCAACTGGCACTGCTGATTATGAACCAGACTGGTTAAAATTACCAGTAGTTATGGGAAATGTGCTTTTATCAGTTATTATTGATACCACAAATAAAAAAATATAAACAAGAAGTATCAGGGGAAAGAAGTACAAGCTCAAGAACAGACTTTAAAGGGAGGTATATCATACCTGAGTAGTAACTCACTACAGTATTTTTTTACCATTATTTTTCAAGTGCCTCTTAGTTGGATACAGTTATCCCTAAATAAATCAGCACAACTATTTTAGAAATGGCTAAATCAGACTTACCTGAAATACAAACATGTGTCTTCCCGCAGGAACAGGTCCAACTAAAACAGAGTCTAACACCTGATCATACTCTTCACTTTCAGCTGAACCCACATAAATTATTTTCCATTCCAAATCTACATTTAAAAAAAGGGAAAAAAGAAAAAACAAACATTATTTATCATTACAGTTAGGAATCTTCCACTCTCGCCCATCTTACCATTTTGCATTGCCTAAAATTACTTCTTTGGCAACAAGCCCAAAATAACAAGGACCTGTCTTCCTCAGAGAAATTTACTGATGCCTGACCATGTCCTCATGAACCAGATCATCCCACTTTCTCTCTCTAAACAGTTGTACCACAGGAATGCCTGTATTTTTCACAGTGAGGTTAATTTTCAAATTTATACAGAGACCAGGGCCCTTTCAATAACTGGGACCTGTGTTGAGCATCTTCTCAAAGTCTGTCAGAATGGCAGCAGCAGAGGGATGATACCTACAAATCATCACATCCTTGAACACCAACTAGCCTCCCAAAACCAAATCCCCCCCCCCTTTCACATACACACCTCACAGCTTAAATTACACAGATTATGGCAAGTAGTAAGAAACCCACTCGGTAAACTCCAGGCACACTAAGTTTATACCCCCACTCCTTCATGCATAACTTGTATTACCAGGAAATTACATAAAACTGTGACAGCATGACTGGGCCATATTCTTAAAGATAGTGACGCTTGGATCTTATCTACATCCTGAAACAGAATTATAGGAAAAAAATATAGAAAGTGTAGCATTTTTCTTCTTAAAGCCATGCACTAAACCCCAACATTTATTACAATTCAGTTTTTTCTAACTCAGCCTCTCCCCCACAGATGTTTTCAAGTTGAAACTGCATATTATCCCAAATTAGCTCTTCCTGGGTCAGCTTTTCACCTTCCCTTTTTGGTTCAAAAACAGTATTATTCACACGTATGAAACTAATCTTGCAAGTCATTCTGGGGTTATTAAAACAAGAGGTAAAAAAAAGACCACCATTACAAAACACTGAAACACTTCTTAATTAAGGTGTTGTTTCCGAACTGTACCTTAAAAACTTACATGGCGTATTTTTTTTTTACCCGCCTTGTTAACAATGTACTGACTGCCTTTGCAAAAGCACAAACCTGTAAGCTATTAAGCTATTGCATTAACTTGATTAGTACACTCAGCAAAATCCAAAGGTCTGCCTCAGTTTCTGCATGCAGGAATGGAATTTAAGCATAGAAAAAAATAGCACTTGAACAAACTTAACTGCTTTGAGATTGCAACCCTCTTTCCTCATTAGCGAATTCTTCCTGGTTATTTTGTTTACCATCAGTGCAGGTTTTGCAAGCTTAACTATCATAATAAACAGGGCTTGGGAAGAGATTTTACTCCTCTGTAGGACATAGCAGTTTCCTAGAGGTTTTATTTACCTTTTAAGCATGAAGTACTAGCTGTTGCCAGTATTGCAGGGTACTCATCCAGGCTAATTAAAGAATTTTCTTGTCTGCGTCTCAGGACAAATTACTACTCACAAGAAGTGAGTACTTTTAGGCTAAATTGCTTAAGACTATCACACCATCCTGTGCCATTATCCTAGGAGAACAGTATAAAACTTATTCTAAACAACTCCTAGTATTTAGTACTAAAACTAGACTTTTTAAAAAATAGATTTTAAATGTTAAGTGTATTGATACAGAACGACAGCTTTAGGAAGGAGAGGGCTAGAGTTCATGGATTCAGTTTTAGGATCAGTGTTGCAGAGGACAGGGTGAAAACAGCACAGTTAACAGATGTATTAGCACAGAAAAGCTAAAGAAATTACTTTTCATCAAGTATACAATGGCTGTATTTAACCTTATTTTAAAATTGTGAAAGATAAAAGCGTTCATCCCCAATTTATCCTACAGTCTAACTTGTATGTTGGTGGGGGAAAGGAACTGAGAATTCTGCACTGGACCATCTATAATTCTTTCTCATCATGACTGTTCAGTCGTGTCCAGTATTAACTTTAACATAAATCCTGAGTGCGAGGAGCACATGACACACAGCTGTGCACAAGTGGAAGGAAAAGCCTAACATCTTGCACGGAGCCCCTGTGATGGGCACTGCCACCTGCCATAGCAGTTGCCACGGAGGGGGTCCGATGCTGCACCTCGGACCATGGGGCCAGGCTAACCGGAGAGATGCAGCCAGAAATGAGGCTACGGGCCTGGAGCACAGCTCCAGCTAGTGCGTCGGTCAGTTGCAGGAAGGCAGGAGACGGGCGGAGGAGGCCTAGAGGAAGCCCTGGCTCAGGCTAGACTTCCTCCGAAGTTCCCGCCACGGCGGCCCTCCGTCCCTCCCTCCTTCCCTCCCCGCGCTGTCACCATCCCGCCGGCACGCACGAGTACGCGCCGCTGCAGAGGCAGGCGGGGTGAAACGAGTTAAAAAGAAATGCAGCGATAACGAGCCTGCCAGGGCACCTTCGCCAGGACAGCACGCAACTCCCCTTCTCAGCCCTGCCTTCGCCCCTTCGCCCGCAGGGCTCTCTGGCGAGCAGGCGGCGCTGAGCTCCTCCGAGTGCCGGCCAGGCAGTGTCCTCTCCCGCTCACAGGCAGCCCAGCCGGGCGGCCTCCTCCTGCTCCCGGGGCAGCAGCCGGCGGGCAGGAGCGCCCCGCATTCCTTCCCTCGTCCCGAGCCGTTCGAAACTCCCGCCCGCGGGGCGACGCGCGGCCTCTCGGGGCGCGTCCCGCGGCCGGCCGGGGGGCGGCGCTGCGGAGCGCGGCCGGGGCGAGGGCGGCTCGCGGCCCGCCCGACTCGGGGGGAAGGCGGGAGCGCGGTGGGAGCGCGGCGGCGGCCCCGGCCCCGGCTCAGGACGGGGGTCCCCGTGGAGCGGCAAGGCCGGGGCCGCCCCCCACCCGCTAGCGGCTCCCTGTAACTTTCGAGTGACTTCCAAAAATAGTGGCAGGCGGGCGGCCCCCTCCCCCGCGGCGGGGCTCCCGCAGCCAGCGCTCCCCTCCGAGCCATGCCCGCGGCCCCGCGCACCTAGCGCGGCTGTCTGGTGCCGGCATGCGGGGCCAGCCAGCCAGCCTGCCCGCCCCTGCCTTCCACCGTGATTTTTAATTATTTTTTTCCCCCGTATTAAAATGGAGCACGAGGCCAGCGAAACGCATCCCCGCGGAGCGTTTTCCGCGCTCCGACTACCGCCGGGGCCAACCGCGCAGCATCCCGTGTGCCCGCGGGGATGCGCGGCCGCCGAGCCCGGTTCAACCCTCCTCTCTCCCGCTCGCTCCCCCCACGCACACACAAAGCTGGCAACATGGCTACCTCCACTCTAACAAGTTCCTCGCAACTTGCGGCAGCTCGCCGCCTCGCCGATGGCGGGGAGAGGCGGCGGGCCCGGCTCGGCACCCAGACCGGGCGGACGCCGCCAACTTTCCCCGGCGCCGGGCTCGGCGGGAGCGGCACATCCCCTCGGCCGGCCGGCACATCCCCTCGGCTCGGCACGGCGATGCGGCCGAGGTGGAGAGACTGTTAAATTGTAGGCGCAGGCCTGTGCAAAGTTTAAGCCTTAAATGCCCCGAGCTCAGAGCCCAGGGTTGCAAAATCCGTATCGGGGAGAAAAATTCTACTCACCTTCAGACAGGTCCTCTATGCACTCGAATGTGATTTCGAACTGGAAAGGATTGTAGAAAGGAGAAGGATTATCCAACACCACTACATTGTTCACCTGAACCTTTGCCATATTTTGGAAAAAAAACACAAACAATAGGCAGAGCGTGTTAACGCCGCGCACTAAAGTCCTCCGTGCCGGGCTCCCGCGCCGCACAAGCCCCCGCGCCGCTGCCCGAGCGAGGCTGCAGGGCGGCGACTTCCACAAACTTTTTTTTTTTTTTTTTTTCCTTTCGCCCCCCCCTTTTATTTACACCGGGGAACGCTCCACACTGTTCGCCGCTTTCCCTATTTCGCTCAACTACAGCCCATTCTGCCCCTGCTCGCCGCCAGCGCCCGCCCGGATTGGCCACTCGCCGGGCGAGGGCCCTCCCTCCGCGGGCACGGCGGGCACCGAGCGCCGGCCAGAGCGGCCTCCGCGCGCGCCCGCCCCGCGCCGCCCCCGCCGCAGCGCCCCCTCCCGGCGCGCGCCGGCAACGGCCAACGGGCGGAGGGGGCGGGGCCTGTGAGGGGCGGGGCATGTGGGGGCGGGGCCTGGGCGGGGATGATCCGGGCGGGCTGGGGAGAGCCGTGGAGTCTGCGTCTCTGATTTGCGGGAAAGGGACCGAGAGCTTATCAATAGCCTTTTCTTTCTTTTTACTTTTTTTTTTCCTCCTGTATGCATGAAGGAGATTAAAATCCAGGCAAGGGGAAAATCAGGAGGAAAGGTCTCATCACGCAGCTAGTCAGGTCTCCATTCGTGACCGAGAGGAACTCTGTACATTACTTCCAAAGCTGCTGCCTTGCAGTGATTTTATTTAAAGGAAAAAACGAAGTCCTAAGATGTGACTTTATTTCAATTGCTGGCATATAGCTTATGGGACTATTATTTATCCTGCCTATCACAATAACTTTTATTAAAATGGATAAGCTTTAGATTCATATATAGAAGATAACTTCTTTTGTCAGCATATGCTTAAAGTTGTGAACCATATGGGATGAAGAAGAAATTAATTTCCTTTCAAAATGTTCACCCTCTGCAAGTTGTAAACAATGTAAGACTATATCCAGCTTGGAAAGTGCCTTAAGCTGAAAATGGAGGCTGGAAGAATAGTAGGGCAAAATACCATAACTAAATTAGAACCATGGGTAGAACAGGAACAAAACTTAATCTTTTGTCCATTCACTTCAAGCAAAAAGTTAAAGAAGCACTGTATTTCAACAAGAGAAACTGCTTGCAACTAGAATTAGTTTTAAAGCTTTATTTAATCATATTTATAAAAGGGAAAATTCAGAATTGTTTGAAACAATCCTAAGTGTTTTTTTAATATGCAAAGATTGTGCAGTATTGTATAAACAGCTGACTGCTTGGGAAGAGTGGAAAACTCAGTCCTGCACTCATGATGCAATTGTTCCAGCACCTCTCAAAACAACCACTTTTACTGTCAGAATGCACAAAACTAGTCTAATCAAGCAGGAAGGTGCATTAAACTTTCAGCATGCCCTAAGAATTAAAGCAGTGATTCACTTACAGGCTAAAGCATCTTGCCTGTGGGACTGCACCACGTGCCAAGGGGCACGTTCAGTTTGGGGCCGTTTCAGCTCTTTGGGGTTTTGGCACGCTTTGTTTGATGGGTTCTTTTTCCTGTTTCTGTGCTGGGTGCTGGTGGGGTCCCGGGTGCCAGGAGCACCCCCGGCTCAGGGCAGTAGGGCTGGCCCTGGTGCCAGGCTCATGAGCCCGAGCCTGCAGCCCATGGCAGTGACCTCTTGGCTGATGGCAAGGGATATCCATGCTGGGATACAGCAGCTGGCTGGCTGGGGAGCCCCCTGAGCAAAGCAGGGCCTGCTGCTGGGGTGCTGGGTGCCCCGGGCAGGGCGGGCTGTCTGCACGGCCCCGAGCGCTGCTGCTGGACAGGCCACCCAAAGGGGCACAAGCGTGCCCGTCACACGGCCGTGCTGTCAGGAAGCCATCCCCTTCCTCTGCTTGTGGAAGGCTTGGGTACCCTGAAGAGCTCCAAGACGGGCCATTTTGCCTGTGTGGCAGCACGGCCAGCGGGAGGGCCCTGTGTGCGGCGGGGGAAGCCATCTCGTGGGGTTCCTGCAGGAGGGGCCATCTCAGGGCTGCTGTGCGCTGGGGACAGCACGGGGCAGGGTGACACAGCACTGCAGTGCCAGTGACCTCCCTCACGACCCGGGGGGACAGCAGAAACTGCCCACGGCTCCCAGGGTGCGACTTGTGTACCCCCACCGCAGAGCATTCAGAAATAAATGCGCGGCCAGGCTCCAGTACTGCCCAGTATTCTGTGTTTCCATACTTCTCCTATATGACTGAGTGCCCACCTTGCTGGGCACGGTGTCCAGGAAAACTGGGAAAGACTGGACACGGTGGAGCAGATTCCTTACTACAAGTTGAAGTACACATAAAGTTAGCAGGAAGCATTTAATTCCGGTAATTTTTTGGTGGTCATTTGCAAACAAATAGGCACTGTGGTGGGCTGCACAGTGATGAGAGTCTTTGCAGCCTTGAACCAAATGGTGAGGTAGCGAGGGATCCTTGTGCTGGTTTTCCCATAGAGTTCCAGGAGATTTTAGGCTGGTTTCAGCTTGTCAACTACTAGGATATTTTGAGCTGAATACTGGAGTGAAAAAGAAGGGCTAAAGATAGAGAAGAAGCTGGGAAATAGGGAATAGAAGGATTGGAGGGAGCTGCACATACTTGCTAATGTGTGCCTGTTTCCACAGTTGTGCGGGGGTTTTGACTTGCCATTCCGCCCAGTGTTTTACCATGTATAGATTTACTGGGAAATTATGATTATGATTATGATTATTATTATTATTATTATTATTGCTATTATTTCTTCCCCCATTTCATCCTTTGCGTTTTCGTTTTTGCTTAATGCTTAGAGGAAACCAAAAAAATTTAAAGAAATTTAATTTCTTTAGCTTAAGGGAAGAATTTGACTCCACTTTCTGGGGCCATGAGTTGAATGACTTAAATGAGTTAAATTGTCATTCTATTGTCAATCTATTTTTTTTCCAAATTTTGCTTTGCAGATCCAAAATTTCTGTCCGTCTTAGTAGCTGATGAAGAGGAGGACCTGAATGGATCTGTTCTATAATTTTGCAATCTTTGCAATCTTTGCCCCAGTTTTCAGTATGATCTGACAGATCTAGTCTTCATACCCTAGAAGAATCCCTTTTCTTCATTTAGAGAAGTCCTAAAGCAAGTCATAATCCAAACATGGGAAGCTTAACAGAATCTGCTCCACAGCTCCAGGCTAACCTCCCTCAGTACTAGTGGGATTGCTTGCTGGTACCTATAAAGTGAGTTAAGTTACGTGGTAGAAGTACATGATGGAGCTTCCCTGCTGATTTGCCATCTGTCCATGGCTCAAGCCACTGTGCTGGGTCACTTTCTTTCACTCAAGTTCACTCCTGCATTTTAAGGAAGAGACTGACTGAATTATTTGATTCTTCAGGTTTGACAGTGACTGCTGTAAAGGAATTTGGGGAGTGGAATTTGGAAGCTGGAGCACTGGTGCTTGCAGATGGAGGCCTCTGTTGCATTGATGAGTTCAATAGTATCAAAGAACATGACAGAACCAGTATCCATGAGGCAATGGAGCAACAAACCATCAGTGTTGCAAAGGCAGGGTAAGTGGCATGTTAGCATATGTGAGAAAACAGCATGAGATTTTTTTACTTGTACTTACATGTTGGAGGGATGCTGATTAAATATATCTGGTTTTTTTCATTGTATGTAATAGTTTTGTTGTCAACAATATTCCTAAACTAGACGAGTCAGCATTTCAAAGGGCAGTGCTCTGGAGCAGAGGCTGCAAGCAATCAGAATAAATATATAGCCTCTTTACTGCTGGGTTTTCAATCTACTGCTATAGACCAGGACACTTTCCTACAAAGACTTGGCATCCTTTTTCTTGTCCTTTGCTGCAAGTGATTGTAGTAATCCTATGTGAAACGAGGAGCTTTGTGACTTTTTTTGCAACTTAGCAAGTGGGGCTTCATTTTTCCAAAACCACAAAAACACAGAATCATTAAGTTTAAAAAAGACCTCAAAGATCATCAAGTCCAACCTATGACTGATCACCACCTTGTCAACTAGACCATGGCACTAAGTGCCATGTCCAGTCAATTCTTGAACACCTTCAGGGATAGTGACTCTACCACCTCCCTGGGCAGCCTATTCCAATGCCTGACCACCCTTCCAGTGAAGAAATTCTTCCTGATGTCCAACCTGAACCTCTTCTGGCACAGCTTGAGTCTATGTCTTCTTGTCCTGTAAAATACAGTAATATTGCTTGGTAACCGAAGCACATCAAGAGATTTCCAGGCTTCTGTATTTTCCAAGAGATTTGTGGGCTGCTGAATTTTATACCTTGGGTGTGGCATAAATATAAACTCCTACTTACTTTAAGTTCTCCCCTTTCTTTTTTCAGAGTAGTGTGTGTTCAAATCTACTTATAACCTCCCCACTACCTGCACCCATCACTTGGATCTTTGAGCTCATATTTCAATTTGTCAGTCTTATTCAGGCCCAAATTTTGCAGCAGTTATTCAGGCGCAAAATATTTCCTGGCTGATATTTCTGAAATCTCTGTTACTCAAAAGCATCACTCTTTTCACATTCCTTCTTGTTACCTTCTACTCAGATCTTGTTCCAGTCACATCCTGGCTCCTCTAACTGATCATGTCCTTCCCTTATTCTGAGCATCTCCATCCTCTTCGTCAGACAGTGGACTAATAATCACAGAATATTTTAAAGGAACCCACAAGGATCATCAAATATAATTCTTAATTGAATGCCTGTATGGGGATTAAACCCACAACTTTGGTGTTTTTAGCACCATGTACTTACGAACTGAGCTAATCTCAGGGTCATGTTGCTCTCACCTGGGTCATTACCAGTCTTTGCCAGCTGGGCACAAATACTTGGAATCAATATGGTCCTGTCTCCTTGGCAAGACAGGGACATATTTCAGCTGAGTTCCTTGTTGCAGTTGTTTGGATTTGATAGACCCAAACAAAGTTTGCTAACTTCCGCATATATGCCGAGTTGGTCACTTTTAAGGACTACATATAATGAGGATTTTTTGAGTAGTAATTTAGCACACAGAGGTTAAGCACCTTTTTAATTTAGGTCTTATTTTGGTGCATGGGAGAGTAAGTGTTTTACCTGTTGGATATAAGCAAGGGGAAGATCTGTGGTCCTTCCTCTCAGTTACAGAAGAACTTTGGACGTGAGGCAGCAGTTACTCAGGAGCTGACTAGAAATAGCTCTGTGACAAACCAAAGTTAGAATGCTTCTGCTGCTGCCTTACCCAAAAGGAGTGCATTTGGACTACTAGAGTAAAAACAATCTCTCCCCACATCTACAAGCACATGCCAGGACATCATGGTTAAGAGAAGAAAATGGCTGTTTCAGTTGGTATGGCTGCCATCACTGTTACCTTGGGTTCATATTCATGTTTATATACAGGAATAAAACATACATTTCTGTCGCATTTAATTTTGTTCTCTTAAAAAGTGAATTAAGCTAAAATGTTGCTTTCCAGCATTCAAAAGTGTTTGTATATTGTACGGAGCCACAGTGTAATATTTATTCTGATAAGTAGTGTTGGTTTTCACTGTTTAAGGATCTAGCTGTATATAGAGATTATTTGTGGCAATGTTGGTTGGTGACTTTTGGTATCCAGATCACTGTCTGTCTAGTTGCTATCCTCTGACCGAAAAATGCTATGCATATAATAAATATTAATACAAAAATTGTGTACATTGTTTAGCTCTTATAGTCTTTCAAGATAAGATGTGCTCTTTACAGGATAAAACCACAAAAGTTTTTAAACACTTTGTAATCCTTTTCCCTACCCAATTTAATTCAACCATAATGTTTGCCATACCTTTCTCTAGCTTGGTGTGCAAGCTTAGCACGAGGACAACTATCCTGGCAGCAACAAACCCTAAAGGCCATTATGACCCCAATGAGTCTGTCTCTGTCAACATAGCTCTCGGCAGTCCCCTGTTGAGCAGATTTGACCTGGTCTTGGTATTGTTAGATACAAAGAATGAGGAATGGGACCACATAATTTCATCCTTTATCTTGCAAAATAAAGGTAAGAGTAGTAGTCTTTTTTAATCATAAGGTGTTTTGTTGGGTTGGGGTTTTTGGTTTTTTGGGATTTTTTTGTTCCTTTTTTTTGTTTTTGTTTTTGTTTTGTTTTTTTGTTTTGTTTTGTTTTTTGGGGTTTTTTTGTTGATTGGTTTCTGGTTTGTTGTTTGTTTCTTTGGAGGTATGTTTGTTTGTTTGTTTTAATTTTCCTCCAGCTTTTAGTTTGTTATTCTTGAATCTTTCAAATTAATCAGTGTTTGCATTTTTGTCATGGTGGTTTTCTGCTGTATGGTTGTTCTTCAAGTAGGAGTAAGACAGAGATCACTAATTAATTAAGAGGAGTGAGCTGAGAACACTCTGCTTTTACTCCTGATTCATTTATCAGAGATTTTAGCCCAGGCTGCTCAGTAAGTGGATTGTTTCCATCTCACAACTTGATGGTGTTGGATCTGCAGATCCTATACACCTTGCAACTATACTTGCTGTTAATCAGAAACTTGATTCAGGCAGAACAGACCAGAGATACATGTGCTGCAGGGCTCAAAGAATGAGCGATAGCATTCCCCATGTGGAGCTTTGTATACTCTGGAATGAGGGAAGGCAGTATGATTTGGTTTTGACCAGCCCCTTCCTCATCCACGTCAAGGAACATGGCTTTGATCCCCATTACAGAAGAAGTGGTTAGAGGAAGCTTCTTCAGCTAGCTTTATTCCCTTTCCAAAATATTTCCCCACAAAAACGTTCAGAGTATGGCAGGTAGGCTCCAGCAGAGTAGGTAAAACAGCCAGAGGAGGTGCATACACCCATGCAGCATCTCTCATTTTAAGAAGTTCCAAAGCACTTGGCGCTGCCTGTACCATCTGGTGGGCAGTGAGGCTGACAGCAGTTCTATTGAAATTACTGGAGGTTTTACTATGGATTTTGATACTGGAGGGACTAGTGTGTAAAATTCTGCACTGGAATTCGACCAAGTCCTTGAGGCCTTGTGTACAGACAGCGAGTATGCCCCAAAAGTGCAGTGATGTGTCTTTTATAGTCACCTGTCTGTTTAACAGGAGTGCTTAGGAAGAAGCTTGATGTCTGTTGTTACAGAATTACTGACAAGGGTGTTGTTACACAGGCTGCCCAAGCAAATCAGAAAAGCTCTGGAGCATGGAAAGGATGAAGACCTACTTCTGTCTTATAAAAACCATCCAGCCAAAATTGTCTGATGAGAGCAACCTGATCCTTGTTCGCTACTATCAAATGCAGCGTCAGAGCGACTGCAGGAATGCTGCCCGCACCACCATCCGCCTGCTAGAGAGTCTGATACGCCTCGCAGAAGGTAAGGCCTTAGCATTTTTTATTTTTGGGCTAACAATTAGCCTTTATGAAATTATATATATGTGGAGTATAATTACAGCCAGTAAGCCAAGTAGCAGCTTTTCCATGGAGGTAGGGATAGGTGATTCTCATATTGTTTTGTCTTTCTCGTCTCAAGAGCCTGGGGGTTGGAGATTTTGAGTGTGAGAAAGGGTGTTACATTTAGACTATCAAAACCAGTTTTAATTTTGATATTCTCGTGTATATATTAAATGTTAAAACTTCTGCAAGGAGTCACATTCAAGAGAAAAATCTCAGAAATTGCATGTCTTTATGAAAGGCAATCTCAGGATTTACTTGGCTCCATTTGAGTCAAATATTTGCTTCTACTCTGAAATTAATATAACAAAATAAGCATATTTTTTAAAGCATTTATAATCCTGAAATTAATATCACATAAAAGATAACATATTTTTTGTTTCCTGAAGTTTTAGTAATCCAGCCTGTATTTTGCCATAAACTTAAAAAATTCCAACTCTGAGTTCAAGTCATATTTCATTTATAAGAAAAAACCCAAAGGAAGCAGTATGTCTCTGTCTTAACATGGTTTTATTTTATAAAATGGCATATCAAATGTTTTCAGAAGGAATTTAATAGAATGTACTATATTTTGTTTAGCAGGCATAAATGGCAGTGTAGTGCCTCCTAATATAGGTGTTTATGTTTTGTTCTCTATTTTGAGGGAAATACATTCTCCATTTAAGCAAAAGGCATTCCTAACTTTTTGAGATTCACATGTTATTTTCCCATTCAGTGTTTCTTCCCTTCTTATCAGTTCATGAGACTGGGGCTTTTAGTAGGATTTTGTTCTTAGTATTAACTAACCTGTCTTTCTATTGTTGAATAAGAACTGAATGTGTTTCCATGGCCAGTTAGGAAAAAGGCTTCATGTGGTAAATTTGCATTGTATTTATTTACAAAAATCACTTTCATTTTGGTGACTGAAGAAAGAGAAGGAAGAAGAAAATATTTTCAGTAATACCAAATCTCTGACACAGACCAGGTAGATGAATAAATTTTTTCTGATCTGTGATGAAAATTAGACCTTATTTTTTACTCTATGGTGATGATATGTGCCTGTGTAGATAAGGATGTTTCATATCACACTCTTTGTTGTGATATCCAGCACTTTACATTTTTTACTGCAGAATTTTAAGCATCTTTATTCTGTCACTGTAATGCAATTTGAAAATTACATCCCCACTGTTCTCTAGAAAAGCTAATCCTTCCAGTTGGTGTGGAAATTGACACTGAAATCAAAATTACTGTATTTATTTTTAAGTTATGCCCATGCATGAGTGAGGGCTGAAGAAATTTGAAGAAATACCTTGTTCCTTCTAGTAAAAAAACCACAAAAATTGTTTTTTAACTTTGGTAACCCTTGCACCCATTTATTTTTGATAGCTCATGCCCGGTTGATGTTTAGGGATACTGTGACTTTGGAAGATGCTGTAACTGTGGTATCAGTGATGGAATCTTCTATGCAGGTAAGGTTTCTTGTAGACATTGTTATTGCTGCAATTCCACATTTAAGCGGTTCAGTTTTACATGTAGACATGTGCCAGCTCCCTTCTTCTATTTGGAAAGGATTTTATAGATTCATGCAAAGTAGGTAATCAGAGACCTTGACAAGGTCTTTTTTAGTCCATCTTGATTGTTAAAATCCTTAAACAGAGATTATACTGAAAAATCTGGAATAGGATAAACGCCTGCTACCTTTTTTTGTTATAGACTTCGCAGTCTAAGTGAAGTTTTTGGCTTTTGGTAGTCTACATTTTAAAGACATTTTGAGACAGAAATTGTATGTATATCACCATGTTTAATAGCCTCTGACAGGTTTTTCTTCCATGATGTTATATAGTCACTCATTAATTAGGTATGAGAGAACCAAATCATTCTTTGGAACAAGTTCAAACAGTTTCCTAGACCTACAATTTATTTTGCCATTAAAGAATTTTAAACTATGTTGGTAGTAATAGTAAAACTCAGAACATTTAGAAGATTAATTTTATTCTTAGAAACCTTAAAATTCCAAAAGTTTTGTTGGACTGAAAATCGTGCATTCCAATTATCACATGGATTTATGTAATGTTTCTATGCAAAGAGGCATTGAAAAAATGTGAAAGGTTAGATTTTAGTTTACTGTAATATTATTATTATTAGGATGTTGAGAAAGCAGCACATTTAGAATTAGTAAAAGAAATGTGAATCTGAGAAGAAGGCTATTTTTAGTAGAAATGTGGAAAATAATATAGACATTATTACTTCAGACAGAGTATTTTTAAAATAAATGAATCTTCATGCTTTGAAGTAGGAAAAAAATACCATAAGCAGATTATCCAAAGTTTTATGTATGGGGGTTTTTAGCACATCTGAAATATTTGGGTTTGGCTCTGTCAGAGATGGTGTACTCTGCTACTCAGCTGACTGGTCTGGTCCAAAATGGCATTTCCTATGTTCTTCTATAGGTTCATTTGAATACTTTCAAATTAAAGCAGTTTTACAGAGTACCTATTAGTTCAATGAAAGACCTTTGTGGAAGTAGATATGCTCCTTTTTTTGGGAGACAAAGTCACATATGGCAGGTAGGCACTTGTGATCTCCCTTGTCCTTTCAGTGAGGGTTGAGAGACTAATTGCAGTTTGTGCCACAGGTAATCTATTGCACAACACTGCAAACGGAATATATATCAAAAATACTACAGGGCCTGACCTTATTAAGTAGGAAAAGATTATTTCACTGTGTTCTGCAATTATCTTGCACTGTTTTGAAGAGCTCAGCTTTTCAATGACAGCACTGCATCAAAGTTAAAATATGAAGCTGTTGAAACTGCAGAAGATACCACTATAGTCTTCATTAGCTGTAATTAAACCTGTAATTAACTATATGGAAAATTGATGGGACAGTGGTTCCAAATTAATAGGGTTTTGAATATAAGAATATGAAATACTAGGGGGGGTTTTTGGTAACACATCAAAAAGTGAAATGTGAAAGAGTATGTATATAATAATAATGAATGTGTATTATCCCTTATGTGTCTTTCTACCTGATCAGCAGAAGTAAATGTAAAAGGATTGCTTTAACTGTGAGTCACTGTTTTTATAGAGTCCTGCCCTCAAGGGCTGCAGGTTGACCTGGTCAGGGTCAACCCACAACATTGTGTAACAAATTTTTGTGTGATAAGAATCAGTGAGAAATTTGCCTGAATTATGACTGCAGAGGATAACCTGGGAGTACGTGGTATGGTTATCATCTTTGCTCCACTTTTGCTCCACTCTAAGCTTCTAATGAGCAACCAGGCAAACGTTAATTTTTTGCGAGGAAAATGCAAATTTGAGATTTGCTATTTAAGGTTAGATTTTACTTTTCTCCTGGAATGTACAAATAATCACTGAAATAGTTTCTTTTTGAAGAAAGAGGTTTATTTGTTTTATTAAAATACATAGAAGTAGCATGCAAAAGTCTATTTTCAGAAATAGATTCCTTCTCTAGAAAAAAATAACCCTACATTTTGTACAGATACATTTTGTACAGATACATTTCGTTTCCTGCCTATTTGTCAGTCTCTAGAATGAGGTTGTAATGAGGAAGTGCCAGTACCATTCTGGAAGGACTGGCTGCCACCTTTTAGCTTGGCAAACTTCCTCTTTGACACTTTGCAACTTCAATAAACCATGTTTTTGCCAGTATAAAATTAAAGTTTGCAGTTCTGTGACTGGGCATTTGTTGTGAGCTCTCATGGGAAGGAAGATTATCACATTTTCATCATCAACTTATTTCATTGGAGTTTTTTGTTTTGTTTTGTGCTCTAATTCACCTTTATATTTCTCTTTACTATGTTTTTGTAAGCATGTTCCAAACGCCCCTGGATGGATCTTTTCTTTGCCTCATGTTCTCTTACTAGCATTGTCTCCCTTTTCTTGGTCGTTTCCATCCTTGTTTTATTCTCTTTCCAATCCCTCTCCTTTTACTCCTTTTTATAATTTGTCTTTCCATCCCTAGGCATTTTACACCTTTTCTTTCCACTGACTTTCCCTGTAATACTTGCTCTCTCTGTTTTAGATCCTCTTTCCTCAGTTTGCAGTGGTTTTGTCAAATGGTTTCCTTCCTTTATTCAAAATGGCATCTCAGAATCTCACAGGGGCAGGTATCTCAGAAGACCAGCACAGGAATGAAACTTCATAGGTGTCTTAAATTCATTTGGAATTTCATGTGCACACACAGTATTTAAAAGAAGTTCCTTGTGATGGCCAAATAAAAGACTGAAATGTCAGTGAGGCCAAGACATTGTTATAGCTCATGGCTGTATATCTCAGGATATATAACCACATAGTCCTCTTTTTTTCCACTGGGTCCTTAGTCACAGGTTGACAGAACTCAGTCCGAAAGCAAGCATCTTTTGTCAGTGTTTAGCTCAATATTTTGTTTGTTGCTTGCTGTTCTAAAGGTAATATTCTCAATTTCTTAACATATTTCTCTTTGCAGTTCATCTCCAGTGGCCTTGAATATTTCAGAAATATCAATTCACCTATCTTCACACAGTCCTTGCCAAGTAATGGGATGATGCTACTCCTCTGATCTGGGGCTGAATTATGTACAGTCCAGATGAAATTGTCCACTAGATCAGACCCCCAAGAGATAGTTGGGGCCCCAGTTTCAGAGTAGTAGCACTTTGAGTGTTTGAGCACTTTTCCTGTTGTTTTCAGTTTCCTTCCATGCACACACCACATCCCACTGAGAGATTTATTTTCTTTCTTTTCTTGTCTGGTTCTTTCTGAATCACAAGAACTGGAACATAGCATCTGAGATGGAATCTGGTCCTCCTTGTCTGCTTTTAATTGTTCTAACCAAGAGACTGAGTTCCTGCCTCATTTGCCTATGAATCTTCCAGTTCCTGAAATGATGGGTGAAAAAACTTCAGTGGGATGCATTAAAGGTTGCACGGACGGCCTTAATTTAGCATGTTGTAGTTTTAGGGAGCTTTAATTAGCCACAGAGTGTTGCTTTTCAGTGTTATTTTTTAAATAGAATATTTTAACATTGAGAAATGGGACAACCAGAAATTACCACAATTGAAAACATGTAATCTATGTGATGCCATAGGTAGCAATTTCTGGATCTACAGACTTCACTGACTTCTGCTACTGTGCCCATGGCACTGGGCATCTTGTTCATTTGTTGTGTTGTGCTTTATAGATTAGACAGGAATGGTAAATGCTAACTGATCTGTGGCAAAATAGATGATTTGTGGTGTGAAGTGCTTTTTTCCGAAGAGAAATTAACTATAGAGCTATTCTAGATTATTTGTTGTTGAACAAATCACTCTGCAGATGCTCTGTTCCGAATAAAAATTACTTCATTTTTACAAGGCACAGCAAAAATTGTCCCAGATTAAAATCACTTACAATTCACTGTAATTATTCACAAATAGTAAGTTATTCCTAAAGTGCTATTCAGAAATATTTCTGCACAATAGTTTACCCTGTGTTGACAAGTCTTAATATCCAGGTCTTTTCATTTAAGAAATTAGGCAAAGCTAATAAAAACTTGTACCAGTCAGAACTTCTTCAGTTAAAAATGTTCCCCACATGTGCACAATTTTTACAAGGTATTTGGAAAATATCTTCAATGTTAATTTTGGTTTTCAGTCATGATGTTCTCAAGCTTTAAGTGGGCTTCCCATTCCACATATCAATAAAAATAAGTATGAGTAAACTGCAGGCTTGATCATGTAATTGCTTTATGTTTATGAGCAATTTTGGCCATGTGAGCAGATCTAATGGGGTTGTTTGTGTGGATACAGTTAGCAAATATTTGCTACCTTAAGCTTTAAAATATCTAAGGGAGAATTTCAAAATAATATAGTCTCTGTTGTTTAATTTTGCTGCTTAATAATAAAGGTAGTTTCCTATTTTTTTTTTTTAATCTCCTTGGTTCCATAGGGGGGTGCACTTCTTGGAGGCATCAATGCCTTACACACCTCATTTCCAGAAAATCCAATGGAGCAATACCGAACACAGTGTGAAATCATATTGGAGCGGCTGGAGCTGAAAGATCTTCTGCACAAAGAGCTACAAAGACTTGACAGGTTATAAAACACAAAGTAACAAACTAATTCAGAAGGGAAACAGAATTTGTTTCACAATAATATCTGGAGATGGTCTAAAAATAGTTCTGACATTGGGAAGGCACTCTTTCTTTAGAGGACATGGGTAATCAGGGAGATAGTTTTAAAGTAGCCCTCTGAGATCATCACAAGATCATTTCTGCCTCTGGGTTATAGAATTTACAAATACTTTAATGAGTTCCAACTCATATCCCAGTATTATGCTCAGATATGTTTCAAAAGTGCTTCTTAGAGTCGAAATTCTAAATTCTGTAGCTGAGCAAATAATTTTATGTAACTTTTTGCTACTTGTTTAGTAAAATACAGCAGATTTGCTTCTGATTTTTAAAGATGATTTTAAGATTATCTGCTTCTGATTTTTTAAGCTGCCTTTTGTATTGGGCTTATCAAGATCCTTCCCTTTCTGTTAATGGAAAATGTAAGCCTGAATCAACGTTCTGTTCTTTTGGGTGATTTTTCTTCTTTACATGCTGGAATTTTCACTGTCATATCTCTAGTTTTCAGCTATTTGTTGTTATTAACAGGAAACTTCTAATGCACTGAACCTGAGAGAAAACCCATAGAATTGGAAGGAAATAAAATAAAATAAAATAAAAAAAAAAGGCAACCACCTTTTATTCCTGAAATGAGATTAGGCTTTAAAGAAAGTTGTTTTTTCTTACTGTTAAAGGAAGATAAAAGGTTAATGGTGTTGAAAATAATGGAAACAGCAGGGAGAATTCTCTTTTCCTTTGAATATTTTTGAGACTTATTTTGTAACTTAAAGTAATGATGTGTTAAATAACCAGAGTCATCAGAAACAGATGAAAGTGGGATATCTTCAACAGACACCTAGTTTTGAATCAGAGGTAATTCATAGGTATCATAGAAATGTAGGATGGGATGGGAGATCAAATACAAAGAGAGGATCAAGTCTGCATTTGACCTTCCTGGTAGGAGCTCACATTGTCTGCTCTATAGCCTTCTAATGATGAGGATTTTCTTTTGCCATTCTGTAGTCTGTTCCATGATTGCCCCACCCAAGGCTTATAAAGGTTTTCCCAATATCCCACCAAATGGCCTGTGCTGCAAATTAAGCTGATTTCTTTTTCCTTCTCTTAAGCATCTTAGGGAATACAAAATGAATGTCCTCTTTAAAACAACCCATTCTGTATTAGAAGACTTGTTCCATACATTCCCCCTAAAGTATATGTCAATAAAACAAGCATGTATCGTATATCTCATCCTTTCTTGATGAGTCATATAATTTCTGCCACCTTCCATTAAAAAAATAAGAATAGACATGTTAGTAAACAATGGTAGTAATTGTTCTAAACATGTCTGTATAGAGTTATATCTGTCCCAGAGTGGAGAAACTGTTAATAATGCTTAAGAATAATTTCTTCTAGACAAATGCAGTCACTTTTGGGATGGAAGGTGGCTCCTTTTCACTCATGGTTTGTATCACTGTTTAGCAAAAAAACAGAATGCTCTCTGCCTTGGAAAATACGTGTTTAGGTACAATAGACAGAACATCAGCTATTCTGAGATTGGAGGGAACCCTCAAGCACCTCTGTTGTTTTGGAGGGCCCTGATAATATTGATAGCCACAGACAGTGATAATTAAATTCTATAAGTGATTTGAGATGCTTTCATCCTATCACATTTTTAATATGTTGTGTATATAGTGATTATGAGAGAAATCAAAAAACAACCGCTATTCCAAGTAATATCTAGGTTCTCCATTCCAATAACTCATTTGAGACTTACCTAGTTCAGGATAAGATTTAATTACGTTCCTGTTCTAGAAAATAGACTTACAGAACATGTAAAATCTGTCAGGGCCTCTAGCAATGATTGTAAGTAATGCAAAGCTATTTGTTTGGGGGGATTTTTGTTTGTTTGGTTTTTTTTTCTTTGTTTGTTTGGTTGGTTTCCCAAGGAAATGTAGTTTAAATTATTTCTTTCTTTGTCCATCTGCCTATCTTCTACTGGGGACACTAAATTCTGCCACTCACTGTCTAAGGTGTTGAACGATCACAGTCTGCAACACCAGCTTTCAGAGTTGTATGTGAAAATTAATAATATACTTTTGTGACCTACATTATTTGTAGCTTTCCACCAGTCATGCAAATTATGTATCACTAATGCAATGAAGAAAGAAAAATGAAGAAAATTAACTTACTATTGTTTATTTTTTTTCATTGTATAGATTGCAAAAGGAAAATTCATGCCAGCAACAGCCTGAAGAAGCAAATTTCAGTACTACCACAAGGTGCTCAAATGAGGATGCAATTGGGCAGTCAAAGCAAAGGTCTCAGTCAGAACCTTCAAATCAAGAAGAGGATAACTCTGGGCCACAGACACCTTTGCTTGAAGGCAGCTATGAAGGGA
Source organism: Cinclus cinclus (assembly GCF_963662255.1). Lineage (NCBI taxonomy): Eukaryota > Metazoa > Chordata > Aves > Passeriformes > Cinclidae > Cinclus > Cinclus cinclus. The sequence goes on along the minus strand of NC_085048.1, from coordinate 48,830,264 downwards.
ATATTCATCTAGAACCCTTGTGCAGCCAAGCACGTGGTAATAACAAAAATACAAACAGTCTGGCATGGTTTGACAGTGTGGAAGGGAGCAGCATTGATGCTGGAGAAAATTCTCTGAGGAAGTCTCCAGTGGCCAACATATCTCCGAATAACTCGGCTTCAAAAACTTCAAGTTATGAACAAGGATCTGCTTCAATACCAAGTAAGCAAAATGGAGTAAGAGAGTCACTAGCAGCTGTGGATCTGCATGCTCCTCTGAAACAAAAGGACAAAGTTTCCAAGTTAAGGAGGAAAAGGACTGAAGAACACAACTGTTCTTCAGAGGATAGTATTGCAGACCCAGCACCGAGTGCTGGTGTGCAGGATTCAGTTATTAGACAGCATGCTTCTAGAAGCTGGCAGAGGCTGCATAGGGAGAAGTCATATGGATTCTTTACAAGTACACAGGATCCTGAGGCAAAGGCCCTTCCTTCAGAATTACCTGCCTCTGGCCTGCCAGATCTCTCAAGAAGTGAAGCTGCTGTGCCAGGAGAAGAGGACAGCATATCAATAGCAGCAAGAAGTACTGCAGTTTCCATAAGAAAAAGGAGTAAAGATCAGGTAGTGAAGGAAACAAAGGTAGTAAGTTCCCACGAGCAAGAAGGTGAAAGTCCCCCAGCTGCTAAACTAGCTAAATTTTCTTTCAGATCAAGAGCAAAGCTTGGTCATTCTTCAGAGAAGACAAATGAAGAATTTTCTCTTTTTCCAAGTGAAACTATTTGTAAGCCGGGAGAGAAGCTCCAGGGAGAGCAGCTCCCAGAAGAATGCTCCCCACGTGAGAAAAGCAAGATGACATCGACTCGTTTAGGAAAATGTAGTTTGGAAAAAGGATCAATTGATAATAAAGGTAAAGAAGAGCAGCAGAGTCAGGCCTTAGGGAAAGAGATCCAAGAAAATGCAACGATACGCTCTGGTGTCAGGTTTGATGCTGTGTCACCTCCACCCACTGAGAAGCAAAGGGAGAGAGAGGACAAACTTGGTGGTCCAAGCACAGGGAAGGTGCACTCCAGCACATTAGCTAAGCTGTCAACATTCTCTTTTGTATCACATCCTGAGGCAAAATCAGAAACCTCACCTGCCATTAGGAATGACACCAGCAAGGAATGCCACAGCCCATCACTGAAGGTGCACATGGGCAATCCTAGCAAAAGGAAGAGTTTTGCACTGGGAAATTCTAGTAAAGCCAGAGTGGTCACAAAGACATCTCTCTTCTCCATAGCAGAATTGGATGATGCTACATTAGACTTTGATTGGGATAAAGAGATTAGGAAAAATCCAAGCATGTAACATGTATCTTCCCAATTATTTAACGTGCAGTTTCTTCTGAGTCTTCACTCTTCTAACACTTGTATCCATGGTTTTCAAAGCACTTCATAGAATCATCCTGGACCTGTGAAGATACTTTCTTTAAGGGCCATTTACTTCACATAAGCAAGGACTGCGTGTGCTGCAGGCCCGATTTGTCTTTTAGTTTTCTAAACTCTTCCCAAGACTGTTTGTCTCAGTTCACTGTTTTGATTGAGCTGATGAATCCTAAAGACTTGTATAGCTATGTTTGTGTGTCCAGAATGAGGGACCGTGGCAGAAGAGCAGTCTTAATTGACTTTATCCTTTATTTCATGTAATGGTTAGAACTGCACATTATTCAGATTGTCCTTCCAAGTGACTGCGCCACTTTAGGAAAATGATGGTGCTCAAGCTATGTCATTTATTTTATTCATCTATATGTGCTATTTGTCTCAGCATAGTTACCAATATTGTGATCTATCATCATGCTATGGTGTTTCTGTATTATCAATATCATGACAATTTTGCTTCATCTCTGATTTCTGTACTGCTTGTCACACAGCTGGTGTTGAAAACATGGATCGAGAGTTTTTTTGTTTCTATTTTTTAGTTTTGGTGTTAAATACACTGGTGTCTGTATCTGTATTCTGGGTCATTTTATCAAAACCCAACCCTGTAATAAACACATAGTTCTTCACTGCAGAGACAACAAGTTTCAGGTGATTGAATGGGAGTTGTCTGTAGCCAGGGTAACTTTAATGCAGGCATTAAGCCCTAGCAGATAAACTACACTTCAAACCTAGTAGCACAGTGAGGAGCTTCCCAAGTGTAGCTTGTTCTGAGTCAGATAATATTTATTTGGATACTTTAGTTATGATTAGAGTTTTACTGCATCTGATACGTAGTTTGTCTTCTGAGGCATGCTGCATCTTGTGTCATCCATTTGTCTAATGGGAAGTTAATCTACTAATGTATTACATGTTTACAGAGAGAGGTAAGCCTTAATTTTCTTCTAGTGTCCTGCCTGGTATGTTTCTTCTGTGTTTGAATTCTCCACAGAATATTCTTGTTATTGCCTGCAAGGTTAACAGAGAATAGAGTGGTTGCTTACAGCAGAGTAAACCCCTTGGGAAACTTTCTAGCAGAAAAGATCTGGTTCTCTCTTGATTTGTTTGGAAGTAGTTCCTCTGAAACCAAGTGAGTTAAAATACTGCAGAATTTCAGAGAATTGAGGGAGTGTGAGGCCCAAGTATTTTGGGGTGGTACAGTGAAATAATGAGAAAACTAAGGATAGTGTTGGCTTACTGTTCAGAGTTTGCCAAAATGACAGGAACATTGCTGTCCAGACTGACTGTGTGGTAGTTCCTCCACTGGAAACATGCCATGCACCAAAACAAGTGGAGTTTATTCACCTCTCTCCCAAAGCACAGAGCCACACTATCATGTTCCTTCTCATACCTATGCCTGGGTGAGGTTGACATGCATCCATGACCTACTGCCCATGAAAATCAGATGTCCTACAGGGTGCTTTGTCTGCACTGAAGGAAGGTTAAAGAATTCTGGCCCTATGAACGTTTTTGATGGTGTTCCTACTTGAATTCTTCGCGTCAGCCGCTTGCATGGTTGTCTCAGTTACAGTCAGAAATCCTCTTTCCTAGGTCTTTGGTTTGATGGATGTTAGTAGCTGGCCAGTGCAAAGCCAGAACATAGCTACTGTCTTTACTAGCAAAGTCTTTATTTCCAACCCTCAAAACAATGTTTGAGCATGTTAGGACAAGTTTGCTAATGCCCTGGAGACTTTGGAGATTTTCTGGAAAGAGCATGGTTGGGTTGCTATTTGCCATTTAGATATGTTTTAGGCAGCTAAATCCAAACATAGACTGTAGAATTTAGGAAGAGTGAATTTGTCATTTTTGGTAGTGTTTTACTGGTGATTAATTCTTGTGGGATAATATGCTAGATAGTATACCCATAAAAAATGAAGTTTTCAGACTCCCCTGATTAGAACTAGTCAGTGTACTACATTATGAAATGGAACAGTTTTACTCTGTTCTTTACTGAGCAGAGGTTTTTGAGATTTTAGGGTTCTGCTTCTCTGTTTTGTGTAACATGGGAAATGGAACAAAGTCCCAAAAGAATCAAAGAAGTAGACTGAAAAATCCAGCCACTTTGAGGTCACTCTGCCTAGAAGGCCACTTGGGCCTTGTTTCCCAGTTGGAAGCAAAGAAAATAAGGTACAGGGACATTCCACTGAACTTGCAGAAAGGCCCATCTTTTCTATACTATCAGAGGAAAAGTACTATTACCTTTCCAAACTGTCTGCAAACAAGTCCTACTCACCCAAGTGTGAAGGGTAAGTAACCAAAGAATAAATCTGGAAAAGCAGATACTGCTGAGATCGTTGTTTACCAGACCAGTTGAAATACTACTGTTGTGGTACTGCTTCTGATTCATAGCATGAATTCAGAGCATCCAAGATAAATGAGGAGCTCACAGTAATAAGAAAATGATACCTGCTGCTGATTTACTCTCTCCTTAACTGTTGCCATTGCTACAGAACCCATTTATCAGTGTTTTGGCAGGGAACATTGCTAACTTCTTTCCTTTCCCTTTATAAACCAACTTCCCCCACAAGTAATCACAAGCTTTAATGCTTTTTGAGTGCTACAGTGATTGGAGGATCTGAAGCACCAAGGCTGTGGCGGTCTGCTGAGCTAACCTACAGATTAATTTTTTTTTGAGCACTATGTGCAGTCAAGGGGCAGATGAGTCACTTCATTTCAGCCTGTTTTCCTGGCCATGCATTGAGCCATTATCTGTTTTAACACTTGCCTCTCTGAGTCTATGGTCTATCGATTTTTACTGAATAGACTAGTATTTTATTAAGCTGTGTTCATGGAAGTTGAATATATATGTAGCTGTCCTTGTATTCAGTTGAACCAAACATCAGAAGCCACTGGTTCTAGCAGTGTGTTGGTCAGGCCCTCATTTGTGAGCAGCTGTGAAATGCTGTTAGATATTACCTTGGCTGAAACCAGATTTCATCAAGTCGGTGTGGGAGAAGATCATGTCCCATAGTCTTCTGAATAGCCCAAGCAGACATGCTGATGAGTCAAAAAGGAGGTGGAAAGCAAAAATCCTCAACATTTTAATTATATATTCGTTATATTTTTGTGTAAAAAAATACTTCATGATAATTTTTTAAATCCTGCTGCATGCATGGTACTTTTACAACCTTGGCTAAATCAAGACTCGACTGGAGACCCACACCCCTCTGAATTAGGAGCTTAGATGATATGATATTTTAAACCATCATGAGGTAGCTCTGCTTAATACCTGAATCACTTCTCATTTGCCAGTACTTGGGAAGGGGAAGCTGTGAGCAATTGTTCTCTGTGATTACATACTACACTGATTGATGTACGGATCTCTCCGATGACCTGTCTCCTCACTTTCATAGCAGAAAATTCCTGCTGAAAGACTCTTCCTAAGGAGTCTTCCTTTCTACTTCCCACTTACAGAAACAGGTTATCACCTGTGCCTCAGGCTTGTTTTCTGGGTTAGATGCTAATGACCACAGTCTTCATAAGATGAAGACAAACTACAAAACTATTCCTGGTTATACAGCCTCCAGTTATTTCCACATCTCTACTGGGCTTTTTACCTGTTTATTTGTTTTTGGGGTTTTTTAATTCCTTTTTTTTTTAAATCTTTTTAGTAATATTTTCATTTCACCTTAATTCATCTCTTCATTTATCATCTCACTTGCAGATGAGTCTCAGGATGCAGCAGTCTAGTATTTGTCACCTGTCTATTGAAGCATCACTGCAAAACTGACATTTAAAACAGTATAATCCAGAGACATTTATGAAAAATTTCCCCAAAATGAAAAGGCAGTGAGACAGAAAGCAGATGATTTTATATCCAGTTTTCTTCTAGTATTTTTGACTTCTTTAATTTAAACAGCTGCATTATTAAGTTACACTTAATCATCTCTGATCCTTCAGGATCACCTGAAATTCTTTATAAAGACAGCAGAATATGTGGGTATTTGTTACGTTTCATGATCTAGCAGGATCCTTTAGGAGGACAAAATTGTGCTTTATATCCTTCTTATAGTCAAGTTTTGCTGGAGACCACTGTCAGACCTTATCAGACATGGCCTGTGACTACTGCCGCTGGTTTCTTACCCTCCTCTAGAGGTGCCTCCTCACATCTTTCTCTTCCTCCCACACCCTTGTTGCCACCTTTCTCCAAAATGCAGGATTCCTGTCACTGCCTGGTCCTCCAGTGTTGGTGCAGCTCCCTCCAAAGATCCCCTGGGAGGTAGTGCCCATCCTATTTAAGGCACTTCTGGGACAGATACCTAGTTCTTAAGCTTGTAAAAACACCCAAAATAGGAATCACTTGCCATGTAAACGTCTTGCAAAAACAGCCTTCAGTTCTTTCCAGCAGTATGGAAATGGTAAACATGCCACAAAAACTGTGGCAGAAGTTGAACTGAGAAGGGAGTGTGTGCCACATATGGCTGAGCTACTCTACTGACATGCTCTTATGCTAACCTCCAGCCAGTCTTTTGAATGCTTTTCATTCTAAATAGCTGGCAAGCAGAAGAAAACTCTACATGGCTGAGCTTGCTTGTTGTTCATATTATTCTTAAGTGGTCTGAGTGTTGTGATTCTTGTTGGATACATAGATTAATGGGTTAAATATCATAATGTGATGTACATCAGGATTACAAAACCGAGTAAGCTAAAGTCAAAGACAAGGCAAAGTCAAACTGAACTGAAACTTCGGATTAGTGGATTCCATGTCAACAGATGTCCCAAGTGAGGATATATAGTATCCCATTCTAGAGAGAATGTATTTATTGATGGGAAGATGAGGTAGATAGAGTATTAAGTGCTCTGTAGCTCATGTGAATGAGGCAATAGCTTCATTAATAATGAATAATAATTATGTCATCTCCCTTAGGTATCTGGTGTGCCTTTGCTTATCAATACTTTTCTTCCTGTTAGACAGAAGAATATTAGTAGTTCAAAGGAATAATGTTGTCCTTTACATAATGAAGAGCACAGCTATTTTAGAAAAGAATGAAAATGTGTTTTTTGTTAAGTTTTATTATTCTGAGCCAATACATGCAATTACAATTGTGCACATAATATTTCTGTATATATCATTGTATAACTACATGCACAATATATGCATAACAAGAGCATATTGTTTAAAAATGCCAGTGTTATTGTACAAATAAGATGTATTGTTGCAATGCAGTTTAGGAAGAGATGTCCTTTGGAGCAGTGAGTTTTCAATCAGTAACATTTCCTAACTTGAACTAAATAGGCATAAGAGAGTTCCCACATGTAAAAAGGCAAGGGAAGAAGTATGTGTCATCACAGTCCCCAACAGAAAAGCTTGTACCTGAAATACCTACATGACCATTATCACTCACAAGGTGTTGGCACCTTCTAAGTAGCAGGTACCAGGTTCCAAATCATCCTGTTACTGCTGTCAACATTATTCTAACTCTGCTCTCCCTGGCAACTGAAAGCAGGGGTGAAGAACAGTGGGAGCTGCAAGTTCCCTGATGTAGTCATCTTCTGTGTTCAGCAGCATCCTTATGTTGCTTATATTCACTGCCAAATCCTAGGTGAGTGCACCACATTTTTCCAGAAATGTTGCTTATCTTTCTCTGTAAGAATTTTCCTTCTCCACTCAAGGCATCTACTCACCACAAGCCACTGTTCATCTGTCAGAACAAAACATCACAAGGAAGAAAAGTAACACTTCTGCAGCTTCAACATGAGAGAGGCAGTCAGAAACTTGAGCAGTTGCACCTGCAGCTCTGCTTCTAGTCCATCTCAGTGGTCTGGAAGCACAGCTCTACTAGAAGGAATCATGGAGCTTCACCAGCTTCACTCCCACTCAAGACTACCAGTAGGACAGCAGCTTTACTCCATTCCCACTTTCATGGTGAGGTGGAGGTGTAAAAATGTCATTGAATGCATAGGTCTGTATGCTTTACAGCTATGAATTTTAAGTGGTTCTTTTGGATCACAGACTGACCTCAGAAACTTTTGTAGTGAGAGGTAGAATGAATTTCCCTACAGCAAGTTAACTTTTTTGGTAAAAAATGCTTTTACAGTGTCTGGCTTATAGTTTCTGAATTTCTATGTCTGACATCTCTGCTATACTCTATAGCTAGTGATTAACAGCATCACTGAAAGATCTTTTTCTTGTTTAAACAAATAACAAAGAGCCAAGCCAAAATTATTTTAAATACATCATAAAATGTTGGGAAGATTGAAAACTATGAAGTCACTAGTGGGTCATTCCAGTTTTTGCCAGAATCAGAAAGAATGTTTCCAGTGACGTCAGTGGGATAATTTTTGTAATGACCTTCACAAGATTCAGCTCAGCAGCATGTACATACAGGTCCATTATCCAGCTGTCAATATTCAAAACAAAGTACCTTTCTAATCTTTTGAAAGAGACCTTTTCTTCAAGAAAACTGGAACTGAAAATAAGCTGTTCTCTCAATGAACATAGAGAAAATAGAAAGTTTTTTTCTATATTAGTAATTAAACTGATAAAAAGTTGAAAGTTAAAGTTCCATCTCTAATCACCTCCCAGTGGTGTCACTGAAATGATGATATAATCTAATATAATGATTAGATTTGGAATTACCTTATTCTGTTAAGTGCTATCTTGCTTTAATCAGCTGTTCCTGTAATTACATTATTGCTCTCCCATTAGTATTTTATTTGCCCTGTTGAGAGCTGTGTACCTCCACTGTTTTTTTTTTTTTATAGGATACCGTTGATGTGCAGAGCTCAGGTTGGTTGGAACTTATGGCAGCTTAACTGTGAAACCAGTGTGTTAGCTACAAAAAACCAGGAAGATAAGTTGTACAATCTATTTTCAGACACCATTCAGAATCCATTCAGAAAATACTTGGATATAATGAAATTTTACCTTTTAAAGTTAAGGACCCTGAGCTCTCTTTAAAGGTAATGAAGAAGACAATGAAACCTGAGCAATGCCTTGGAAAAACCCTGTTCCTGATGTCTGTGTTCTCTCTGTTGTTTGGCTGGTTTTTAAACAGGTGCACGTGAAGTACCCATGTGATTGTGTTGTGTGGCACAGTGAGCCATCTTAGAGCAGCAAACTCTGAAAGGAAACCTTGTAGTGCCATTTACATACGTGACAGTAAGAATTTTTTTTTTTTAATAAAAATAAAGGAAATTCTTAACCATGTAACAGTTAAATAAGGTGTATAAAGGATGCAGTGTTTTTACATGTGCTGGCTTTCTGGTTTACCTTGTTTGTACTTTGTAAGGCAGACTGTAACATGTATAAAAGCAGTCACATAACACGGATGCACACATATTAGGCATCTTTTGGAAAATGGAGTGATAGGGATATATGCTTCCACTAAACACTTGCATGCATTAGACTGCATTTGCAAGAGAAGAACCTTTTCTCTCTTGTTAGAGGAATGTCAGATTTTTCTCCAATATAACATCAGCTACCACAGACACGTGATCCAATAAGCAGTGTAGTAGCTTTATTTTTTTTTTAATACAGCAATACCTGAAGTTAATTATTTAAATGATAATGAACAATCAGAGAGAAGGGAAAGTGATTACCTGAAAGTTGCCGTAGAACCCTCTCCATAGAACCAGCAGAGGGAGCTCCAAAATTTCAATTATTTCTTTTTGGTGGAGGGGAAACGTCCTTGAAACCAACTGTTGAGAAAAATACTCGTTGGTCACTGAACACAGTGGCTGTCTGCACTGCTTCTTCCCTGGTCCTGGGAATCACAACAGCAAAATAATATCACGTTTCCTTGGGTAGGAATACTCTCCTGACATGCTAAAAATGTAATTTTGAAGAAATAATCATAGTATAATTATAAGAATCTCAACTTATCAAAGGATATGCTAAACTCTTCCTTTATATATTGCATGTCATCACTGCCCTTGTTACCTGAAACCACTGCACTTCCGAGTAAGCCATGATGAAGAGATACTTTGACCTTAAATACTCTTTTCCAAACTAAGACGTGATATTTAAACAGAGTGCCTGGCCTGGGTGACAGCATGTTTTCTTATTTTTAGAATTAGTTCCAATATTATGAGTGGACTGAAGGAACCTGGAGCATGGAGTCAGGTATGGAGTGTTTTCTTCTTGTGCTGCATCAAAAGAAGAATGGCCAGCAGGTGGAGGGAGGTGGTTCTCCCTCCTCTCTTCTACTCTGGCAAGACTCCACCTGCAGTGCTTCTTCCAGCTCTGGGGCCCCCAGCTTACAAAGGTTGTGGACCTGTTTGGAGAGGTCCAGAGGAGGCCACAAAGATGATGAGATTTCTCTGGACCGTACCTGTCCTGTGAAGACAGGCTAAGAGAGTGCAGGTTGTTCAGCCTATAGAAGAGAGGGCTCTGGGCAGACCTTGGAGCACCTTCCAGTACCTAAAGAGGAGCTGCAAGAGAGCTGGAGAGGGACTTGGTACAAGCACAGTAGTGACAGGACAAAGGACAATGGCTTCAAACTGAAAGAAGATAGATTTAGATTAGATATTAGGAAAAACTTCTTCACTGTGAGGGTGGTGAGCACAGATTGTCCGGAGAAGCTGTGGGTGTCCCTTCCATGGAACTGGCCAAGTCTAATGGATGGAGCTTTAAGGAGCATGACCTAGTGGAAGATAATCCCTGCCCATATGCAGAGGGGCTGGAACTAGATAACATTTAAGTTATTTCCCAATCCAAACAATTCTATGGTTCTATAATCAGGCAAAAAAACCCCCAAAACTAATATACCTCAGCAGTTCTCCCTGCCATGGACTCAGACAGACCTGGACCTTTGGGCATTCCACCTTCCTCAGCTCTGGGCAAGAAACTGTCCTGACCAAGGAGGAACATTTACTGAAAATTATTTTACTCTCAAAATCTCAGACTGAAAACCCACATTGTTGCAGAATGAGCTGGACAGGTGTTTTCCAGATCTCTTTGCTAATGTAGTTATGGACTGCTTCTATCCTTATTTTTTTCTTTCAGGATAAGGAACTGGAGAGACAATAAATACCCACTCAGCACAATGTGTTATCACTGAGAGCTGCACAATTTAAATCTCCTTGTCAGCAGTGTCCAAGGCAAGGATGGCTTTGGTACTTCTCATCCTTTCATCAATAATATGCTTATGCATTAGCACGGGCATTAAGCTGACTAACATGAGCTTAATTGGTAGCAATTCAGGTTTGAGCTGAATGCTCTTGAAAACTTTCTCCTTGAATATTATGGTGGGAGACTTTTTCTCTCTCTGGGAAAAAAAAAAAACCAAAAACAAAACCATAAACAAAACAAGTTATTCTCTTTTTTTCTGATAGCAGCCCACTAAAGTTTCTGAGTTATAATCAAACAGCTTTGACCACTACTATAATGCAAGATCTTTAGAGGAGTATTGCCAACTGCTCTGTATTATATTTCTTTGCCAACTTCCTTCTTCCAAGTTTAGACAATAGTAACATACCTTCTGTACCTGGTAATATTTGTATTTCTTTGCTCCTGGTTTCTGGTGAAGTAGCTATCACTCCCCAGCTTTTTTTTCCTGTGGCTCATGAATGTTTTGGCTAAGGAGACAGTTACTAAACCCTCAAGCTTCCCTGCCTTTCAAAAGCTTGTTTGGTGAACAAGCAGAACTCAGCCAGTTTGCTCCCTCCCACACTTATCTAACACACCCAGAAGTGATGACAGTAGCTCATCAGCAAGACTGGGCTGGGACCTCTGGGGTCTGGGGACAGAATTATCAAGGCTTTTGCCTTGCACTAATATGAGGTGTAAATTGAAACTCCAGCATCTGGATTGTATCTGTAACACAACCCTGATTGCTTTTAACTTCAGTTTAAAAGTTTTCAGCAGTTTCAACAGATCAGTGGGCCTTCAGTGCTTTGCTGGCAGTCCCTCCCAACAGGCAGTTCTACCCTGCTGGCTGAACTTGGCTCTCAGGCTGTGCTGGGAACCAGATCTGCCTGCTGGTTTGGGCACTCAGGTGTGGCCCCAAGCACGAGCAGGGCCTGGGGAGCCTGTACCTGACATTTCAGCACAGGCTCCAGACATTCAGGTGAGGTTCAGATTGGATATCAGGAAGAATTTCTTCACTGAAAGGGTGAAGGTTAAGCACTGAAATGGGCTGCCCAGGGAAGTGGCAGTCCCCACCACTGGAAGTGTTCAAGAAATGACTGTACGTGACAATGCCATGGTCTAGTTGATATGGTGGTTAGTATTTGGTCAAAGGTTGGAGTGGATGATCTTGGAGGTTCTTTCCAGCCTTAGTGGCTCTGTGGCTGTGTGTCACATCCAGGTGCAAGCCTGAGGACACTGGAGATCTGCCCACCAGCAGATCCCTGAGCAGAGCTTGTGCAGGTGATTTCAGTGCAGAGTTCAGCCGTCAGTGACCATAGAGAGACTGTGGCAGTGTCATCACTGAAGGTTTTAAATTAAACAAGCATTAGCCTGTCTTGGGAGAGGACAGTGCACCACTGGGTTCACTCCAGAGCTTCCCTTCCTTTCACACGTATCATAGGTGCCTACAGATACAGAGGTATTCCAGTACAGATAAATCTTTAGGTATTGTATCCCATTGTGCCGTGTATTTGCCAGCTGTGTGCCTTGTACAAAGACACACAAGTTGCAGATTTTAAACAGTTCATTATTCATTCACTGAACAATTCCCATTCTGAGTCAATGAACTGTTTCTATTGATGGTTCAGGACTCAAGATAACGTGGTTTCTTTTGAGAATGTGAGTGAGTTAGTGTGATTTGTTTTAAACATATTCCTCATATATCCAAGTTAAAATTATGTTCCCAACAGGCTTTGTGATTAGAATTCATGAGTGATGGATATTTTAACTTCAAATCTCTAACTAATTTTAAAAGATTAATTATAGGAAGCACCTTATCTAGTTTATTAAGAAAATTCAGGGATTTAATCCAAACATCACATACATGTTTTAAAAAAATCCAGATATAATCTTTATTTTTAGCCTTAATGTGCTGAACTCATATCAGGGAATCTAAACTATGTGAAAACAATTGCTTCATGAACTCACAATGTCCCCAGGTTGATATTGCTGATAGACTCTCAGCCTAATTTAATTTTACTTCTTTGTCCAAACTGCCACTGTTGGAGCCTCTTAAATGTTCTCTTTGAGATGTTTAAACCAGACAAACAATACAAGTAATATCTGGTTCCTATTACTGCCAGAGAACCACCACCCTCCCTAAACTGAGAGTGTTTTTGATGCGAAAAAGCTTAATTGGGTTCATGGTGTCAGTTTAAATTGTACAGGAGATGAGCATTACATGTTTATTAAATGTAACTGCCTGTTTCTGAATCTGGAATGTCTGTTTGCTAAGAGAGAGCAGAAGCAGACACACTGGGTTTTAAATTAATCAAAACCAGTATGCTGAAATTCATACAGAAAATGAAGTGGCAGTCAGAATTAAAGTATTTATTGTATTATCTCAATTATAAGACCAAGCAGAAGCTGAAGAAAGGGGTGGCTTTCAGAACTGATATTCTGCAAGCATATAGATGGCTTGTTCTGGCTGCAATTTGGAGGAGTTGACTAGATAAATAATAAAAAAAAAAGTTATGCAAAAGAACATTTTTGAGGTGCATACAACATGAATTTGCAGGTGTTACTTAGATACTTGGATATATGCCTAAATTATAGGAAATGGGAGCACTTTCTATGTCCTGGGTCTAGGAACATGCCCCAAAGGCATCCCATCTTTGTCCTGTTTAGAAGTTAACATGCACAATTCCTTTTCATTAGTCCATGTGCTTGATTCCCCGGGCAAAATATGGATGCACCTCTGGAAGGCAGCACTACAAAGTTCTGTCAGGAATTCAGCTATGAAATCCCCTGAAACATAGGGGTTAGAGCACTCCCTCTAAAGTGAGATCTTGTTTAACAATACTCCTTCTTAAGATTATTCTTACACAGTCCCTGTCATGCTCACCATCATTTTTTGCTTTTGGGGAAAGTAAATTCGACACTTAACAGTGTCAAGCAGCCTTTCTGCCTTTATGGCTGAAGTCTGATGGGAGAATTGAGGGGAAAGTGACTCCACTAGGAAGCTTCTCTTCCATGATATTGTAAGGGGAGGTCACAAGAAACACGTTTCCTTCACTGCAGCTCGTAACATCTTGGGATGTGAAAACTTTGTGCTTTCTCTGTTGCCTCAGGTTGCAGAATGTTCTGGTGAGGAGGCTGGTGACCTTCTGGGGAGAAAATAGTGGAGAACATGTGAGAAATAGACTGGAAAGGAAAAGTAACTCAAACCCAGCTAAGTTTAGTTTTAAAAGCTTGATGGAATCAGTAAGAATAGCAGTTAATATGTTCTTCCTGCACTAAAGATTTTTATTTTCTGGTACTAAATATTTTGTATGGCCTTATTTTTAGACTGCATTACTCAGAGTATGCTCACTCAGACAATAAAATCTAGGGCATTGATGACAAAAATGATTGGAGTTAAAATAGGTGTTTTTTCCCTATATTCTTTCAGCTTCTTGGAACTGGATGTTTCTTAAGGAACTGGTGTGAAAATAAACCTGCCAAAATATAAAGGCCAGCAGACAGCATCTCTCTTTCATGTGAGCTGATAACTTGCTGATAATGTGGACTCTCCATTGTTTTCTTCCAAAGTATGTTCTACACTGTGTAATCTTCCAATACTTGTAATCAAACAGAAGCTGATGATATATCAGCATCTGATACCAACTTCCTTAAAGAATTCTTGTCACCTATTGTCACACATATTGTCACACTTTCTGTATAATCCTTATTTTTGTTAGTCAATATCTAGTGTCCCAGTAGATACCCTTTTATTTTGGTGTCTACGAAACAGGGAATTCTTGATGAGGAATAAATCAAGTTTAGCTGTTGCTGTTTAATATGACTACCAGGAATTTGCCCCCTGAACATGACAACAACAACAACAACAACCACTGAGCCACTGAACTGGCAGTATTTGCCTCCTCTGGGTTTTCAAAAATAACCAGTGAAGGCTCAGTTGATCTGTTAGGAGTCTGAACAGCTACCATTCCCAGCAGAACTTGAAAATAAGGCATCCTCCCTATGCCATGGCCTCTCTGAAGAATACCCACAGTTTTTGGGGGCAGCAAAGTAGAATACAGTCCCACATATATACCTGGATTCCAGATCAGGTTGGATGGGACTTTTAGCAACCTGGTCTAGTGGGAGGTGCTCCTGCCATGGGCAGGATGATCTTTAGATGATCTTTAAAGTCCCTTTCAACCCAAAAAATCCTATGATTCCATGGATTTAAAGGTCAGTCCATCAATTAACATTCAGGCTCTCTCAGGCAGATCCGTTTCCTGTGCTATCCCACCCACAGATTTGATTGAGCAGGGCAAAATAACTACCGAAGCCAGATGTAATGGAAATGGCAGCACAACAAAATATAACTCTCTGAACCATGCTTGTGTGTTGGAAATAGAACTTGGGTCAGGAGGTTGGGAAAAAAACACCTGTTTGGGAACAGCAGGTTTTGTTCCTTGGGGCTTTCTCTTGGCCGTGCGGTGGTGCTCCAAGCTGCAGTCTGCTGAAGCAGCTGCTGGCAGCTGCAGCCACCAGCTGTATCCAAGAGGATCCCAAGAATGGACCCAGCTTGGCAGCCGCAAGTGAAAATAGTATCCTGAAGATATGAATCAATTGTTGGTCTGCCCACCAGGGAGAATCAGTACTGACTAAAGGGAAAAGTGCAGTCTTCTCTTCTGACTCACTCTATGTGTCCTGTTCTCACTATTTGAGTTCATTCTTCTCCTGTGATTAAGTGTCAAGGTGATACTTTTAGTAGTTATATATTTCTTTTGCATTTGACACTTAAAGGGAGAGGAAGGATAAAAGGATGAAATTCCCAGAAGTAATGCACATTGACCCCTAACCTTAAGCAGTAGTATGACCCTTCTGTAAGTCTATCTTCTGTAAGTAATTGTACTCAAGAAATAAATATTAGTCTTTAACAGCTGTCCTGGAGATTACATCCCTATTACTAATCATCTTGAATAGAGTGAACTAAATAAAGTTGAACGAAGTTATCAGACATGATCTTATATTCAAAGAACCAGTGTCACTACAATAATATTATAAATTCAACAGTCTAATGCAATTATTAAAGTGGAATGTGGTCTGTTTAGTAGTGTATTGATTTAAGCCACTCTCTCTTAATTTGTAGCAGCAGTGCATCTGCTGGCAGTGGGTTAGATCTGTTGGTATCATCACATCTTGGACAATATTTACAATATAGCAGTGAATAATGTTAATGGCCAAAACTTACCACACAGAGTTTTCAGGTTTGCAGCAAAGTATTTAAACCCAACATTAAAAGGGAGGGTTAGTACTTGTGGGAATAAATGATGAAAAGTAACAAAAAGCTAAAAAGCATAAGAGAAGTCACTCTTGTCTAGAAAAGAAACAAGTGACTTCTCATGTTCCTTTCTGTGTAGGTTGATGCAGGGGTACAGAGGGGAGTTCTCAGGAAAGGGACTGTAAGCTGTGGTGGCATTCTTCCTTTGTCCCTCCTTCCAGCCTTTGTTGTTCCACCTTCAATTCCTTCTCACTGACCCCATTTTCCACTTCTCACATCATTTTTCACTTTCTTTTGTGCTGCCCTCGTAACCTCAATCTATGACTCTGTGCTTTTATGACCTATTTTTTACACAGCTTTTTTCATCCTGGATCTGTCTCCTGGAAGCAGGCACTTGTGCATGTCCCCAGGAATGCTTTTTCACTTCTTACCTCTTCCACTGTGGGTTTGTATCCATTCTGCACTGGCAGAATGCACACATGTGTATGTGTATATGCTGGATCCCAGATGATGAACATACTGGATTTTTTTAAATCCCTGTGAAGTTGAGCATACCCAGGGCTGCCAGTGAGCTGTGCCAAGTGTGTTGCACACCAGCCTGGTTAGGCAGCCACTGAGCTAAATGGTGATGCTCTGAGCAGGGCAGCTGATGCACTGGGTAGCCGAAGCGAGCAGCCTTGCCTGTCTGCAGAAAACAGGCTGGAAGAAAAAAGGACAGAGGTGATAAAAACATGACAAAAGACCCCGTTGTGGAAGGCACTTAAATGCATTTTGTGTTTGGTAAAGAAATCTCCTTCTGCTGAGTTCTTCATTCTGTTGTAAGACACCTGTTTAAAACTGCACTCTGCCTGAGCTGACACACTTCTGACGTGCTCCAAAAAAATCCCAAAATATTAGTCTTGCAGGGCTCCTAGAGCTAAACCAGGCATTTGGGGCACTGCCCAATTACACTTACAGATACAATTTTAGGTGTGAATTTACCGCAGCTGTGTCAGCTCTGCTGCATGACTACCGTGAGTCATACAGTGTTTGCTATGGTATTTTTAAGGCTTGTTCCTGGGGAGATGTTATTGAGAATGCCCTTTTGTGCTTTTAAACAGTAATTTGCTGATTCCCTGTTGATTTGGTACAGAGAAAAAAGAGGACCATGGTTGTGGTGGGAGAAGCTTTGTAAGTATGAATTCCTACGTTCAAAAAAAGAGAGGAAAAACAGCAAAAGAAATCCCAGTTGTAGTACAGTCAATCTTTAAGTCCTGCTTGTAGGTTTTTTTTCCCAGTTGTGGAGTAAGCAGTACTGGTTTGCGTGCATTTGATCTTCTCGTGTAGAGAGGAAAGAAATCTCTTCTTCCTTGGTATCACGTGTAAAATGAAATGTGCTGTTTATTGCTGAAAAGGTGGTGGGTTTTTTAAGTGTTTGCGGTAGGTGCACAGAGGGAAAGCCAAAGAAAAGTAACTGCTTCCAGCAGAGGGAGCTCCAAAATCTGGTTTTTTATATATACACTCTCTCTTTTTCTCTCTCTCTTTTTTTTTTTTTCTCATGCTTTTTGTGTGTGAGGGTGACAGATGGTACTTTTCTCTGAAATAGATGATCTTTGGTAGAATCCTATTTGTTAACATATAAATCCTTTGACGATTTTAATTCCCTTCTGTTAGGAATTCCTCTCTTTCTCTCTTAACAATCCTCAATACTAAAATTATGTCAGAATTTGTCACTGCAGAATGATATTTTTTTAGACTGTCCTAATATTCTAAAACAATTTTTATATATTTAAGTTAATTTCAACTTAAATTTTAAGGCAGAAATTGGCAAATTTTTTGCATGCCATTTATTTAAAGTATTTCTGTTCATCTTTTCTAGAAAAAAATAAATGAAATAATAGGAACTATTAATGTACATTTTCCTAAATTTCCATGTGAAACTTCTTCCAGCTCAGCAAATGAGAAAAGCTTATTTCATTATATAAATTCCATTTCATTTGTTTCATCTTCTGGTTAGTCAAGTCAGCTGGTCCCAGATGAAGCAGATTATGTAAGTTTAAACTCTCTTCCTCGTTGTTCAAATTCATTGAACAATAGCTGCAAATCTTGATGCCACTTTCTTGCTTCTGCTACTGCTTAACTACTAATTTAACAGGTATTCATTTAATATGTGGTGTAAGATGCCATTGGTATGCTATTGCCCTCACAGATGTCCTCCAGTAAATACATTTTGTTTAGGTTAAAATGAAGGAAAAAAACCAGCACCTTCTTCACAGCACTTAAACCTTTGTCTCTGTGGAGAAGCAGATCCCAGTGACAGAAATGCCAAGTTAGTGAAGTGTGGACAGAAAACCACGCTCGGCTCTCCCTTTTGGCTTCATCTTAATTTTCTTGATTTTGCCAAGGCTTTTGAGCATCGGGAACTTTGTAAAAAGCCATGTCTGCTGCCCTCAACTTTTATTACAATGAAGACAGAAGACAGATGGTGTTTTGCTCCTGGTCATGTCACACCACTAAAACCCAGTCTGATGGGGTTTCTTCTTTATCTCGGGTGAGACATAACGGGAGCAAGCTCCTGAGGACTGGCTGTGCACTCCCTCATCAGCTGCTCTCTGTGCACAAAGGGGTCCAGACAGCTGTGGGGGTGATGAATGTCCTTCTGAAGAGGTGTGGGAGTGCCCCCGATGTGCCTCCTTGTTCTGCCAAAGAATTCATGTCATCCTGCACTCCTTCACGGCTCTGCTCGTGCTGAGGCAGCCCCAGATGCAGGAGGCTGTGTCAGTGTTCATTTTGCAGACAAGGAGACAGTAAAATGTTTGATTTGCTGCCGGCTGCTCCATTTCTGCACGCTCTACTCTACCAAAGAGAAAAAAAATAAAAAATTGAGAGCTGAAAGCCATTTGTGCAATTTGGAGCTTCCCATCACCAACTCCTGACTGCATGGTGACTGTGTTGGGCCCAAACAATCAGAAAGCAGGATCTGCCTCCAACAATCTGTTTTGTTCCCCTCTTCCACTATCCTTTTTGATTTACTTCCAAGAGCTTCCTCTGTAGTCAGGATGATAGCTGGGCACCTTGGATATCTCAAAAGCAAGCCACTAATTTAGGTGTAAGTTTAGTGCTTTAGGCTTATTTTTCAAGATGTTTACTGTTGCCTGGGAATGAAAATATTGAAACATTGTTTGTCACACTGCAAAGTGTAATTACTAAACCGTTAGGTTCTGATTTTTTTCTGCATTTTAAAAGTGTTAAAGTTGTGTCACAAACTATTTCTGTTAAATGTGGTGCTTTCTGATGTCAGCCTGTCTTACAGAGAATAGAGAAGCAAGACTTCCATCTGATACTTTCAGCTCAAAGCCTGCTTACCTCCTAGCTCCTCTCCCTCTGACTTGGTGACAGGCAGAGCTCAGATTAATTCCTGGAAGTCCTTGTGCTCTCAAACCACAGCTGAATTCACTCTTCAAGTACTTTTCAGCTGGGCTAATTTCAGAATTAGCTCCTCAAGTTCACTCGGTCTTACATCATGCCTGCCCATAAGGAATATTCTTTCGAAAAATCAAGGTGTTCTCAAGATCATTTTTCTTCTATAACTTTTCCCTCACTTCTGCTTCCACCATCCAATCAGTCCTTAAGATCAGTGTTAAAAAGGTAAATGTTCACTTCATTAGGCATCTATTTTCTATTGTTGTTCCTCTTTTTCATTAGTTTAGAGCTCTGTGCCTGGTTCTTAACTAATTTGCAGCTGTGTAATCTCCAGTACTGCAATTTTCCAGCTCACTGTATCTGAAATACCCAGTCCAACAACCCTGCCCTCTGAGCATGGGGTTTGAGGGAGAAACACATAGAAGAGACCCTGCTTTTGATCTGCCTCCTCTTCTCTTATATTCCCACGGCCTGACCTCAGCCTGTGCCAAACATGGGCTCCACACTCACCCCACACACGGCACAGCTGGAATAGGATCCCTGTGATCCTTGTGTCCCCAAATGCCACTGCACCTGTGCAGGCAGCCCCAGCCTGCTCTCCAACCCCAAGCACCCTGAGACAGAGTATTTTCTGATTTTTTTTTTCCCTTCTTATTTCCATTTTTCTTTCCCCATGCATACCCTCTTACTCTGGAAACATGTAATTTAAAAGCTTTCAGCAGCCCACAAACCATTGCACTAATGCACATCAGGCCTTTCAGCGGAGAAGCTCCTGCCCTTCCTGAGGGGATAGGGGCTGTGCCTCTGGCATCAGCACTGCTGTCATCGAATCCTAATTCAATTGTACATTTCTTTTCCCAGCAGATTCAAAAGGTAGATTCAAAACTGAACTGACCCTTAATAAATGCAATTAGACACACAGTTTTTTTATTATTGTTCTCGCTAGTTTTAAGCGCTAAGTCTCAGAAGCCCACAGATTCATGAATGTTGAGGTTTTCAAAACGAGCACAGCAATAGTCAGGAAGCTGAGGCCATTTTCGTGGTGTTAAAGCTCTTCTTAAATTCAGCAAGCTTTGAATCCAGTCATCAGTTTGTGTGTTAGCAATAACACCACGAGAATGAGAGAATTGTGTTTTATCCATACTTATTTCTGGTCTAGAGAAATACAGAAAGCTGAAAGTTCAGAAACATTTCAGGTTTTCTACTTGGTTTCTATATAACTTTTTAGAGCTTATAGGAATATGCAAAATGGTGATTTAAAAAAAAGCCAAACCAACCACATGCACGGCACCTTTGATATGTTTTTCCAACAAGCTGCATCACCTCACATCACAGAGAGGGAAGATGTCCCTTGTGAAGTATGGCTGGGTTTAGCAAAACAGCTGGGGATGCACCTGTAATATCCCTAGAAGGAATGGGTGAATGAGGGGATTTCTCTGCTGGAGCTCATCATTATGACAAGTCCATGCTGTTACAAAGATATTCACATCCTAACCCCGGGATCCAGTGGGGACTGTTCACCAAAATTATCCTATTAACTTCTTCCAGTTACTTCTCATTTCCAAATCTTCTCACAGACTAGGCAACCATGGTTATTAGCTCTGTTTTCTAACATAGATTCCTCTTTGGTTGTTTGATATGGTTGATGTGTGATGCTCTAAGAATTGTTCATGGCTCGATGTTTCTTTCTGAGTGAGAGAAGCCCTTTATCTATTTATGAGTGAGATGTAAAGCACTCCTGTTTTCTCAGGCAAGGTCTGAGGATCCATTGGGGTAAGCAACTAAAACTGATAAAGTAGAGAGGCTTTTAAAAGGCTTTAGAAGGCCACAGAATACCCACAGGCTATGTCTCTATACTAGAAAGTAGAACAGGACCTGGGCACTGGTCTGCAATCGTGTGTTTTGTTTAATTGCTACAATGCTCTGTGGAACAGATTTGGTCCATGCCAGCTAGCAATATTGCTGGAAACAAAAAGGATTGGATGCCTCAGACCTTTCCTAATGGATGGTTCGGATATGACCATCATGTCTGGAGGCAAAAGGGAACAGTTTAGATTTGTGAACATGTGCCAGGCCATGCTGCATTGCTTCAGGTTACAGAAAAGTGTCTAGCCTGTTTTATTTACTACTGGAGATGTAGCCTCAGAGTTTTACTCTTAGTGCTGCCACTGATTTTACAGAATAGCATCAGTGTGGGGCTCTGAACATTTGTCATGCTGTTGCTAGGCTGCTGGAAACTTTTAATGCTAGGTTAGTTGCATCTGCAATATCTACAGTCACAGCAATGCCTCTGCTGTGGACTTTGCTTGCTGGTAATCTTCAAAAAGTCACTTTATTTTTTTTTTCTGCATTATTCTCTTTATTATAAACCTCCTTGTAACTGTAAATTCCTTGGTAGCATTCTGCTGTAATTTAGTCAAGCTGGTAAAGAGAATTCCTATGTAGGAACACAGCAAGTCTGCAGACAACAGAGCTGCCTCCACTATTTGTTCCAGACAGACCTGCCAGGAATCAGTCAGTTTGTCCTTGTTTGGTAGCTTTATCAAAAATCAGGGAACTCTCTTAAAGAGTTCATTTTATATTAGTAGGACAGTGGTAAAACATCATTAACTACTCACTTATCTAGTAGTGAAGAAAAAATACCTCTAGTAACTGAGGTGCTACAGAGAGAAGGGTACTCACATCACAGGCTCCCTGGTTACAATATGGAGATTTCAGATTTGTGAAACTTATCTACATTGACACTCAGCATTATTTTCCCTTCAGGACCTTAAAGGGAATATTTTTAGAAACTGGTATTGTGAATAACATTTTATTTTATGCCTCAAGAGAGGCACAGATGATGAATTTTTGAAATACACGAGCAGGGCATGAGTCACTTTAACCCCCATTGCCTGGTGGTTTCCTCCCTGGGAGAGAGATGTGGGTAGCACTCTGGCAAAGCATTCTTCACTTCCTGCAATGCCCCTGCATTCAGGACTGCCAGTCACATGGGTATGTCCCTCGTTGGAGCCCTCAGCAAAGATAAAAGAGGTTTCAGAGGGAGGTTTTCAGCCTTGCCTGGCCACGCTCCTTGGCACACATCCCTTCCTCCTGGGGAAGTGCAGCCAACTGGATCCCCAACAAAGGCACCACTTCCAAAGTGGTTTATAAGAGTGCCAAAGAGAAGGACAGTTTTTACCAGACATGCTGGGAGAGACTGAAGAAAACAAAGGCCAGAATTTCTGTACCCCTTCTTTTCTTGTAAATGCTTGCAGGTATGCAGGGACAGAATGAAGGGACCTGGAAGGCTCAGGGACAGACATGCATTAAAGCAGTGATGGAGGACCTGACCAAAGGTCTATCTAGCCCAGGTTTTGTATGTCAGTGAGCTGAACAAGGCCATTACAGAAAGAGTAGATGCTGTAGAAAAATCGAAAACTGGGAGAAGGGAAATAGTTGCAAGATGTCCTGAGGTGGTAGAGAGAGGTCTCAGTGCAAGTGCTTGCTCCAATGGGCAGGGACAGAGGCTGACGGGTTGTGGGAATGAATGGGGAGGACCCCAAAATGGATCTGCTTAGGTCAGGAGAGAGTCCTGCTGGAGCAGGAAGCAAATGAACTGGAAGTACTCCTCTGGAGAGAAGCAGGTGAGAGGCTCAGAAGTTCACAAAAGAAAAGGACTGGACATGGGGCTCCATCAGATGCTGAACATGCCCAAGACCAACACAGAGAAAGGCTCATGGGGTGGGATAAGGACAGGGACAAATCACTCACCAGTTACCATCACAGGCAAAAGAGAGCAGCTTTGGTGTACACCTGAAACCCACACAGGGTCAACCCACCACAGAAATACAATTGCTCTTGTGATTAAAAGAATCTTTCGTGTTCAGGAAAATAAAAAATTTCTACCTGATTTTTTTTTTGTATTTGTTTGTATTGGTATAGCAACCATCTGCCTCCCAGAAGCTGTAAAAAAGTTTTCTGTGGATGTATTTTTATTGCAATGAATGTCAATATGTTGTCTTTCCTGTTATCATGGCATTGGACTCTGTTATCTGTTATTACTGCAAACTGATTGGTTCCTAATAATAGAAAATAGGCCATAAATTAATGTCCTATTTTTTTTTCTGAATTGGGGACCGAAAAAGTGGAGCAGATTTAAAAATACTCATGAGGTTTATATCCTATAGGGAAAGATGGTGATGATTTTTTGGGGCCAAAGCTGCCTTAAAATGTTTTGAGCATGTGAAATTTTTCACTGCTACTAATAAATTTTTTCCTTTGTTTAAAGTAAGGAAATAAAGAGGTTTTGATTAAATATTATAAAAAGGTTCTTCACCCCGAAGGTGGTTGAGCACTGGAAAAGGCTTCCCAGGGAAGTGGTTACAGCACCAGCCTGACAGAACTCAAGAGGTGTTTGAAAGGTACATGATGTGATTTTTGGGGTGTCCTGTGCAGGGCCAGGAGTTGGACTTCAGTGATCCTTGTGGGTCCCTTCCAACTCACCATGTTCTATGATTCTGCGATTTGAAAAGTGGCCCAACTTTTAGGCTAGTTGTGTGGTGGTAGTCCCCAGGCTGTGCACAAGGTTTTGCATGTTTAAGACATCAGGTCCTAAACAGCAAAGTAGCAGCCTCTGAAGCCCAGTCAAACTGAAGTTTACTACATGAAGAAACACAAAACCATTTGAGACTTTACACTCCCTCACTACTGACTGAATTGATGTGGAATAGCATCCCACTGCTCACCAAAGGTTTGTTGGACATTATAATATTTTTTTAATAAAGTGGAAATCTACTCTGTAGAAAATCAATAATGGTGATTGTTAAGGGGAAAGGGATTATTTACAAGAGCATGTAGTAACACAAGGGAGAACAACTTCAGACTGAAAGAGGGTAGATTTAGATTCAATATTAGGACAAAAATCTTTACTGTGAAGGCGGTGAGGCACTGAAACAGGCTGCTCAGAGAACTTGTGGATGCCCCATCTGTGGAAGTGTTCAAGGCCAGGTTGAAGGAGCTCTGAGCAAGGTGGTCTAGAGGAAGGTGTTCCTGCTCACAACAGGGGGGTTGGAACTAGATGATCTTCAATGTTGGAAGGTCCAACCCAGGCCATTCTATGATTTCTGTGATTCAATGATTGTATCATAAGTGGCCACC
Source organism: Cinclus cinclus (assembly GCF_963662255.1). Lineage (NCBI taxonomy): Eukaryota > Metazoa > Chordata > Aves > Passeriformes > Cinclidae > Cinclus > Cinclus cinclus. Next base: position 48,806,006 of record NC_085048.1, on the reverse strand, counting down.
CCAGAATTTCAGACTCTCCTTCCCCTGTGCTGATACAGAAGCAAGGAAAGAACAGACAACATGCAGTACCTGGAGCCCAATCGAGGTATTTGTATATGGAGAAGTATCACTGTTCAGCAAGGCAAATGTTTGTTTCCACTTTCGTCTAAAATCACAGAGCAGGGACAACACTGCTGTTCCTCTCAGTGCCTGCAGGCTCAGAGTATGATGGAGATGTCTGTGAAGACACAGGAGGCTGTTGGGGTGCACTGCTGTGTTGGAGTTCAGTGAGAGGACCTTGCTGCTTTGAAAAGGAATCCTGGATGAATTATGTCCTTTTCATACATAAGCCCCTTTTCCTGCCCATATTTCACAGACAGGCTTCTCAGCCATTTGTGTTAGTCTGAAGCTGTTTTCTTGCTCTTTGGTTTCCTTCCAAGGAAGGAAAGCTGAAAGCTCTTCACTAGCTCGCATTTGTAGGCAGTGAGATGCATGGCAGGTAGTGGGGAAAACAGGAAGTTTCAGCGTAATTCCCAGAGGTGATATGTGGGATTGGAACCAAAAACTGTTTTATGTTTGTTTTGGCCAACGTAGCTGGAACCTCGTGCTGTGGAGTTATTAAATGTGCAGCAAAACATTCCAGTGGGCATGCACCCATGAACCTGATGACTTCTTGTTACTGTATTTAAAGAGATGCTGTAGAAAATAAAACCTAGTTTATCCAGTGCACTTTAACAGCACTGCATCTGTTCAGATGACGCACTTTCTAAAAATATGCTTTTTTTAGAGCTCCTGTTACTTATCTGATCATTCCATGGGCCAGGACACAGAGTCCTTCACACAAATACAGTTTCCTACATTCACTGCTATTCATTTATCTGACAGGAGGAAAAGGGAGAGTAACAACTCTATGAATTCACCCTCTTCAGCACACGGAAGATTTTTCTCCATGGAGTCCTTCCTGGAGTTGCTTCCTGCAAAACAGCACAGGTTGCACTCCAGCATGGTGGAATTTTGTATATGCCCTTTCATCCATTTTGTGCCTCTCTTTGCAAATGCTTTTGTCTGCCTCACCTCCTATTGAACTATACTCTAATTTCTGGCTTTTATTAAACCAGAAAACAGAAGTCAGTGTCATGTGTGTGTTCACTGCTCAGTTCTGTGGCCAGTATAAGGAAAAGAAGATTGGGGGGAAAAAAGGACATTAGCCAACATCAAAGGCAAAAACTCACTCTGATCTGTAATGAAATAATCTCTAGAAGTTCCCTCCATCCCCAGAATTAGAGTCTGGACTGTGTTCTGTAACATGAGGAGGCAGAGGTATAATCCTCAAGTTATTCTGATACTGCTGTGAATTAGACTGCTGCACAATGAGTGTTAGCAGTTTGCTCCTCTTGGAGAGTAGTAATTTCTTGTGTCTGTCCAATGGAATTTCTGTGGCTAAAACCTCGTACTGGATTTTGAGCAATTTTTTCAGTGATGATCACATGAAACCATACCCATTACACATAATAACTAGCACTCATTCTGCTGCCCTCTCAAGCATTTAGATCTGGAAGCCCAACTAGAACTTGGCAGCCCAGTTAGGAATGGCAGCATTATGGAAGAATGTATTTTCATCCTTCCAGCTCAAGAAACTGCTGGATGTGGCACTTAGTGCTACGGTTTAGTTGATATGATGGTGCTCTGTCAAAGCTTGGACTAGATGATCTTGGAAGTCTTTTCCAACCTTAATGATCCTGTGATTTACATTTTTTTCCCCTCAGCTCTATGCTAATGCCCTGGGAAGGTGTGGGAGATAATTGAATTTTGGTAGAGGTGGCTAGAAACTGGGGAAGGAGGACATTCTTTCCTCTTCACAGTACACCACACAGTTATAAATAGTAATTTGTATGAACAGTTCAAACAAACAAAAGAAAAAATGCCCTACCACAGCTTACCTTAAGGGTTTTACCTGCTAATTGAAATTTATCTTCCACTTAACTGCCTTTCAAAGTCATTAGCATTGTTCAGCTGGGGAAATAGCTAAATTGCAACTGAGACTGGTGGACATAAGAGACAAGCATAAAAAGCAATCAAGCTCTTTTCAGTAACTGAATATCCCAGGCTTGCAGCACTGGGGTTTAAGTATGTACTGGGCTATCTAATGCTGGCTGATGAAAATGTCTAATATTACATTCACTCCTGTGGTAAAGGACAGCAGGACATACTGTGTTCTGTGTAAACAAGAAGGATACTACCAAAAGGTGAATAAGCAGGAATAAGCAGGACTGTGGCAAAATACATTGTTATTGCAGTTTATGTGGTCATGCCAAAGCCATCTTAAAACTAACAGTTTGACAAGTTTCTGAGCTTCTCAGGTAGATGTTGCAGCACACATTGGTTTCTGCACTTCCACAGCTATCCTGCTAACATCATGCAAGTATCTAGTTTAAAACCAGGTCTATCACTGGCCATGGGACTCAGAGTACAAACAGTGCTGGTTTCCCTAGACAACCAAAAAAGACCCCTTAAACCTTCAAAACCAGCTTAGGTGTTAGGGCAGAAAGAGATTCTAGTCCATACGCACATTTGTGAGCACTCTTCCTGCTCCCTCTGAGAGTGGGAGCTCCATGCCAGATTGACTAGGTCTTCCCTTCATAGCACTGCTATGTGTTTTGAAGAAAGAAATTCCCCATGACCTTGCTAAAGTCACAGAACATCACAGCCACCTCTAGACTGGCAGGACAGAGTGCTGGTATGCCCCATCCTTTATTTCAGTCATGACCCTAGACCTGGTGCTGTGTCAGTCAGTGTCTCTTACATCAGTCACTGTCACTCATAACAGAGACCCAACTTCCTTTGTGGGGATGCTCAGAGAATCCAGTCTGAGGGTGGCCCAGGCTGCAGCATTTCTGAGTGTCTCCAGTGCCACCGTTTCTGCTCTTCCAGCTCAGTGAGTCTACTGCTGGAGCATGTGTCATTTCTAAAAGTTATAAAAACTTGTTTGTGGATGTGCAGGTAGCACATTTCTAGCTTCAGATAAGGATACCTACTTTTCAACTTTCTACCAGGAAATCCCTAAACTGCTGCAGAGACTGTAGTTTGAGAACTTCAGTTTGCTTACAAAAAATGAGAGTGGGGGCTGGCAGTGTAGAAGTTACTATTTTTGCTCCAAGACAGGAAACCAAGCTTTTCTTGTAGTCTGATTCCATCCAGCTGACCTTGCTGCTGTCCTCATCTTATCGCAGGCTTGTCTGAATAACCTCAATTCTTGTCCTGGTTTGAGATTTCCTGGTAGTTCTGTCATCAGTTACAACCAGGTCATAGCACAGGGGAAGCCACACTGGAGACACTGCAGACAGCTGCTGGTCTGTTACATACAGGACCATGTTCCAAGACCATTTAGCCAGTGCTTCTGCCTCAGCTTCCCCCTGCAGATGTGACCAGCAGCATTTATTTCATCACTGGCATATGGCTTCTTGTGTTGGCTTGGGTACCCTCATCTCCCTTTTTTGTTATTTGTTCATATTCTCCCTTCATTATTCAGGCTTTTTAACTCATTTCAGGTGAGCCAGCACTGTAATGCTCTACAAAAAAGAATTCTCAGACTGTGAGCTCCCCAAATGTGACTGCTGTTAGTGATACATCCTTCTAAAAATCAGTTCTTAAATCCATAAACCCTCAGACATTCAAGTGAATGCTGGAAAGTTTTGCTTCAACATGGATGTTTCAGTGACATCATCTGAGACTTCTCTAAATGTATGGTGTTTTTAAACATTTAGCTCTGTTTTATACATTTTACCTGTAGATCTTGAACTATAATAGCATCTTTTCTCTCCTCCAACATTTTTTTCCTATGCTTAGAATGAGAACTGAGGGCAAACTGTGCTTCACTAGTTGTGGGAATGAATGAAAGAGCAGAATGGGAGTAATTTTGAGGGGTTCAGATTATCTATGTGCACATGCCTTGCATAATCTGGGCTCATGGATGCTTCCAATGTATCCCTGCTTGCTCTTTTGAACAAGAATTTTTCAAAATTGAACAACTGAAATTGAACAAAATGCAGCTTCATAATGAAATTACCAATATGTGGTTGAATTATTAAAGGAGTAAAGCTGCAATATACTTTGCATAATTTTCGTCTTTCCATCTAAGGAACAAAGGAAAAAAGTTTAATTATACAAGCTCATTTATAAAACCTGCTCATCCCTACCTAGGAAAAAAGTCCCAAACCACTTTTCATTTCTGTGATTTGCAATAAATAACACTCGGACAGGAATTTTAAAACTGTACACCAAATTCAGTTCCTATGTAAATATGCATTACTTCTTCCAAAGTACCAGAGCATGGATTTACCAACAAGTAAATCCTGTCCCTATATGGCTGAATTTGGTCAGAGACTTCTGCACCATCTCTTAGGTCATTAGTTCAGGTTATGCAGAGCCTTTGGAGACCACACCAGTGGAGTGTGAGCAGCAGCAACCAGCTCTGTGCTCCAGTTTTACAGAGCCTCACAAAGCAGCAGAGGGAGCAAAGATGATATAGATCACACTTGCTGGTACTTCAGTGAAAAGATTAGTATTAATGGATTAGGAATCCAATTAGCCACTCCTCTTCTTCTAGCAAAACCTGGCATGTCAAAGGTTGCTGTCTCTCATGAGAACAGTGGGGTGCAGATGGCTGCAAATCATGACATGCTTTGATACAAAACAAAATTTTGGGCCCATCATTTTGTTTCCATCTTTGGACCTCCTAAGGAAAGCAGCCCTGTCACTGGCTGGCTGGGCTCCTCCACACAGCCACTTCCATCTGTAGCCATCTTTCCATGCTAATAGAACAGATTTCTTATCCAGATTGGTATCTGTTTGCCAGACAGCGTTACGGGGCTGTCAACAAATGGACTGCAAATCAGCTTTATATTTGTTTAGATGAAGTTTCTTCTCTTGTCTTTCACACGTCTTCAGTGAAGCTCAAGGTCAGCAGTTAGAGGATTTTTTAAAAAGAAAAAAAAGCATTTCTTTTCCACTTTCTTTCTGCTTGTAGAAATGTATTGGGGTTTTTTGTTGATTGTTTGTTTTGTGTTTTTTGGGGTTTTTTTCAGATGGAATTTAATGCTGGACTACTTTCAAAACTGCATCTGTTACATACCAGTATTTCTTATTCATCTTCTGAGAATACCCTTGTACCCTTTAATGAGAAATTCAGAAGGCTTTGCATTTTGTTAAATATGTGCTAGACCAATAATGACCAGAAAAATTGCAGCATTCCTAGATATTAATCTGGCCTCTGCTGGTTTTTGCAGTGGTTGCAGAGGGATTTGTCAGAGAAAATTAGTGCTCTAGTCTGTCACACGCAGTGCCTCTGGCATCGTGGCACCCCAGAAGACAATGGATATATCTTCCCCATTGTAGATTGAGTGTCATTCCACACAATGCCCAGTTCATTGCAGATTTTTTCTCCAGGTCTTAAGAGTGATCAGGAGTGATATATGATTGGTAGTGGGAGAAAAGAAGGTTGCTTTCTCCTTCCCTCCTTTTTTTCTCCCTCTTACTTATATTGCCCAGATACTACAGAAGTCTTTGCAGAGTATCTACCTGGATTTGTCAGCTGTTGCCCATGCACTTTGAATCATGGCTTGTGTGACATTACTCACATAGTGTGGTACAGGTGGCAATCTAGAGAAATCTAGATGGGTCCTTCTTAATCCCTCTACAGAGAACGAAATTTGTGGAGGCATTCTCCAAGAGTTCAGAAGGGAATTAATAGGCATATCACAATTGCATTTCATAGGCAAAAAAAACATCCCAGACATGCCATGGAAGTGTTTGCTGTTACTTTAACCTCAGATCCAGGTAGGAAACAAGGTCTCTAGCATGATCCTTGATGGCTGCCAGCTGATATCAGGCTCACCTAGGAGATCAGCTTTCAGATTCTCTGAGTGATCTTTCTTTGCATACAACTGATGAAAGGCACTGTCAGAGGGTCCTGTTCTTGGGAGCACTTCCAGTGCTTTATTCTCTTTCTATTTTCTCAGTGTCTGAAGAAGATAAAGCACTGAAAACTGAATCTCCTGAGTATCTCATTTGTACTCATCTTTGTTCAACTGTACTATAATCAGAGATCTAAGAATTACTTGAGTCTGACCAGTCTGTTTCCTACGCCTGATATTAAATACTGACACTGACTTTTGTGGAACCAGATGCAGACTGCTGTTCATCTCCCTCAAAATTCAATAATCTAATGCCATTAAATAGAGAGTTATTATTTTTATTAAAATGGGATCAATTTTCTAAACCAGGCATCCATGTACTCCACAAAGTTCTATGACCATGGAAGTGCTATGGAGCAGAATGGATCCACACAAGCTGTGCTGACTAAACCGTCCGAGGCTGCTGTTATCAGTATCCAGACACCTAACAATTCCTTTTTCCTGATGGTCATGACCAAAACCCATCAGATTTGTAAAACTGGTAGAAAAATAAGTCTTTAATTGATGGCTGAGGTTAAACCATGACAGCAGTGCATAGAAACATAGAAACAGGCCCTCTAAGGTAGTTAAAAATGAAATGCAATAAACAAAATAATTTAGGATGAAAGATATTTTACATAAAATTGTTTTGTTTTAAGACTTGTTTTGTTTAAATAATCTGTGCTGTAAATTGATCAAATTCTGTATTGAGCAGCCAGTATATCTTTCTTGTAGTCTCTAAAATTGATATAACTATACGTTCTTGTAATTACAATTCAATATCTGTTAGCTTGTTACACTGTCTTTGGACAACCCAGACAAGAATTAATAATGTCTATTTAAAACCTAATTTAATTTTCAGTGATTAAAAAATAATTAACACCAGTTCAGGCAATCTGCACATCACATTTCTTGCCATCACTTTATTTTCTTGGAACTGAGAAAAATAACAGCTTTTTAAATTAAATAAAACAAATGTCACTTTGGTCTTTCCAGGCTGTTCACAGAAAATCCCGCTATCTTTGTGTTTGTAATTAGTTGCAATAGTTGCAATGAAGTCCCCCACTTGATATTTAAGTGGAAATGGAACACAGAGCTGCAGGAGGAAGTAGGAAGGAGGCTGTTGGGAATTTTTGCTGGGTCTGGCACAGAAGGTATTCCTGCCAGCTGTGCTGTACCCCTGCCATCCCATGCTCTGCAGTGGGGTCATGAGTTCCTCCTGGGCAGACCCCAGCAGCTGGAAGATATGGACATACCAGTTCAATATTGATGTTTTTGCCCTTTTTTACAAGCAGAGGATTTGGCTTCTGGTTTATCTTTTTGGCTCTTTTCTTGCCTGGCTCCAGTGTTTCCTACTTACAAATACATGTGTTATGATGACCACTTTTCTTTGATGTATACCTCCTTCCTTCTTTTCTCTTTCTTCCCCTCTCTCTTCTTTTCAGTTTTTCTGTTCAAGCTATGTGTGGTTGCAACCAAGTTTTGCTTACAATGATTAGGTTAAACCATGCCACTGCCCCACATGTCAGCCCAATTTAGTGCAAAAGCTAAATTCTGATTTGAAGCATTTATCTGATTCCAGCAAGTTTAATGTGACTCTCATCTGTGTGAGAGGAGAGATCCGTGTCTATCCCAGTAGCTTCCCACTCCAAAGTCCCTGGGACAGCAGACAATGTCCTGCAGAGCCCTTTCACACCAGAGAGTAACAACACAGACCTTGAGAGCAGAACTGGGCAATTGCTTCCAGAGCCTCTAGAGAGAATAATCTTTTTCACTTTATGCTGTGTAGATGTAACTCTTTTCAGTAGGACAGAGCTGGTGGTACATTTAAAGCAGCTGATTCCCTAAAGGAGTCAGCAATAGTAATTGGTCTGCAAGCAAATACCTTTGGTAATAAATCTTCCCAATCATGTGCTCTAGGAAACAGAGAAGGAAAAGGACCAGCAGACCTGATTTCTGTCATGGTTGTTTTTATCACTGCCCTGCTAAATCATCTCTGGTAAGTTGTTTCACAGTCCTTTTCTGATCAAATTGCCAATGTAGAATAAGAATTCCCAAATGGCATTTTACTTATAACACTACTAGTAAAATTGTTTACAGAGAAGGTCCTCAGACTCGGGGAATTTATTAAGAAATAAATGTGGCTTTTACAGCTGTTGGGTACGGGCTTTTGGTCATCTGGCCATTAAACCAGATGATGAAAGGACTTTACCAATGTGGGACTCTCTTTAGAAGTGACTTGCATTTCAGTTTGATAATCTTTCTTGGCCATACACAGAAATAATGGCCCCACAGATCTCCAGGAGAACAGGAAAGAGAATCAGAGGAGTAAAAATGAGAACAACTTGTGGGTTGAGATAAAGTTTAATAGATAAAACAAAAGCCGTGCAGGCACAAGCAAAACAAAATACGGAATTCATTCACCACTTCCTACAGGCAGGAAGGTATTCAGACATCCCCAGGAAAGCAGAGCCCCATCATGTGTGGTGGTTACTTGGGAAGACAAGCACCATCACTCTGCATGTGTCCCCTGCCCCTTCTTTCTTCTTTCTCTTTTATTTGTATGCTGGCCATGATGCCATGTTGTATGGAATAACCCTTCTGACTCAAAGGAATAAGTCCTTGAAATCAGCTGTTCCAGCTATGTCTCCTCTCCAATGCTTGTCCACCCCCAGCCTACTCACTGGTGGAGAGAAAGGCAGAAAGGACTTTATTCTGTGTAAGACCAGCTCAGCAATAACAAAAACATTCCACCTATCATCAGTAGTGATTCCAACACAAATCCAAAACACAGCCTCACACTGCATACTATGAAGAAAATGAAATCTATCCTGGCCAAAACCATTACATTCTCCACCCCTTATTCCAGACCATTTACATGATGGTTAGATCTCACATTATCTAATACATTGTTGTTAACCACCATGCCCCTTTCCATTCTTTGGTATAATACACAGATGTAATTCCTTTAGTTTATGGATGATGCCTGTAAAATGTCCATAAGGTGTCCACTAATGTCCACAGAGTTCATTTAGTCCATGGCTTCTTACTCCCTCGATTATGGTGATCACTCAGGGTAGGGCAGCTGTTGTGGGTTTGTTGTGTGGGGTCACTGGGCACCAAAGTCAGCTTGGGTGGGGTCACTGCTGCTCTTGCACTGCTCCTTGTAATGCTTCTTCTCCATTGTTCAGGTGGATTTGGTACAGTAATTCCTGTAACAACAATTTAAAAGTTTATCCATTGCAAGCTCCATTCCTGGTCCCCTCGGACCACATTATAGGGCTTAACATTGCAGTGAGCACTGACTAGGAAACCACAAAAGTAAACGTACAGTAGTTAAAAGTAGTTAATTTTCCTGTCTTTCTTTGTATCTATAATTAGGCTCTGAGGACTTCATTGCCCTCAGGCAGAGTGCCTGTCTCTAGCAGTTGCACATAGAATCACAGAACCATTTAGGTTGGAAAGGACTTTTAAGATCATCAGGTCCAGCCATTAACTGAGTCTGACTGACTCCAATACGCACATTTCTTACTGTTCCCACATCCTGCACTTTCTAGTTTCTTTTCATGGCCCATTGCTTTGCAATTGATTTTACTTCACACAGCGAATTCTCCATAAATAAAAGGTTGGCAATAACACTTTAACATAAACAGTTATTGTGATTCTCTATTTATTCACTCAATCAATAACTTACAATTGGTAAAAAAATTCACTGACAGGAAGTTCCTGCACTCCCAGCCTGAATTGTTTCCCAGCAGCTGCAAAAAGACCCTACAACCAAGTGTTAGCAGTGGGAGCTGCCAGTGATTGTCACAGCACCCTGTGTTTCTTTATTTCTGACTTACTTCTACCTTGAAATATAATAACTGGCAGGCCCAGAGTGAATTGGCCTGGATAGGTGTTCCTGTATTCATTTATATTGATACCTGAGAAATCATGATTTCAAAGGTCAGCCTCTTACTCGGGCAAAACTATGGCAGCAGACAACACTGACATACCATGTACTGGGGTGTTAGCAGAGAGAAGCTGCTTCAGGCTGCAGCAAGACTGCTTTTTAAATTCATTACTTCATCTTGGCCACTACAGGATCATGCACTGCTATTTATGCCATCATTTTGTGTTAGTTAGTAGTACTAAAACATTTTGTCACTTGAATAACTTTCACTTAATTTGAAGCATACACTATGAGTTTGAAATGCAAAGTGCATCTTTAAAAAACAGAAATTACTGTCACTGGGAGTGGATGAGGGAGGCAAGCTATTGATGCCAAAATGCTGATGATCTATGTTTTAAATCCTTGGTGTGATCACTTGTTAATATTCAAAGAACCTCACTTTGAAGCAATATTGTCCAATACTAAGAATCTCAGAGAACAATGATAAAGAGAACGTGACTGAAAAATTGGATGAAAGATAACAAGAGAAACATCAAATATTTTATGACCATATGACTTTGGGGTGGAAATTTTATCTGGTACTGTTAACTGGTAAAAGATATCTGAAGCTCTGATTCTGCAAAAGCCATGTAGTCCTTCACTAGAGAAGAGAAATATAGAACGTGCCTGGATTTAGAAATGCAAAATGTATTTCTTAATGTTTGAAATTAGTTGTAATGTTGAGATTCTCTATGCCTGTAAATATTTTGCTATGTCTCTTTGTAGACCTAAGTTCTGACAAAAATAGTGGGTTGAGAGAAAGAGTGGGTTTAATTGGAGTATAAGCTTTTCACATTAAATTCACATTTCACATTAAATTCTGCATTTCCTAGAAAGAGGATTTTATATATAAGACAATAGGTCCTACCTATATTTTTGTTGGATGTTCTACACCATAAAAAAGTTTCAGCACCTGAATATGTTCCATAGGTAACATTTTGTCATCAGATGAAGTGGATATTCCTGTTGAAACAAATTTGATTTCCAACTCTGCGGTTACCCCAGTAATTCAATACCATTTCATAAGTTCTTAAGGAAATCCATACGTAAAAAACCCTCACAGATATTAATAAAGGAGTGCTATTTAATATATGTGTCTTCTCTGAATCATTTCTCTACAATTTTAGGTTCCGTGTTTGCCTCCCACTAAAAGGGAGTTATTCTACTGAATCAAATATTATAGGAAGAAACAGAAGTATGGGATGCCAAAACTCTTTGGTACCTGAATTTTCAAGAATTGCCCGTAACAATCAAGTATGCCTTTGAAGTGAAGTTACACTCAAAAGAAACCCGGGGAATACTGTGAGTTGCACTGCTTTCTGTAAATTGCAAGTGAAAAGGACCAAATTAAAAGATTTATAATCACAGACAATATGGAGTAGGATCAATGGCTCCCTCTTTCTCATGCGGTCTCCATGGGTCTCAAGAAATTAGAAAAGCACAGAAACTTAAGTTGTCAGTGAAAACAATGCAATTAACAACAAGTCTGTGAAAAGCAAAACCACAGAAGTGTGGCCCTTCCTGACAACTTTCTGCATAAAGACATGTTTTAAAACATTGGAATTTGAACTCGTGCTCAGACTGAGAAAGGTCAAAATAAACAGATATGCAACCAGCAAAGTGAAATAACAGAAATATAACATTCCACATTTCGTTCTTGCTGAGGTGAACAAAAGAAGTGGGATTTTCTTTGTGTTACACATATTTTTGTATCACAATGTTAGTGTGGCCACATTTCTAAAAGTCACTAATTTTTTAACCATTCCTTTACAATGCTTGAATTGTTCTAGTGAGACAAACCTTTCTGCTTTTCTTTCTTTCTTTCTT